>NC_141600.1:34891426-35491426 GCF_047967505.1 Dipteris shenzhenensis | reverse complement strand
TGTTCCACTATGTGTCATTGCGTTCTTCAATAGTTGAATCTCCTAAAAATGTACTTTGTTTTCATGTCTCTTGTGCTCCCACCAATGCATCTGAGAGAATCCCTTGTGTTATCATGACATTGGTATGAGTCCTTACAAGTTTATCGTCGCTGCATGAGGAGAAATATACGAGGAGTCCGTTTACAAAGTGCCAAAATAACATCTTTGCAAAGTATAAAGGAACATCCCATGGTGAGGCTCTTTGCCATACACATAGATGTATATATTGTGTGCTTGTGCTCGAATCTCCTGGTGCTTGTGGTCATTGATATTTTATTTGCCAGGTTGCTCAACAAACTAAGCACCGAATGCCAAGAGTCTTCATCTTCTTTAGCTTCCCTCACCTTTAGAATGCTATGCCTCTACCTCTGCATCTATCAACTAGATGGCTAATGCGTCCTCATTGGACATCGACCTTTTGATGTTCTTCCATTGTAAGCCCTTAGGGTCTGCCCGTTGCTATGTGCACTGAAGAATGTCTGGCAAGCACTGAAGGATGTCTGGCAAGCACTAAAGAGGTGTAGTGGCAATCATTTGCATTTGCTCATAATGTGCACAACATGTGGCTTATTTCCTCCCCCCTAATGATTTTCGCGCCTTGAAATTTTTTTGCACGTGCAGCTCAAAAAAAAAAGTTAATGAATTTGTTAGTATGTATATCAGTATGTTTATCAATATCCTCATCGATATGCTCATTGGTATAGTCATCAGTGCAAGAGGGTCCTTTTGTTGCCATTTAAGCAATGAATCTAGAATCACATTTGGATGACTAAGGTGGCCCAATTTAGGTCACAAAACTTAGTAGAAAGCAAGGGATGAAATGGGAAGCCCTAACACACATTCATAGCTTTGTGGTATGTGAACCAATACCTTTAAAAATTCTTCCAAAAAAATATATAATGAAACAACTTTATGAAGGTAAATAGCAAATGGGTTGAGAGTGCTCTCAACGGAAGCAGAACAGAAGAGGGAGAGAGAGAGAAACAGAGAGTCACACAAGTTTTTGGTGGGTGGAGAACACCCTAATCTTCTTTTTTATTCATTTATATATGTGTTTGAGTATTGTGCATAATTGGGGTAAAGGCACAGTGATCTTTAATCCCCACAACCTCCCACTTAAAGGACAATGTGCCTTTAAGGGAGAACAACCAGTGAGCATACTATCCAATGCCCATCAACACACGATAATACTCAAACCGTTGACTAGGTAGACTCTTCGTCAGTATATCTGTAGGGTTATCATCTGTATGAACCTTGACAAACTCTATGCGCTTGTCCTCAAGTATCTCCCTGACCTCAATGTGTTTGGTCTTTGCATGAAAGACCGGATTCTGTGCTAGCTGAATAGCACTCATGGAATCACTATGCAATGTCGGTACACCTGTATGAATCCCAAAATCTCCCACTAGTCGATCAAGCCATATAGCCTTCTTACAACCCTCTGTGGCTACAACATACTCAACCTTTGTGGCAGACAAAGCAACACACTTCTGTGCACGAGACATCCATGCAAAGGTGAACACATAGCCAGAAGTGGATCTCCTACTACCCACATGCCCTGCATAGTCAGAATCTGTGTACCCAAGTACATGCATGCCTCCTCTACCAAAGCAGATGCACGTCTCCTTGGTACCCTTCATGTACCTCATGATGCACTTAACTGCCTCCCAATGCCTCTTTCCTAGATTAGCCATATATCGACTAACAACTCCCACTGTAAATGCAATGTCTGGTCTAGTAGCTATCATAGCATACATAAGACTCCCAACCGCTGATGCATAAGGAACCTTGGCCATCATGGCCCTCTCCTCATCTAATTTGGGACTATTTATATGACTCAGTTTCACATATGGAGGCAATGGAGTACTCACTGCCTTCCCCCTCTCCATATTGAAACGCTGCAATACTTTTGTAACATACTCCTTTTGTGAAAGCCAAAGGAGTTTCCTACTCCGATCACACGTGATGCACATACCAAGAATATGACCTGCAAGTCCCAAATCCTTCATATCAAAGGGCTCATGCAACTTGGCCTTTAATGCATCTAGCTCATAAGTATTCTTGTTAGCCAATAGCATATCATCCACATATAGTGCCACGAGTATCAAGCTATTTTCCTTAGCCCTTTTAGTGTAGAGGCAGTGATCAATTTCACTCTTTCTAAAACCTTGGGACTGAATGAAAGCATCAAACTTCTGATACCATTCTCTAGGCACTTGCTTAAGACCATAGAGACTCTTCTTTAGCTTGCAAACTAAATGCTCTTTGCTCTTTTCTTCAAAGTCTCCTGCTGCACCATTTAAATATCCTCATGTAGATCCCCATGCAAGAAAGCTGTCTTGACATCCATCTGCACAAGTTTCATATCCTCTATCGCCACTAGGCCAAGCATGCATCTAAGTGTGGTCATCTTCATAACCGGAGAGAATATCTCATCAAAGTCCACACCCTTCTCTTGCTTGAACCCTTTAGCGACCAAATGGGCCTTATACCTAGGCACATTATCACTTGTGACCTTCATCTTGTAGACCCATTGACATGGCAATGCTTTCTTTCCATGTGGCAAAGAAACCAAGTCCCAAGTCTTATTCTTCATAAGTGAACTCATCATTGATTGCATAGCATACTCCCACTTACGTTGATCCTCGCATATCATAGCGTCTATGTAGCAAGAAGGCTCTCCACAATCAGTAAGCATCACGTAGTCTACCCCTAGAACAAACCTATTAGGCGGTCTAGATACTCTAGATGATCTTCTCAAGGGCATTTTAGCTTGCTGTCCTACTTGCATATCAGCCATATCTGACGCATCATTTCCACCAATAGATGATCCATCATTTACCCTTGATTGTATACGTGTGGGAGTACTTGGTGGTACCATTTCTTACACATTTGGTGCATGGACAGCTTGCTGTCTATCAACATATGTAGGTGGATTCACATCATGAAAAGTGATTCTTCTCATTTCCACATCCCTCATGGGCGCCTTATGCATCTTCTTCTCATTGAAGGCTACATCATGGCTGCATATGATCTTCTTTGCTTCTAGATCCCAGAGACGATAGCCCATCTCTCCACTTTCACCATAACCCAGAAAAATGCATGTCCTAGACTTAGGATCTAGCTTCTTTTGAAGCTCTTTTGGCACATGTGCATATGCCTCACATCCAAATATACGCAAATGAGAGTAAGAGGGCTTCTTGCCACTCCATGCCTCTTCAGGAATACCACCATCCAAACTCTTACTAGGTGATCTATTGATCACATGCACTGCAGTCTTCATTGCCTCAGCCCAAAAACCACTAGAAAGACTTGCATTGCAACCTTTCTTGAATGGTACACTAGGGGCTAATCACCCTGGGCCAACGCAGATTTGCAATTACATCCTGTTTGAGCCACCAAGAAACTTTCTGCAGATAGGCAACCACTAGGCCATCTTGTCTTGGAGTTGTAGAGTCGCGTTTGCGACCAAGACTGAGGCAGTTCCAGCCTGGGTGCCTCCCTTTCCGAAAGCCAACTAGTTTCTTCGTCCCCAAGTAGCTAGGCACATAGCCGCTCTGATGAAGGGCCATGAAGGGCCAGCATGCTGCCAACGTGGAGGGTAGGCCTTCTGTGTTACCTAGTAGCACCGCCCGCCATTTGTGCATTACCTTGAAGTGTGTCATCAGACCCGCTAGCCTAACAGCCCTCTGCATTTTAGCCCACACCTCCCTGACTACTGGGCCTATTCAGAAAAGATGTTTGACGCTCTTCTATGTCGACTTGAAGAGTGGGTATGATGGGCTAACATTGATCCACTTGGCTACTTCCCTCGCATGGGCAGGGTCTCCAACATAATCTTCCACAGCAGGAAGCGAGCTTTGCTAAACTTAACCTCGTGCCAGAGTGAAATCTACTCTGCCACCAACTACTTCCACGTCTAAGCCCCCATTTCCTGTTCAGCACTGGTATTAGGGGGTTTGGGGGTAAAAGGGCTCTATATACTCCCTTTGCTATCGTCAACTTCCTAAGACAGGAGCGGTTGATCCGCCACTGGTTTGCTTTCCAATGATCAGAAAAGATTGTATTCGTCGGCCACCCTTCTGGAATTAGTTGAAGGCAGGTGTTCAGGTAGAGTACTTCTGGGCAATTGAGGCTATAATGAGCTCTCAACATCTTTGCCGTTTTCCAACCCGCTGATCTGGCATCCCAAAGATCGATCCACCGTCTGATACCTTTTCTATGCAAACGTCTTGCTAGAGCCAAATTGGATTCAGCCAAGGGTCCCTGTGGGAAGGGAACAACCTTGCTCCACCAGATCCATTCACCCAGGCTGGCATCACCTTGCAGCCCGCTTCTGCCCTACCACTACAGGAGTTTCCCAGCTTCCTTCCAAGCACAAACCAGGCCTTCCATCAGATCTGATCCCTTAACTTTCACTTGGAATTTAGAGAAGATTTTGTGGTACTAGGAGGTATCAGGCCAGTTTCCCACCTTCTGTCCCTTTGCCCTGTCTACTACTGCCCATTTCAGTATCTGCAACCATGGAGCGTTAATCTCAAGTATGGTTGGCATCCATTTGGAAAGCAGGGCCTTGTTCTTGGTCTCTGCATCCACCAGAGTCCCAAGCCGCCCTGGGCCTTTCGGAGTCTTAATTATCTCCCATGAAATGTAGTGGATGCGTTTCTTCCCACTCTCCTCAGCCCACAGGAAGGCTCTGAATAGCTTTTCTATCTCCAACGAGTGGGACTTTCTGAAGTGCCACACTGAGGCTAGGTACGTTGTTGATGCCGAGAGGATGTGTTGTAAAACCAAGAATCTTGCATTCCAACCGAGTGGGAGGCCATTCCAGTATAACAATTTCTGTTTTAGTTTGTTCTTCATCTAATCAAATCTTTGTCGCAGGGAAATGCCTATTCCAATAGGGGCACCCAGGTATCTCACAATCTCACCTTTCTCCAGCCAATGGACCCCCAAGTCCTTCAACCATGGGGGCATGCTCCCTTGCATTAAACTGAGTGCAAAGGTCTTTGACAGACTGCAGACCGAGCCTGATGCCTGGCAGAACACTTGAATTGCCTTGAAGAGATTGGAGACACTTTCTTGGTCCAATGCTGAGATTGGAAACACTTTCTTGGTCCACTGCTGATATCGTGAGCATATCATCAGCAAACATCGGAATAATTAGTTGACTGCCATTAGGTATCTGTAGCCCTTTGATAAAGCCTTGGCTCACCTTCTTTTTTATCGTGGCTATTAGTGGGACTGTTGTCAGGGTGAACAGGAGGGGTGCAAAGGGGCACCCCTGCCTCACTGGTCTTCTAAGTTCATATCTTCCCACAACACCCCCATTCACACAGAGAATAGTAGAGGCATTTCGACACTTTTTTGGAGAAACCATCACCAAATCCCATTCTAATCATGATAGCTTCGATGTAGTCCCAACGAATCCGATCGTAGGCCTTATCTAGGTCTATATCAAAGAAGACACAATCCTGTCTCGCCATCTCAGCATAATCTATAGCAGTCGAGGTGTTCAGTAGGTTCTCAAATATGTCTCTTGATTTAATGAAACCGGTTTACTCTTTGTCCACTAGGGTGAACATAGCTCCCTTATTCTCAAGGCCAGGGACTTGGCAATGATCTTGTAGGTAAGGTTTAGCATGGTGATGGTGCCAATCCCCAACGGATAACCTGGCTTGTCGCTTAGGGAACAATTTGTTAGAGACTCACTGTTCCCACCTGTGAGCCCCCGTTTTGTGGGGACAAGGGGCAGTGAGGGTAAGATGGGATGGAAAAAGAGAGACTCAGCAAACAGCAGCATTCTGGGGGGGCTCCATGCCTACCTAGAGGCAAAGGACTGGCTGCACAGGGCGCCCTTTTATAGGGCCCTGTTGCAGGACCAGTCGGTCCAACCAGGGCCACCGACCAGGGCCGACCCTGGTCAGTTTTACTGACAGACCTGGTCGGTCCCCAGTCAGGGAACCGACCCTGCTGGTCGGTCAGACCAACAGGCCTGGGCAGTGCCTATAAAAGGCCCTCACTTCCCTTCATTTCAGCCATCCAGTGCAGGACAGAAAGCCTCTGATTTGGGCTGTGCTGTGCACTCAGACTTGGCATTTTCTGACAGAGAATTTCTGCAGTTTGTCTCAGCACTTGGCTGAGTTTTGTATTGCTCTCCTGTAGCCAGTTTTCTGCCCACCATCCGGTGGATGAATATATTCTCTCTCTGTCTAAGTTTTCTCTGAGTGAGTATTGTATCTGTGATCAGTTATCTGAGTTGAGTGTTGCTAGAGTGGGAGAGGTCTTGGCTGGAGGTTAGAGTGATTCTTTCCTTCTGTTTTTTAACATGGTATCAGAGCCATAGGCTCCCGACTCTTCCTCATCAATATCACTCTCTGAAGGAAGGAGTTCCTTGGCTGTAAGGAAACTCTGTTTTCAGCTCAGTTCAGTACAGAAGGTCAGTTCATTTATTTCTGTTTCAGTTTTTCAAGTTCTGTAGCTATTCACCGAGATGGATCAGCGATCAGAAGCCTCTACATCCATTGCTCGTCCTTCCTCCTTCTCCAGTCATCTTCCTTCTTCATTTATCCCTAATTTTGGTGAAGCTGGAAAGCTTGATGGTACAAACTTTCCAATCTGGAAAGTCAAGATCCGAAGCCATCTGTTGGCACGGAAGTTGTGGAAGATTGTCAATGGTACTGAAGAAAAGCCGGAGGATATTGTGGACAAGAGAGGTGAAGTTCTAGCTGAAGCAGATGCAGATGAACTCTGTGCATGGGAGGAGAGGGATGCTCAGGCCTTAGCAATGCTTATAGGCACGACAGCAGATTCTGTTATTCCTCATATCCAGTTGGCAGAAACGTCTTCAGAGGCGTGGACCATACTGAAGGAGTTGTATGAAACCGATAATACAGCTCGTATCATCACATTGCAGCATCAGCTTTATAACCTTGATATGAATGAGGGTGACAGTGTTCATGATCATCTGACAAAGGTGAAAGTTGTGCGGGACCAGCTCGCAGCGGTTGGTCAGAAAGTGGACTCGAGTCAATTAGCATTACTCACACTCCACAAATTGCCACGGAGTTTCAAAAGTTTTGTGACTACGGTCACTGCGGGTCAACGGACAAAGCCAATCAACTTTGAGGAGCTTTGTCCACTCCTACTTCAGGAGGAGGCCCGAGAGAAACTCTTTACGCAAAACGACGAAAAGGCATTGGTTGCCAAAGACAAGCCTGGCAAAGGCAAGTCAAAGGATTCCAAGAAATCAGAGGACGCTGAACGTAAGAAGAAAATGAAGTGCTTTTACTGTGAAAAGCTTGGCCACTCTGCCAAAGAATGCCGGAAGAAGAAGGCAGATCAAAAGCGGAAAAGAGAAGCCAAAAACAAAGAAGAGCCTAAGAGTGATTCTGCCAATGTGACAACTGGTCAGTTATTCTTACTCAGTGAACATTGTTCAGCTTATGCAGTTAGTGAAGGAAAAGAAGGTTGGTATGTTGACAGTGGTGCTTCTAAGCACATGTCCAACAGAAGGACGTGGTTCAAAACCATGGACAGTACACACCCGGATTCCAAAGTTTCTGTTGGGGATAGCCGGACATGTCCTGTGAAGGGCATAGGTAGCATTCCTTTCATTACCACGGCGGGTGAGGAGAAGGATATCTCTGGAGTACTTTATGTACCCGACCTTTGCAAGAATTTACTATCTGTAAGTCAGATGGACAAAAACAACATGGCAGTTCTTTTCCAAGATGGCAAGGTCACCGTGACATCCAAAGGGAGTGGGCAAGTGGTAGCACAGGGTGTTGAAGAGAATGGACTGTACCGTCTCAGTGCAATGTTGGTTCATGATGATCACGGAAAGTCCAAACTTTGGCATGAGCGCTTCGGTCATGTCAGCTATGGAATCTTGGCTGAAATGTCAAAGTCAAAGATGGTGGATGGACTTCCACCAATTACAGGCAAGGATGATGTCTGTAGGGCTTGTCTTGAAGGCAAGCAACACAGGGATAAGTTCCCACAAGAAGCTTCGTTTCGGGCCAGCAAACCACTTGAGTTGGTTCACGCCGACATTTGTGGTCCAATGTCTACTGCATCATGGGCAGGATCCAGGTATTCCCTTCTCTTTGTGGATGATTTCAGTAGAATGACTTGGGTATATTGTTTGGCTAAAAAGTCTCAGGCTTTTGAGAAATTCAAAGACTGGAAAGCTAGAGTTGAAAAGGAGACAGGGGAAGATGTCAAGACATTTCGCACAGACAGGGGGGGAGAATTCACCTCAAGTGAGTTTAATACATTTTGTCGCAAGCAAGGGATCAAGCGACAACTCACCACGGCACATACTTCTCAGCAAAACGGGGTAGCCGAGAGAAAGCATAGAACCACCACTGAGACAGGGCTTGCTATGCTCCGAGGGAGAAATCTTTCTAAAGCCTATTGGAGTGAAGCTATCAATACAGCGGTACACATTCTCAACCGGACCAAGACAAAGGCCGTCAAGGACAAGACTCCATATGAGGCATTTTATGGTAAGAAGCCCTCTATTTCTCATCTCCGCATTTTTGGTTCTAACGCGTGGGTGCATGTGCCCAAGGAAGATAGGACCAAGCTTGATTCCCGAAGCAGACCATGTATCTTTGTTGGGTATAGTGAAGAATCCAAGGCCTACCGCCTCTTCGATCCAGTAAAGAAGCAAATACTCATTAGTCGTGATGTTGTCTTCGCGGAAAAAGAACATGAACCCCAGGAGGAGCCTCAGATTGAGGAGGAGGAGATTGTTCAACCCCCGATCCCACCCCGTCCCAGATTGACCATTCAAGAGGTTACCCAATCAAAAGCTGATATTCCACCCGATACACAGGAAGAGCAGGATGATCCCGCAGAGGTTCCCGTTCCTCCTCCCACAGAGAAGCAGAAAAAGTTGCCCCAATGGTACCTCCGGACATTGGAAGAGTCTCGTGTCACCTCTTTACCTGAGAGTAGCAGTTCCGGATTGCGTCGGTCTCAACGTCTTCAAAAGACCCCATCCGTGAATGTTGCTTTGGTGGCTCAGATTGTTGAGCCAAGAACCTTCGCGGAGGCGAAAGACAATCCCGAATGGCAGGCTGCCATGCAGGCAGAGATGGATGCTATTCTAAAGAATCATACATGGGACTTAGTGGCCAGGCCCCTTCGACGGAAAGTCATTGGCACTAAGTGGGTATACAAACTCAAATACAAATCTGACGGCAGCTTGGATAAGTATAAAGCCAGGTTGGTTGTGAAAGGTTTTGCTCAGACTGAAGGCATGGATTTTGATGAAACTTTTGCTCCCACAGCCCGCATGGTTACTACCCGGACAGTGATTGCCCTTGCTGCCCATTTCCAGTGGCCTATTTTTCAAATGGATGTGAAGTCCGCATTCCTTAATGGAACCCTGGAGGAGGAGGTATATGTGGAGCAGCCACCAGGCTTTCAGGATCCAGTGTCCCCATTAAAGGTCTGTAGGTTGAAGAAGGCGTTATACGGGCTCAAACAGGCCCCCAGAGCTTGGTACCAAAGGATTGATATATTCTTTCAGAAGATTGGGCTCAGTCGGAGTCCTTCTGAGGCAAATCTTTACTTGTTCATTGAGAAGGGATTGCGATTGGTACTCATTCTCTATGTTGATGATCTTATCTTGACAGGTGATCATGTAAAGAAAATTTCACAGGTCAAGGAGCTACTCATGTCTGAGTTTGAGATGACTGACCTTGGATTATTACATTACTTCCTAGGGATTGAAGTAAAGCAGGCTAAAGACAGGATTTTCATTTCTCAGGAGAAATACTACAGAGAGATTCTGAAGAGATTTCAGATGGAGGATTGCAGAACAGCTTTAACTCCCATGGAGGTCGGGCTGAAGCTAAGTGTTCACGACACATCTCAGCTGGTTGATACTCTTTTGTATCGACGATTGGTAGGAAGTTTGCTTTACCTTACCAATACGCGCCCGGATATTTGCTATGCAGTTGGATTATTATGTCAGTTTTCTGCTTCTCCCAGGAAGAATCATTGGAATGCAGGTTTATGTGTGCTGAGGTATTTGAAGGGTACTTGCACCTTTGGGATCAGCTACACCAAAGGCATTGAACTAGGCGGGTTCTGTGACAGTGATTGGGCAGGTGACGTGGACACCAGAAGGTCGACGACAGGATATTGTTTCTTACTTGCATCTGGAGCCATCTCTTGGCTAAGTAAGAAGCAACCCACAGTATCCCTTTCATCTACAGAGGCAGAGTACAGAGCCGCGTGTACAGCCGCTTGTGAGACATTGTGGTTGCGGTGGATTCTGGAGGACATGGATGTGTGTCAGGAGGATGCGACAGTGCTGATGTGCGACAATCAGAGTTGCATAGCTATTGCAAAGAATCCAGTGTACCATGCGCGGACCAAACACATCGAAGTTCATTATCATTTTGTTCGAGAGCTCATCATCGACGACGTGATCGAGCTTATCTACTGCCCGACCGCCGACAATTTGTCCGACCTTTTCACGAAGGCACTCCCTCGAGAACAGATGGAGCACCTCATCAAACGCATGGGGATTGGCCCACAGTTGTGACATTGAGGGGGGGTGTTAGAGACTCACTGTTCCCACCTGTGAGCCCCCGTTTTGTGGGGACAAGGGGCAGTGAGGGTAAGATGGGATGGAAAAAGAGAGACTCAGCAAACAGCAGCATTCTGGGGGGGCTCCATGCCTACCTAGAGGCAAAGGACTGGCTGCACAGGGCGCCCTTTTATAGGGCCCTGTTGCAGGACCAGTCGGTCCAACCAGGGCCACCGACCAGGGCCGACCCTGGTCAGTTTTACTGACAGACCTGGTCGGTCCCCAGTCAGGGAACCGACCCTGCTGGTCGGTCAGACCAACAGGCCTGGGCAGTGCCTATAAAAGGCCCTCACTTCCCTTCATTTCAGCCATCCAGTGCAGGACAGAAAGCCTCTGATTTGGGCTGTGCTGTGCACTCAGACTTGGCATTTTCTGACAGAGAATTTCTGCAGTTTGTCTCAGCACTTGGCTGAGTTTTGTATTGCTCTCCTGTAGCCAGTTTTCTGCCCACCATCCGGTGGATGAATATATTCTCTCTCTGTCTAAGTTTTCTCTGAGTGAGTATTGTATCTGTGATCAGTTATCTGAGTTGAGTGTTGCTAGAGTGGGAGAGGTCTTGGCTGGAGGTTAGAGTGATTCTTTCCTTCTGTTTTTTAACACAATTTCACTAGATTTGCATTGGAAGCCTCGGAGAGTGAACCTCTATCCACTGCCTGATTGGACATCTCAAGGAGGTATTTTTTGAGCAAACTCCAGAAGTGGATAAAGAATTCTACCGACAGTCCATCAAGCCCGGGTGCTTTCTCTTTCTCCATAGTAGATAGTGCATTCCAAAGTTCCTCTTCAGTGAAGGGTCGAGCCAATAGGTTTCTCTGACCTTCAGAGATTCTGATGTCCACATTCTCTAGGAGTTCTTCTAGGTTCTCGGTCCATGTCTGGTTCACAGTTGGCTCTTCTCCCACAATGCTGCTTAGATGGTCCAAAAACACTTTAGCTATGTGCCAGAATTCGGTTACTGTGTTGCCATTGGCATCTTGTATCCTGTCGATGCTCTCTCTTAAGTGTTTTCTTTTGACAGATTGAAAGAAGAGTTTGGAGGGGCAATCACCCACCTGCAACCAACTCAGCCTGCTCTAATCCCAAGCGTCTTGGGCAGCCTCCAATTTCCTAGCAGAAGCAGTTGCTGCCTCTAGTTCAACAAGCAGGTGGAAATGAAACTGTCCTGTGGGTTTGATTCTATGGTCTTGCGGAGTGAGTTCTGGGTCTCGTTGAGCTGTCCCTCCTCCCTGGATTTCCTGTTCCTCTCCTCCATTGACTAGCTTCTCGCCCTCAAGACCGTAGCTCTCATTGCTGCATCCCATCTTAGTAGCGGTTCAGAGATATCTACTGCAGCCTCTTTCCAAGTTCTATGAATCAACTAACAGAAGGAGGGACTCTTTAACAGCCTATTGTCAAAGCGAAATGGACGATCCAGCGACCTCTCACATATGAGTGGGATGGAGAAGCACCACACAGCAGGGGCATGGTCCGATAGACAGGATGAGAGGTCATATGATCCCCCAAAGGGTGGTTTCATCCACCATCCCTCATCCAAGGCATAGAAGCGATCTAACCTACCTGCTCTAAACTCTTCTCCTAGCCGGCGATTGTTCCACGAGAAGCCCTCCAAGCCTTTCCCATCTAGTTCCACACAGTCCACTAGACCAAGAGATAGGGTTAGCTCCTCCCAAGCTTCTTTTTCGTGGCCACTCAGAAGCCTCCTTCCATGAGATATATATTCCAGCCTCTCTGTCATGTTCCAGTCGCCTCCCAGAATCCAATTGGGGCCTCTAATCAGATTCTTAAGGTCCTCCCAACAGCAGCACCTTTCGGGTACACCATTGGGAGCATATACACTTGCTACCCTGAACACAAAACTTTCTACTGACACCTCTACCGCCGTAAACCACCCCTCAGCTGATTTGCAGATTGCCTAAGCTTTTAGCCCTACCTTGACAAGCACTACTAAGCCACCTTTTCCTCGAATTGGGCAATTGACAAATGCTTCAAAAACTGCTTTCGATACGGAAATCCAGAAGCCATCCTCTATACCACATTTAATTTCTTGGAGTAACACTATGTCGGTTCCTTTGTTCCGTATTACCTTGAGGCATCTGCTCTGCTTGTTTTTATCCACAGCAGCCTCTCAAGTTCCATGACCAGAGCTTCACCTATCTGGAGGCTTTGTTGCTCTCTTTACTGTGCCAGGGCTCTGCAGGCATTTTTGATAAACAGGAGGCTATTTTCCTTGCCAAGTTCCGCCCCTCGGGCCATGTCCTTGAGCCTTTTCGATACTCCCTTTGTGACATGACCCCACATGATCTGACCCTATCACTGACCTAGAATCTCGTCCTCAATACAACCAGAATCATAGCACAGGCGCCTCGATCCTCCCGACCACCCCCGAGCACGTGGGCTATAGCTCGACTCATCCATAGGCCCGTATCTAACCCAGGCATCCCATACCACTTGAGCACGTCCAAAGGACCTTTGATACACCACCTATGATCTTCCATGTAGATGGCCAGAGTCCCGTCTTGGGTCCAAGTTTCATCCATCAGTTGAGGAGCGCTCAATTGATCTACACAATAGCACTGGCCCTCCCTCTATATAGAAGGAAACCTGCTATAGATAGCACAATGCTATGAATAGCTCCCTCCATATAAAGCAAGCACTATATATGAATCAATCTCTATATATAGCAATCTCGGCTAAAAATAGCCATCCAGCCCTATGCTATCCCGTAACCCACATTCACCTGCTATCCAACCCTAGGTACACCATGCACATGACATACTCCCCTTCCTCTAAGAACTCACTTCTGAGTTCACCAGAAAGCCCGAAAACTCTCTGTGAAGATGAGTCAATGACAATAACTATACTTTGACTATTAGTTTGAGTGTGATTCAAATCAAAGAGAATCTAAGGCCAAAGCCACAATCTGTGATAACCAACCCAAGGAAAGTAAATCTCTCAATCTAAACAAGGTTACATATCGTCGAGTATTCTCCTCGAGAAATTCAGTAATGCTTGAATCCATAGAGTTAGTTCCGTTGACATATCCCGTACACAAGCATGGTAAAATCTATACCTGAAGGTAAATGATTCTATTGAGTATCCTTGAACTCAAAATCTTAGGTTGAGTTCGAGGAATCATTGTTCGAACAACCCCATCAATTGAACCCCTCGAGGCCAATTTTTTGGTTGCAATTTCTATCAACCCTAATTCTTGAATTACTTAGTATTCAGAAAATCCCTCAACAGAATACCCTTGTAATTCAAATTCTTGGGTTGAAATACATGACATACTTTCCATCGTAGAACAATTCGGTATCCGTTCATAACTCATGATGGAAGAATCTTCATGGAAGTATCAATGGGCAAAATCCTCACCAAAAATATGGTCCCCTTGATCTATCCTCAAAAGGCCCCTACATGAGGATAATTAGTAAAAATTCAGTTGGCTATATCCAGTCAATGGTACTATTCTAGACATGAATATAGTTAACCATCATAGGAATAACATCCTATGTGATCCAAAGACTACGGAAACATATAATCCGAAACCTCTTAAAACAAGATCCAGTATCGAATATCTTGTATAAGTATAAACTTGTGCATAACAAAACTACTCCAATCACAGGATCATCTAGTTCTTAGAACCTCTTATCTAGGAACATCAAGTTCCAAACAAGGCATTGACAGACCATCAGAGGGACTAGAAGAAAAACAGTTGCGTCCAACACGTGCTCTTCACACTAGCAAAAGAGAATTTGGTGCTGCGTGGAATCAAGGAAGAAGGCGGGTAGAGGACAACAAGAAAGATGACGGAATCTGATAGGCTGATCTCAGACAGAAAGAGGGTGGGGAATTCGCCTTCATGCGCTGAAGTGCTAAAGTGAAAAAGAGAGAGAAATCTTGGGTATATAAATAGCCAGGAAGGGCCATCAAAAGCTAGGCGAATTTAGGGTGGGTGCTTGAATTAAAGCAAGTGCTTTCCTTGCTAGAGAAAAACAAAAAAGCACCTGCTTTTTTTAACTAAAAAATAGTCTCGCTTTTAATAGATCTGGTCCCACTTTTCTCCAGCCAGCCAAAAATAGCCAAAACGCGCTAGATTTAGAGCAAGTGCTTTCCTTGCTAGAGAAAAATAAAAAAGCAACCTGCTTTTTAACCAAAAAATAGTCTCGCTTTTAATAGATCCTGTCCCGCTTTTCTCCAGCTAGCCAAATATAGCCAAAACGTGCTAAAATCAAGCCATACGCTCCTTCCCAAAGCCAAGCCCCTACCTCCAATCATATCGCCCCTGTCTCTGATGCCCGAATCTCCTAGACAAGCCGCTTTCTAGGCTTATGAACGCTCTCTCTTTCCTCCTACTTCTCAACTGCAGCAAATCTAGGTCTCTAGGGTAGGAATGTCATCCTTGAGAACCTAGAGCGAATTCTTTCCCTAACCAACCTACTGTCACGCGTCCCCACACAGCCAATCACATCAACAACCCAAGCGTGGGTAGTTATAGGTCAGAAACGATCCATCCTCATATCTGTTGCTGAAAGCATCAAGTCTTCTCATCGCCTACCCTTCTCAGGGAATCACAATTTCCAAACACATAGCAACCTAGAGAGAGCACACAGCCTATGGACTTCTATTTCTTCCACAAATCTCTCAATCATGAGCGCACATCATCATCCAACGATTCAACCCATACACAAGCGGAAATTCAGATTTGCAAGAGCAATCTCAAAAAGTGTACCTGAAGACATCTTTTTTGCATACCTCGCGTTGAATTCAATCGTGATAGGATGGCTTTGATACCAGATGACACGACCCCGCAAGATTTGACCCTATCACTGACCTAGAATCTCGTCCTCAATACAATCAGAATCATAACGCAGGTGCTTCGATCCTCCCGACCACCCTCGAGCACGTGGGCTACAGCTTGACTCATCATAGGCCCGTATAGGTCCCATGCCACGTGAGCACATCCAAAGGACCTTCGATACACCACCTATGATCCGCCACGTAGATGGCCGGAGTCTCGGCCTAGGTCCAAGTCCCATCCATCAGTTGAGGAGCGCTCAACTGATCTACACAATAGCACTGGCCCTCCCTCTATATAGAAGGAAACCGGCTATAGATAGCACAATGCTATGAATAGCTCCCTCCATATAACGCAAGCACTATATATGAATCAATCTCTATGTATAGCAATCTCAGCTAAAAATAGCCATCCAGTCCTATGCTACCCCGTAACCACCTGCTATCCAACCCTAGGTACACCATGCACATGACACTTTGGTACCTGCTTATGACACTTTGGTACCTGCTTTTGCTCCTTGGAGTGAAGTGTGTTGCATCTTTCTTCTAGGACTCTTTTCTTGTGATTTGCTTTGGGAAGGGCTTCGTCTTCATCCAATGTCTTATCCTCCTGGGGCGCACTGAGTATGACCTCATCCTTGTCCATGCACCCCTCCTCCTGGTCCGCATCCTCCAAGTCGACTTGAATTCCTTTAAGGAGAAGGGGGATCTATCATAGAACTCCTAAATCCTGCCTTTTTTACCAACAAGCTTCCACCCGCTTCCCTTTTCCAATAGGCCATCCGCTCTCCCCTGCAGTGTCTCTCGGTGACTTTGTCTGAGTGCTGCAAGTTCCAAATCAGTTGCACCTTCATGTGTCTTCTCCTTCCCGTGACGCGAGGTCTTTCTGTCCTTCGGATTTGGACCGGTTTTCTTCTGGATAGCATCCATACTGCCCGTCTCAGCAGCTTTTGGTGTCTCGGAGGTGAGGGACAGGAGGATCTCGCTCTTCCCTGTGCCTCTTGCTTCAGCTGCTTGTGATCCGTCCTCCACCGATTTCCTAGCAAGCTTTGTATTTTCCGCCCTCTTGGGGCATTCCCTCGCGTAGTGTCTAGCCTCCTTGCATATATAGCATGCGTCGGGGAACGGGCCGAAGCGCACTCGTCGTAGGAAGCCTCCATCCGGGAATGCCAGTCGCACACAGTCAGGGAGCTCCTGACTTCGGTCACATAGTATCCATGCCTTTCGTAGTGAGGCCTCGTTTCGGGTCGGTAAAGGAGCGAGAAGTACCTTACCCAGTGTGTTCGCCAACCGCTCCACTGCCCCTCCCAGCCACTCGGGGAGACCCGGAAACTCCACCCACACTGGGCATTCATGGTAGAGGAATTCTCCAACGCTAAAGGAAGGGCTCCATGGTAGAGCGAGCACCATAGTATCATCGAATTGGTAAGACTCGGTCCTTCTGAGACACTTCAAGAGGAAGAATCCTTTACCCACAAACTTCGCAGAGTATGCTAAGGCGGGTAGGTCACACTCGTATAAGAGAAAGTCTCTCAGTTCTTGGTAGGAGGGGATTCTACCCGTGAAGAACAAGTATACTCCCCCTTTGGCTAACCGTTCAAGCTCTGGTTTCACTATCTCGTAGGGCACCTCGCAGACAACGGCGTGTTCTTTCCCAGTGTCGAGGCCTTTTCTCTCCACTTCCCTATTTCGTTAGGCCAGTTCTTGCTTAACAATCTCTTGGATTTCTTGGTCCAGCAGAGCGGAGAAGCCTCCTTGCACCTTGCCTGCAACCGCTTCAGCATAAGGAAGGTGCTTCCATAGTTTTTGCCTCACCCACTGGTCCTTGGGGACCGTTCTTGTTAGAGCTCTCAACAGCCTTGCCGCCCTCACCCACCCGACCCGTCCAGTGCTCACAAAACCCCGGCTTTTAGTGTAAAAATCCCGGTTGAAATTGAGAAATCCCGATTGGGAAAATGATATGCCTTTTTTTAGTAAAGGGTTCAAATGAAGGTCGAAACTTTATTTTAAAGGCACCCATGAAAATAGACTTTAATTAAAGGGTTCTTGGTATATTTATTTTAAAGGCACCCATGAAAATAGACTTTAATTAAAGGGTTCTTGGTATAGATAGTCTTCAAAATAAAGGGTGAGTCTAGAACGTGCCTTTACTAAATTATGTATATATATAGAGTAGTACTATTAGTAGAATATATTTTATAACTGTAAGAGGCTAGCCGCTAGAGCCATGTATTAAGTTATTAACTCTAAGAGCCATGTGGCATGGTTCAAAGTTCAAACTTCAATCCTGATTCCTCATGTTTGTCTCAAACTAAGGTTGAGTGACGAGTCATGAGTCATGACTCATAGAGTGATCTAGCACCCAGGTCCTGACTCCGAGGATCCTCTTTAATTTTACATCTAACCCTCGTCCTGACTCCTCCTTTTCCATCTCGATTCCCACCCATCATCCATGACGATCATGACATCGTCACATCCCTTCCAACTTCCAAGTTCCCCATTCCTGCCCGCACAATGTCTCTCGACTCTTAACTGAGGACTCTCCCCCCTACAATGATCAATCGCGATTCGCACTCCAAACTTCATAGTCCAGGACCCAGGTTGGTAACTTGGTTGAACTTTGAGGTTTCACGGTAGACTCGTCACTCCAGAGCATAATACGATCGATGTGGCTACTGCCAAGCGTTCCCATTTGAAGCCCTTCATAAAAATTGTGAATAGCCTTTCTCCTCCTTCTAGACACGAGACGATCAACAGATTGATAGTGTTTGTGGGTGGTGGCAATTGTATCATTGTAGATCTCAGTAACTTGGATTGCATCTTTCAAAAACAAGATCTTATTGCTTCGAACTTTATTCTGAATCACGCCGAAGTCCTGTTATGAAGATATTACTAATCGTAAGAGAATCCATATTAATTTTCCTTTTTCTTTTGAGAATTTTGCTCCTTGTCATACATAAATAGAAGCCTTCCACAGTTGCATCGTCGAGATGTGATGGGAGGATGGGTTAATGCATGGGGCCTCACCGGTTGGAGTGGAAAAACTTTCTAGTGCTCTTAGTAGCAGAGATGGGTGGGAGGTAGACTAGGGATACCTCCATGGTTATTTTTTAGAGTTCCCTTGTATGGATATCTGAAATCCATAGATTAGAGTTCTAATAGCACTTCAAATCTGTGTTATGAGGGGTGAGCATTGAGGATCAGCAACTAATAGCACACCAACAAGTAGCCTTTGACAGTATCAGCCCTCACAAAATGCTCGTGTGTATGTGTGTGTGACATGTGTGTGCGTGAGAGAGAGAGAGAGAGAGAGAGAGAGAGAGAGAGAGAGAAAGAGTAGAAACCTCTTTCACAAAATAAATTGATGTTGTATCTTGTAGAAACATGTTTCAAGGTTTATTTTCATTGTCTATTTCCAAGATATGAACATTAATCGTTCCTTGCTATCAATGTTTGTAAATGTTTGCTGAACCGCTAATCTGAAGCAGGTGTGGCAGTCCACATTGAGTTGCAGTCTCCCTGGATTAAGATTGTAGTCTTTGGAGTGGGGTAGACTCTGGACAATTGTGATAAAGCATCTTCAAAGTTCAGGTATAATAACTTGCATTCGTCTATGCCCTCAAATATCCTGATTTTTTTGAGGGAGGGGGAAAAGAGAAAGATTTAAACTGTGAGACATACTTTCTTATAATGCACTATTTGCATGACATGCCCAATATGGTTGAGGGTCACCTTTGTTACATCCTCGTTATGGTAGCAACCTTGTGTGTCCCACATTATGGTGGTCCACTCAAATAGAATAGCTTTAGTCCTCTACATCTTGGAATCATCATGTGTGTGTGTGTGTGTGTGTGTGAGAGAGAGAGAGAGAGAGAGAGAGAGAGAGAGAGAGAGGCTTGCATTTGTCTATGCTCTTAATTATCCTAATTTTTTTTAGGGAGGGGGAAAAGAGAGGGTAGAACTTTGGGATATACTTTCTTGGCATGCATTGTTTGCATGGCATGGCCAATATGGCTAGCGCATAACTGGATGTAATGCGAGGGTCACCTTTGTTACATTCTCATTATGGCAACAACCATAATATGGTGGTTCACCCAAATAGAATAGCTTTAGTTCTCTACATCTTGGAATCATCGTGTGTGTGTGTGTGTGTGAGAGAGAGAGAGAGAGAGAGAAGCTTTACTTAGATTAGTTTCTATTTGTTTATAGATAGCTATGCCTCCCCGGCAAATGTCTCTATTTCATTTGCCAATGTTCACTCAACAACCACCACCCCTAAAGCGTTCAAAGAAGAGGCACATTTCAAAAGATGCATCCTCCAATGAAGGTGAGGGAGAGGATATCTTAGGAGATACAGAGCCAAATGTAGTTGGCCTAGAGAATGATTTGCAGTTCCAGATTCGAAGGCAAGCATGGAACGAAGCTTGGACAGCAACATTTGAATGGGCTTATTTTGACAAGTCCGTCGGTAGGATTTTTTGCAAGTATTGCAAGAATGACATATGCTCCAAAAGTGAGTTTGGGAAATCTGGTTCCATTAATATCTAGCACAATGCTCTTACAGAGCATGCAAAATCTAGGGCACATTCTGAGGCAAAATATGTACATGGATTCAAGAAAGTGTGCATTGAAGATGGGATGAATAGATCCAAGGATGATGCCAATCAAGCCATTGACAATCTATTTGCAGCAGCATATTTTGTTGCCAAAGAGGATCTTTCTTTTAGCTCATATTCGAAACAACTGAAGCTTTTAATCCGATGCAAATGCCCATACATCACAACTGATTTGTACCACAATGACAAGGCATGTAGTAAGTTTGTGAGATGCATTAGTGAGGGGCTTTTGCCACAAATCTTGCAAAGGATGAAAGCATCTACATTTTACAGCCTTATGATGGATGAAGTGACGCATATTGGGCATATTCAGCACCTCATTGTCTATGCCTCATTCATAGAGGATTGTGAACCTGTTACAGTGTTTCTAGGCCTCTTGGAAATACAAGGTGGAAATTCAAGCCATTTGTATGATTCTTGCATGTTCTTCTTGTCACAACTACACCTTGATGTCAACAACATAGTTTGCTTGGGTACAGATGGTGCTTCATCTATGATAGGGCATGTTAATGGGCTAGCTACTTGCATGAAACGAGTCAGTCCTTATATGACTTCAATACATTGTATTGCTCATAGAACCAGCCTATGCTTATGTGACGCAGTTAAGAGATCTGTAACAGCCCAAGAAATTGATCAAATTGTGAATGAGATAGCAGCGATCTTTTCCAAAAGTGCCTTAAAAATTACAGCACTGAAGTCTCTAGAGACCGAGTTTGGGTGTGTGGAACTTAAGATGAGTTGTATCCACAAAATCAGATGGCTGAGTAGAGCATCAGCTATTCACAAAGTTTGTGAATCTTTTGAGCCTTTGCTAGTATTTTTGAAGTCATATAATCCCACTTTGTTTGTCAAGGTGAGCAATTTTGAGTTCATCTACAAGATTCACTTCATGGCAGATATGCTTGAAAGGTTGGCCATATTGAGCAAAACATTTCATTGTAACTTTGTTGACATTTCAGCAGTTAGTGGGATTATACAAACTAAAATACACTTAATTCATGAACAATTCCTCATGGATCCAGATGTGGATATTAATGCATCTCAATGTGACACCATGGGTTATCCCATTAATCCAGATTATGGCCCTATTGTGGGACAGCTTGCTGCCCTTAGAGCATCTCTTCGTGGCAATACATACAGATCAGTCTTGATTCGCAAAAATCTTGATGGCATGGATATGGAGTCAGCCCTTGAATTTCAGAAGGAGTTCTCTAACGTGATAATCCAGAATCTATTTAAAAGGTTTCCAGATAACAACCTTATTGGATGCTTCATGGCCTATCACCTTGTACCTTTCCAAAGGGAAACCATTTGAAGAATTATGGGTTTTTTGAAATTGAGACACTTGCATCCTACTATGGTGAGTCCAAGGATCTTGAAAACGGAGAGAGCATCGGACCTCTTATTGACAAGATGCATGCCAAACGAGAGTATCAATATTTCAAGGCACAAGCTGCATTTGAATGGGAAGGAAGGAGTTTGAGGGATACATAGGTCTCTATTGCTAGAAACCCAACCACGGCTGCCAAGTATCCCATGCTACTTTGTTTAGCACATATCTCTATGCTACAATGTGCAAGTACAGCAATATGTGAAAGAGGTTTCAGCATACAAAATATAATCAAGGACAAGCTTCGAAACTCTCTAAAATCAAGGAGCATGGATGCGCTTATGCGTGTGTACATCGAAGGGCCACCTCTTGAAGACTATGATTTTGGTGTTGCCATTGAATTATGGAAGAGAGGTACCAAAACTAGTAGGCATATCTATGGTGAAAGCACAAGGTATGCTTTTGATTTGTTTATCATATATAAATAATTTTAATGTGATTGTATATGTGTTTAGTTGACTTTGATTGCTTTCTTTAAATGTAGGGTCAGCGGGATTCAAAGAGGCTGAAGGTATTTTTTAAAGTTTCAATCATTAGGTAGATTTTGTCTTGAAATCAATATTCATTCTCTTAGCTATCCTATTAAGTAAAATCATTTCTCTATGCTTTTATTTGCACATTGCTTTTTGGGATATATTTTTTGTGCATGCTTTTTTGTGGCATTATCTATGATGATTTCTATCTACAACGAAACGATTAAGGTGCAGTAAGGGATCCCATATATACAATTGCTGTTTTGAGATCAATATTTTGAAGAGGGTCCATCTATGGTAAGTTTTTTCTATTAGATTAGAAGTGTAAATCTATTTTTATACATGTTGAAATTAGATTACATGGGATTTTTTGTGAATATACAGGTTTGGTCTTATTCAAGCATGTAGTTGATGATGATCTCTCGATGATCTTGAGCTTAGAAATGGAGTGTTTAAATGTGTGGATATCTTGCTTGACAAGTGTCTTATGATCAAATCAACCATTCAGCTTTTACTTGACGTTACAACTCTGCATATCTTAGGATTGTGATCATGTGGGCAAGATATGGGACTAAGATCTACTGCTGAGTAACCGTTGTATACACCATATGAGGTAAAGCTTCCTTTGCCATCTCACATTGTTAAAGCTTTTTAGTAGTTTGCTTCGTTGTCTTGGCAAGTAATGGTAACTATCGTTGTCTTGGTTATGACGTCTTAGTTGTCCTTATAAGTAAGCTAGTATGATCGTGTCTCCATGGTTTTACTTGTAGGTTGTTTTGTGGGTTGTGTACCTTTTTTGTGGCATTATCTATGATGATATTTGTCTACAATCAAATGGTTAAGGTGCAGTAAGGGATCACACATATACAGTTGCTGCGGTTTTGATATCAATATGGTTGTTTTTTTGAGATCAATAATTGAAAGAGGATTCTAGAATCAAATGGTTAAGGTGTAGTAAGGGATCACACATATACAATTGATGCTGTTTTGATATCAATATGGTTGTTGTTTTGAGATCAATAATTGAAAGAGGATTCTACAATCAAATAATTAAGGTGCAGTAAGGGATCACGCATATACAGTTGCTGCTATTTTGATATCAGTATGGTTGCTACTTTGAGATCAATAACTGAAAGAGGATTCTACACAAATGGTTAAGGTGCAGTAAGGGATCACATATATACAGTTGCTACTGTTTTGATATCAATATGGTTGCTGTTTTGAGATCAATAATTGAAAGAGGATCCATCTATGGTAAGTTTTTTCTATTTAGATTAGTAGTGTAAATCTGTTTTTTCAATATGCTAAAAGTACATTACATGGGATTTTATGTGAATATATAGGTTTGGGCTTATTCAAGCATGCAGCTAAGGATGATCTTGAGCTAAGAAATGGATTGTTTGAATGTGTGGCTAAGATCTACTACCAGGTGACCATTGTGTAGACCATTATGAGAGAAAGATACCTTGCTATCTCTTTTTATCAAAGCTTGCTGAAAAGTTTACTTGGTTTTCTTGGCAGGTAATAGTGATTGGAGTATGGTGTCTACTTTCTTGATTATGCTTGCCACACCATAAGGATTTCATCTTTAACATAGCTGACACTGTACATACCGTTTATAGTTTTATAGGTCGCAATGTATAAGGATCTTAATCTTAAATATAGCTTACATTGAACATATATTTTATAACTTCATTCACTCTTAACATGTGATCTCGAGTGGGTTATATAAATTGTATCTAGCACATTTGGGTTGCAACTTTGTAAGAGAGGAGTTGTAACATTTTGGATATTTAATATATTTATGCAATGTGTTCAGCTATCTTGTCCATATTTATGATTAATTTTATATTACTTTTGCTTTCAAGACCTTTAAGATTTGGTTAGAAATGGTGTCTGTGTTTCTTTCTAGTTTTGTATAAGTAAATGTCTTTTCGTGTGAGTGAATGTACCTCTCTATGGCCTATTGGAAAGTATTTATCACTTATTTTGAGGTTTAGTGAAAATAAATGTCTTGTTATAAGGTTTCACATGATTGAATACCTTTATATGGCTGGTTGTAAAGTATTTACTCCTTTTTTTAAGGTTTTCAAAAAATATATGCCCTTTTATAAGGTCTCATGTGAGTAAATTTCTTTATATGGCCGGTTGGAAAGTATTTACGTCTTTATTTATCGGTTGAAATTTTCAAATACCGGCTACTCTAGAGAGCTATCCTTATTTTGACTGGTTGAAAATAATGTTTTGTGTGAGCACTGGACCCGTCTCCTCAGACTCACACATCCAATCTGTCTCGAGGTTCTCGCTGACTGCTAGCTCGCATAGGTGGCGCTTGAAGGTGCAATGCTTGGTAAAGAGATTTAGGATGGACATGCACAGGCTCCCACACTCTTCCTGTTCCTAGTGATCGAGTCAAAAAACCGACTATTAGTATCCATAAGATGGTACTTGATCCTTAATAAGGTTGGTAGCTATACACTTTGTGTAAAGAAATGTAATGGTACGTCATTGAACCCATGTGGTCTTGGCAAAACGACACACGGAAGGTCAATTTAAACCACCAGCTTGATCAAGAGAAACTAGCATTGATCAAGGTCTTACTGCATCATGGATCCAACTAGATCCATGACGGAAGGTTCAACGACGTACCATTACATTTCTTTACACAAAGGTCTTTTTCCCCTCCATGACATAAGACAAGGTACGGCATGGGGTTAGGAGAGAAATCTAACCTGGTCTTACGTCATGGAGGGGAAAAAGAAGGAAAATGAGATAAGGGACCATGGCAAATTATAGCACCCCTTTGCTCTAGACCTCAAGGTGCTATTTCCTTACCCCAAGAACCATTGGTGTGACACCTTTCTAGTAGTGATGTGACATTTCTTGATGCATGGATGATTATGTCATACACATTCAGGTCTATCTTAAACACTAAAGTTAATATTAGGGAAGTAAAGGGCACCATAGACCTCGAGAACCATTGATGCCACACTTCTCTACTAGTGATGTGACATTTCTTTATAGCCCTATATGATTTTTCCATAAATTGTTATGTCATACACCAAGGGAAAGGGTGAGAAATATGCTCTCGTAATGGAAAAGCATAGACAATCATCCCCATATTTGCCTCTATTTGCGGTGTGTTAACCCTCCATGACATAAGACCCTAACTTGGCCAGAAAAATGAGAATGGAAAGCATAGTAGAGAAGCATGAAGGGCTTTAATAAAATGTGAGGAGAACGTTGCATTGGAGAAATGCCCAAGGGAGCATTTTCTTGCAAAAGAGGATGGCGAGTGCGGTGAGGCATGAGTCATTTTGTGATGGAAGAAAATGAGATTGCGGGCATTTCTAGGGCAGTTGAAAATGTATGGCCATCCCACACACAAGTGAGGTTTTGGTTGGTAGCTCAGCAAACGTAACGTTCCCGGCCATTTCTGAGGCTGATGGTGGCGACTGCCGTCGCTCAGACCGACGGAAAGATTGACGTCGACGCTCAGCAAACTTAACGTTCCCGGCCATTTCTGAGGCTGATGGTGGCGACTGCCGTCGCTCAGACCGACGGAAAGATTGACGTCGACAACCCGTCGTGCCGATTCGGCTTTTGCAAAACCATCGATGATCGGGCTCCACCCAGCACGATGGTACTGTGTCTTTGTCGGTGACCTACATCTAGTTGTCCAAAAAGAAGAAAGATATTATGCAGCGTGCACTCATTAAGGCCGCTTCTTCTTATCTACATTGGTGCTCGTCTTCTTCTTCATCATCTTCATCTTCATTTTATGCTCAAACTGCAACTCACAAAGCTTCTTCATCTTCGTTCTTGCCTTTTCCTTCGCCTTCGCCATGGACAAACTCTTCTCCTCTGCTTCCTCCCTCTTTTCCTCCTCCTCCGCTGATGATGCTTCCGCCCCTCCCTCCTCCCACCATGCCCCCTCCAACGAGACTCCCCATGGCGATCTCTCCTCTAGTGCTCAAATCCTCATGAACGCCGCTAAATCTAAATTCTCCCACGATCAGTCCTCCTCTGGCGAGGAGGTCGACATGGGCTCGCTCGCTGGCGCCGCTAGCAACATCCTCGGGGCTGCCGTGCAATATGGGAAATTGGACGGGACTTCCTATGGACAGTATGCCAAAAAGGCGGAGGAGTATCTTCAAAGTTATTCGAGCAAGCATGGTCACTCTGCACCTACGCACTCTGCTGGTCAGGGCGAAGGGTACCCAACTTCTGAGCAAGGCCATCACCTCCCAACTGCGCATCAAGAACCTTCTTACGGCCAGGACACCCCGCAAGGATACTCGGAGTCTGAGCAAGGATACCCGGAGGCCGAGCAAGGTCGCAGAACCTCAGCATCTCATGCGTATCGCCAAGAATACTCGGAGGAGACCAATCAAGGGCGCAGACAAGAAGAATCCGAAGAATATTCTCAAGGTTACTCTCCCGACGAATATCCAGAGTCCGGCCGCAGGCCGACACGGTATTCCTAGTGGCGTGTTTCAGGAAGGGAAGAAATCGTCATGGATGGTTAGATCTACAGGCTCCTGAAAGCAGGCGTATGGCATGTTAATTTCTGTTCTGTTTCACCGTAGAACTTGTGTAAGCCGATGTTTAGCTAAATATATGTTTGTTAAAATTATAATGGTGGTGAGTACGCCAGCAGCGACTGCCAGATCTCGAGTTGGACATGTTTCTGGGTTCGCTTAGATTACGTTTTACACCTGATTGTTATACATGCTTTTATTCTGATCCAGATCGTGCAATTTGAAGTAAAGGGTTACTAATTTAAAATGAAAGCTTCGTGTAACGACAAATTAAACGAAAATACCTAGATCTGGCCCCTCAACTACAGACTTTACGCACCGTGAAACGAAGCTGATGTTTCTGTAGAAACGTCTGGCAAATTTTGTATAAATAGATGTATTTTGGTTCCCGATTGTTGAAGGCAATCTCTCATGTTGAAACTAGAAACGAATGATGGCTAAGTGATTTCTAAATCTTGTGTGAACGAGGGACAGCATCCTTCCAAACTGTTCGCCTATCTTTGAGAGCATCCTTAAGTGACTTGTGTCAGCGTACCAACTGTTCTGCGATTTGTGGACGTAGCTTCGAGTTTAAACTGTATTTGGTCGATCTGTGCCCTTCTAGGCTCCTCCTAGTCTAGTTTTTAATGGACAAATAAATGTGTCACGAAGTTCACGTTTCTTGGGAGCATTAATGGATTCATTTCTTGTGCCTTGTCCAACTTTTTAATGTGGAAATTTGAAACTCGATTAAAAAATAAATAAATTGAAACTGTATTTGAGAGCATAAGGGTAGGTGATTGTAGACTCATGCACCATGGGCACCATCGACGGATCATGGATTGACGTGCCCACTGCTAGTCATGGCCCAGATGCATTAAATGCACCATGGGCAAGCATGGGCTATCCTAGTATATAAACACCCTAACTTAACTCACTTTACAAAGACATGGTGACAAGGCGATGTTGCAATAGAGAGACACCATTAGAGGCTAGGGGAGGGGTTCGACATATTTTTGTGCGGGCATATAAGTTTTTATGTGTTTTATCTAGAAATTCAAGTTTCCTTTTGACTTTTCCAAGGTAATTCTTGTTCTGTAATGCATATGGTTAGTAAGAGTATGTAGCTTTGGAAGACATATTCTTTTATATATATATACCTTTATAAGACTAGAGTAAGTCCAATCATACAAATTTAGATTTTTTGTTGTTCATTGCTTTCATGATGTATTAGCATTTAAGCACACGCACGTACACACATGCATGCACAAATTGCTTTCATGATGTATTAGCATTTAAGCACACACACATACACGCATGCATGCGTGTGCACACACAGGCAAACAATTTTTTTTTTGTGAAGTCTCTTTGTATATATGTTCCAGGAAGTCATCCCCGTAAAGAGAACATGCATCTATAGCATCAAAAGATGACATTATATAACAAGAAAGTAAAAATCATGGGCACACGTGTTGGTTTATATCTTTCCATGGAGTCCAAAGTGCCCAATAACAAAAAAGATCAAACCCCTGTCTAACATAGTGAAGTCCCAAGGGTCAGAAGGGAAAGCATGCTTGTAGAAGGTGTTGAAGGAGCTGTAAAAAGCCATGACTCTTCAGACAATGATAGAAGAGGTGGGCCATGGATTCCCTTGGAGCCATACATTTGTGATAGGTAGCAGGAGCAATGCGTCAGAGTGCCAAAATTTGGCCAACTACGATAACTCCAAGCATGAACTGCCATAAGGAAACTCCTTGGAAGACGAGAGTTTGCAATCCCAAAGTTGATGCAATCTTCTGTGCCGCCGCCCTGGAGCACGAGTCATAGACCAAAATGTAATTTGCATGAGCGAAAATACAAGGGAGTGGCAGTACAATATTATACAACTTGGCTACCGTACCATTAGCCAAGAGCAATGGATGATAGCTTGGATCATCAAAGTAGACGGTGCAATCGTTGAGGCGATTTGGAAGTGCTAGTCGGGGCACTGACTAGAATTCCTTGAGCATTTGAGAGAAGACATGCCAAAGTGAGTGGTAGTGTAGCTTCCAAAGCAAGCACTAGGAAATCATGCCTATAAAAGGTGTTGAAGGAGCTTTAAAAAGTGACATGAGTCTCTGGGCAAAAAGAGGTGATCCATGGATCCCCTCAGAATCATGCATTTGTGATAGGTAATAGGAGCAATGTGTTGGCACGCCAAAGTCTAGCTAACTGGAATTGCTCCACTGGCTAGAAGAAAACTTGTTGGTGAAGTAGGAGTTTGCAATCCTAGAGTTGCCACAATCTTTTGTGCCACTGTGCAGCACCAGCCATAGACCAAATGCAATTTGCATGAGCTGAAATCCAAGGGGACAGTAGCAAAATATTATATAACTTGACTATTGTAACATTAATGGATGATAGCCTGGATCATCAGAGTAGAGGGCCTAGTGTTTGAGGTAGGTGGGGCATTGACTAAAATTCTTGGAGAATCTTAGACAGGACATTACAAATGGAGCAAATGTGTATGTGGACTTAAGGACATTTTGTGGAAAGGCCATTACGGTCATACTTTGTCCACCAAAAAGTCTATGTGATAGTAAACACGAACGTACGATGCCTTGCTTGTCAAATATCATCAAAGGCAAAAAGAGCTGCACATATGCAACCAAGATCGATTGGAGTATGCACAATCGAACATGCATTGGCCAAGTAGCTAACTTTCAATATTCCAATTTCTTTTTCAGCTTGGTGAGTACCCATTCCATTTGTCAGCGCAATGAGTCACTATCCACCCCAAAGGGTAACCAAGATGACGCATAAGTTGCACAGATAGACAATCTCCCTAGGCCATAGAATGCTATCCTAGTATTGAACTTGCAATGAAGAAAGTTCACCTATACTCCAGCTAGCAAACCATATAACGATAATGCATGCATGAGTTGTGAGTAATGCATTCATGAGTTGTGAAAGATCCGTTTCAATGTTCATAAGAGTGAAGGAGTCTTCAACATATGCTTGTGCAATCAGTGGTTGTTCTTCCATGCATCTATAAGCCATGTAAGCTACCTGAAACAAAAAGGTGATCCATGTATTGAAGCATTGGGTGTGTAGAAATTGCATATAATAGTACACTTAGAGGGCATCCTTGACATACTGAATGATGACTCTCCAGCAGATAGGCCTCTAGATAGAATGCATGTGGCTTTACTATCCCAGCCGATCACTCTTTTGGGAAGTTGTAATAAGATTTTGGCCAAAGTTGTTAGCTTGCGTTCACGACCCATTTTTCCATATCTTATTCATGAATACATAGATGGGATTTGCGGATGGCAAAAGCATTTTCTGCATTCTTTATACTATTGTTCGTCTTTTTAGGAGACTTCCATTGGGCTCTGCAAAGCGGCTAGTGCATGCAAAAGCATTCTTCATAATATCTTCTCTTTTTGGGCTATGAGAAGTGGCCAGTGTCTTGCCATTCTACTCCTGGCTATTGAGAAAGCTTATGACAAAGTAGATTGGGGATTTTTGGAGGGTACTCTTATATGCTTTTGATTTTCAGATGCTTGGATCGTAGGCTTTTTCGCTTTGTACAAACATAACCACGTACTTATCAAGAGAGAGATTTTAGATTTCTCTTTTAGTTCAGCCGGATGCCCTCTTGCCCCCTTCTTGTTTTTATTTGTGACTAAAGCAATGAGCATATTTTTGAGATCTCAGGTACACATTATTGGGCTGAGACTTCTGCTTGAGACAAGATGAGGAATTCTTGGATAGTGAGTTGGCTGATGATGCGCTAACTTTTTGGATGCCACTCCACAAAATCTATCTTCTTTGAGAGTAGCCTTGGATTTATTTTGTTTTGCAACATGTGCACATAGTAAATGGAATAAATCTAATGGCTTTTCTGGATTAGTGACTGACACTCTATTTTGGGGACCTAATTTGGTTTTACCTAGGTTCAAAGGGGTGATTTTGTTAGAAATTTGAGCTGCCAGGTCGTGTGGGCATCTCTCCATAGCAATTTTAGAGAGTATTAGGAGGAGACTCCTTCGACGGAGTTTAGCCAAAGTTGACCTTGCTTTCCTACTGTACTACTATGTGGACATGAACTTGATCCATGGGTCATCTTCTTTTGAACTCCATCCATCACAACTAAGGAATGAAGTCTCTCAATGATTGGGAATAATCTCAATCATTTTGGGAAACATATCGAGCAACGACTTGTCATCTTGTAGTATCAAATATCCCCTTCATGAGTACCAAGCAAACCATGACATTTGAAACTAAAATGCAAATAAAAATATTGACATCCAACTCCAAAAACCCATTTTGGCATTGGTCCTTGAGGTCTTGAACCATTAGATCTATGTCCTCTTCTCCTCTCACACTGATAGGCAGATTTTGAGGACCCCAATTTTGAACTACTAGTGATAAGAACTAGGTGAAATAGGGTGTGATTTTTGGGTGGTGAGCTTTCCCGCCCTCCCCAACATTTTGGTGAGCTTGGCCATCAAAACCCAAGAATATGCTTAAACATGGTAGGCGGAGTAGGAATCATTGTAGGATCGTGCCCTGTTTGCATTGCTATTATCACGAGGGTTGTCCTCAATGAGAAGGACGTGGGACATCCATTTAACGAGTTAATGTTCCTCGCAAAATAGTACCCTGCATACCCTTTGAGAGTTCTCAATCGGCTTAGATCTGACGGCGGTGGTGGTTGTGATGGCCGCCTTTCCCCGAACATGCCTCTAAGGCAGAGTAACTATGACCATGGATTTTGTTGTTGGGACTCCCACCCATTTACACCCCCGCTAGGTGGGCACATTTTGAACTGGGGCTTGTCCATTCGTTCTACTCATACCCGTCCGCAAATAGTTGTGTGACCAGCCAAAATAATAGAGATGCCTGTGGCATGCTATCCCATTATGATCCAGGCTAGAGCGATCGACGGCCTGGATTGAGTATGACTATTACATTTTGAAACTTATTATTGCCTTACAATAGTCAGACTGATCTTGGATGGCTATAAAACCTTGTATCAGCCCTTGTTGAGAGTTTGAGTTGTTGAGCTACCAAAACATAATATACAAGAAGCATACTACCTTTTGCAAGATTTCCTCTCTATCCTCTTTACATCTCGTGATAGTCTTTTATAGTCCGATTAGTTTTCGACTATAATCCAACTGTTAGCACCTTGTTGTCAGGAGTGGAGATGTGTTTGTGTTTTTCACTTATTTGAAGACACTCTAAACAAGACAGGTCGACCCTTCGCACTTGCCGAGGAAACAATGGCAACCTCTGCCCAAATTCGCTCCTTCAGGACTCTTTGGCCCATGCCACTGGTTTGGACTCTGCATGGTGCAGGAGAGCGTGTGTCCTCACAGACATGGTGTAGTTCTTTGCATGCAAGAATAGTGTCTCCAGTGATCACCGACTTTCGGATGTCTGCATGTCGAAAGTTGCTGAGGCGATACTCGCCGCTACGCCATCCCCAAACTCATTCTCCATCATAGATTGGGTGAAGGAAGATGGTGCAATGAATGCTCCATCAATGGGAAGAAACTGGTGGTCCTTAATCAACTCCTCATCGTTGAGCACGAGTTGTCGTGTACCAATGTTTACCTCATCTCCCTCAGCAAGCTGAGAACATAAGGCAAGAGTCTGTGGATGGATCACTTCACGAGCCCAATCAATGTTTTTGTATCTTCAAGTGCAGGTGAGACGAAGCCAAGCATCCACGTCGGAGTTCCGCAAGTTGGGTAGCGGAGTGAAAGCGACAAATTGCACCGTTGCCATCACCATATAGGAGAGATACATCGGAGACGCAGAAAAGAATGAAAGATGGTGGGAGAGAAGGATGAGTATGTGCTAGCAATTCATGGATAGACCACAATGAAATGAAAGGAGCAGACCTAAGTTACACACAAAGGGGCAGGCACACTTCTAGTATAGTGGAGCTGTTTGAATCTCGTCATCATTCCGTGAACTAGCTGTAGAGGAACATTATGTGGTGGATCAAGCCACTAAGGAGTGCTATTAGGGATAGTTACAACTATCCCTACAATTACAAAATGATCCCACTACCTTGTTCTAATAACTCCCTCTTACCAGAGGTGTATTTAACCTATCCCATGGTCAGTGTCCACATGGGTGGAGGCTATGCCTTCAACACCTGGCACTGAATGGTTCTGTACTAGTCCGCTTTGTGAGAGGATAACAAATATCTACAAGGTATCTTAGAAATCTGCAATGCCATTTGTTTGGCATAGAAATCTTTGAAGTTGTTTGATGTTTTTTGGGGCCTTTGCATTTTGAATTGCTGAAACTTGTTAGGATCAATCTCCATTCCTTGTTGGGAGATAATATATCCTAGTAGAATTCCTCTCCTAATAGCAAAAGCACACTTTTCTGGATTTAAATTGAGACCATCAAATTTGCATCTAGCAAAGCATAATGCTTAAGTGATTCAAGTGTTCCACCATTTTTCCAAAAACTCAGAAATCATCCAAAAATACCTTCATGAAGGATGTGAGGTACTCTGCAAATACCTCTTGTATATATTTTTGAAAAGTAGGTGGGGCATTCTTCAGTCCAAAAGTCATCACATTTGATGCAAACACACCCCATTCTGTTACAAAAGCAGTTTTATCTCTGTCTTCTGGAGACATTCTAATTTGGTTGTACCCACTAAAACCATCCAAAAAATTGTAAATTTCATGTCCAGCTACACCATCAAGTAATGAATCACAAAATGGTAGTGGGAATGGATTAGTGATAGTGGCTGCATTTAACTTTCTATACTCTACATAGATTCTTAGTTTCCCATTTTTCTTTGGAACAATGACAATAGGAGATAACCATGTGACATGTGTCACGGGATATATGAAACCAACTCTTAATGATAATTTTCAATCTCCTCTTTGACCAACTTGGCATAATTTGGATTCATTCTATATCTTCTTTGTATGATTGGTACTACATCAATCTTCAGATTGATTCTATGTTGGCAGAATTTAGGATCTAGCCCTTTCATATCAGTGTAGTGCCATGCAAAAATATCTTTGTACTATGTTAATAATTCTTTGAGTGCCATTTTAAAAGGTGGAGAGAGATTTGTACTTACCATAACTACTGGTGGGTTGTCACTGTTTCCCAAGTTCATTTCCTCCAAGTCATCCTGCCTGACCCTGGCACTTTTTTGCATATGTTCTTCAAATTGTATTTTTGCCTCCATGATTGCTTCCTTTGCTGACTTAGAAGTGATATCCTCTGGTGTATCATGTTTGTTTGCATTAGTGGCCTCTGTTGTATTTTTTTCTGTGATAACCTGATCCGACTGGTTTTCGACTTTGTTCTATTCTGTAGCAGTCGGATCTGTGTCGAAAAAGGGTATTTGCTAATTTGGACATGTATATTGATCAATAATATTAATAACATCAATCTCAAAAATAGGATATACAGTGGGGTTTCTTTTGAGGAAAATTCTTCATCTTGATCAAAATCTAGAATCATATTGATTCCCTTCTTGGAAAACTCCTTCTTGAGGATAGGTTGACCTTGACTTTCTTTTTCCCTTTCTTGATAGTGATTCTCTCTGAGCCCTAGTCTTGCTTGAGCTTGGCAACTCTTTACCATGGCCTACCCAATAGCTTGAGTAAGCAGAGTCCTTTTCCTCCATTTGGAGCACTACAAATGTGACTTGGAGATTTTGTCTGCTTTCTTTTTTGCTGTGAATTTTCTTTCAGCTTTTACTTTCTATCTTTCTTCTTTTTCTTTGAGTATTCCTCATCATCCTCATCATTTTCAAATGAGTCGTCTTCCTCATCTTCAGTATCTTCCTCTGCTTCACTATCTGTGTTTGTCTCTAAGTTTATTTCTGAATCTAAATGATGTTTCTTCTTTGTCTTCTTGGATTTTGATTTTGTACCAAGTCTTCTCTCTGCTCTCTTGGCAGCTTCCACCATATTGTTAAGATCATTTGCTCATCCAAGCTAGTCCCTGCAAGCTACTACAGTTCTTAGCTCCTTGTTTAATTCTTTGCAAATAGTCTCCCAATTGCTCCTGGGGGGTAGGTCTTTGATTTGTTGTGAGCCTTCTGTTGAGGTTTCTAAACATCTATGAATAGTCCTCAACCATGAGATCTTTCTGTTTCATTGTTCTCAGCTTTTTCAAAATGTCCTCTGGTGTTTTCTCTTTCCTAAAATGACTTAAGAAAGCGATATTCAATTCATCATAGGTGTGAAAATGTGCAATACCATACTGCATAAACTGATTCATTGCTTTACCATTGAATGTCGTAGCAAATTTCTCCTTCTTGGTATCATCTAGCAGTTGTCCAAATCCACTAGCTGTCCACCTTATCTCAAATTGCCCAACATGGTTGTCAAGGTCTTGACCTTTCTTGCCAGTAAACTTTGGAGCTTTGGCCAATGGGTTCTGCATTTTGTGCTGAGCGTGAACTTGAACTTAAACTTTGACAAGCTTCTTTTTCTTCTTCTTTGGAGGTGGTGGAAGGGGGTTGAAATTTAGTTGCTTCCTTGTAGTCACAAAGACACTAGCTGCAATATTAGTGGCAAGTGTTCTTTGGAGTAATTCCTATGTTGGAGTGGATAGCATTAATCCTTCTAGCTCAGTTTTTTCTTCGTGCACCTCGTGGCTATGTAGGGAATTATTAGAGGAACTTGTCCCACTAGGAATATAATCAGGGTCATTTAAGATATCCTCTAGATCATCTGTTTGGGAAGCAACCTCTACCCGAGCTCTATTTCTTTAAAATATGCTATACCAATATGGCGAGGCAATGTTTCCTCTTCGAAGCTATCTGACATGGGCTAGTCATTCCATGAAAGGAAAAGGAGAGATGTGGGATTACAGTAGAATACCGAGTGGTAAAAATGCACTGTTGTCAGCAGCTAAGCTTTGCATGCTGCCTTCACAGTGAAATTGTAATGTTGATCCTATGATCTTCTTTGCCAACCTTGATGTATTGTGCTTGTTTCAGTGTCTTGTTGATGTTGTTGTCGTACGTCGCTTTTCCAATAGGAGTCCAATTGTCAGCTGTTTTTTGATTGTTGTTGCATTTGTTGGGGTCTTTCTTTATGAGTTGCAGCTTGAAGATTTGAGCCTTTCTAGATTCAAATGATTGCTCCTACAATTGCTACCTAATGATAACTATATGGAGCCTAGTCCAAGTTCGCTTTGGTGTACTTTTTAATACGGATATGCACATATGCTAAAGTAGCGCTTTGAGATCCTCCTCTTGAGAGTGCTCTCAACGGAAGCAAGAACAGAAGAAGGAGAGAGAGAGACAGAGAGCCACACAAGTTTTGGTGGGTGCAGAACCACCCTAATCTTCTTTTTCATTCATTTATATATGTGTTTGAGTATTGTACATAACCGGGGTAAAGGCACAGTGACCTTTGACCCCCACAACCTCCCACTTAAAGGACAATGTGCCTTTAAGGGAGAACAACCAGTGAGCATACTATCCAATGCCCATCAATACACGACAATACTCAAACCGTTGACTAGGTAGACTCTTCGTCAGCATATCTGCAGGGTTATCATCTGTATGAACCTTGACAAGCTCTATGCGCTTGTCCTCAAGTACCTCCCTGATGAAATGGTACCTGATCTCAATGTGTTTGGTCTTCGCATGAAAGACCCGATTCCGTGCTAGCTGAATAGCACTCATGGAATCACTATGCAATGTCGGTACACCTGTATGAATCCCCAAATCTCCCACTAGCCGATCAAGCCATATAGCCTCCTTGCAACCCTCTATGGCTGCAACATACTCAACCTCTGTGGTAGACAAAGCAATGCACTTCTGTGCGCGAGACATCCATGACACTGCACCACCTGCAAAGGTGAACACATAACCAAAAGTGGATACTATCCACATGCCCTGCATAGTCTGAATTTGTGTACCCAAGTACATGCATGTCTCCTTTACCAAAGCAGATGCACATCTCCTTGGTACCCTTCATGTACCTCATGATGCACTTAACTGCCTCCCAATGCCTCTTTCCTGGATTAGCCATATACCAGCTAACAACTCCCACTGCAAATGCAATGTCTGGTCTAGTAGCTATCATAGCATACATAAGACTCCCAACTGCTGATGCATAAGGAACCTTGGCCATCATGGCCCTCTCCTCATCTGATTTGGGACTATCTGTATGACTCAGTTTCACATATGGAGGCAATGGAGTACTCACTGCCTTCCCCCCCTCCATATTGAAACGCTGCAATACTTTTGTAACATACTCTTTTTGTGAAAGCCAAAGGAGTTTCCTACTCCGATCACGCGTGATGCGCATACCAAGAATATGACCTGCAAATCCCAAATCCTTCATATCAAAAAGGCCTCATGCAACTTGGCCTTTAATGCATCTAGCTCATAAGTATTCTTGCTAGCCAATAGCATATCATTCACATATAGTGCCAGGATTATCAGGCTAGTATCCTTAGCCCGTTTAGTGTAGAGGCAGTGATCAATTTCACTCCTTCTAAAACCTGGGACCGAATGAAAGCATCAAACTTCTGATACCATTCTCTAGGTGCTTGCTTAAGACCATAGAGACTCTTCTTCAGCTTGCAAACTAAATGCTCTTTGCCCTTTTCTTCAAAGCCTTCTGGCTGCACCATGTAAATTTCCTCATGCAAATCCCCATGCAAGAAAGCTGTCTTGACATCCATCTGCATAAGCTCCATATCCTCTGATGCCACTAGTCCAAGCATGCATCTAAGTGTGGTCATCTTCACAACTGGAGAGAATATCTCATCAAAGTCCACACCCTTCTCTTGCTTGAACCCTTTAGCAACCAAACGGGCCTTGTACCTAGGCACATCATCACCTGTGACCTTCATCTTGTAGACCCATTTACATGGCAATGCTTTCTTTCCATGTGGCAAAGAAACCAAGTCCCAAGTCTTATTCTTCATAAGTGAACTCATCTCTGATTGCATAGCATACTCCCACTTGCGTTGATCCTCACGCATCATAGCCTCTCTATAGCAAGAAGGCTCCCCGCAATCAGTAAGCATCACATAGTCTACCCCTGGAACAAACTTATCAGGCGGTCTAGACACTCTAGAAGATCTTCTCAAGGGCATTTCAACTTGCTGTCCCATTTGCATATCAGCCACATTTGGCTCATCATTTCCACTAATAGATGATCCATCATCTACCCTTGATTGTATACCTGTGGGAGTACTTGGTGGTACCATTTCTTGCACATTTGGTGCATGGACATCTTGCTGTCTATCAACATATGCAGGTGGATTCACATCTTGGAAAGTGATTCTCCTCATTTCCACATCCCTCATGGGTGCCTTATGCATCTTCTTCTCATTGAAGACCACATCATAAGCATTCTACTTGACTGATTCTCAACCAAGGCCATCCATTTCTGAAATACCTGGAACACATCACTCTTCCGAGCTATAGCATAAGCCCACACTTTCCTAGTTGTATCATCAATGAATGTCACATAGTATTCAGCCTTGCCTAATGACCGTGTAGGCATGGGACCACATACGTTTGAATGCACCCAATCAAGCTTTTCAAACTCTTTCTTTCCCCTTCTTTTATGGGCTGATTTAATCTGCTTCCCATAGAGACAGTGCTCACAAAATTCAAAATCAGAGAAACTCAAATGCGGTACATAACCCAAATGGCATAAGAGCTTCATTCCATTCTGGTTCATGTGCCCCAACCTGCAATGCCACAAAGAAGTGCTTGGCTGCTCGGTTATTGCAACAACATGATCAAATACCCCTGATACATGTAAGGGATACAAAGTCCCACTCTTGATACCCCTGGCCAAAAGCATAGAGCCCTTCTGAATTTTCCAACTCTGAAAGCCAAAAGTGGTGTGAAAACCAGCATCATCTAGCTGACCCACTGAAATAAGACTCTTGGTCAGCTTAGGCACATGTCTCACATGTTTCAAAACAAATGCAGACCCATTTGCAAAAGAAAACTTTATGTCACCTGCTCCCACTATGTCACATGCATAGTCATTTCCAAGATGCACACAACCTGTCTTTCCACTGTCATAAGTGGAGAACCATTCCCTATGGGGAGTTACATGGAATGAAGCACCAGAATCCAAAATCCAATCCTGGGAATATGCATCATCTGAAGTGGTAAGCAACTCTGTAGATAAACTAGACATGAAGAGAACGTCATTGTCACTATCATGTGTGACTGCATTGATCTGCTCGATCTTCACTTTTCCTTTGTCCTCCCTTGGACTCTCTTCCTTTTGATTTGCACCCCAATTTGCATTCTTTTTCTTATCCTTTTGCTCTCTTTTTAGCTTGTAGCAATCCTTTTTCATATGGCCCTTCTTGCCACAGTGGTAACACTCAATGTTCCGTGCCCTGGATTTGCTACAAGACTTCCCTCTTTCTTGGGACTTCCCCCTGAACTGTGATCTGCCCCTTTGCACATTTAAGGCTGCATCCTGCTTGTTGCCGTCCATAGACTTCCGTCTAATCTCCTTGGCCAACAAGCTACCCACAACATCATCAAATTTCAGTACTCCACCAGGTGCGGAGTTACTGACAGCTGTACGGAAGGTATCCCATGAGGATGGCAATGAACATAAGAGAAATATTGCCTTAGTCTTCACGTTAAAATTCATCTTCTGAGCCTGAAGCTGGCTGAAAATAATATTGAATTCATTCAAGTGAGAAGAAATGGAGACCCCTTCCTTCATCTGCAGCTCAAACAACCTCTTCATGAGGTAAACTTTATTAGAGGCAGTTTCCTTCTCATAAGTGGCACACAGTTTCTTCCACAAATCTTCCGTAGTCTGCTCATTTACTACTGTGAAATAAACTGACTCTGCAAGATGAAGTCTAATAGTAGACTTTGCTAATGCATCCAACTCATTCCAATCATCCTCAAACATATTTGCAGGCTTAGCTTCAATCCCTGCCAAGGGTTTAATCTACTTCTTTTGAATAAGCACATCCCTTATTTGTTCTTTCCACAAAGAAAAGTTTGTCCCATCAAACTTTTTTAATGCTGAAAAACTCCTTTTCAGACATGGAAGAGGATGCCATGATGCAAATGAAACAAAATCCCAAATGCTAGTGCCTGCAAGAGAGAATCACACCAAATACCAGGTGCACCCAAATGTGTATGCCACAATAGAGTGAAATATCACCAAAACTCAAAGCTCAAAGCATCAAAAGATGCATCTGACTCATGTGCATATACTATGCATCCATATGAGCAAATCTGGCCCAAAAGAAAATGCCAATAAGTGCCAAATGACTCAAGCATAAACACCGTCCACTGGCATATGCATCAATAATATCTCATCCAAGAGAGCATAGCACTATCAGTGCATCACCTGCAATGTGTCAAAGCTGTCCCTCAGCATAAAATAGCATCCATGTGCAAAGCGTCCATAAAAAATGGCATCCCACAAGGCAATTTGGGCCTATCAGCGCATCCAATAAGGACCGCAATGCATCCAAATGGCCTATAAATCATCCACTGCAACCCAATGCATACCACGAATGAGCGCACACTACTCAAACTGCAACCAAAGTGATCTGCATAAGGTATGCTCAAGAAATCATAGTCCCACGGTAATGACCGCTACTGAAAATAGAACCTGAGATGCCTCAAAACATGGGTACCATTGCATAATCGGACTTAGCAAGAAAATCTACAAATATCTCTCTTCTGCCACAACTCCAAAATCCCAACTGATGAGTGAGAAATGGGAGTCAACACTTACCCACTGCCATGTGGCATAAATCTAAGGTTTCAAAACCTTAGAATGAAAAATGTATAACAGAGAGACGAAATCGAATACACAGAGATCTATAACTCTGAAAATCCTCCACCGAATCGTGCAAGAACTGACAGGTAGGGGTTTTTGGGCATCCGGAACGCAATGGGACAGACGGTTTTGGAAACCGTGGTCTCAATCACTGGGTCTAACACACGGACTGAAAAACATTTTTGGAAACAGAGCTATTTGTAAACTCCACCGAAGTGCGAATGATGAGCAACATAGAAGTTTTAGGACCTCCTGAGTCCACTGGAATTGACAAATCTGCAAATGGTTGCTCCAAACTTGAGTTCCAACACCCGAGTAGAAAAACGTAGGAACTGACACAGTGAGTCAGAAATCCAATGAAATGACCCCAGATTCAAGAAGGGTGTTTCCAAGCTCCTGAAGTGAAGTGGACACCAAAAGCAAGCAATAGTTGCCTCTACAAGTCAATACGGAGTCTCTGTCATCGAACGGAACAGGGAAAAGCTCAAAAAATGACTTTTTCTTTGAAAACACTTAACAGGCTCTCAAAACCACTTCGTAAAACGAAAGTGACTTTTCCAAAGGCTCCTCCAAGGTCTCTGCACACTCGGATGCAAGTAAAGTCACCCACAAAGCTTCCCATAGAGCTTCTCCTTCCTCCCACAGAGCTGCTGAGCTTCAAGCATTCACGCACGCTCAGCTAGGTCACCCGAGCTAGGTCACCCGAGCTCTGATACCAGTTGAGAGTGCTCTCAACGGAAGCAAGAACGGAAGAAGGAGAGAGAGAGACAGAGAGCCGCACAAGTTTTGGTGGGTGTAGAACCACCCTAATCTTCTTTTTCATTCATTTATATATGTGTTTGAGTATTGTACATAACCGGGGTAAAGACACAGTGACCTTTAACCCCCACACCTCTACTAGTGTATTCACTAGGATAGAATTTCCTATGTTTTTTGACAATTGCTACCATATGCAGTTAATGATGTCATTTGTAATCGTTGGTGTATTCGCCAGCTTTGTGCACACAGGTGCAATCCTACGACACAGTTGTTTTCAGAGTTGCAGTTTGTATGTTTCTCTGTTTGCTGTTTCACATCATAGTCAACAATGTCGCTTGTTATTCTTTGAGCAAAAATTGGCAATTCTAGGTAGGAACGCTGATAGGATCGCCAATAGTGTTCAGAGTGTCTTCAGATAAGTGAAAAACACAAACACATCTCGACTCCTGACAACAAGGTGCCAGCAGTCGGAGTATAGTCGAAAAGTAATCGGACTACAAAAGACTATCACGAGATGTAAAGAGGACAAAGAGGAAATCTTGCAAAGGGCAATATGCTTCTTGTATATTATGTTTTGGTAGAGAATACATCAACTCAACAACTCAAACTCTCAACAGGAGCTGATACAAGGTTTTATAGTCATTCGAGATTAGTTTGACTATTGTAAGGCAACAATAAGTTTCAAAATGTAGTAGTCATAGGTAGTTTAAAACATTATGTGGTGGATCAGGCCACAAAGGAGTGCTGTTAGGGATAGTTACAACTATCCCTATAGTTACAAAATGATCCCACTACCTTGTTCTCATAATTGCATCTTACCAGAGGAGTATTTAACCTATCCCATGGTCAGTTTCCACGTGGGTGGAGGCTATGCCTTCAACATATCCACATGAAGATAGGTGAAATTTTGTCGATCCTTTTCCCTTGGAGGGACATTGAGATTCATTTTAGGCCCGACACTCGGTTTCGAGTGCCTGAGCCATTTGATTCTCACTCGAGCGATGGCCACGGAGGACGTGCCCCGGGTCAGTCTGAAGAGGGCACGCTCGAGGGAAGCACGGACTCCACACCCACACTCGAGGGAAGCGCAAACTCCACCACCATCTGCTACTTCTACCCCGCTGGCAATCCGAGCTCTCGACTTAGAGATGAATGTTCACTCACCCCCGAGTCCTATATCGACAACATCATTGATGACAACTGTGGAGGCTTTTTCAATGACATGCTCCATTGTTGAGGTGGTGACGATGGCTGTGGAGGCTTTTCGTTTGACAGTCTCAATGGTCGATCTGTTCACAATGCCAGTGCCTACAACTGTTGCATTGACAGTGTCATTGGTGGGAGACACACCAATGCCAAGGCCAACATCGACTATGGGGGTCGTCTCACTGGTAGTGACAAGCACACCAGTGGGGCAAGTTTTGGTAGGGGGGATACAGTTTGGTAGCTCTTTGCAGTGGTGGAGGGACAAAAATGTTCTGTCGTCAGCAACTTCATCGATGCCATTGCAGATGGTATCCACGAAAAGCATGGTGGTCACTTGTTGGAGGAGAGGCCACAGTTCTCTGTAGGTCCCCAGAGCCAGTGGATTCTTAGTCGCCCCAGTTGTTGCTAAATTACACCACTCAACTGTCTTAGATGGCTAGTCACTACTAGGAGGAGAAGCAACGGTAGCTGATGGACATGCATACGGAGGTGACAATGCTATGAAGGAAAGATGTCACATTGCGGGTATAGGCTAGGCAAGCATAGCAGCTGGAACAATGGGTGATAGGTGGAAGTTGTGGCAGAACATGTCTGCCAATTCCATGAGGAGTATGCAAGATCTATTGGGGAGGAGTTGATGCGATGCGAGACGATGGATCGATGGTGCCCGACGATGTGTCTATCAATGTGGAGCAGCTAGAAGATCTTTTGGCCAGCATGCAAGAGGATGTGCAGGAAGAGTGGGCAAAGCAGGTGTCTCAGTGGTGCCGCACATGGATTCTAGAGACGTACGAAAGCACTGCTCCACACCGCTCAGAGCCAGTTTCTAGAACAAGTACATAGACCAGCCACAACACGCTCACCATCTGCACTTCAGGTGCACAGGGTACATGTGACAACGTTGCGGACAAAGGAAAAGTCAAATAGGAACACACATCTGCATAATGGGAGGCCGAGTATAACGATGTTGCCAATGACTTGACATAAATTGTCAAGCATCAAGTGCAGATGAGGCGGCATTGCAGGAACCTCTGTGCTTGGCTAGGACTAACTGTGCACTCTTGGGCACTACATAGGCCACTGTGGCCACCTTGGTGGCATGATGCAGGCTGATTTTTGGCGTAGTACTTCACCTGTTGTCACACTCCGTTCATAGCTCTGGTAGACTGGCCAGCTTTATTCCCTCAGACCTTTGAGCGGAGGGCTAGTGCTGTGGAGTGGATTGACCTCAACCTGCCATTTGGGGCCATGGTGGTGGAGTAGATGGACAGGGAAAAGTGGCGAGTGGCAAGTGCCTGGGACTATTCGTGGCTGCATCCATTGCAGTGGTGGTTGATTGATGTCGAGGAAGCTTGCTGTCAAAGCATCATTATTCAGCGACAACGATAGGTTGGTGCTACATTGCAGCAAAGGAGGAGGATCGGCAGCGAGATAGAGCAGGTCCAAGTGTCAAAGTGGACCATTTAGGTGCAAAACATAGAGCTCCCAATGTGGAGGATGGAACTGAGGCAGACGAGCCAAGTACCCAAGGTGGAGCTCCCATTGTTGCGGAGGAGGGAGCCGGTCCTCTCATCCAATTGTGCTTTAAGGTCCACTGTTCAAGGGAGTCAGCTTGTAGCACTATTTGTACTACTGCAATTGAAAAATTATGAACAATTGTTGTTTAATTCACGTATAATCCTGGCTATGTTGTTATTGCTGTACACCTGGTGAATTTTTATGGTCATTGCTGTAAGACCATTGGTCTACCCTCTTGTGGATTTATTGTATTTATTCCCATGCATCTTAGCTTTTGTCTTTCTGTTAAGTGTCTACTCAGCTCAGCACAGTTGTACAATTTAAGATCATATGTCTCTAAAAGCCATGTTCATAATAGTGGTGCATAACAAGTGGGTAAAGTACTTGTGAGCAATGCCTTTACTATGGGAGGGAGGAAGGGAGGGAGAGGGGGGGAGGTAGAGTAGGAGCACCTTTGCTACTCGGGCTGGAGGGAGGAAGGGGAGGGAAAGGGAAGGACATCACCTCCATGTTGGTAGGGTGCTATTTCTAGTACACTTTATTATGAAAAAGGATAAAATGTCTATACACATCAGGGCAAAAATTGTTGCATTTTATTCCCTATACTACATTTGAGGGACATATCTCTAGGCATTTTAAAAACACTGAGCCACTCCCTCTTTGATAGTTTTGTCGTCTCCTTAAAGCTTTTGGTATTAGCTCCCACCAAACTGAGACCATATTCCTCATGAAACTCCTCCCTCATTAGGCACAATTCAACTTTGATTTCTTTAGATACGTGGCTCTTGGAGCTCTCCATAGCCCTGCACATTCATAGAAGGGATGCGTATGTTAACCCTTTGAAGAGAGTATAGCCATAGACAAGGCAACCACCACAGAGAAGGAGACAACACCAAGCCGCTCACAACAACCAACCAAAGAAGAGAAAGTAAAAGTGAATAGACATGTATAAACTGGAATGAACCAACATTTTGAAGAGCTTGGAAAATCTCCTTTAGCTATCAGAGCTAGCTACGTTGACTCTCCACTTCTTTGGATGAGGGCTAAAGTTAGAACTAGTTGCAGCCCTTTGATTTAGCTACCTTTGTTTTGGTAGTGCTGCTCTTCTTTGACCTCTTACTTGAAGGGTTGGAGCACATTTCCCTCCAAGATGATCCCCTCCCTCATTCAATCCACTCTCCCCTGTGGAGATGTGGAGCCCATTCCCTCCATCCCCCTTCCTTGCCATCATCAATCTTGAAGCATGTTCGTTACAGTTTGCAATGAGCTAGCAAGTTGGTGTGTTGTCTAAGCTTTTGGAGCAGTATAACTAGCATGCTTGTTTCTAACTTCTTAGTGGCAACTATCATTCAACCTTGTCCCATGAAATGCCATGCATTGTAATTATTATTCATGTACTCCCAACAAATATTATTCTATTAAATAAATAATCCCAATGGACATAATTCAATGTCACTTGTGTATAATTCAATGTCACTTGTGTGTGCTTTCAACTCATGCTATCTTGTGAGTGTTAACAAGCACAAAAAGCGTAGTGGTTTAACATGATTCTACCCTTGGATAAGCTAATATCTACTTTCAAATCTATCTACAAGTTTTTGATTCATTGGAAATTACCTTGGCTAATATGAAAGTCTGGTGAGGGCTAATAAAGAGGCACTCTTTCTCTAAAAAATTAGGAAGCAGGAGAGCAGTACATCAGCTTTTTCCATGGATAAAATTAGAGAAGGTGGTGGATAAAATGGGGGAGAACGTGCCTTATTATTGGCACCTTTTCCCTACTAGAAGCCACCTTACAACACCCCATGACGCATTGCCAAACCTTGTTTTTGATGAGTTTGTCTAAAACAAGAGAGAGTATCTAAAGTGTAATCTGCCCACTGCCTTACTTCATTGTGACTAGCAATCTACAAATTAGGAATGCAAACTTCAAGAGGTAGTTTTGGAGGTATAGCATAAAGACTTCAAAGAGGTTCCATCGTGTAGATTGATCTGATGAGAAGAAGGAAACTTGCTAGCCCTTAGCTATATAATACTCCATCATTGCCCGTGATCTCCACCAATTTTATGTAACAACACAAGAAGAAATAGACACAAAGCGATGGTGAGAGATAGAAATGGCTGAAACAATGTCCTTTATCCTATTTCATGCATCGTTTAAAGAGTTAGAAAGAGAGCCATTAACAACTTAATTATGTGCCAAGAAGGATCGATGCTTTGCCAACTACCACCTAGCTACTCGGATGTGGCAAATACATAAACACAATATGTAAAATGGAAGCCCAAAAGTTAATACCAACATCATTTTTATTGCTATATACACTGCTTATTAATCATGCATAGCCTGTGCAAATTACTCCATTATAAGAGATGCACCTAACCCATGAGTTGTACCAAGAATTTCACAAGGTTTATTATCTATTTTGGGCCATTTGCATCTTTGATTGCCAACATACTTGATCTCCTGATGTTTATGCACCTTTATTATTTCTAGTGGGGTGCATAAAGTCAACTTAATGATGTAATGTGCACCCCAAGACCTTGACCCACCATCTTCCAAGGCAAGATGGGATAATTATGTAGAAGATTGGTTGATAACAGCATAGATAGAACTTAGACATGTGGATAGCAGTAGTTGGATAGTGGCACATGGAGAAGCTATGCAATGACACATGAACTATTTGTAGCACGAATACATGTGGTAAATTTGTGGATGAACAATGTCAAACTTAGATGGGAAATTGAGGCACTTGGAGGTCCCTTCCTAGCATGAATGCACACAAAATAAAAGTGTGAAATGAAATAAAAAACTAAAAGGTTCTCACTTAACACAAATGCCCATGCAACTAGAAATGTGTGCAAATTGATTTGCTAACGTACAACAAGGATAGTGAAGCTAATGAAAAACTTAAGTAGAGTCCATGGGCCAATAAAAGAAAGCATGTCGGGACGAAGTCAATGGCATTTAGAACCTAGCTTGAGTCTATTAGAATGTGCAAAATCATGAGTGAGTGTACATGAAGGTGAAAGAAAGGAAGAGGGATTAGGTGCCACTTTAAAAGCTCAAAGGCTTGATAATTTGTAAAGTGGTCCAGCTATCATGGCATACCGCAATATAAATCTTCTATAATAGCTGGCATGCCCCATAAAGACCTGTACACCTTTGGAATTTGTAGGACGAGGCAATTCCATGATGATTTTGATTTTGTCCATGTCAGTTGCAATCCCATCTTGAGAAACGATGTGTCCCAAAACAACTCTGTGGGTGACCATGAACTGGCATTTTGATGGATTTAGGGAGATGCCATACTCCCTGCATTTGATCAGTACTGCTTCAAGACATTTGAAGTGGTCTTTTTTGTCTAAATGGATGTTGGGAGCTCGACTGCCACCATTAGGGCATGCAAAATGGCTAAGTCATTATCAAAGATTTGATCTTCAATTTTAGCATTCTCAACCTCAGTTTCAAGGTCTCAAGGAAAATCGGAGTCATCATTGGTATGGGTACCTTCTTCAAGTTCATTATTCCTCTCGAGGTCAGCCATAAAAAATGGCACCTCTAGATCGATTGGTTCTTCATGTGTGAGTGGAGGATCTATCTATAGCACCTTAGCATCTATCTATGAGAAGATGGGTCTAATGAATGGCAGTTGTCGATGGTTGCCAATGTTTGTATCCAGTTATTGACATTGCTTTGTGAATCGCCTGCTATGGCATGCTATTGCAAGGGAGCTGATTTGCTTGAGATTGTTGTTGAAGACGTGCCATCCAATGCTCTAGGCACAATTGGTTTTATAGCTCCTGTCCCCACATTCACTCTGACTGCGGTGTCGCGATTCTGGATTGTCAGTCTATCAGTTCCCTAGTCATGGAGAACTGATGCTTCCTGTAACCAAGGACGTCCCAGTAAGATTTGATAGGATTTTTTGGGAAGATCCAAGATTGTGAATTGAAGGGAAAAGCGGACTCCTGCAACTTTTGTGGACATGCCATTCACTATTCCCAAGGGTTTAGCCTGTGAATCATCGGCAAGGCATATGTTGAAATTAGCCTTTTGCATTGGTGGGAGACCCCATTCATTGTAGAGCTCCTTTGATAGGACATAAACACCTGCTCCACCATCCACTATGGCTTGGACTTCATTATATGCCTTGTGGATCAAAGGCACAGTAATGTTGCATATGTCATCTCTCTCACCCATCCGCACAAGGATATCTTCGATGTCATAAAACCTCACCTATGAATCAAAAGTAGCAAAAATATGCAGGGGCTTAATCCCACATAAAAAAGTCAATGTATATGAAGCCTTGATGGACCTCTAATACCCTGGATTCTTTTAAGGTGATGAGGTCTCTTAGAGTGCCTAGGTGGTTGAGGGTTGGGGCACCCTCTATACATAGCTCCACCATTGGAATTGCCACATGTCAAAATTGTAACATAGAGCATAGTCACCCATTAGAATGTAGAAGACCAAGACATAGAGGCGAGAGTTGTTTCTCGGTGACCTATAACATGCATATCATCTATAGAGTTTGCCAATAGGGTGAATGCAGATGGGTCACTGGCAAAAGATGGTTGTGTTGAAAGGACGTTGGGTGCTAATGCAACGAGGAGGAAAAAGCCACAGTTGAATAATATATTTCTGGCCTCTTGGAAAGGTAGGGTCAAAGATTTTAGAACACTCGATGGTAAGAAAGGTATTAAGGAAATACTAGTCGAGCATTTATATATGCACAATGAACTTGTGTTGCATGATTATTCAGATTATCTTCCATAGCACAGGCCCAATTGTGAGTTTTTAACCCTTTCAGTTTCGGAATGGTATTTTTGAACATTGATATTTTATACGTAAACTAAAACGTGTTTGGTTTTCAAATTTGTATCCATCATCATATGAAGAATGGGAGCTGGTGGAGTGCATTTTGGAATTCTTGGATGTCTTGCATGGAGCAATATGAGAATTACAATATTGAGGTAGATCTACAACTCAATTAGTGGAGACAAGTATCTTCTTCTATGACCATTTTTTTGAATTGTTGAACAAAGCAAATACTCACGATGTGTTGAGGAAACAAGATCTTCAGCCATGGAATATGATAGATTGGGCAGTGCCCCTAGTAGTGTGACATAGACATATAGGGTTAAGCTATTTGTAGAATTTCAATGATCTTTACATCCAAGCATTGCCACAAGAATTGTAAAAATCAATGTATGCATGCCAATCATTGTTTTGGTTGACCTATTTAACAAGTATCCAATCAAGGTGTGCAAAACAATGCTCGCCTACAAAGCAACTGGAAATGAAGAGAAACGTGAATTCTTGGATGATGGTTGGGATAAATCAATATCAAACAAGGTTTACCATGATGTGGTACGGTTACCACCATTAAGTATATGATTGCAAGCCATAATTTTATATTTTCTTTTTACTATAAATGGAGTACATTCATTGTGGATGCATTAGTTCCAATGGACCAAGACCTTAACTTGTTTGGACCTGAAAACAAAGTATTGGAGATCAAGGTCTATGAAGATGGAATATTGGTAAGTGTAATCTCAATAGGACAGTGTTGTACACTAGCTCATCACATTCGTGTGGAGATAGAGGACAATATTTCAAAAGAATTCTCATTCATTATCAACAACAAAAAGGTGCATAGACAAATTGGTTCTTTATTATCTTCATTTGTTAATATTTACATGATTCATTCATTGTCTTCATTTGTTACTAACAAAACATTACAATAGGTATTGTATACAAGGGAGAGAATAATTCAATGCAAAAGCATTGCTGGAGAGACTGTTTATATTACTTTTTAATAACAATGTATAGGATTTTGCATGATTTTTGTACATGTATAGTACTTCTCAATGATTTAGTGACCAACAACCACACTGATCTTAGTGACTGTGTACATGTTTAGAGATCTACCACGTTCGAACTCATAGAGAAGGCTGATCCTCATTCACAGGCTACTGCTTTTGTGGATCTTGTTCTAAATGCAATTTCTATTGCTGGTGATGATGGAGACTTTTAGCTTCCACTATACCTGGATGCTCCTTAGGAGGACTTTGATGCAGTTGGAGCATGTGATGCACCTGCAGGATCCTATATCTTCTCCTCATGCACTAGCTCCTTTTGTACCATTTTCTCCTCTAATGTCTGATCCAACATCTCATCGTCCTCTCTTCTTGAGCTATTCGAGAAGCAACTAGAGAACCTCTACTACTAGTCTAGCTCTATACTCCCAATTATTGGGGAAACATACTAATGAAACTATGCTATAAAGTTGTATACATACTTTTTGTAACATTCCTCCTTCAGTTGTAACAAACATTAATGCAACTAAATTTTTTAATCCTATATGGAACTTTTATACATTAGTTATTCATAATGGAAATCTTATGGGCTTTACAAGTGATAAGGTCTCAATATTTGTTAATTTTAGTAATTTTCCTTATGCTATATTTAAAGCCTTGTAAGAAGGTACCCTTGATTCATGATTTGAATTCAATATTTCTATGATAGACTAATGCTGCATGTTATACTCACTGCAAATAAGAGAAATAAAAATTCTATGTAAAAATGGGATTAATTGTTGAGGGAAATCAAAACTCATATTACATGTCAATTGTATCAATACAAAAATTAGTAATGGTCACTATTAATATTATTGCCACATAGGATCCAATATGATAGGAGTTCCATACATTGTCTGCCAAGTGGAACAACCCTTTGAGGGACACATCAATCTTAGAAATAAGTAGATATAGATGTGTGCATTGGAATTTCTTTAATTGGAGTGGTAGATTGAGATATGTACAACATAAGAAACTAGGTGAGCCTTGTCTTTTATTGTAGCAAGAGATAGAAAATGATCTCTTGGTTGAAAAAGATAAGGCCATTATAAAGGGGTCACAGGTGAAATGGAATTTATTGGTTTTGCATGTGGGGTATCATGGAGGAACAAGGAAGGGGGTTCAAACCTCTTACAATTCAAGTGTCATTGAATTTCTTCTAAACATGACCACTAGCATGGCAGTGTGGAGGTTTGGACAGCATGCTTGATTAGAGTAAGTGGTCTACTCACATGCTCATGGCCATGCTCAAACTAAGTGTGGCAATGTTGGACAATTGGAGATGGTTGCTATTGATTTCTTCTACCACCCACAAATGGGAGATGGGGTCGAGGATTGGAAGACATGGGTTCCATGTTCATGACTTCATACATTTGTGTGGAGTGGATCCTTTTGGGAGGAGACTTTATGGGAGATGGATGAAGAATACTTGTTCTAGACTATATTTTTGAGTTGGTTTATTTGGTGGGGAGCTGACTTCTACTAAGATATAGAGTTTTTAGTTGTTGGAAGTTTTTTTGGCCTAATAAAGGGGGAGCTAGCAAAAAATGATAGTTACAATATTGGTTTGTCTTATTATGCCAAAATAATGGGTGGCTAGGCATGTAGAGGCTCATAGTGGACAATATGTGCAAAAGGAGGAATTAAAGAAGAGAAGAAATCATAATTTGCAATTTTACATTTATGTGAATGACTTTGCTTCGGAGCAGTAACGGTATCTTGACTTTGGTTTCTTTTCATCTTCTGTTTTTGTTCTCAATAGAACTTATTTTTGAATCAGATTTTGGAGTGCATTGCGGGAATCATACAATCTACACTAGAAGTAAGGATATCTTAACTTCGGTTTTTTTCATCTTATGTATTGGTTGTACATAGAACTTATGTTTTAATCATATTTTAGAGTGTGTCGCACTCTTTGATGTGGGGAATCATACAATCTACACCAATAAGTTGCCACACGTATGCTATGGAAAGCCAAAATTTGGGCTTTTGTTTTCTCACATATCAATTCCAAAGGACGTTATGATGTTATGCACCTTCATAATTGTTTTCATCAACCTTGATCATATGGAATCAAATTTTGGAACACAATGTAATGTCATGCTTTTCCTGATGGCATTAATTCAATTGCTTGAGGGAAATATTCATCTCATACCTATTCTTTTCAAAAGTCTTTTTTGTGCTGAATGGATAGGAAGTACATATTTGTTGATGAATGGATAGGAAGTACGTATTTGTTTGAGAAGCATGTCAGACATGGCTAGCGACTAGCTGTGCTTCTTTGTGGTTGCATTTTTTTTAAAAACTCGTAAAATGTCAAAACCCGATGACAATATATAGCTACTCCCATGCAGATGAAGTTAGAGGCTACTATGAAGGTTGCTATGAAGGAGGCTGTCGATTAGGCTCTAAGGCTGCTCATCAGGCTATTGTGAAGACTGAGGCTGCTCATTAGGCTATTGTGGATCCTCTGTATGTCGATGATGGGCTCACTAGAAAGGTTCTCTTACACTTTGGGACTATCATCAGCTATGATGGTTTCCTAACCCTAGCTCCTCCATACCACTTGTAGTGGTAGGCTCCTTTCCTTCAACAACAACAGGCTCCTTAGTTCCAGAAGCGCTAGCTCTAGATTTTCTTTCTTGGGATACTTTATGAGCATAACTTAGGAGCTTTTCTATGACCATGGATCTATATCCATCCTCATACACTGATGTAAAGCTATCCTTTGAAACCTACAATCAAGAAAAATAATAAGAAATATTAGATTATATTTTGTTTCACAATGGCGAGCACAATGGCATTTGTATAAGAGTCATTATGAATATATAGATTTATATACGTACCTTGTCTAGTTGTAGATCTGCAAAGTAAGTATCTAACAAATACTTGGCATGGATCATTGTCCTCCAACCACATGAAATGGGGATCATCCTGTTGTGGCATCTACATAAACTTAACAACCTTAAGATATGGTTTATAATTGAGGATGCCAAAAACATCATTGTACATCCAGAAATGTCCTTTCCTTTAAGTCAAAAATCTGAACAGTATTTAGTAGATCCACATTTGGAGGACAATGATCCAAGACATCCAATAACCTTTTCAAGCCTCTACAAGATATAGTCCTATTATTAGCAATGGTGAAGTAACAACTCAGAGCAATATTTATATAGGGCTATATTAAAGAAAGGAAACGTATAGATCAAGCTCCGTATGTGTTCCATAGAGAGAATTCATATGAAAGGCTTATTTTTGTTGAAGATCAACACACACTAGGCTCCAATGGTTGCTGCAAAAAAAAGACAGATACATCAGTCAACATTACAATAAAAAATGATAGAAGAAATGAAGTAAAATGTGTTATTTGCTTACTCAGAGTGATAAGGTAAGAGGATGAGAGTGAACAAGGTGAAGTCACATTGTTTAAACCACTTGACAAGATCACTTGTAGGAATCTTTGGATTTCTTAGTAAGGGAGACATGCAGGGATCAAGCACATGAACCTCAAGTTGTTGCCGCTCTCTAAACCTTGCTCTGTACATGTTGGGAAAAATATTGTTATCAGTGCATTGTATACTAAACTTAGCCCATATCATCAATTAATCAAGAAACTCAACCCATATTCATCACCTAAGCATGAGGATCAATTACTTGAGAATTGAAAAAAGAATTGTATCAGCCACCCACTCTCCTTGTGACATCAAATCTCACAAATAGACTTGGGTCAGTGTTATATCTCTCATAGAAGTGGCATCTTAACTTGATCCCAACTCCCTTAGGGTAGTCTCTTGGATGATTTGCTTGTTAGAAGCATCCCTCTGCTTTATTAGGGACTCCTCATAAGTAGCCTTGCCCCTTGTATCCTTGCTGTGTGTTATGTCCACTATATTTTCCCCTTCATCCTTTGGTTTCCTTGCTTGTGGCACAAATAGAATATCCCTCATTTTTAGGTCCACCCAATCGCAAGGATGAAGGAGTCTATCGTATCTATAATTGTGGGCGAGTGTAGCTCAAACAGATTTAAGAACTATTTATCTTTAACAATGATATAGGATGTATGGAAAAACCATAATGGGAGTTAGTTGTGCAACTGTTGATGAGGTGCGTCTGCAAGTTAGCAAGCAATTACCATATGTAGTTAGTTAGTTGTTCGACTCATGGACCTGTCATGCAATATTCCGAATGCGGATATGATGTTGTTGATCGGACTCTATTTTGTCTAGTTCTATGCCTACTTTATATGCTATTGTTATAGAAGCATTTGCAATATAAGAAATTTATAGTTGTTTACTTTAATCACCTATCTCTATTGCACTCAATCTTGAGTTGATGTGTTCTCTTTCAGAAGTTCTAAATGCATTCATGAAGATATCGTATTTCTACTAATAGGTAGATTTTGGGATCTAATCTCTACCTGTTACACTGGCAATCCTATAAATAAATTGGGCATTTTGACTGAATGCGACAAAGGAGTTGAAAGACGAGACTGTCAACATGTCAAAGCCGCAGGCATTCTACCCGCAAGGGGATAATCAATTAGAATGACTAAATCGAATCCTGAAATAGTTAATGATCAAAGAGATTAAGTCAACACAATTTAAGCCTACAAGCAATTCGATGCTACAAAGCAATTAGACATTTTTTTATTGTGAACATGAGAAGAGAGAGCATATGGCTCCTTCATGCAAATGCTATAGAAGCGGAGCGCATGTGGTACAATGAGCACAAATATCGTCTAGTCTTTGGAATGAGAACCTCTAATGCTTGCAAGGAGAAATTAATATTCTCTATCGTGCTCTCCAGACGCTAAGGAACCTCCAACAAACAACTGTGAATGGTGGGAATTGTGAACTTCAAGAGATTATCAACAATGTGTGGGAATTAATCCACAATTTGTAGCAAAAGAGGCGAGAATTCCTGGCAAGAGAAATCATGGATGGAAATGTTGAGGAGCATTGAGGTGGGCATAGATAATTCAATCTGAAGATTCAAGGGAGAAGGAGTCGAGCAATCTCATAGAATGTTCATGGAGAGAGTGGTAGCGGATGTCAGACACGGAGGAAATGGAGTCATCTCCTCGGTGTATCAGTTGTCTCTACTTTACAAGGGCCCAGGCAAGGGGTTGTCTTGATGCAAATGAGGAAGGACCTGGCGAGACGGTTGGAACGTAGAGAGAGGTATGAGAACCATCCGAAATCCAGCCAGAATTGGATGAAGCTGCTCTTAGTTTGGAAGATTAAGAATGGGTTCCTAGTAACACATCATTTGGTGAGGATCCCTCCACTTACCTGGAGGAAGTTTAGAATACCAAGATGTAGTTAATGCAGAAAATCTCACATGGTCTCCATCAGAAACCTTCATTCGGGAAACTTTTGGGTACCACGTATGTAGGAGCACAAAGGCAATTGTTTGATCCACTCTTGAGCAAACCCTGCCCAAGGAGAGCAAAACCAATAGTTCCAATCAATCTAGCAGTCAACATGTAGAACCCTAGAGTCCGCTCTGCTAAATTCAGTGGCAAGACAAAACAAGACCCTGATAGTCACATTGGGCAATTTGAGACCCGATGGGTAGCAAGTGGTTTTGAAGGTCAGCTTGGCGATGCGGTCAAGAAGGAACAATTGGCAACAACCTTGGTAGGCAAGGCCATGAGTTGGTTCATTCAATATGGTATGAATCACTTTCTAGACTATGATGCTCTAAAACAAGCTTTTCTATCAAGATTCTGACAAGAGAAGACATCAGAAGCAATCCTCAAGAAACTTCAACAATTGAAACAGAAGGATTTGTTGGTAGAAGACTATGCCCAGAAGTTTCAAAATCTGAACCAGAGGCTAGCCACCGCGCTTAGAGACCAAACAATTGGGGGATTACTTCTGCAAAGGGTTAAATAAGGAATTGAGAAGTGTTGTGGCGAGAAGCGATACGTTGGTAGGAGCCGACTTCGACAACATGGTCGTAGTGGCATAATGAGTAGAGCGGAGATTTTGTATGACCAAAAGCAAATCAAAGAAGGGGAAAAAGAAGAAGGTAGAGGATTCAGATTTGGACGAAGACTCTGATATCGAGAGTGAGGATGATGATGTAGAATTTGAGTCCGAGGAAGATGATTCAGATGCTTAGGATGATGAGGACATGAAGTCCAAGAGAAAAAGAAAAAAGGAATCCAAGAAGGGAAAGTCCAAGGGGAGCTCCAAGTCAAAGAAAAAGGCAAAAGGGGATGAAAAGCTAGAGAAAAAGATAAAAAGCATTTGAAAAGTATGGGGCTATTAGAAGCCTCAATGTGAGTTTTGCCTCAAATGGAATCATGACAGTGCCAATTGCTGGTACAATTCGAATTATAGGGGTATAGCAATAGCACAACCACCTGCAGCCAATCAAGTAGGGGCAAATGAGAATGCTAACCAGATGATAAGAGCAGCATATCAAAATTGGGGAAATAATCCTCGCCAAGCCAATACAAGTAATGATGTACAGAATTGCACATATTGTGGAAAAGTTGGACACAGGCAAGGTCCAGGATGTGAGGTCCAGGATGTGAACTCTGGTGTAAACATCGCAATGAGAGGGGCATCCCGATTGTTCAATACCAAACATGATCATAAACTCAAAATCCACCTCGTCCACCATTAGCCCAGGACAATTCTGTGATAATATAGCTTGAGTAGGATGGGGTAGAGGAAGGACCGGGAAAATTGAAGCAGACAGAAGCACAAAAGAAGAAGGGTATGGAGCCGGTATTGGCTATTTTATGTGGTTGCTTAGGATGTCAGTAGGAGAGTGACATGTCGGAAGGACAAAATGATCCGGTAGCACTTGCTATAACAAGGTCTAAAGGACCAATCCCAAAGGAAGAAAAAGTGCCAATGGCAGAGACAAACGCAAACACCCAATTGATTGGGATGAGCAAAACAAAGTTTGACATGAGGTTCTTAAGGCCTTGGATAAGGTAAATGCAGATAAAAAGGTTAAGTGGGCATTGATGGACACCACACAACCTATACCTGCCAAAGTAAAAATGGGTGAATCAGTACAACCAGCAGAGAATAAAGTACAACCTCAAAGTGCAAATCCAGCAGTGATTGAGGTGGAACCAAAGGAAGATCAGGCTGACAGCAAAGGGAGCATAGTACAACCTGACGTATCTGCTGATATGTAAGATGAAAGCCAAAAAGTAGACATTCTGAAAAAGAAAGGGGCTTGCAAAGAGGCTCAACCAAGGATTGGTGTAGTTAAGAAATTAGAAAAGGAGGTTATAGGGGAACAAGAAGAATTGTTTCACAGCCTACTCAAGGCTAAGATTAATATCACATTGGATTAGCTTCTCATTCTGGTACCAGAATTCAAAACAAAATTGTTGGCTAAGTTGTCAGTTGACATGGGGAGCCTAATGGATGAGAAAAAGGAAGAGGGAGAGTTTATCAAAGTTGACCAAGCTATGAATGTAGCGCAAATAGACTATGTGGATTATACTGTACCACTTATTCAGGTGGAATATAAGTCACAGATGACACCAGAAGTCTTGCTAGATGGTGGGTCAGGTGTGAACATCTTGTGTGAAGAACTTTACAGGAAATTTTACCTCAATGAATTAGAACTAGCCCCTTTTCAGGTGAAGATGGCAGACCAAAGAAGGGTCTAGCCTCTAGGAATTCTGCAAAATCAATAGATTGGAGTTTGTGGATTGACGTTTATGGTCAGTTTTGTGGTCCTAAGATTGGAGGGAGATGAGCAGTCTTATTCGATGCTACTTGGCAAGTTGTGGTTTTGGGTAGCCAAGATCAAGTAGGATTGGGGGCTGATGGGGTGACCATCAGAAAAGGAAAGAAGAAATTCAAGATGGCAATGGTTCCAACAAGGAATGTACCAGTAGGGTCCAGCCCTTGGCAGCTAAAGGCATTAACATGGTGGCTAAGGTGGAAGATGATGAGGAGGAATGGTTTCTAAAAAGAAATCCATCTCTTGTGCTAATTTTTGAAGTGGATGTGCTGAGTATTCTTCATCAGGACAAGAGTATTTCAAGGCGAAGATCTCTTAAGTGTCTCAAAATCCTTCATCAAGGTGACCCTATGAGTATGAGTAGCAACAATCATGCTATCCTAGATGAATTCTATCATCCAATCTTTAGCTAACTCTTGGACGGCAAACAATGTAGACCTATGCCATCTTTAACCTAACTGATTCTTGATTTGCCTCACAAGCCTTTGAAAGGGAGCCTTTGGTATTGCACATCCCATGGCCTTTCTTGCCTTCCTTATCTCCCTAAGCATTGAAATGTTTTGAGAAACCCTCCTCTTCTTTGCTTGTTTGAGGATATGCATGGACTTCCCTTTACGCTTATGAGATCCTCTAACACTGGCACTAGCAATAGGGGTAGTGGCAGCTTGAGCAATGAGAGGCCCCTTACCAAGCACCTTGGCTATCTACTATATCTTCCAGATTACAAGCAAGCATTACAAGCAAGCACTTCATTAGAGAAGTAGTCCCTAGTGGCCTTATTGCGGAAGAAGAGCAAGACAAAACCTGTAGCAAGTGGCTATGCAAAAAATGTGCTTAAGAAAGTGATTTGAAGGATTGGGAATTGTCCAATAGGCCAAATCACTTTCTTAAGCACATTATTGCAAAACTATGCCAAACAACCTGTTTTTCTCTCACATTCCACTAATTGATCAAAAGTCCAACCCAACTGAAAGATAACACAACCAACAATATAGAAAATCAAAAGTAGTCCCTACTGGCCCTATAGAGGAAGAAGGGCAAGACAAAATATGCAACAAGAAACATATGCAAAAGTGTGCTTAAGAAAGATATTTGGAGGGTTGTGAGTTGTCCAATAGGCCAAATCACTTTCTTAAGCACATTACAGAAATTTGGTCCCACACAATCTGTTTATCTCTCACATTTCACTAACTTTATAAGAAGGCCAACACAACTGAAAGATGACACAAACATCAATGTATAAATTCCATAGTATTCAAAAAAAATTCAAAATATTGATTAACACAATCATGTATACGTCCACGCTTTAAAATGAGCACATCGCGGTTCGAATGTTTAACAATGTCTTGCGCTTGAAGTTTTCCTACAACATGATGAAGGTGCCTACAAATCTCTGGCGATGAGGATTTCAAGGGATCGCAAGTCGCCACAGCATTGAACAATCAAGGACTCCCAATCGTGATGCTCGAGATTTGCAGCATCTACAACAAATTCATGCTGTGAAAACGGCTCTTTTTCGTACAAATCATTCTTGAGCTCGAGGAGGACAGATGAGGTCGCCATGCTTGACAAATTGAGGCCTTGAGAGGTCTTTCAATCTTATTATTCCAACATAAATATATACTAAGAAATTGATGCCCCTAGTTCAGAAAAACTACCCTCATAACACAATTTATACATGTGCCTAAGAAAGTGATTCTAAGGTTTGGGAGAATTCCCAACATCCCAAATCACTTTCTTGAGCACATTATACCTATTACTCCATATTTTCACCTAGTGTTTCAATTGCCAACTACCTTTTAGAAGCCTAAAGAGAATAACATCACCAAAATTCCAAATGAGAAAGCAACTAATGCTCCGACTTCAAAACAAACTACCCTTGGAACAAACTTCATACATGTGCCTAAGAAAGAAATTTTGAGTGTTGAGGGGATGACCAAGATCCCAAATTGCTTTGTTGAGCACACTAGAGCTATGTCTCCAGATTTTCACAAAATGTTGCAATCTTCAAATACATTCAGAAGACTGCAGAGAATATCACCAGAAATAATCCAAAATAAAAACCTTCTATAGAATTGTGCCTAAGAAAGCGATTTGCAGAGTTGGTATTAGGACCAATAACTTGAGCACATTTCCAATATAACCTACTAGATTGCAAAAACATGTGCATTTTGTGCTCTTTCCAAAGAAATTTTTTATTTGTGCTTAAGAAAGTGATTTGGAGTGGTGGAGCCTGGCCCAACAGCTCAAATCACTTTCTTGAGCACACTTTACTATCTGAGAAATGCAAAAAAAAGTATATTCAGAATAGGGGGGGACTTCATCATACCAAGCTCTAGGTGTGATAGACCCTTTGCCTGTAGGTTGGTTTCTATAGCATGGAGAGAGCGCGGTTGATAGATGCAGAGTGCACATGATGGAACGACATAGGAGAGAGTAGATTGGAGAATGAGCAATGGTATGAGACTGTAGAGAGCTCAAGAAAGTAGACGACTGAGGTACCAGGAAAGATATATGAACCCACCTCCAAAAACGATTAGGCCACCTTGGATTATGTGTACACATGTGTGCCATAAATAGAAGGACTCCCCATTTAGCCCCCAAATACAGCCATCATACATGCCATACATATAAGCATGTCATAATAGAGGCATCATCGACAATAAATTATGCCCATCAACGGCTATAGTACCAACATTGGGAGTCGTGCCCATGGGTATACAAGGGTAGAAAGGCTTATTGAATGCCTCCCACTCTCGGATTCTCGCTAGCCCTCTTGCATTCTACCTTTCGACATCCTATAGCACATTTGTACTCTCCTCTTCTCCATGATGTACTTTGCTCTTCTGACCACCATCGTACTCTACTCATCTTCCATCTCGATTCTCAGACTGTAGCAACAAACATCTTTGGTCATGCTGGGAATGGAGCAACACCCAAGAGGTATGCACTTACCCAATGTTTGGAAGAGTGCAAATTTATTTTATAAATGCCTGGCAATAGGCCAAACCCTTTTTAGCACAATCTTGGGATTGTGCTTAAGAAAGCGATTTCAGGGAGTGGAGGCCTAGTGAACAGGCCAAATGGCTTTCTTAAGCACAATCTTGAAATTGTGCTTAAGAAAGTCATTTGGCCTATTGGCTAGGCCTCCACTTCTTGAAATTGCTTTCTTAAGTACAATCCTGACAAAGTGCTTAAGAAGGCGATTTTGGTCTCTCTAGACATGGCCAACAAGCAAAATTGCTTTGTTAAGCACATTCTTGAGTTCCCTTGGGTTAGATTATTTCTTAGGCTCAGCAGTCTAAACTATTATGATTCCTTTTAGATCAAAGGGATCCATGTAGAGTATCCCAAAAAAGGAGGCTGGATTTCACCTCCCAGAGTGTGTCTAGCCAAAATCCTATACTAGGTAGAATCATCACTCTTTTTGTCAAAAGTCATATTCCTTTGCCAGTTTTATTTAGACTTAATGTAGATACTATGTATGTAAATGAATGTAGATACTATATAAATCAAAAGTGTGCTTAAGAAAGAGATTTTTCCTATTGGATCTTTGTCCAATGTATAGGGTCTACTGGATGTGACACAACCATTTTATCTTGTCTAAAATCTTGCAGATTCGAGTGTGCTTTGCATGATGGAACATCCATTTGAGTTGCCTATAGATTCTATACTATAGTAGTATATAGAGGATAGATTATATACTATAGTAGTATATAGAGGTGAAGTGGGCTATTGACTTTATGCTACTTGACTTTCCAACCTGGTTTTGAGATGGGGAAAGGTTGGGATCCCTGGGTGGAACAAACTTACAGAGGATCACTTAAGGTATGGCGAAAGCTCCATTAGATGATGGTAGATGGTTGGTCCTTATTGGCCTATTGGTAGGTGGATAGTGTTGGCATGCTTTTGCTGTTTGTGACTCATGAATTCTCTTCATGTATAGCATTATTGTTTAATCGGTCTATGAAGGACCAGGCATTACTTGGATGGAGCAATAAATCCATGTCTAAGGATTGGAGGTGGCACATTGTGTCTTTGTTCTTGATAAACTATCCATATGGTCACCTAAGACAAGATGGAGTGGATATGGTGGTGTGTTATATTCATAGAGCTCGTTTCAAGACCCTTTCATTCATTCTTTTTATGTGAGTGATCAAATGGTTATATTTGCCTTGTTCTTGTAGGTGTGGTCCTGCATGATTGTGTTTGCAAGGCGGGTAGGCCATAAAACTTTGATAGTTTATGTGGGGAGTAGACCTCTCTTTGAGAGCTTGAAATTAAACCAATGAGTGACCATTGGACTCTTTACATCCCAGAGATAAAGAAGGCGGTGGACACTACTTCCATTCATCATCTTTGAGTAGTGGAGAGATCGAGTAGTTTCATTGAGCTATTTTGGACCTTTTATGTCCTCCAGGTGGCTTGGTCATGGAGATGGGTTGAGGGCTTATTCCTTTGATGAGAGCATGCTTGGTAGATGGGTGTGCATGCTTCTCTTTTGATATTGATAGTTTGATTGTCAATACTGTTGTGGAGCCTCTTATACATATTGCTAGTGCAAAGAGAGCTCGATTGGATCTTTGTCATGAGGATGTGGAGAGTGATGAGTATGCTTTTAGACTCATAGTTAAACACTTTTACCTTGACTTATTTTTATGATTGTTCATATGATATGTGAGTGGATCTATTAGCGCTTATGGTTATTTGAGCCCTTAATCTTGTTAATTGGAACACACATGAAATATTTGTCTTCTTGATATATATACTATCTAGTACAATATGATGTTTAGGACACTTTTGGTATAGCTTGCATGGTAGTATAGGCACATAGCATGATGCTCTCAATTATATGCTTATATATGACTTACAGACAATGGTTGTAGTATAAAAAAGTGTAGCGATGACTTGAGAATATTGCTTCCATTTTCAAATGTGTTCTAAGTTATATGCTGCAAGATGATTTTAGTACATTGCTCACAGTATGGAGTGTGTTGTGATTTTTTATGAATTTTCTATTTTGACTTCCTCATTAGTATATCCATGACACATTGTGGCTAATACACATAGTCTATTGCTGACATTGCTCGAAAATTGTTATGGTAATTGGGAGATGCTATTGTGTGATCATCAATCTAAATGGTGTAAGGTGATGATTTATTGCGATAATTGAGCGAGTCATAAAAATGGACTACGGAGCATCAAGGTGAGCCATACTTCTGTACAACACTTCCAAACAATGAAAAGCACGATTTTGTTTATGGAAAATTTAATAGCCATACAATAAGCTTTATTTATTCATATCAATTTGTGGTGTGTGTTTTGTTTGTAGTGATCTACCATGCTATGTAAAGTAGCAATGGTGAGGGAAATGTTGAAGAGAGATAAATATTATGAAAGGATCAAAGAAAAGAAACCAATTCATTCCATCTTTGTTTATGATGTGAGCACTTATCAAGTTGTTGAGTTATCAATCAATGTGTTGCTTCAACTTCAACTTAGTCTTTGATCACTTCTAACTAAAATTATCAATAAATGTCAATATCTCTTCAACTTTAACTTGGACATCATGCAATCATGGATCCATGTATTCTGCTTAGATTTTCATCACTTTGATCTTAAGGTTAACGGATATGTTAGGCTTATCAATGAATGTATTGGTTCAAATTCAATATGTTTCATGAATATTTCTTAAAGGATAAATGTTTTGAATTATATAAATTTGTGCTTGCTCAGCTTTCATTGCTCGCTTCTTGTGCCTTGCTTGCTTTTCACTGCTCAGACTATTAACTACCTTTGGTCCTCAAATATACAAGAATTTTCCTCACAATAACATCTTATTTTTTTGAGTCAAGGGATTACAATTTACAAACACGCATTGAGAACTAGGAAGAAAAGCTATCTCATCAAGATCTAGTGCAAATGGTAGCCCATGAGGGAATTCCTTTGGAGATACATTAGCATATGCATTCTTCATTCTTTTGATTAATCATCCCTCTCAAGGATCTAGAATTACTTTTGTATGATAAATGTAAAGACACTGAAAAGGAAAGGGAATGACTATACACTAAAATATTGCAAATTTTGAATCATGTATTACACTGAACACTTCTAAAGAGTTAATAATATTGAAGGTAGATCAAGAAAATTACATTGATAATGTACATTGATTACCATTATAGAAAAAATGAATGGTATGCATATTCCAATCCTTATTAAAAGTATCACTTTTATACAAAAATCATTCTATCCCCATGACGTCTACTCTATCCCCATGAGTTCTTTCTAGATTACAAATCTTTTGCATAATCTTGAATTTGTAAAGGAAGGTTCAAAATGGTCCAATTTTGGACTTTGTATAATTGATCAATAGGTGGTTGGGATTTCCAGTCTTTGCTCCAATTCATAGTCAATAAAATGATGAGTTAAACTAGGCTAAAAGAGGATGTGGAAAGCTTAACCTATTTCATTCATGTTGATCAAATCTTGAGGTTAAAAAAAACTAAGTTTGCAATTATAACTTACAACTACAACATTGAGATGAAAGATTTTTAATGGAGAAATTTGTAGACTCACCTATCACAGCCATCATCTAGATAGTTGTGTTGGTCTTTAGTGGTGGCTCATCCTCATTCAAGCAGTCTTATTGTATGCATTAAAAAATACAAGCCTCTTTGTGTGATTTAGCCAAGTTTGTAGAATTTATTTTCTTCTTCAAACATGTTGGGGTTTGAATTTATCTTCAATAAAATAAAGAAAAGTTTATTTTCTTAACAGAATCACCAAATTTTCCATTCATTGGGGATCCATAAACTTGCATCATCATCATAGATCTTTCATGAGGTCAATTTTGTCTTTCAAGGATGAGATATTATTTCTATGAAGGTCATTCTAGCAGTCCCAATGAAGCACTTGAATAAAAATATTGTAAATCATAAGAGGATTCATACTCAAGTCTTTAGTACTCAAATCACAAATTCACTACATGTAGAAATTTCATCCCTATGTCTTGAAGCTTCCTACTTTATTAGAAATTTGAAATTCATCTCCTTGTTCTAAAAAAAAAGAGAATTCATCCCAAGTGAGTATTTTGAAAAAATAAATCTTGCTACAAAGAAAGGATGTTACGTTTTAGGCACCCTTCCATAGCATGTCCAGATTTGCCACCTAGCCAATTGAGCTGTAGTCTCAAACTCACAATCGAGTTTACAGTTGACCACTAGCTCTAGCTCAATCCAACTCATGGTGAATTATTTCTTCACAATAGAAGCTTTGAGATCAAAGACTCGATCACGAGCTTCATGAAGCCACTTAAGAGCAATATGGTTGGATCTAGGAGAGTTGACCCATAGTATGGTTTCTCAAAGCTCATAAGTGTAGTTGTAGTCCTGATGGAGACAATCATGAGAAACTACTTATTATGAAGGCAACACAATAACTTGTTATGAGATTCTATTTGTGAATTACATGAGTGTTAAAAAAGAAGCGTAGAAGATTTCCTTTAGGAGAAGTCTTCCAAAGTAAGTGAGCCATAGTATGGTTTCTAAGAGCTCAGAAGTGCAAGTGTAGTCCTAGTGGAGCAAATCATATGAAGGGCAACACAACACTCTTTGATAAAATTAAGTCTGAGTTTGTGTGACTTACATAGCTCTGTTATGAAAGAAACATAAGTCAAATTGTGTTCACATGATTCCACATTCATTTCTCCATATTTTTATGCCAATACAAATTGGGAGGCCTACCGATGATCTACCATGTGTTTCATACCAAATTCAGATGTGACTTGTTGCTTGATTTAAAAAGGAGTCTACCATGTGAACTTTTGATGATTGTCATCTACATAGAGCAAAACAAGGACAAAGTGAGTTACTACTTGATGATAAAAATGGGTCTACGATGTGAACATCTGATGGTGGAAAAGTGAGTTACTTCTTGACGTAAGAATGAGTCTACCATGAGTTTCACACCAAATTTAGATGTGAATTGTTGCTTGGCTTAAAAAACAAGTCTACCATGAGAATTTGTGATGATTGTAATCTCCATAGCACACAAGGACAAATTGAGTTTTACTATTTGACATAAAAATGAATCTACCATGTAAACTTGTGATGATCTTCATCTGCATAGAGTATAACAAGGACAAAGTTAGTTACTACTTGACATAAAAAGTGAGGCTACCATGTCAATCTTTGATGATGAGGTCATCCCACATGAAAACGACTCTGCCATGTTTACCTCTGATGATGAGGTCATCCCACATAAAAATGAGTCTACCATGTCAACCTCTGATGTTGATAAGGTCTTCCCACATAAAATGAGTCTACTTGACATAAACATGAGTCTACCATGTCAACCTTTGACCACATAGAGCCCCAACAAGGGCAATGCCTTGTGCTATCTATTTGATGTAAAGTGAAGTAATATAATATGATGGTTGACAATCCATGTTTAGAAAATGACATAATATCCTTGCCCTCATTGTTGGTTTCCATCATGGATTTAGCAATCTACAAACTTAACGCTTTTGGCCTTTGTTGACAACATACTCTTTTGGTTGTACGCTTTTGCTATTCCATATAATTTTCATCTACATAACCATTTAATATCTAACTTTTCATTTTGGTTTGATGGATAGTCCATTCAAACTGAGATGCAACAACAACAACAATAGACTCGACTATCATCCTCTTTGAAACTGGTGCAAAATTCTACTCATAATCTATGCTATATTCTTTGAATAACATTTCACAACAACTAACTTGCCCTTATACTTGAAAATGCATTAGATTAATTTGAGTTATATTCATCTCCATTGTCATATCAAATGATTGTGATACAATTGCCATTTTCTTTCTCTATAAGTGCCTAGGACTTCTTAAATGCATCAAGTGCATCAAGTTTTTTGCTTCAAGAAATAAATCCATGTTTTATGAAGTAATTATGGTGAATATGATGGAATACAAATCTCTATTCCAAGAAAATGTTTATTCATAACCCCAAATGCATGAATGGATCATTTGAAGTATGTTTAGTACTCCTAGATCATGGCGTGGGATATAAAATATGGCTTACCTACATATGCAATATGATTAACATCCATTTTTATATTGAAAGTACACTTACACAAGCCCTTGCACCTTACTTCTTCTTTTCAAAGAAACCAAAATTCAAAAAACCAAACTTTTATGCCATAGTGTATTAAGATAAGAATCTTGATTTTGAGAAGGATTGTACTAAGAGCTAATTATTGAAGGTAGTTTGAGTTCTGGATCCTTTATCAGTGATGGTGTTGGGAAAATCTTTAACGATGCAACCAAACTTGTTGAAGACTACTTCCACATCTCCTTGAGCCATTTGAACAAATTACTAGGAGATTCTATGCCATTGTTAGAACATAGAAAGCATCTCCAAAGATATTTGAAATTAATTCATTACGATGAATGGTTCAAATGCTTTCAATATTTTATTTCATACCTTATCGTTTGCATTTCTATCTAGATGCATCTTAGAGAACCATTCTTTCTCATCAGTCATGTGAATATTGGCACCGTAATAATCAAACCGACAAATTTTTTTTTTGAGTTGGAGTTTTTACTTTTGCATATTGAACTAATTTGACTTTGATCATTCACTCAATCTGTTGGCTGTCTTTATTGATGTTGCTAGTTTTCAAAATTTGCTTTGCTATTGACTACCAACTCTATTGCATTTGAAGTGTCTCTTTCTTTCTTTATATATTCAAGCTGTATACTACAATAATTATAGTTTCCTATTGTCTTGAGTAGTCTTGGGATCACGAAGCACTATGGGCAGCCGTGCTCCAGGAGCATCATGAAGCACTATGGGCAGCCCACAATGCATTACAAACACAACAAGAACAGAAGACCACCCGCAGGAGGGCCGCAGAGGAGGAGAACAACAAAATGAGGTATACGACACCTGGAGAAGGAAGAGGCCAAACGACTCGGCCAAGCCGAGATCGTCATCAAATTGATTGTGACGCGCTAAGGGACAAGCTTGTGCAATATCAATCACCGGGGGAGAACAAGCAAAGACACTCGCCCAGATTTAAGATCTGGTGACAATACTAGGGCTTAGTGTACACGGGCTTGAAAATGCACCACTCCTTGTGACTCCAATGCGCCTTTGCTACTGGAATTCGCATCTTGATTTTTGAACGTGCACAGTAGAGCATTGGATCACAATTTCGAGCAACATATCCAAGCAATTGTCACCAGCGAGAAAGATGCGGGGCAGGTATCGACAAGCTCAATGAAATCAACGACAGCAGGGGCAGGTCAGAAAGAGGTGGCTTCTTGAGCCGCATTCCAAGCTTATAGGTTCCCAACCACTATCATTCTCTCGGACAGGAAAGAAGTGTCAACCCAAGAACTTTCATCACCTCCCAACTCATAGGAGAAAACTTTTTGGCCTCTGATTCTAAAAAATGGATGAAAATACATAGCAGGGACGGTGTGCATGGCTAGATGAGCTACTGGGACATGCTACCAACAATCAATCCAAGAGCCTGTTCACGCAGGAGCTCAAGTTTGCAACCAAGCTGTCTCTGTCAGCAACAACTGTGTTTTTGGTTGGCCTTTACTCAAGAGCAGGGGCTCAAGCAACAACCAGGTTTTCCCTCCAAAACTGGCATGCGTGAACCCAAATTGAAATTCTTGGTTTGCAAACCACCTCTCACGCATGAACATGCTCTAAAGGAAGTCAACCGAGCACCACCAAGTGAGTTGAGCAAGAGACACTCGCCTCGCCCATCCATGTCAACAAAGTTGCCACACAATACATCCCCACTTCATCCAATTCACAGGACATCCTCGGGCATGGAACAGAGCCAAGCAGAAAATTGCATAGGACTAGAGGACAAACCAAAGTTCACTTGTTTGGAACTCCCTCACACCTTTTTTAAGGTGCTCACCAAGCTGAAGCACTTGGGTGTTGGAAATGATACACGAGTTCAAGAAATACTCGATGTGCCACTTGAATGCTCAGCCCTGCACCGCCATCGATTCAAAATTATGTGTGTGACCTGTAGGGGAGGCTGCTCTCCGCACAGCCCTGGATGTTCTGCCAATGCGGCCATCAAGGTCTGTAATTGGATATAATATAATATCCACCGTACAATCTCAGGTACTTCCACTACGGAAGATTGCATCGTTTGAGCTGTGCGTCGCTTTCAAGTTGAGAAGCCAGGGATGTTGCTTTCAAGCTGGAATGCTGACTCCATTATTACAAGTTAAAATCGATTCAAATGGACCTGCCACGGGCCCTCAATGCTTGCGAAATGTACCGCAGTTGAAATTTTTGAGAAAAAAATTGGCTCACGGCTTTTGCCACTTGCCATTTTCTTTCTCAGAATTTTCTCCCGCGGGCACTTCCCTAAGGTCATCCCGCTTCCATGCCTCAATCCCGCATGTCAAATATCGAGATAGATACCTCTTAGCATAGGTTAAAAATATTGACCTGTGCTTGGAAAAGATGAACTTATGCACAAGCATAGGTCCATTGTGAGCCAAAACAAATGGGTGGATAAAACATGGGCTACTATCACTGAATGAAATAACTCTCCATGATTAGAAAGTCTATATTATTATTATATCCTGTTTAATTCGATTGCACTACCTACAAACTAGACCAAAGCAAAAGCTTTGATAATTACTGAGTCAAAAGCCTTTACAACATGCATACCCTCTTTGCACCAAATTGCAAAACTGGTGGTGTTTGGTGGGCCCCTCAACATGGTATACATAAAAAAAAAGCTAACAATAGTTTAGTACTCTCTTATCCCAGGTAATTTTTTACATGCCTTGAACTTGAGTTATCACATTTATGCCTAGTTATATTTTTTGAACATCTTGATTGGGCTAAGATGTGTGTCTTATTTCACTCAACATCTAAGAAATATAACATTAGTTCAAGGTTCACTTTATTAGGGTGGCTCCCCATTTATGGCCAACTCTTGGAGTCTTAAGCTTACATTTCTTTCAACTCTAGCCTGTTAAGAAAGACTTATTCTTTTAATTTGATTTGAAAATCATGTTAGATTTTACCTTTCACTAAATTAAGTTGCTTCAATACATGGAATTTTATATTTTTGTTCTCATTTTACACATTTTTTTGTGCTGAATCTATACCTCCTTTGTGCTCCTTTGTGAACTTAGCAAACAATAGAAACATTCAAAAACCCATGTTGTCTCTTGAGGAAGAAGACAAATGTTCAATGCATTGAAACAAAGTATCATTTTGTTCAAGTAGAATACTTATAAAGTACTCAAGCGTACATCTTGAAAGGTACAATTCCATCAAATGAGGTAGAGATTTACGTTTTCATTTCATCTTAAGATAGCTAGGAGGTTGCCACCAATGATACTCTTTGTACCTCACATTTATTATTTCCCAAAACCCTATCTTATTGCTCCTAGCCTTCTCTAGAGTAAGGTACTCCTATTTTTCAAAATTATTTTTATATGTGGATCATAATGTGTTCTTTACCTTATTGTTGATCAAAGGTTGAGATTATTTTGTGTAATGGCGTGATTACAAATGCATTGCATTGTCTAATAGAAATTGCATGGGAACAAGTATATGATTTTGTTGCAAATAAAGCCAACCAATAACATGGTATGCTATAATAACTTGTAAGATTTCATATTGAGATCACTCACATATATATCCCATATATATGAAGATCAACTGGTTACATCCTCTGAGAGCAAATCGCTGCTCTTGTAAGGAAAAATGCTATGGTGTCATCCAACATATGAAATGAGTGCTTGCTTTTTTACTGTTAGAACACCTAAAGTTGAAAAATTTGCCAACTCATGATTGATGCATGAATCACTTTACCTTTTGATCTCATCAGATCTAATAATGTCATGCAAGAAGCATTGATTTGTAGCCATTATTTTCAGTAGGAAGTCATCCTTGTTTTCCAATCAATTAAGTCAAATTTTACACTACTTGTAATTCACAGCATAATCATAATGAAAAACTTACAAGCCAGCATGCTCGACCTTTATGTATCCACATTTTCAAGTCTTGAGCTGCTTTTCAATTCATACTAGCCTTCGCCAACTTTAATTTCATTAGCCACGAGCTATGGGTTGTGCCCTTTGAAGTGAATTTTTATTCACACACAATAGTTTCTTCAATAACATTTTGGTCTGCATAGTGCACCCACATGTAAATAGCTATCTTGCCATAAACATAATATACCACATTGAGACTTATGCTTTGTGAGCCTTCACTTTATAAAATGGGTGATTTATAGTCGAGACTGGCCTTAACTCAAGACATCCCTCATAAGGATTCAATAATCTTAAACTTCAGTAGTTGACCATGACTAGCTCGCCATTCAAATTTGATCTCAGCAAAGCTCTTGGTCATATATTTCAACATATACACTATTGAGTTCAAAATTACAAATAGTGACCTTGCATGCTAGGATTATCAACTTATACGTGCTATATTTTCATTTTCAAAAAACTTCTTCACTTTTGGTTTGAAATTTAGAGAAATTAAATAAACTAGAATCATAATGTACAAGATCAGTGCATTTAGTCTCTTGCTCTAAATCCTATCTGTGATAAATGTAGATATTTGTGATAGCCATCATTTTGTATCTAGAATACAGCACAAGCTTGTATACATATTCCTACTTGATTAGGGGAAAAATTGTGCAATACCTCTTCTCTGATTTGCATAAATTAACCAATATGTTAATCTCTGAAACTTGCAGCATGCCAATGACATGGTTTAGCTTTTCAAAAGTGACTCATGACAGTAAGCTTTATTTCTCGTTGCAGTAATCTGAAAAAGACCACTCAATTCTATACTCGATGTCCAGGACTCTACAGATTAAGAGTTCTATAGGATGGCACATCTCCTAGAGGAAAAGCTGCGGATCAAACTTTTCCACTTCATCCATAGACTAGTGGTTTGGTCTAGTTCTTCTGTGTTTGGGTTTATCCCTGAAGATTCTTCAGTATTCCCAGGTTCCACAGTGTCATGTTTAGCTTCCAGCTCTTCTAGCTGAGACAACTCCCCTGGCTTTTTGTCAAAAAGACCTTTAAACTGTTTGCGATCCCTTGCCTCGGTTTCCTGCAAATAGATTGTTGTTAATCATGATAAAGAGTGTAACACAACATCAAGCAGGATCAGCATACAATGCCTGTTATTCAATACAACCAATGCACATCAAAGTCGGTACTTGAGACAACTCTCCAGGATTTGAAGAAGAAAAAAACAATAAACTCCACCTTCATAAGACTTCCATACACATAATACATATACAAATATATATTTGTCTTGTAGGGTCAAAGTACCAAGAGAAGCAAAGTACAAGGACACTGCAAGCAAAGCTGAAAGCTGTCTCACTAGGGTAATGAAAAGAAAGCAAGTACAAAGTACATGAAAGAGACCCTAGGAATAAGCGTCCTAGGTGTCACATAGGACTAAGTGTCCTATGTGGCATAGAAGGCACTAGAACACTGAAGTGCCTATAACTATGCCTACAAGGCACATACCAGGGCCCATAGTGCATCAATATGACTGGGAGAAGATGGCCTACAAACTCCCCTCCATGGTATGACCTGAAGTATCCTGGAAACGTTGTAGAATACGTGGTATTTTCTGGTCATGGTGGCACATGTTCATCCCAAGGGATACAGCCACCTATGAATGTACAAGGCAGGGTAGATCATGTAACAAAGGAACCAAGTGTAAAGCCTGACGAAAAGCTTCAAACTGTCCGTGTAAAAAACAGTTACCAGTGTGGGACACTCTAGTGTCAGAACAACCTGCCCAGTCACTGTCCGTGTAAGCATGCATGACGAGTGAACCCTGATCACCATAGAAGAGAGCTAAATCCTGAGTACCTTTGAGATATCTCAAGACCCTCTTCATTGCCTGCCAATGCTGTGAACTAGGCATGTGCATGAACTGGCTGAGCTGGGAGACAGCATACTGTAAATCAGGACAGGTGTGGCACAGTAAATGAGACATCCAACAGCCTGCTGGTAGATGGTGACATCACATGGTAGACTCCCATCAGAAGCAGAGAATTTGTAGCCAGGTTCTACTGGAGTAGAGATTGGCTTGCAATCCTCAAACAGGAAATGTTTAGGGAGCTGTCTAATGTACTTGGACTGAGTCATCATAATACCCCCCTCAACATGAGCAAACTGAATGCCTGAGTAATAGTGCAGCTGTCCCAAATCTGACATTTCAAATGACTGCTGCAAATCAGCCTTAAAATCTGAAATATGCCGAGTATCGGGGCCAGTAGTCAGCTTGTCATCCACATAAAATCAGCACCAAAAAATCAGAACCACTCCCACGGGCATAAAGAGTAGGCTCTGTAGAACTGTTCTGAAAACCAAGGGACAGTAAGTGTGCATGAATTTTGGCATACCATGCCTTGGGTGCCTGCTTCAATCCATAAAGGGATTTACGCAGCCAGCATACCTTGTTTTGAGATCCAACAACCTCAAAGCCAGGAGGTTGTGACACATATACCTCTTCCTGCAAATCCCCATGAAGAAAGGCAGTTTTGATGTCAAGCTGATGCACCTTCCAATGCCTGTGGACTACGATGGCAATGACACATCTAATGGTGGTAATCCTGGAAGTGGGAGCAAAGGTCTCCTCAAAATCGATGCCTTGTTTTTAGCATATCCTTTTGCAACAAGGCGGGCTTTGACCGATCAGATTTCCTTTTCAATTTGTAGACCCACCGTGTGCCAATGGCATTCTTGCCAAGAGGAAGATCTACCAATTCCCATGTGTCATTTTTCTTGATAGACTTGAGCTCAGCTTGCATAGCATCCATCCACTGCTTGCTATCAAAAGCATCTTTGTGGCATAAGGGCTCTTCATTGCATGCTGTGGCAAGAAGTACTGCCTCAAGAAAGTGACCATGCATCTGATAGTTGGCTGATCTTGTACGGGCAACAAGAGGCTGATCTTGTTTGCTGTCCCTTAAGGTATCAAGAAGCCATTTTGGAACTGATTTTTGTGGTCTATTGACAGCCCTTTCTTCAATCACTGCATCATCAATAGTAGGATCAGTTTGTGCTGGAAGAGGAGGTTGCAAATCAGCATGTTCAATTTGTGCTGGAAGAGGAGGTTGCAAATCAGCATGTAAAGGGGGCTGATCATTGCTTGTGGAAGGGCCTGAAAGTGGCTCAGGTTCTGGTCAAAATCCCCCCCTGATGGGAAAAGAGGTACCAAGCTGTCAAAAGCATCAAACACATCAATCTCTGGCTTTGCCTTGCAATCCACAAGAGGAGAAGCTGAATGTTCAGCAAAGATGACATCTCTACTGACAATAATCTTCCCAGTATTTGGTTGGTACAACCGATACCCTCTGCTCTCGTGGCTGTAACCAATAAATATGCATTTGATTGCCTTATCATCAAGCTTATGTCTCAACTGAGATGGTACATGGACATATGCAAGAGACCCAAAAACTCTCATGTGTGAAAGTGAAGGCTTCCTGCCTTTCCATGCTTCATAAGATGTAACAGTCCTCAATGCCCTTGTAGGTGATCTATTTAGCACATAGTTGGCACACATCACTGCATCAAGCCAAAATTTATTGGGCAAGGACTTGGCCTTAGGCATGCATCTAGCCATCTCCATAGTGGACCTGTTCTTTCTTTCACGAACATGATTATGTTGAGGAGTGTAGGGAGTAGTGCATGAGTGAACAATGCCCCATGAAGCAAAAAATGCATCAAACTCCTTTGACATATACTCTCCCCCCCTATCTGTGTTCAGGGTGACAAGCTTGCATCCTGATTCATTCTCAACCATATTCAGCCACCTCTGAAAGCATGAGAACACTTCAGATTTGGCTTTTAAAGCATATACCCAGCAATATCTTGTGAAATCATCAATTAGAGTCATGAAATATTTGTACCCTCCAATGGCATTTGTCCTCATTGGGCCATAGACATCATTGTGCACTAGCTGCAATTTCTTTGTGAGAATTTTGGACAATCTTTTTGAAAAGGAAACCGATGCATCTTACCTAAAAGACAACCCTCACACACATGTTTGGAAACTGTGTGAGTTTGAGGTACATCATTTGCCATGCCCTGTGAATGTAACTTGGCAAGAGCTCTTTAATTTAGATGACCCATTCTCTCATGCCAAAGATGAGTTTCAGCAAGCTGTGAATCTGAAATAGCAAATGCTTCAATAGAAAGTGCAGCTGAGTGATAATCAAGGTGATGAAGCCCCTTTTGCAAAGTGCCAGTGAGAACTATGGCATTGTCATCACGAAGATCATATACTAGGCATCTATATCCATCAAAAATCATTCTGAAACCTGAAGTGGCAATTGTTGAAATTGAAATCAAGTTGACTTCAATTTCAGGCACAAAAAGAACATTTGTCAAAGTGACAAGATGGCTTGAAATGGATGTGAGCTGCACATCTCCGATTCCTTTTACAACATAGGAAGCATTATTAGCACATGTGACAGTCCCCCCTCGAGGAGCATTAGCCTAGGAATGAAACAATTGTCTGCAAGAGGTTATGTGCTTGGAAGCACCACTATCAAAATACCAAGACTGAGCATCATTAGCAGAAAAGAATGCATCAACTTTGGAGGGATCAAAAGAGCAATGGACAGCCCATGCCCAATCATCCTGGAGAGCATGTGCATGTGAGGCAGCTGCTGGCTCATGGGATTCAATTGCATGTGAGGCATTTACTGTCAATCCTGCTTTCTTCTTCTCTGAAGCAATGCGCTTCCTGCATTCTGAAATTTCATGCCTATGGCTTGCGACAATAGTTGCATCTTTTCTTCTTTGACTTATCTGCTGTATTTTGAGATATATATTGTCCCTGGTCTTAGGGATAAACCCCTCTTTGTGCACTTTTGGTGCCTTGCCAAGAAAGCCCTTGAAGGAGAAAGTTGTGAGCACTAAGAGCAATTGCCATAGTAATAATTATTGCTGCTGTGTGGCTATGGCCTGGTAGAAAGAGATAGATGACGACTTCGAGACAGGGGAGCAAGGGTTAAAGCAGCAAAAACACCTGGCGCGATGGCGGCACAGTAAGGCTAGGCGGTGCCAGGTGACACATGGCAATTGATAGGCGTGGAACACAAGGAACGGGGGGGGAGAGAGAGAGAGAGAGAGAGAGAGAGAGAGAGAGAGAGAGAGAGAGAGAAAGAAAGATATATTAACGTCCTCGGAAGACCTCGCGGGTCTATGGGACAGAGTGATACAACATCAAAAAAGATCTCACACAAGCACCTATGGGCTATGGCAAGGGGTGAGCTAAAGCCCCTGCCAAGTACTAATCTAGTGTCTAAATAGAATAGAATAGAGACAAAATCAGAATCTGAATCAAGAGTCAGAAGTGTCCAGATCAAGTCAGGTCAGGTCTCTCCACTAGGCCATGAAGATGTGTATCTGTAACTGTCGAGCTGTCTTGCGTCTGGGTGGTGGCCACGGTCACCTCGATCTCAGTACCAGTCGGCCTACGTCGATGGTGATCCCTCGTCTCTGGCTCTGGCAGTCCCCTACAAGTAGTGCTGTGATGGGACGAACCTCAATGGTGTGCGCTCTGGTGGTGTGCGCTCTAGTAGTCCGAAGAGTCTGGTGTGACCGACTGCTGATCCAGGCTGCTCTCATGTCGACAATCTCCTCATCCTCAACTCCACTGTGTCCAAGAGCCATCTCTAAGGCATAGAAGTCTGTAACCTATCTCCGAGCTGTGTCCAGCTCTATATCCTATAGTCTGTCCAGTGCTGGTAGTGCTCTGGCCTGTCTCAGTAGTGCCTCTCGGTGTCGACGCATCTCCATTAAGTATAACCCTACACAAAGCTGGCCCTGGAAGTGTATCAACCGAGAGAGCCGAAGCCGGTCCCCTCCTAAATAATAAAGGCAGTGACATCGCCCTCGTATCTCATAGTAAACCCGGTAGCTACATAGAAAGTGCTCCTCACTCTCAACGGTATCCATGCTGCATAGTGTGCAGATCCTCTGTTCTCTGGGTAGACAAGCAGTTCGGCCCGCCTCAATCCTAAGCTGATGGGAGGAAACTCACATCTGGCCAATGGCAATCCAGAGTGCATGTGAGACTCCTCTGTCCTCTAGATAAGGAGGTCGGATAATGAAACCGTCATCAGAGACTCTGAGGAAGTGATCACAATAGAACTGCATCTTGGTGGGGAGCGGCTGGTCCCTCAACCAAGTCTGGGATGTGGTGAGCTAGAGGAGGTCTAACTGTATGATACGGTTAATCTCATCGTGCAGAAGTCGCTCAGGAGGGGCATCCATGCTATACTGAAATGGGGGTAGTCTGTCCATCTCAATGCCATGGCTAGTCAGCCATGTGTCTGTGCGTGCATACCAAGTGGTTGCTCCCTCACCCGCTAGGCGTCGGATGATTCCAAAGCTACCCTCGGTAGTCTCTAGTGAGGCAGAGACCATACCCTGTGAATGAAAGTCACTATCTGGAAGATAGCATCGACATATAGTGGCGTCATGGCAAACTCTACCTGTATGATCTCATGTGGAACTCAGGGTTTACTCCGTATCATCTTGGATCCCATTGAAACCTGTAGCCTCTCAAACTTCCTCCAATCTACTGCTGGAATGTCACTCACCTAGAAGGGCGCTGCATACATGGCGGTTGGCCGTACTAGAGTGTCGAAGAGCCAACTCTTCGTCAGAGGATCCTGGAAGTGTGCCTCGAAGCACTGTCTCTCTAGTCGGGCCAAATGGTAAGCATGGCATTGAGATGGATAGACTTCCCCCCTTTCAGTACAGTCTGGACGCACCACTCGAGATGATCCCACAAGATGAGATCAACCGTATCATACGGCTGGACCTCCTCCAGCTCCATACATCTAGGGCTTGGGGGGGAGAGGAGCTCTCCACCAAGATCCAGTTCTACCATGACCACTTCTTGAGGATCTTAGTGCAGAGTCTTGTCATCAGACCTCAGTATCTCGAGGACAGAAGAGTCTCACATGCACTGAGGATCACCATTGGTCAGTTACGAGTCTCATCACATCAGTTGTGGATTAAGGCAAGGAGAGCTGCAGGCATAGCCAGAGAGCAGAGGACTTGCACAATATACAAGATCGAGGCGGAGGAGCAGTTTCTATATGTCTGCCCAATCTACTATGAGATCCGAGGACGATATCATTGCCTCTTTCAAGAGAGGCATGGCTTTGGTCCACTCACATGGCTGACACATTTTCACGATCAGGTTGTGTTGGGGTCTACCTGATTGAGATCTGTTGACCGAGAGACACATTGATGCGACAGACCAGAGAGCAACATGGATTGAGGCCACAGGTCACCATTGACAGATCACAAACTTTTGTTACAGACTTCTATGCATCTGAGTCAGCTGCCGGTGTGGCTGAGGGAGAGGAGCTTGATGAGATGAGAGCATCATGGATTAGCAAGAGTGTCCACCACGATGCTACCAGAAAAGGGACACACGCTCCATGTGCGACACGGAGAGAGACCAGAGCATGCATGATTGAGGTCCAGTCTATCTCAGCCCCTTCTCAGAGGTGACCGCCAGAGAGGAGGCATCACCCTTGACGTAGCCCATCGGATCCAGAAATCGAGGAGATCACGCCCTCCCCCACGTCGCGAGACAGCTCGACAGACATAGATATGACTTCTCACATCTCATCAGAGAACCACCAAGATATCTGGATATGTGGAACTTGAGCATGTACTAGGAGTGCTAGCCCCGAGCACCTGACACTCTTTGGTTATTTTGCTAGTCTAGTATTTGGTCCACTCGTTTAGCACTCTAACTTTTAGCTTTTAGCAAGGGTCTTAGTGAACCCTTTCCTTCAGCCCTCAGTGGCTTGTATGAGTTAACTTTTGGTTTTGCACTTTGTCTCATTGGCCCGCGAGGCCTCTTGCAGACGTTAATACATCTCCATCTCTCTCTCTCTCTCTCTCTCTCTCTCTCTCTCTCTCACGGCACGTGGGGCGACGAGAGCATGCACAATTGAGCCTATCTCAGCCCTCCTCAGAGGGGACCGCCAGAGATGAGGCATTACTCTCGATGTAGTCCATCTGATACAGAGATCCACGAGAGCCCGTCTCCCGCCACCGTGGAAGACAGCCCGGCAGACACAGATATGTGAGCTCTTTGCATCACATCAGAGGGCTATCAGGGAGCCGGGTTATATAGAGCTTGCACATGTACTTGGAGCTCTGGTTCTGAGCAGTACTTGATTGCTCTTTTCCTACTATTTTGTACTAGCTTTTTGCATTTTTAGCACTTAGCACTCAGCAAGGGCCTTAGTGAGCCCTTTGCTTCAACCCACAGTGGCTTGTATGGGTTACATATATTTTGTACCTTATCTCACAGACCCGCGAGGCCTCCTAGAGACGTTAATACATCTCTCTCTCTCTCTCTCTCTCTCTCTCTGGACTCTACATCGATGAGATCACATCCTTCCTAGACCAACTCGGCGGAGAGGGCTCACCATTGGCTGACCTCCTGATTCAGATATTACTATATGCCGACGACATAGTTCTTCTATCTTCATCGGCCGAGGGATTACAGAAGCATTTGGACACCCTTGAGGTGTTCTGCAGAGAGAGGGACCTGACTGTCAACCTTGGCAAGACCAAGGTCATGATCTTTAATACCTCACCTCCAGTGCTTCTTCGACAGAACTTCACATACAGAGGGGAGCCAGTGGAGATAGTACAGTCCTATACATATTTGAGCACGGTCTTTGCAGGACCCATTTTCTCGATGACCCACGCTGCCAGGGCACGACTCACATGAGGCCGGAGCGCTTTCACGTGGATATCTGTGTGTACCATGCCGTATGAACACCGCTCTCTGCTAGTCACCTGGAGGACTCTAATGCTAACCTCAATAGTCTCCACTGGAGTAAGGCCCAGACTCTGTGAACTGTCTGAAAGATGGCATCAACTTGGAGAGGGGTCACGGCGAACTCTGCCTGTATAATCTGATGGGGGACTGAGGGTTTACTCTGAATCATCATGGATCCCATGGTCACCTGTAGCCTCTCAAATCTCTTCCACTCAGTTGCTCGCTGAAATATCAATCCCCTGGAAAGGTGCTGCATACATGGCAGTCGGTCTCACCAACGTGTCAACAAGCCAACCCTTCGTCGGGAGGTCCTAGAAGTGTGCCTGGAAGCATCGCCTCTCTACTTGGGCCACAGCACCCCGTCCTCGTGTGAGTCGTGTTGTACCCGCATGGATCATCGTGAAACCTAGTCCTGTGAACATTATCCCCAAATATGTGTGAGACTGCACTATCTCCATAGGCTCGCCACAGTATGTGAAACTATGGTGACGGGACACTGCTTGCGAGGTATTGAAGATCATAATCTTGGTCTTCCCAAGGTAAACTCTCAAGTCTCTCTCTCTGTAGAACATCTCCAGAGCCTCTAGATGTTTCTACAATCCCTCTGTTGAGGAAGATATGAGGACTACGCCATTGGCGTACATCAATATCTGCACCACCAGGTCAGCCAGGAGCAAACCCTCTCCACCTAGTCGATCGACAAAAGAAGTGATCTCGTCGATATAGAGCCCAAAAAGAGTCAATGATAGGGAGCGGCCTTATTTTACTTCGATAGTGCTCTCAACCTAGTCTGATAGGCCTCCTGGGGCGCGTACCCTCCCTCTGACAGACTCATACAGACTCATGACCTCCCAAATCATGATCTCTGGGAGCTGTAGCTCTTGTAACCTCCTGATCAGGCGAGAGCGTGGGACAGTATCAAATGCCTTACCGAAGTCTATGAAGCAAGTGTAGACTTTTTGATGCCTCGACTTCATCTCCTCAATAATAGCCCTCAGGGTGAAAATTTGATCCAAGGTGGAGTGATGTCTCCAAAAACCCGCCTGCCCAAGTGCCCGCTGTCCATGACCCTATGTGTGGATGTTGACCTCCCTCTCTAGAACCGACCCATATATCTTAGCCAAAGTGTGGCCAGTCATAAGACTGCGGTAGTTCCCAGTGTCCATGGGATTACCTGCCTTGTGTATTGGTACTACGGTGGTGGTGCTCCAGGTAGGTGGGAAGCCATGGCGTCGATCGGGGTCAAGATCTCTTGCCCATGCGCAAAATGCTCAGTGTGTAGCCCCTCATGATTTGGTGATTGCCGGCCATGGAGCTGGAGAAGGGCACTCGCGCATTTTGCGAAGTAAACAAATGACATGTGGTGGGTCTAGGCAGAGAGGACATATCAAGTGGTGCCTGACCTGGGACATCATATACAGAGCAAGCATATGTGTGCTAGGCTGCGGGATCTGTGATGTACTGACTCCATCATTCAGACACCGTCATGTGGTGTCCCCTTCTTCTGCATCTCATACTTTTTTTCTTGCCCTCTCTCGAATGATCACCTTGCCATCTCTATAAACTGCCCATTTCCCCTCTTGTCTTGCAGCCATCACCCGCACCATTCCTTCCCTTCTATGCTCCTGCTGTAGGAGTGTGAGGTCTTCATCTGGAAAGATCATAGTCCCCTTCCATGCTGCCCGTATACTCATGAGGGTGGATCTATCTGTGGCTGTTCGTAACTTTACAACCAAAGGCCTCATCGGTGCATCTGCTTTACCCACTCTCCAGGCTGATTCACAAGTGAGGTTTACTCCCATCTTGTCAAAAAAAATTTTGGCATCTGACAAGGGCTATCATCTACTATTAGACCTCTGACTCGCACATTCAAAGTCTTGCTGCCCCGTCGTTTTTCTTCTTCAAGTGTTTCAGAAAAGAGCTCCCTTTTCTTTGGTGTTGTGTCTTTCTTTAGTACATCTTTCCATGCAAGCATATTTGTTTTCCCCTTCGTGATTTGTTGTACAACTTCAGCATGTTTCCCTTGTACTGTTCTCTGATTTCAGCACATCATTGATCTTGCACCCTTCCTCTAAAGTTCCCTTTGCATTTTTGAGCTGTTGCATTTGCTCTTTAATGGTGTTCAGCTCCTCGTTTAAAGGTGGCTGAAACTCCCCTTCCTCCCAATGTGCACTTGCCTCAGTTTGTCATTCTCATATTGAAGGGCAGCAACGTGGGCTTCCAATGTCTCAATTTCAGAGGTCAAATTACTGGTTTTTTCACCTAGAACACGAGTCATGTCCTGCAGCATTTTACCTAGAAAGAAAGAAAGAAAGTCTATTAATGTCCATTGGAGACCAAAAGGTCTATGGGACAGCAAGAAACCCTCTGGTACATCTACTTTAGGGAGGGCGCATGGCAGCTCCCAAGGGGAGAGAGAGAGAGAGAGAGAGAGAGAGAGACAGAGAGAGAGAGACACACACACACTTTTTTTTAAAGTAAAAACCAGTGCTGTGTATTTATAATGTCATAACTTTACAAGAGGGAAAGTCTCCAAGATGGAGAGTATTCCACAGATCAGAAGCATAAAAAGAAAAGCTCAATGCAAGATGCATGTATATCACCCTCATGGCAGGCATCATATAAAGATTGCCGCAATGAGGCTCTAAAGGATTCATATGACTTTTGAAACTGACGGCCCAAATATGCCAAATTATGTTCTTCCCAAATTGTCCAAAGAGCCCAATATCTCACCCATGAGAAAAAGAGTGAGTATTGAGATAAAGACGTCCTAAATCTGCCAAATAACCAAAAAAGTTTCCCAAATATGTGACTCGGGAAAAGGAGGCGAAGATGATCTGAAATTTTCCCCAGGAGGTTCCGAGTAGACTGACAATGCCAAAGTAGATGAAGGACAGTCTCTGAAGGAGCGTGACACCGTAGGCAAGTGGGTGAAGCAATGTGACGTTTAGCAAGTGTGATTCCCACAAACAGTGTCTGCACCATGAAAGAGGCCGCCTGATATGCCACAGAGTATTAGCATATTGATGAATCCAAGGGGCAGGCTGAAGAAGCTTGTAGACTTTGATGGAGGTCAAAACGGACAGAGGAATAGGACGAGAGCATGTAGCAGTGGGGTACAATTTCCAATCCATAAGCCTGTCTGTGTCAGCCACAGGGGGAATAGGAAGGAAAGGATGCAAGAGATCAGCAATTTTCTTCCATATCAACCTGTGGTGCATTCCCAATGCATAAGTGGCAGAGGCCTGAGGAAAAGATAAAATATGGCCATGATCATCTACCACGTCATTGATGTATCTGATTCCCAATTTCATGAGATTATATGCCCTAACCGGTTCCTGTAAAGCAAGTGGAGTGTCAAAGATGGCACTCCAATGAATACTTTCTTTCCGCATTGAGTTTGTCCCCGAATGATTATCAGGAGTCCATTTGACTTTAGAAAGCACTTGTTTCCAGTCCAGTATCAGAGCAGTAGAGAAAGGGCATCTAGGAATCTTCCCTACAAATCTCCCAATGACAACCTCCCAATGATCAGTAGTCCAATGGCCATAAGCATTTGTCCTCATGTTGACACACATGGATGCTATCATACAAGTGCATGGCTGTTTTTGACGGAAAAAGGTATTGAGCATAGTCGTCTTCCTTGCAAGTACATGATATCTGATATTTAGAACATTAAGTCCTCCATGCATCTTAGGGGAGCACACCATTTCCATCTTCAGCAGTCTCAATGCTTTCACAGCAGTTTTTGTCTTCCATAACAGCTCCATCGCTTGAGACATAAAAGCTGAGATATCTCTAAAGGACCAATGTAGTAAAGGCAAGAAGAACTGAACATAAGACATTACAATAGACTGGACTATTCTGAGCCTAACATGTCAGGGATTGGCATTCCTTTATAGGTTATTGCCCCGCAGGATGCACATGAGGATACCCTAGTCTTTGATGTTCAATCGGGAGGCAGACTTACCAGATCTTCTGATGATATTCTTTTGGAAATTGCCTTTCAGCCTGTCAGGATTGCACGTTTCATGGAGTGGGGCACGCACTCACAGTGGTATCTTGACCCCGATCCTCTTCTCCTTGCGATGGGGTCTTGGAGACTCTGGTTATATAGTGGGGAGATGACCACAAGGAAGATAGAGAAAAGGACTCGACAATGAGGCAGTCGATTGGACATGGGTATAGCACGAGTTCCACAGTGGCAGCGCACAATGGTGGGTCGGTTTGCATACACAAACAGATAGGAGGACATCAAGACACGCCACACGAGTCTGAGACACAAAGTGTGTTAGAAAATACCCAACAGAGGGTACACGCAGTGGAAATAATGCCCAGGAGCTCACACAGTGTGCGGTGTGGGTGTGGAATCACAAACTTCTTTACTTATATGCATTCAATAGGTGTGCAGACTCATCAACAGACAATGAACCAAACCAGATAGAGAAACCACCAAATAATATATTTCCGTCCACAACTATGGACACAATACAAAAGAGACAGATCCAGAGTCCCACCAATGGTGTGGTCCTCTGATCTTACCACAAAAGTCCTTCTCCTATCTGCTGGCTATCTCTAGACTAGAGTCCGCGTGCTCCACCTCGAGCGTGAGTAGACTTTCCGTCTAGAATGATCTTCTCCAACTTGCTGTCTGGAAACCAGTCTAGGTGGGCAGCTTCCTACAAGCTAAGTCTGCAGCACAAGATACTTCTTTCTCCTCCTGACTGTAGGCCCAAAGGTAGCCCTGCTGCTGCTCCTTCTGCTGGTGGAATTGCTGCTCCAGATGATGTGGAAATGAGGCCTGAATGGCCTCCTTATATAGGCCCCAAGGCCTGCACCAAAAAACCGACCAGTCTGTAAAAACCGACTCAGTCTGTAAAAACCGCCCTTAAAGGGCTCACAAGTCAGGCCTTTTATGGCCCAAACTTCCAGGGCTTTTGGCCCTCCATTCAAGGCAAATATGCAGCCTATAAAAGGCCTGCCACCTGCCCACTGACAGTCACATTCCTTGCTGCAGATCTGAGCCTGCACTCCCTGCCATGTCTACGCCTCTGCAAACAGTGCGCCTCCATGTCCTAGATCCTCCGCAATCTGTCCCAGACTGTCTTGCTTCTGCTCCGTACTTTCCTGGCCCTCTGTCCTGCCCTTAACAGTTCTAGATGTGGTGCCCTCATGCCAGCCATGATGCTGTCTATGTGGCAGCCCCTTTCTCTCTTTTCCTGTTGGGCACTGCCCTAGGTCTCCCTCCCCCATGCTCTCCTCATATGGGGGCTTACAGATGGGGAGGTGACCTTTCCAACACCCCCTCTCACCGACACATCTCAGCCCAATGCCAACACGTCGATGAAGATGCTCCAGTAACTCCCTGGTCGTAGTCCTCTGGAACCTTTTGCAGTCGAAATCTTTTCCTGGCTTTTCATCCACTGGCTCCTGCTCCACCAGGTCCGGTTCCGCTTCCGCACACCATCCTGGTACACAGGTCCGTCTCTGGTAGCACCTTTTGGTACCACCTCCTTCAGTCACATTCCCGCCTCTGAACTTGAGCAACCCAGCCGTCACGATCTTCCAGTCGTCCCCCTCATAATGAGTGAACAACCTGGAGTCTTCCAGGCACCATGCTCTGAGGGTCTGTTTCAACCCGTCCTTCCTTTGGCAAGGTCTGCAACCAATGAATATTTCCAGATAACCTGGACCATGAACTCTCGCTGAGTTCTCAAGCAGGTACTCTTCTGGCTTCAGTACTCTTTGTCCACCACCTTCTAGCAATCTGCGTCTGAGATTTGAAGAAGCACCCATACTTCCCCTTCTGCCTTCGAAGAAGGCCAATTCCTTCCAATCTCTTATTACCTGAGACAAATGAAGAGCAGAGTCTCTCCACAGCATGCTATAAAGGCTCAAATGCAGAATATCAAATACATACCAGACTGTTGTACTGCCTGAATGTTCGCTCTGAAAGCAAACCCTGTACCTCAATGAGGCACCCGCCAAGATCCTGTGTAATCCTGTACTGTCCCCTTCTGAAGTCCAGCATCCATCTGACCATGAGACCCCAGGGCTTTCCATGGAATCCACCCTCGTGTCAGTGTCAACAGCTACACATCTCGAAGGTACCAAGCGCTCCATACTGTCCTTCACCTTCACAAAGGCATCTGACTCCTCGTCGACCCACATCTCTATGTCAGACATCCTTACTGTGATTTCGGGATCAACATACCTGACCTCGGTAACACTCGGTGATGTCACCAGGAACAACTCTTCGATTACCACATTAGCTTTGGCCTTTCCCTCTGAAGCTGGGTCAGACTCCTATTTGTTTTTCAGATCCGCCTTTTTCTTTCTGCAGTCCTTTGCAAAATGTCCGGGCGTATCACAATAGAAACACTTCTTCTTGTGCTTCCTCTTCGAAGTCCCCTCGTCATCAGAGTCATCTTTATTGGACTTGCCACTGTTAGGCTTGCCCTTTCCCTTACCTGCGGAATCCTTCACCAGCATCGCCTTGTCGTCTTTGTCCTCGTTGTAGAGCTTCTCCCCAGCTTCCTCCTGTAGCAGTAAGGGACACAACTCCTCAAATGTCAGAGGTTTGGTCCTCTGGCCTGCTGTCACAGCCGTAACAAAGCTCTTGAAACTCCGAGGCAGTCTCCTCAGTACCATCAAGGCCAGATGGCATGAGTCTGTCTTCTGACCAATTGCTGCTAACTGATCCCGCACCACCTTGACCTTCGTCAAATGGCTATGTACCGTATCGCCTTCTTCCATATCAAGATTGTAGAGTTGATGCTGAAGAAGCACGATCCGGGAGGTATTATCTGTCTCATATAGATCCTTCAGGGTGGCCCACGCCTCTACTGACGTCTCGGCCAGCTGGATATGCGGAAGAACAGAGTCCGCCGTAGTCCCTATAATTATTGCCAGGGCATGGGCATCTCTTTCTTCCCAAGCTTCAAGCTCCTCTCTGTCTACTGCCATGAGTACCTTCCCTTTACTGTCCACCATGTCTGCTGGCTTCGACTCCTCCCCCGTGGTCAGCTTCCACAACTTCCGAGCCACTAAATGACTCCGGATCTTCACTTTCCAGATCAGGTAATTAGTCCCATCCAGAGAGAAAACTGGAGGAGGAGGAAGGGATAGCAGGGGCTGAAGAGGCTATCGACATCTCTGCTGTATATACCGCACAGCAAAGTCAACCAACTCAAATGCAGTAAACCAGAACTCTGAACGCACCTGACTGAACCTGAGTCACCCTCCTTCTCGCAAGGGCACAATCCTCCAGTCGTGGAACTCGATTCCCTAGAGCTTCTGAATCAGGGTCGTCCTTCAGCAAGGTCCCTGCCTTCAGGTTCCCACACCTATGAGCCTCCTACTTGGGCTCTGATACCATGTTAGAAAATACCCAACAGAGGGTACACGCAGCGGAAATAATGCCCAGGAGCTCACACAGTGTGCGGTGTGGGTGTGGAATCACAAACTTCTTTACTTACGTGCATTCAATAGGTGTGCATACTCATCAATAGACAATGAACCAAACCAGATAGAGAAACCACCAAATAATATATTTCCGTCCGGTCCTCTGATCTTACCACAAAAGTCCTCCTATCTGCTGGCTATCTCTAGACTAGAGTCCGCGTGCTCCACCTCGAGCGTGAGTAGACTTTCCGTCTAGAATGATCTTCTCTACCTTGCTGTCTGGAAACCAGTCTAGGTGGGCAGCTTCCTGCAAGCTAAGTCTGCAGCACAAGATACTTCTTTCTCCTCCTGACTGTAGGCCCAAAGGTAGCCCTGCTGCTGCTCCTTCTGCTGGTGGAATTGCTGCTCCAGATGATGTGGAAATGAGGCCTGAATGGCCTCCTTATATAGGCCCCAAGGCCTGCACCAAAAAACCGACCAGTCGCCGGAAATACGTAGGCAATGGTCTCTGTAGAAGCTAAGCTTCACCGGGAGTTCCTGCGGTTCCAACCAGGTCCAGCCGGTCGGATGTGGACGGGGTTGCTGATTGAGAGGTAGGGGTTAGAGAAAAGACAAAGAGTAAAGTGGGCCTATGTATGTCGCCTCCAGTGATGGTGACATGAGTGGTGAATCTGGTGGTAACTCTGTGGATGCCGGAGAAGAAGTTGGTACCTGATCTCCCATCGGAGATGTAGTCGAGGTGGATGCTGCTGAGCTGGAGGCTTTGTCAATAGCCGTGTTGTCTACTCCAAGTCTACTACGGTTGAGGCGCCTATTTACATCCTTAAGCTTCAATTGTTTCTGGTGATTTTGTTCGTCTATCTTTTGTTTCTCCTTGTCATTGTCCTTCTCTTTGTCTCCTTTCCCCATATTGAATTTTCCCTGACACGCTGCTTGTGTTTTCCAGGGGGACTCCAAGTTGAAGAGTAACTCAACGATGATTCCATGGAACAGCCAGCCCATTGAGACCCTTCAAATCAGTTCAGTTGGGGGGAGGCTGTTCGGAGGTGGGATGTACAGCAGGCTCAAGAGAGCCAAGGGAAGGGGTACACCATGAAGGCCGGGCAGGTGGCTAACTGAGGGGGCCGGGCCGGAGGAGGTCAAGCAAGCCAGGCAGGATTGGGAGGCACCCACATCCTGGAGGCTTGATCTCTTCTATAGCTTTTGCGATACAGCCCCATTTTGTACTCATCATCCCTGCATGCTGAAAGGATGCTCCCAATGGTACAAGATAGTATGATACAAAGTGCCTTGCTGTTCTTTACTATTCGAAAAACGATCATCATCTGTTTATGACAGAATTTGACAGTTTCTATCCATTTCATCAATTTGGATGACAAATTCCAAAAACCTGTAGCTTTTCAGATCTTTTAAATTTGATCTTGATGTTATTCTCAACCTTTCTCTATCCCCCTCTATGTAGCCCTTCCACAGTGAGGCTGCTGAAAATTGATTGGAAAAGGGGACAAGGGGAAAGGGGTGGTGGGGCAGGGCATGGCACTTTTGTGGAGGGCTGAGATATTGTAAGGCCTATGAGAGAATGACGGGCAGATTTTGTAGAGCAAGGGGAAAGGGGTGGCGGGGTGGGGCATGGAACTTTTGTGGGGGCTGAGATTTTGTAATGCCTATGAAGAGTATGACGACTAGTTTTTGTAATGCTTACGGGAGTATGAAAAGCAGATTTTTTGGGACTGTGAGAGCAAGATTCTCCCATAAAACAAAAGTCGGTCACCATGAATAATCAGCTCACTGTGTACCAATCGCATTACAACAAGAAGTGCTTGAGCTGAAAACACATAAGAACGTGAGCCACAAGCAGCTGAAACTTCAAGGTGTGACCAGATCTCACATTGGATCAGCCCAATTTCAGCACAGTCATCAGAAGAGAGCAGTAACACAGGAGCAGCTCCTCATCCAGAGCATATACTTTGATAACTACAAGCTCAGAAGCTGATCCATATCTCATCAGACATAAATGAAATATAAAGGCAGGAAAGAGAGATAATATGAGAGCACAAATAACAGAACATCAATAGTATCAAAACAAAATGCTTATTTGATGAACACATACCACACATATAGCTGATTTTCCATACAAAAGCCTACTGTCTTGCCTAACTTAAGAGCTTGAAGAATGAGATTGTAGAGAGTAGAGATAACATGCTACAAATACACTAGGAGAGAGCCTCAATTACCACATGGAAGGAACATCCCTATGTAGCAGCCTTGGAGTAATCATGATGAATGGACTCAAAGGGACCATTCAAACACGACCTTGCAGAAATTTAGATGAGAATGCTTGAGCTGCAATAAATAGTCATTTCACCTTCTAAAATGGATGCAATTTACAAAGACGAACTGGTGTTTATGTGGGCTATGGGAAAAGATTGCCCCACCTAAAGAATGAATGATTGCATCGTAGCTTAGATGTTGAACAAATTCTGACAGGGCTAATCTCATTTACGTTTGACTCCATTTATTTCTATTTCTATCAATGACTGCAAGATCAGCACGAGTGCTGTCATGTGGACGTCACCAATGTAGCATAAGGCAGTAAGCATACATTAAGCATGCTGACCATCCCCATGAAGTAACTTCACTTACTTTTCTCAGCAAAGATCAAAGAGGATAATATGAATCACTTAAAACCATAACTTTGCTGACTTGAAAGAATATATATTTGTATAGATACATCATGTTTGGGTCAAGCATAAGTCTACATGGATGATAGTACACCAAAATAGTGCCGGAAACCACAAAAATGGTCAAGAAAGAAAAGTGACAAGAACATCTGCTTACCTGTTCTTTCTTTTTTAGTTTTGATAAAGCTGCCTTGGCATCAGATTCTGTTGACTTGTCTAAATTTATCATCTGAAATAAAAAGCCAAGGGACGCAATTATTTTCCAACCTTGTGAAGGACATAATGAGCATGTTCCTTATCCCTTTTTGTTGGTGAAACTTAAATAGGTTCCTTTAAGAGCCAATGAACTTCCTAAGTTCATAGGATTTAGTAATACCATTGTAAAATCCATCCTTGCTTCATCAAAATCTCCCACAGCAATATATGCCATTCCTCGTCGATACAAAGCCTTCACATGTTGCGGATTTTCATCAAGCACCTATTGCATAATCATTTGTGTTAGGAGTGTATCTCTAAAGACCATTTATTCCAAAAATCAGAAAGCGAGGTACTGAAAGAAAACACTCGCCTTGTTGCACGACTCGATAGATTTGATAGGCTCACCTAGCTTTTGATAGCATGCCGCCACATTTAAATGCAAAAGATACTGCAGGGAAAAAAATGCCAACAGCTTGTTTTGGCATAAGGATTTCAATGTATGCACAAGCATACTTAAGACTTCCATCCATAAAATACATAACATGCATATGTACTTATGTTCATATATACAGGCATACATACACATGCATGTGCATGTACACGCATATGCGCACATACACATAGGCGCACAGAAAATTGTGTGGGCACATAGGCATGGTGGTGTTTGGGGGGGGGGGGGTGCATGAAATGTGGTATGGGTGCATGGTTTTTTTTTTGGTGTGGAACGGGGGGTGTGCATGAAATGAGGTATACGTGCATGGTTTTTTTTTTGGTGTGGGGAGAGAGGGGGGGGGGGGAGAGAGAGAGAGAGAGAGAGTTTATTAAAGAAAAAAAATGTATTAACATTTGCCTAATGCCTATGAGACCAGTAAGTAGACACATCCACGACCTAGGGCCCCCATCTAGAAATGCATAGTGCATCCCTAAGACTAAGAGTATAGCACAAGAATGTACTTGGTAGTGTGCACTACACTTGCAAAAATCACTTAAGGGCATTCTCAATGTTAAATGCTCTTACTGATGCTATTAGAGGATTCCAACAAAGGCTTCCATGACATGATGGGTCTTATATATACGGTGATAACAGATTCAAGCCAATGTCTATGAAGAAGATGTCCCAAAATAAGGTACAAGACAAAGGATAGAAGGAACTAACTTGGCCATGACACCAATTCTTTAACAAAAAGAAAGATAACAGCACAACTGTTATTGCAACCTCCAAGCTATTATAATGTACCACATAATATTTACCCTTTTCTCAATATATGTTTTTCCCTCCTCCTCGTCTTGTGGATTTACATGATTAAAATCTCTGAGGACCTGCAAAATAGGAGAAATCAGATATCATATGACTTATTGGAGTATAAAAAACAGATGAGATTTTCCTAGAACGTTTATCCATACACATGCAATATGCCATGATTGGATTTACAATGCAGTCTTTTAATTCATGAAATCTTCTTTAATGCTTATTACACAAGAAAGTGTACTAGGGCTATTACCTCTAGTGACTTATTCTTTTTCCCAATGAGCCTATTAAATACAAAAAAAAAATACTGGAAAATCTACACAGAATTAAAAGAACCTCTGTCGCCAAAATAGTTGTCCTCAACTGACAACAACTAGGTGGCGGTACTCAATTGCAAAGCCTCCTCACAAAGCTGAATGAGATAAATACTCAGCCAAATACTGAAAGTCCACCCATTTTGCATCAGTGGTAGGACAATGTAAAATTTCAGCAAATATTTACGCTCAGAGCATCCGCCTTGTGTACGTTTGTCCTGATGATAAAGGATCTGCTCAGGTACAACAACCACATCCTCGTCTACAACCTTAAGCTACTCCTCATCCATAATCGTGGATAATATTGATCCTTCATAATGCTTAAGAACACTAACATAAAAAGCATTATGGAACTTCCAATTTGGTGGAAGATGCAATCGCAGGGATACCTCATTTATCTTTTGAGAAATCTAAAATGGGCCGTAATACCGCAAGGCAAGTTTGACATAGATAACCCGATTGCCAACCTTAGGTTTCAGTCTTGCTTTATTGAACCGTAACAATACCCAATCGCCCTCCCTAAACTCAACAACCCTCCGTCGCTTATTTGTGGAGCCTCTCTGATGCTCTTGGGCTTGGAGGATGTGCTTGGCACATGATTGTATGCTAACTTTTGGTCTTTAGTAAACTAATCCAGAAAAATACTTCATCCTTCATGCGCGACAACGATAAGGTAAAGGTCTTCCACACATGATCTCAACTGGAGCTTTACTTGTAGAAGAATGCCTTGGTGGTATGTACGCATCGCCGCCAAAGGAAACTGATTCATAATCAGCTTCACCCAGTGGCATTGGGGGTTCTATTGATATTCTTTTTATCCAGGAACACAAGTTGGATGCCAAAGATTATGGAAAATCAGGTAAATTGCTTTTAGGTTATACGTTTTGGCCACTTGCTTTGGGCGCTAGGGGAGGAACCTGCATTTCAATTTTACTTTATTGTCTTGCCCCAGTGGTTGGACATGGTATCATCACACTTTCTAAAGCACAGTGGATTATTCTTTTGATTGGGAGACGAAAGGTAGGTCTTCTCAACCTTTATGCCCCCAATAATAGAAGGGATCGTGTTCTTTTTTAGAAGGAACTTCTCTCTTGGGTCCCATTACAATGCATTCATGGATCTTTGGAGGTGACTTCAACGTGGTGAAGTTTGTTAAAACATGAATTCAAGTTGAGTGTGTTTTAGTGTGTTCTACTAGGAGTTCTAGTAGAGTCTTATGTGTGAGTGCCACATGTCATATTGGGAGACATCCCATATACAATCTGGTATTCTAGTGTGTGTCTATCATAAATCCATGTGATGGTGAAGTCATCCACAAAGGTGGAAAAGTATAAGTAGCCTCCAAGTCATGCTGTCCACATCGGACCGCATGCATCACTATGTAGGAGATGGAACTTTCTGGATAAACCAACAGCCCAATCCTTTGGAAATGAGAACCTGTGCATTTTTCCCAATAAGTAGCGCTCACAAACATGTTTAGCATGTGCATGCATCGGTGGGAGTGCAACCACCATATCCTTGAGTGCATTTTCACTAGACTCTTGTAATTGAGATGCCCCAATCTCTCATGCTACAAGTGAGAATCTGAAATTACAATTGAGATGCCCCAAGCTTGCCTCAATAGCTGGATGTTTTTCATAAACATCAAGGTGGTACAGCCCACTGGAAAGTGACCCAGTAAGCACAATACAATCATCGTATCGGTTGTCATACACGGGACAACGATAACCGTCAAAAAGAACTCGAAAGCCATTCAAGGAGATGGCTGAGATAGAAATGAGGTTCTTTTTTATACCTGGCACATATAACACTTCTAGAAATGTAACGGTATCCCCTGATACTGAGGTGACCTCAACTTGGCCAATCCCTTTCATGGGATAAGATGCATCGTTGGCACATGTCATTGTGCACCATGTGGAGCAGCCCCCAAAGACTGAAAGAGAGGTCTGCAGGAAATAATGTGCTTAGAAGCACCACTGTCAAAGTACCAATTTGACTCAGAATCGGAGATAGACGAGGCCGTAGCATGCTTCGCTGGATGGTACTGGCATGCACAACAAATGCCCACTCATCATGAGCAATGTTTGCTGTCTCATGAGCATGTTCAGGGACAGCAAGCCCTGTTTGCTATTTTTTTCTTCTCTCAAGCTATGTGTTTGTGACATTCAGAGATGTCAGGGAAGAAGCCAAGGTTTGTGTACTAGTCTTGCATGAAAGAAGACTGATGGTTGTGTACAATGCTCGTAGGAAGATCATTGGTTTCGGTTTGTCTCATGACGTTATTCATTACTTGGATTTTGATGACACTGCACATGAATTGTGGGACAAGCTAGAGCGCTTATTTGGCAACAAAATTATCAATTCCAAAGTATTTCTCAGACAGAAGACAGATGGTTGTGTACAACGCTCATAGGAAGATCATTGGTTTGTCTCATGACGTTATTCATCACTTGGATTTTAATGACAGTGCATATGAATTGTGGGACAAGCTAGAGCGCTTATTTGGCAACAAAATTATCAATTCCAAAGTATTTCTCATACAAAAATTCTTTAACCTCCATATGAAGCATGAAGATTCTCTTAATGCTCATTTGAATCATATGGAATCCTTCATCACTTAACTTGCTGCTTTGAAGGCCCCTATTGGGGAGGATGATCAGGTGGCTGTCCTTTCCAACATTGAGGATATTCCTCAGTACCGTGATATCATACTAGCGCTTCGTGTAGCACAGGATATGTCCTTTGATGAAATGGTTGCAATGCTTCTCGATCATGAACGAAGGCACAAGGATGTCCATGAGGAGCAAGCATGATATTCCGAGGGTAAGAAGCCATTAAAACCTTTCAAATGCATGTATTGTAAGAAGCTTGGCCATATAGAGGACCGTTGTTTTCAAAAGCTTGCCAAACAACAATCCAAGGAGCATGCTAAGTTGGCTACAGCTGCCACTAGTGAAGAAGAAGGAGATGACACTCCGACACCAACTTTTGCTCTCACTGCTCATCTCCGAAATCTATCCTTCCCTTAGGAGGTAGATGAGGATGATGAATATGTCTTCTAAAATATGTCCATGAGCTTGATGCATATGGGTACTCTGCCCTGGGTAGTCCCCTAGAATTGAATGTAATAATCTCTTTGAGTCAATAAAGGTTCTCAACCTTGGATAGTCTTCCTAAAATCATGTTTTGCTATCTATGGTATCTGGCTCCATGTCACCTTGTTTTGAAGCGAGGAGGGGGATGTATTGTGGGAGCCATGTATTAGCTTTGATAGGGTCTCTTTATCAGGCTTGGCCGAGTTCTAGGATGGTGGTGTATTCCTAGACCTATGAGCTGGTCATGTAGCCATGCTAAGACATGAGTCTCTGAGTCATGTTCAGTCTCTCAAGCCATGAGAGATCTTGGATTAACCTCTGAACATGCTCAGACTTTGGCCTCTGAGTTACTTGGGGTGCACAGATTAGTAGCCCGTTATTATCATGTTCTGTTCTTGGTTCCATTCCAGTAGTCCCTCACCTTTCCTTCATGGGGATGTATTAGAACATTAAGTCAAGTTGAGTGTGTTTTAGTGTATTCTACTAGGAGTTCTAGTAGAGTCTTATGTGTGAGTGCCACGTTCTAGTGTGCATCTATCCTATATATGATTGTTCTTGTGTGTCACATCAACACTCATCAAGGAGTCTACATCAAGCTTATCAATGCGAGTCTTTCCATTTTGGTCTATTGCTCATTTCCATTTCCTTTCACTTTCATTATGTTTCCATTTGAGTATTATCTTCCATTTTTTTGTGCCATTTTTTGTATCATTTGGAGATAGATACACATTTTTTGCACCAGGACTAGACACACCGTCCTTCATAACTTTTTTGAAGAAATGGTTGGCCGGACCGTTTTGAGACCGCCACCGTTATGTTCATTGTACTAGTTATCTTTAGTCTCATAGACCTTCACGGTCTCCCGAAGACTTTAATAAAATTTCTTTCTTTCCTTCTTTCTCTCCCTAGCCTACCCTCTCTCTCTCTCTCTCTCTCTCTCTCTCTCTCTCTCTCTCCATAATGTTCCTTCAAAGCTGCCTTCAGATAAAAAGGGGGGAAGAGAAGGTGGCAATCAATCACTAGAGAAGTAACTTCAAATGCCTTCCTTTTTCAGTTCAGTGGCAGAGATCTTGGATAGATGATGCCTTTCACGCTTTGCCTCATTCACTCCTGTTCTCGAGGTCGAATAGAAGAGTGTAGATGCCCATCCATGCAAGGATAGACATATTATATGTTGATGATTGGGCATTAGACACACTTGAATCGGTAAACATCTAGCAATTATGGTGATTTCTGAGCCATCACTTCTGCCAATATCACGATTCCAGATGCCTTATATGTAGAGAAGGGCCTCACGCAGGAGGTTGTGCATATTTCGGTGTCTCATTTGCAAGGTGGAGTGGCACCTCCTTCACATGTTCCCTCTCTGGTATTACTAATTTTATCATCCTATCACTAGTACTAGAAGAGATGACATTCTGGGACGAGATTGGCCTTAGACAAAAGTTAGTAGCCTTGCAAAGAGAAGAGCAGAAACAAACTACGGATGCTTCGATTCAGGAGTGACGTGCTATAGCAAATGAGATTACACTTCCCCCAAGGGAGAACTAAGGGTGTCTAGCACCCCTCTCATAAGCTACTAATGATGAGATGATATGAAAGCTAGGGGGGGGGGGGGGAGAGAGAGAGAGAGAGAGAGAGAGTTGTTGTCAGAATAACTTCAACTATAAAGCCAATGTAAAGCAACATATAGGGAGCTCGTACCCACCTTCTCATATTTTGCTTTTGCAAGAGTGTATTTGCCTTCTTTGAACAACCTGTTTCCCTGGAGAAACCCAAGCCAAAAAGTAGATTAGAAAGGAATTTAAAAGCTATAAATTGGTATTATTCTTCCTACTAACAATAAGGGAGAAACATCTTGGAAGTTTGGTTTAAAGTACATGCAGAACTATATACATTCAAACTTCTTTGAAAGAATCTCTCTTCCTCTCTCTCTCTCTCTCTCTCTCTCTATGTGTGTGTGTGTGTGTGTGTGTGTGTGTGTGTGCAGTCCCGTACTTGTTTGCATTGCCATCGTTGTATCTTTTCCTTAGATCCTTCCGTACATCCGTACAGCCCCGTCCATTTCCGTATAGTCCAGTCTCTCAGTGCCCCGTTAGCATCCCCGTACAGTTTCAGTTCCTTCCGTACAGTTTCTTCCGTATACCCTTACAGTCCCGTTTTTGCCCGTACAATCCCGTACCTTTTCCGTACAATCTTCAATCGTGCTCCTGTATTTTTCCGTACAGTCCTTGTCTCGCTTGTTTAGATCCTATACCTTTTCGTACAATCCCTCTTGCCTTGTTGTATTCCAATCATGGCTTCAGGTCCGGATGTTTGGACATATGCTTGAAAAGAAAGACCTGCAGAAGCTAAGCGCCGCCCTTCACAGCCTGCAACACAAGATGATGAGCTCACTATGGAAGCTCAATACGTGTTTGATACACTTAAGGATGACTTTCAGCAGTCACGACAGGAATGGGGCAAACCAGTTCCAGAGGTCACATACAAATTGAAATTGCCATCCCTCGTGAATCCTCTCAGGAAGTTATCTCAAACTGCCGTAATAATTTTCTTTCCAGGAAGAATCCCAGCAGCCAGTAATGTTGCACAGTGGATTAAGTCCATCCTTGGAGGATGCTTTGTAGAGGGAGTATATTTTGCATCTAGAGGCTTTTATGAGGTGCATGTATCAGATGCTTTGTGCAAGCAGAGGCTACTTGAGCTTTCTCCCCTCTTTTATGGGAAGCAGATGGTACATGCTATGCCCTGGTCCCCAAACAACGATTATCAAAGTCTTATACGACATCACTGTCCTGTATGGGTTGAGGTTGTTAACTTCCCAGACTATATGCATGAAGAATTGCCAGGTCTGGCTGCTTCTTTGGGACACGTCATTTGTCCTCCACGTCCTATGGGAAACCGTAACAGGTTCTGCATTCTCTGGGACACTGATACACCTACCCCTCCTTCTATTGCAGTGGAAGTTGAGGGAGTGCCCTTGGGAAAAAAGTATTTTGAATTGAAATCGGGTGTGTTTGCAAGAGCTTGTTTTGCCTGCCATACTTTTGGACATCTAGCCTCTGAATGCCCAATGGTTCTGCATCAGCCCCCTCCCAATGCCTTGCCGCCCCAGACACGGGAAAAGAATGAGAATTTGCAGGCTAAGACAACAAATGGAAATGGAGCAAAGAATGCCAAACCAATTAATCAGGTGCAATCACTTGCTGGAAAAGGAAAAGATAAAGAAAAAGAAAAGATAAAGGAATCTGTGGGAACTGATCGGGATGGTTTTCAACAGCCTAAGAAGGTGGTTGTATTGAAGCAACGCCCCTTTCAATCTCGTCAATGGGATGCTTCTCCTCCCTCACCAGGACAGGCTTCTACTTCAGCTCCTGTCCTTCAAAATTGGGTGGGGGTTTTGAAGAAGGGCATCCCCATATGTGATTCTGAAGAAGGGGAGAATGCTATTTCTTTTATGGATCATGAGGGAACGCAGCCCATGCAGGCAGAGGCTTTGCCTCTCTGACATCTTGTTCTATACCTATACTTTACTGTATATACCTCTTTCATGCATCAAACACTTAAGTGCTTTACATACAATGTACAGAGCCTCTACAATGTTTCAAAGTGGAGGCTTTTATGGAATTATGTACATTAAATGCAGCCATATATTGTTTGTTTGCAAGAGCATAGCTGGTCATCATGATTATTTTGGTGGTTATGACATATACTATGCTGGTACCACTACCTACTCAGGTGTATGCATAATGGTTAGACATGAGCTAGAGCCTCAGTTAGCCTTCAATGACAGCAGTGGCAGATGGATGGTCATACAATGTAATGTCAATGGTGATATTCTTGAGTTTGCATCACTCTATGCCTCCCAGACCTCTGCCATCAGGGCTTCTTTATGGGATTCTTTAAGCAAATATCCATGGAGATCTAATGCATTCATCTGTGGAGATTTTAATAATTCCCCTCTGCCAAGAGATAACACTACTTCCGGATCTCATATGCTATCATCGGAAAGGCAGAAATGGAATAGCATGCTTCTTTCTGTGCAGGCTGAAGATTTATGGCTGCTTCTCCAAGGGTCAGTGCCTGGATATACTTTTCATCGTAATGCACTTACTACATACTGGGCAAGGCTTGATAGATGGTACTTGTTTTACCCACAACAATATGCAGATTTTAGCCCTCATCTCCTCATAGATTTCTCATTGGGCTTGTCAGATCATGCCCCATTATGGATGAATCTGTACCTTGGTATGCCACTGGATGATTTGCCACCTTTTTCCAATCGATTATTACATGTTAATCAGGCTTATTTCTGACATCACTATTTCCAGCAAATGATCAGACTGGCAATTCATCCCTTGCCTTTGCATGCCCAGGAGGACATGGACTATGCTTGGGACAGCTTTGTCTCTCATATACAGGATGTCATTAGGGAGTATGGAAACTGACATATGACCAAATGGAGAAATGAGGTTAAATGGGCAAAAAGGACAGCACAACAATTGACTGAATTTTCACATTTAACGCCTCTCTCTGAATCAGAAAATGATTCCCTTTCCCATGCTCGGATTAAATTGACTGCTAATGATCAGAGGAAATTGCACAAATGGCAGATTAGAGCAAGAATGAAGCCCCTCTACATGTAGAAGTCGTATGTAGAAGTTGTAATATAAAGTTGTATCACAAAGTTGTAACACAAAGTTGTATCACAAAGTCTTTTTGGGATGATTTGAAAGATGTCCTCTTGCAAATGATCAATGTTGCCTGGCAAGAAAATCAGTTACCGCACTCTTGGAAGCATGGCATAGTCAAACTTGTGCCCAAAAAACATCTGTGTGACCATATGTCAGACTGGAGGCCTATTACTTTGATGCCTGTAGTTTACAAACTCATTGCCAAAATGATTGTGTATAGGCTTCACGGGATACTGAATGCGGGCCTTCATCCTCATCAGTATGGGTTTGTGCCGCGAAGACAAATCCATGACAATCCAATGCATTGACTGCAATTGAATATGCTAAGTACTCGCATCAAGATGAGCTCATATTGCAAGTAGATATTGCTAAGGCATTTGACACTGTTCAATGGGATTTTATCTTTCAAATCATGACAAAGTTGGGCTTTGGTCCAAAGATAGCAAATGCAGTTTACTGGCTTTATTCTAACTCTACTTCTCAGTGCATTCTTGGGGGTCATCTATCCCGGTCATGGACATTGGGTAGATCAGTTAGACAGGGCTGCCCTCTTAGTGCTCTCTTCTATGCCATTGCGACCCATCCCCTCTTAATGTATCTTGATCATCTTACAACCACAGGACAGATGACTGGTCTTAAAATCCCTGGGGCTGCATCTTTTTTGGCACAAGCATATGATGATGATTCCTTTTTTATGCCACAGAACTCTCCCCAGGAAGTTCACATGCTTATGACCACTCTATCATTGTATGGATTGGTAGTGGGATTGCATGTTAATTTTGACAAATCTAAATTGCTTTCACTGAAACAATGTGACTGGCATTCTATTCTCTGGCCAGGTCAGGTGGTGCATTCCAAAGATGTAGTCAGGCATTTGGGATATCCTATAGGATGGCATATCACCAGGAAGCAGCAGTTAAAATGGATCTTCCAAAGACTTCAACATAAATTGGAATACTGGAAAATTTCTACTTGGCCACTTCATGTCAGGCTCAGAATAGTACAGTCCATTGTAATGTCCTATGTCCAGTTCTTTTTGCCGTTGCTGCATTGGTCCTCCAGAGATATTTCAGCCTTTATGTCTCAAGCTATGGAGATATTATGGAGGAAAAAAACTATTGTGAAAGCATTGAGACTGATGAAGATGGAAATGGTGTGCTCTCCTAGGATGCATGGTGGACTTAATATCCTCAATATAAGATATCATGTACTTGCAAGGAAGGCGACTATGCTCCATACTTTTTTCCACCAACAACAGCCATGGACTTGTATGATAGCATCCATGTGTGTAAACATAAGGACTTTTGCATATGGACATTGGACTACTGATCATTGGGAGGTTGTTATTGGGAGATTTGTAGGGAAGATACCTGGCTGTCCTTTCTCTACTGCTTTGATACTTGATTGGAAACAAGTACTTTCTAAGATCAAATGGGCTCCTGATAATTGCTCGGTGACAAACTCAATGAGGAAAGAAAGTATTCATTGGAGTGCCATCTTTGACATTCCACTTGCTTTACAGGAACCTGTTCGGGCATACAATCTCATGAAGTTGGGAATCAGATACATACATGATGTGGTAGATAATCAGGGCTATGTTTTATCTTTTCCTCAGGCTACTGCTTCCTACGCATTGGGAATGCACCATAGGTCGATATGGAAGAAAATTGCTGATTTGTTACATTCTTTTCTACCTGTTCCCCCTGTGGCTGACACAAACAGGCTATTGGATTGGCAATTGCAACCCTCTGCTACATGCTCTCATCCTGTTTCCCTGCCTGCCTTGACCTCCATCAAAGCATACAGGCTTCTTCAGCCTGCTCCATGGATTCAACAATATGCTAATACTCTGTGGCATATCAGGAAGCCCCTCTCATGGTGGCGGAAGAATCTCAGGATATTATGGAAGTGTAAAATGCCTTTGAAACAAAGACTTTTTCTTTGGATAGAGTTTGTCCGAAATGTACAAGGAGCTGCAACTACTGGTCATAGATGAGATCTACCTCATTGGGCTAAACACCTTCGTTACAGCTGACTCATGCCTATGAGAAATCAAACACAACCACCAACCTTTCGGTGGAGTCGACGTTCTGTTCTGTGGACTCCTAGATATTCCTTGAAAGACACACAACTTCTACTATGCTAGGATAGTATTGGAAGTCAAAACTGCTTTACTACGAACTACGTTACCAATGCTAAATTGCTCAACAAAATCTGTGTTAGCTCATAGTATAATACCAAGCTCGAGCTCTTGAAAAAAAAACACGTCAGAGAACCACCGCATAAATATACTATTCCCAACCTCTTCTACACAAACACATTGCTAATGCTTATGTTGGAATCGAATATGCCAAATATATGCAGCAGGATGTTTTGCTATTGCAAGTTGATATTGCCAAACCTTTTGATACTGTTAAGTAGGACTTTATTTCATCCACTATGCAGGCCTTGGGATTTGACACAAAAATGCAGCAAGTTATCAATTGGCTATATCAAGATAGTAAAGCTGCCTGCATACTTTCAGGGGATATTAGTTTAACTTGGACTCTTGGTTGTTCCGTTCAGCAAGGATGTCCCCTCAGTGCTTTACTATTTGCCATAGCCACTCATCTAATGCTTCAATATATGGACCACCTTTTGGACACTGGCATGTTGCACAGATTGGAAATTCCTGGCAGCCGTAGCATGATCGCTCAAGCATATGCTGATGATTCTTTCTTTACCCCGAAAAATACTCAGAGCGATCTCTCCATAATTATGCAAGCTCTTTCTACATATGGTTTGGCTGTTGGCCTTGATGTCAATTTTCAGAAATCAAAGATACTGCCGTTGCATGCTAAAGACTGGCATAGTCTTTTGTGGCCTGGGGAAATTGTTCCAACTTCTCAATTGATTCGACATCTTGGCTATCCACTAGGTTGGGGGCTCACTCGTTCTCAACAAATTGATTGGGTGCTCACAAAGTTGAGAGCAAAACTTGAATATTGGAAGCTTGCAACTTGGCCATTACATGTTCGATTGCGAATAACGCAATCCATTTTGATAGCATACGTACAATTATATTTTCCTCTCATCATGTTCACTAAGGCAGATCTGGTTTAATTTATGTCTGCTATCATGGAGATTTTCTCTTGTTCAAAAAATCGCAAGAAAAGTCTCAGATTACTCTCTATGAATCGTCTCTGCTCTCCAAAGATGCACAGGGGTTTGAACATACTCAATATTCAAATGCATATACTTGCTCACAGGGGGAAAATGATCAGTTTATGCAAGAGGATCAGCCTTGGGCTTTCATGATCCGCTCTCTTTTGTTGCATATTGATACTTCTGCTTTTGGGCATTGGCAGCCTACACAGTGGGATTTTCTATTTGGCTCTATTCAAGGCAAGATCAGAGGCTGCCCTTTTGTCTCTCGTTTGCTTGTTCATTGGAAGCATATTTTATCCCACTTGGAATGGCATGGCAGGGATTCTTTGTCGGGAAATTCCTTGAGGGCTGAGATATATTTGATTCAGTTAAGGAGTATGCAAAGCATGCCATTATAATTTTCTTCCCAGGACGGATGCCTCCTGCAGCAGATGTTGGGAATTGGTTGACTCGAACCCTGGGTGGTTCTTATGTCAAAAAAGTTCATTATGCAGCGAGGGGCTTTTTTGAGATCATCATGGCTAATGAGGAGCACCGTCAGGTTTTGCTGGAGCACTCTCCTCTCTTCTATGGCCAGCAGATGGTCCATGTCCTGCACTGGTCTCCCACCCCGGATTATCAGGCATTGATTTGGCATCGTTGCCCTGTTTGGGTAGAAGTTGTGGATTTTCCTCAATGCTTGTCTTCTCTTCTACCTAAAATTGCAGCTTCCCTCGGTAAGGTGGTATGTCCACCACGATCCAATAGAAATTTGAATCGCTTTTGCATTTTGTGGGATATGGGTCATCCCACTCCAGCTTCATATTCGGTTACTGTGAATAATGTTTCCATAGGAAGTGCCTTTTACAAGCTCAAGTGGGGGCTGTTTGCAGGTGCTTGCTTTGAATGCAAGCAATTTGGGCACATGGCTTCACAATGCCCTTCCCGAGCTCCATGTATGCCAGTGCAAGCTGAAATGATTCAGCCTCTGAATAAGAATGCAAATGCCTCTTATGTGGTAGAAAATAAAGGGGTCAAAGAGTTTTTCTCTGTTCAAGACAAAGGCAAAGCCCTCGCTGTCTCAAATGGTAATGCTTCTTTTCGTGTGCCTTTGTCCTCTCCACCTCAAGGGAAGGGGGAAATTTTTTTGACTAATGGATGGCAAACTCCTCGCAAAGTGATCTCCCCTAGGCGACCTTTGCCTTCTTGGACTTGAAGTGGTGCATCCTCTCATGAGAAAACACCTGCTGAAAACTCTAGTGTTGGCTTGACCTAGGCTGTTGTGACTGCAAATCGGACCTTGTTTCCTGAAGAAGAAGTTGCTGCACTTTTGTCCTCTCCTCAGGCTGATGTGTTACTCTCAATGTACAGGGAATGTGTGATGGTCGCAAATAAAAACTGGTCTGGACGTATATCAGGCAATTGCAGCCTAATATAGTTGCTTTGCAAGAGCATAATCAGCATATGTATGCTGGTCAAATAGGCCATTTTGCTGGTTATGATATCTTCTATGCTGGAGAGCAGTCCTTTTCTAGTGTGGCTTTTTTGGTAGCGCACGACCTTCAACCTGTTGTGGCTCTCAATGATCACCATGGTAGATGGATTCTTGTTCAATGCCTTGTTCAAGGGGAAATTTTTGAATTTGCATCGGTTTATGCCCCCCAATCTTCTCGTGATACAACTTTGATTTGGGCCACCATGCATACTTATCCATGGCAACAACATGCCTTCATTTGTGGTGACTTTAATCATGCCCCTTAATCGGGAGACAACACCTCAGGCCACACTCATATGTTGGCTTCTGAAACACAAGCATGGTCTGATTTTTTGCTTCAGTTGCGCCTAGCTGATCTCTGGAAGGAATTATAGCCCATGCTTCTGAGCTATACCTTTTAGCATAATGCTAAATCTTCTTATCAGGCACGCTTGGACAGATGGTATCAGATTGATCCACAGCATTGTGATGCCTTTACTTGTCAAATTTGGGTTGATCATGCTTTTACACATTCGGATCATGCTCCTCTTTGGTTGAGGCTTTTCTTACATGAATTTCCCACTAACAGATTGCCTTGCCGAAGGCTTTTGCTGATTAATAATAGTTATCTAGAGCATGCTGACTTTAAAGCCTTGGTCTCTGATGCTATTCAGCCTCTCTCACGTCAGATACGCATTGGTTTGGATTATGCCTAGCAAGTCACAAGGGAGACTGTAGCACATGCCAAATTTACTTGTCACAGTTTGACCGAGCTTGCTCATCTTCGCCCTTTGTCTTCAAAGGAAAGCATGTTCTTATGTCAGGCTCAATTCTCTCTTCAATCCAATGATCGCAGAAAGCTTGCTAAATGGGAAACTCGATCCAGACAATGGGCATTTTTGGATAAAGGCTGCTCTTCCAAGCAAATTTTTAAGAGTTTACACTACAAAAGATAGGCTGCTAATATCTGTCGAATACGGATGCCTGATGGTTCTTGGTCAACATCTCGTTCAGAGCTTGCTGATTTATGTGTGCAGCACTTCTCCACTCATTTTGGGCATGTGGATACTCTTTCTCCTCGGGTCGTGTCTGCACGTCCGCTTCTTTTGCAGCATATTCATCCAATTCTGTCTAATGCTCAGGCTTTGGAACTTGAACACCTCTTCACTGAAAGGGAATTGTCTGATGCATTGAGATCCTGTGGCAGATGGAAATCTCAAGGATGGGATGGTCTCACTGTTGAATTTTTTCTTGCATTTTGGGATCTTCTTAAATTCACCTTGCTGCAAATGGTAAATACAGCATGGTAAAATCAGCAGATGCCTGTGTCATGGAAAAAGGGTCTTCTCAAGCTGATTCCAAAAAAGCAGCTATGTGATTCACTTGGTGATTGGAGGACAATCACGCTCATGCTGGTCATTTACAAGATCATTGCCAAAATGGTGGTTGATCGGATTAAAGGTTATTTGCATGATGGGTTGCATCCCTCCCAATATGGCTTTGTTCCACGTCGCCATATCACAGATAACATTGCCAATGCTTGTATTGGGATTGAATATGCCAAATACACGCAGCAAGATGTTCTACTCTTGCAAGTAGATATTGCAAAAGCCTTTGAAACAATTCAATAAAATTTCATCTCGCAAACTATGCGAGCTTTGGGGTTTGGACAAAAAATGCAGCAAGTTATTTACTGGCTCTACAGAGATAGCAATGCGGCTTGCATTCTTTCTGGGGATATCTCTGATGAGTGGACTCTTCGTTGCTCAATCCGCAAGGGATGCCCTCTTAGTGCTTTACTGTATGCCATTGCTACTCATCCTATGCTGCAATATATTGATCCTCTTGTGGCTACAGGATCACTTCATGGCTTCGAATTGGATGCTAATGGCACCATGGTTGCTCAAGCTTATGCTGATGATTCTTTCTTTACCCCAAAGAATATGCCCCATGATCTTGGTGCCTTGATGCAGGCCCTCTCTGTTTATGGTTTGGCAGCTGGTCTTCATGTTAATTTCAGAAGTTTGAGTTGCTCCCTTTGCATTCCAAAGGATGACATAGTCTATTATGGCCCAAGGATATCATTCCACCCACTCAGTTTGTTCGTCATCTTGGTTACCATTTGGGGTGGGAATCCAACAAACTGATTGGGTTTTGGCTAAGCTTCGGAAAAAGCTTGAGTATTGGAAACTGGCAACGTGGCCTTTGCACGTTCGTCTTCGAATACAACAGTCCATCCTTGTGGCATATATTCAATTTTACTTGCCATTGATCATGTTCACTAAGGCAGATCTTACATCTTTCATGTTTGTCTTTATGAAAATCTTCTGGCGATCCAAACATGGCAGAAAAAGTCTCAGGCTGCTTTCGATGCATCACATTTGTTCTCCCAAGATGCATGGTGGATTGAACATTACGGATATTCATGTGCATATTCTTGCCCACAGGGAGAAAATTTCTGCAAGGTGATCAGCCTTGGGCTCTTATGATTAGGACTCTGGTCAGGCAACTCGATCACTAGGATTTCTTTTCTGGCTGCACTGATGGCACTTTGCCTGGCTGCCTTTTTGTCTCCCACTTGCTTCTTGACTAGAAGCATGTTCTTTCTCATCTGGAATGGAATGGACGAGAATCTTTGCTTGGGAATTCTTTGAGACCTGAAAGCATTCACTAGTCGAAAGTCTTTCAGCCTCCCTTGGCTTTACAGGAACCTCGACGTTCCTACTTTGTCTCGTTTAAAGGCATCACCTCGGTTGCTGATGTTATAGATAATGCTAGTACTGTGCTCCCCTTTTCTCTAGCAGCTACTACATATGAATTGGACTCTCATTATCATCCTTTGTGGCGACAAATTACTTCTATGCTTTCGCCTTTTGTTCCAATTCCTTCTGTGGAACTTCAGGACCAGCTGGAGATTGGACTTTGACTTCTCCAAGGTCCTCTTCTCGTCCTTTGAGGCTATCTCAGATTACTGTACCTGCATTGTATAAAATCCTTTTGCCTCAACCTTGGGTTTCAGAGAGAGATGATTCTGTTTGGCGAATGAATCACCCAGCCAAGTGGTGGAGGAAAATATTACAGCAACTTTAGGCCTATAAAGTACCGCTTTGGCAACAGGTTTTCTTTTGGCGAGTTCTTTTGGCAGTGTTTCCATCTGGACAGCTATTAGCTCATCGACACATTGCTCCTTTGCTTTTAACTCTATTTCTTGGTAACCCTTGCATGTCACAGTTCTCTCCTCCCTCAAAATTTTTGACTAATTTTTCTCTTCCACATTTGCCATTCCCTCCACACCTCTTTGTGGAAGTCATTTTGGCTACTTGAACTTCTTTAGGCTCTTTAGAAAATCAATAAATTATCTTGTAACTGTCGATATGCTTCAATTTGCTCCTGCACTTTGCCACATATGTTCTGCTTCTTTGAACTTGTTTTGGCATTGTCCGTGCTCTCGTGAGTTTTTTTATTTGCTTCGATAGCACCTGCGAGTGAGATTCCCATCTGTTCCGTTTGGGAAGTTCTTCTGGCTATTTGGGTTTCATTCATCCAGACCGGAGTTTCATCGTTTCTTCGTTTGGATTCACTACTGAAAACTATGGACTTTATGCACATATAGGAATTGTAAAGTCTTTGGTGATCCTACTTTCTCTCTGTTTGGATTTTTAGGCGTTCTCTGCAGCAATCTTTCTTTGATTGCTTGCAGACCCGCTGCATAGATCATGAGGTCTTTTTGGCATATACTGAAATTTTCAGTTGATGTAATTGTAGCACCTTATTTTGAGGTTGTTACACTCATATAATATAATCAATCAAAGATTTCACCCAAAAAAAAAAGAATGTGTGTATGTATACTATATAGCATAAGATAAACGTGTGGGAATGAGAGAATTTGGTGGAAGTCCAAATGGCCCCTTCAAGAGTTGACTATTTTTATTCATGATTATGATTTTGCTAGCATAGATTAGTACTCAGCCAAGGTCCTAGCATGCCCTTTGCTTCAGCCCATTGAGGCTTGTATGAGTTCGCTTTTCTATGTACTTTGTCCCATAGGCCCACAAGGCCTCCTATGGACGTTAATACATCTCTCTCTCTCTCTCTCTCTCTCTGTGCATGACACCACTACTGACTGATGCCATCTTCTAGACAGCAACATTCATTCATAGAGTTTGGGACCTACCCCACTGGAGACTACCAAGGTTGGCCTTGGAGTCTGGTCTTGGAGTCACACTGATGATTAGTTGAGCGAGGGGTGGACACATGGTATGCATGTATATATATATATATATATATATAGCACAAAACAAATGTGTGAGAATGAGAGAATTTGGTGAAAGTCCACTGGGTTCCTTCAAGAGTTTCCTCTCTCTCGCTCGCTCGCTCTCTCTCTCTCTCTCTCTCTCTCTCTGTGCATGACACCACTATAGAGTGATGCCATCTTCCAGATAGTGACATTCATTCATAGAGTTTAAGACCTACCCCACTAGAGACTACCAAGGTTGGCCCTAGAGTCATAAAGAACATTACTTGAGCATGGGGTGGACACATGGTATGCACGTATATCCACATGGTTTACCAGACATGGGATTCAGATGGACAAGCTCGCTCCCTTTTAGTATAGTATGGATGCACCCCCTGAGTCAATCCCACGAGATGAGATTAACCGTTTCATACGGTTAGATCTCCTCTAGCTCCACACATCTCGGACTTGGGGGGGAGATCAGCATGTCCCCACCAAGACCTAGTTTTACCGCGATCACTTGAGCGTCAGGGAGGAGGGATTCATCATCAGACCCCCATATCTCGAGGACAGAGGAGTCTCACATGCATTGAGGATCGCTATTAGGCAGATGCGGGTTTCATCCCATCAGCTGAGGATCGAGACATGGAGAGTAGCACGTATACCTAGAGAACCTCACTTAGATGCACATTGAGCATAGAAGGAGGCATCAACTGGGTGGTGGAGGCAAGGAAAAGGGTGAATCAGCATTCTCTCATGACAACAATGTCATCATTCAGCAGCGTCCCCCCCCCCGCCCCCAAACACACACACATAAAAAACAAAAAGGGATATGTAGCCTGTGGGACCACTACTATGTTGTCATTTGCTTCTTGGAGTAGAAATGCAACCATGTGGTCCTCGCTAGGCAAATTTGCCGAGACTTTTTGGGAGGAAAATCTTGTACTATATACTAAGACACACCAAAGCCCTAAGAGGGGCTACCCATAGTACATGGCTCCACATACCAGTTAGAGACCTGCACAAATGGAGGGGTATGAGGGTCAAAAGTAGCAGTTATTTTCTGCTCTTACCTCTAGACACAGACCACAGTTCTTGTGCTTGTTTCAAGCCACACAAAGCTTTTCATAGTTTGCATACTTTTTAATCCTCGCCTTTAACCTCAACCCAATATGGCTGCTCCATATGCACCACCTCTTTCACATCACTATTTAGAAGATAAAGAGGTCAGCCAGAATGAGTGGAAAGGGCTATTATTAATCTGATAGAGTTATGTTTGGATACTTGTGCAAAGGTTTCATGATAGTCACTACCTTCTTTCTGGGCATAACCCTTTGCAACCAGCCTAGCTTTATGCTTTTCCACTCATTCATCACGCTTTATTTTAATCCAGTCTTCCCTTTTGATATTGATGGAGGTCTTTCATCTTTCCTGGCTTCCTCCTACGTGGGATTGCCCTTGATATCCTCATATCTTTCAAGTTCAGCTATATCTTTCATAGTGGTCATTAATTCATGGCTCATATTGAGCCTATTATGTACCCTTGCAACCCTTGTAGATCTTTGGAGTCCTTCCTCACTAATTAAGGGTTCATCAATAACTGCACCTTCTTTGATGGTTCCATAGAAACATCTCGGTGAGGTGCTTGATTCAGGTTCAACCTCACAAATATCCAACGAAGGTTCTTTAACAACACGTGGTTTGGTCTCTTTCTCTCTACCGCTTGCTTAGTTATAGGATATGTTGTGAAGCATAACAAGTTCCTCCATCAAAGATTATATCCTTGCATATTGCGTGCTTCAAGATTCCAAATCCTGTAGACCTTGTGATTATCACTATAGCCAACAAATATAACTTTAATTGATTTATTATATAGCTTCCTCTTGTTGGCATTGGAATACGACCATAAGGCAATCAAATTTCTATTTTAGGCTTTACACCTATAAAGGACCCTTCACGAGTTCTGTTCAATACAACTTTTGTAGCATATTCCGGTTGTAAAGATATGTAGCTGTATTTACTGCTTCAGCGCATTAGTAGTTTGTATATTATGGCTTTCAACATACTCCTAGTTTTCTCACCTACAATGTGGTTCATGCACTCCACAATGCTGTTTTGTTGGGGAGTATGAGAAGTAGAGTGGTGTCTTTCAATGGCCTTTTCTTTACATGATTCACCAAATGGGCATGATACTTTGCAAAGGCCTTAAACTAATAAATTTTGTTAGCTTATATTCTCCCGCTTTATCTAATCTAAGAGCCTTAACTCGCTTGCTAGTCTAATTTTCAACCATGGCAACAAATTCGCTAAATTTACTTAAGGATCTCAGACTTCACCTTCAGGAAATACATCCATGTCTTCTTAGAATACTCATCTATGAATGTCAGGAAGAAATGCATGGGCATAAGCTTTGCAAGCCTTCCCTAGGATCTGCTAGGTCTTTTTTGCACACCTTGCAAGGGATCTTGTCTCAATATGTGGCTTATAGGGGATCCCTCTGGGGGTTCTGACACCATGGCTTAGATGTGTGTGCACCTTTGTTAGAAGACTGGCCTTTTCATGTTTGTTGGAATTGCTCTAGATGATTGCCCAACAAGTGGGTGTTCACAGTTCAAGGCGCACCTATGCTCTGATACCATAAAAGAAAAGCGAGGGAGGCTCACTAGGCCGTCCTCCCGCATATCCACAACTAGGATGCACACACAATGAATTGCTGCAAATGGAATGCCAATCACTAGGTCCAATGGATGCACTAAACTGAAAATGCAGCAACTTACTACAAACGCACGATTAACCTCACATATAGCAAACCCTAGCTGAGGAGGTGAGGGGAAGCAGATTCTTGGTGGATTCTTACAGAAGCTAGGGCTTCAGCCCCATCCTATATGGGACACTGCCATAGTGTGCCCAATAAAAATGCATCAAACAGCTCCTCCCTGCTGCCCCCCTTAGCGTTCAGCCCTGCCCCTCAGCCCCCTCCTCCCTCTCAGCCCCTCTCAGCCCCCCTCCCCTCTCAGCCCTTCCCTCTCCCCTCCCGTCTCAGCCCCCTCCCCCACCCCTCCTCTCCCCTCTCGGCCTTCTCTCCCTACCTCCCTCCCTGCCCCCCCCACCTCCCCTACCCCCCACCATGCCCCTCCCGCCTCCCCTACCCCTCCGCCCTGCCCTTCTGCCTCCCCTACCCCCCCGACCTTCCCTCCCCGGCTCCCCTACCCCCCCGCCCTGCCCCTGCCCCTCCCCGCCTCCCCTACCCCCCTGCCTGCCCATCCCACCTCCCCTACCCCCCGGCCCTGCCTCTACCTCCCTCCCCGCCTCCTCTGCCCCTCCCGCCTGCCCTACTCCTCCCGCCTCCCCTTCCCCTCCTGCCTCCCCTACCCCCTGGCCTCCCCTTCCCCTCCCCCTTCTACATCTGCCTCCCCTTTCACCCTCCCCCCCTGTGCCCTCCTCTCCTCCTCCCCTTCTTCCTACCCAACCCCGGCTCCCTCCCTTGGCTGTTTCAGTCCCCCTCCCCCAACAAAAATTAAAAATTTTCTTTCTGAAAATTTCCTTTAGCCTCGCATATTAGGGAGACTAGCGGAAATATTTTATTGGTTTTTGAGTCAGCCCTCTAAACATCAATTGCTGAATGGATCCCCTTTTAGTCAATCCTCAACCGCCTCCACCGGCCACTAGAATCGTCAAATTTCCAGAAGACAAGTTACAACAGCTTCAGCATGACATAGAGCTTGACAGCTCTACCTCACTTTTCACACGCATCTTTGGATCTCACCCCTCTAGGTTACTGGCCAGAGATTGAATGCTTGCGGCTATACCCTCGAACCTCACCCCTCATCTTAAAGACATTTGTTTGTTAGGACGTGGTTTCTTCCAGGTTGTTTTTTATTCTCCAGAGGCTGTGAGCACCCTGCTCAAAGTCAACCCCTTGCAATTGGAAGATCTTTTTGGGCCTTTTTATTTTTTCAAAAAGGAGACTTCTATTAAGTAAGAAAGAAACCCGCTAGAGCAAGCTCTGTGCGGAAATACACCATGCTAAGCATGTAATAAAAACACCTCAGAGGAATGAGGTAGAAAGAAACCAAGGCTGAGGCTGAAAATGCCATCTCAACCCTGTAGAAGTCTCAGTAAAGAAGGGAGAGTCTCTCCAATCTCTGAGAAAAGTAACTCTCCTGGAAGAGGCTGCTCGAGATGATCCTTGCATGGTCGCCCAAATGGCCATCAGAGTGTGTATCGTATCTGTCCAAGTACTGGCCAAGATCTGAGAAGGGTGAACCTGAGAACCGTCCAAAGCCTCAGTGCACCTGGCTCTCCAAATGTGCCATGCTGCAATGCTAGCTAGGATCTCACATGGAGAGTCGACCGAGGAGTGAGCAGCCCTGAAAAGAGTGGCCGGAACATCCTCTAGAGAGCACGACTCCACAAGGTGTCGTCGGATGTTAAGAGCCCAAGAGGAGTCAAGTCTCTCAAAAAATACCTGGGGCCCTGAAAGAGTAAGCCAAGCCACTGATCCCCAGGTCATATAGAAAGGTAGGCGAACAAAAGTGCTGAAAAGTCTGGCAATCCCCTTCCATATGATTCTCGCCTGTCTGCAATCCCATAGGCAGTGCTGTATTGTCTCCAAAGCAGAAAGGCAGCGAGGGCAAGAAGGGTCAGCTCCGAACTTCGACCTCCAATGGTTCACTGCTATCCCATCATGAATAAAAAGCCAAAAGAAGAGAGTGATTTTTCTATTCCGGTGGGATTTCCAGAGCCTCTGCCAAAAAATTCTCTGCAAGTCAGCAGAAATCTGAAAGTTCTCCCAATGAGGAGCTCTGGTAGGCTTCCAACCCCTAGAGCTGAGCTGGAATTTCCTAGCATTACTGACCGTGTAACGAAAGAAGGGGATGCCCTTCTCTCGGTGCCCTTCATCTATCCATTCCCATTCCCCAGGGTCCCACTGCAAAAACTTAATTGGGACACCTCCATAGAGCCACAGCCTCCATGAGCCAAAGGCGAGGAGAAGTGGGTCAGGATCCAAGTACCACTGTGAAAGAGAGCCATGCTCCATGAAGCCCACTATCCTGACTGGCTGAAACGGTACCTCCAACAAGATATCGTCTATGGATCTGGACAGCCTGCCCCCTGAAGAAACATCAAATACTAAGGCATCCTCATGTGGGTCAAGAAAAGCAATCACCTGTAAAGGAACTCCCAATCTGGAAAATGCCCCCATCCAGGTGGAGCAAGTAATAGGCATGTCATCTGTGTCCACCCAATCCAAGGGCAAGGCTGCATCAATCTGCTGGACTCTCCCTGCACTCCCTCTGAGATTAAGAACCATCTGGGCCTGTTGGTCTGCAGGAAGCTTCCTGAAGGCTTTCCATGCTCCCACTATAGATGCAGGGCCCCTCTCCCATCTTGGCCACTACATGTAAGGAGAAGCTCTAAGTGGTCTGCCAAGCTCATCCAAAATCCTATCATTCCACATGATAGGCTGCCTTTCAATCTCTTCACGGGTGGATGGGAGAATCCTGCGAAGAGTACTCTTGAAGTTGGCCCATGCTTTCAGGATAGCAACCATAAGAGGGGAAGAGGGAGACCTGAGGTGGGCTGTGGTGAAAACCCATCTAGTACTGTGTGTCCAATCCTCTCCTGAAGTGGGCGTGCGAGACTGTATGCATCTGATAAAAAAATCCTTCCAAGGCTCTTGTCCTGGCATAAGCCCTCTCACAACGAACTTGCAGAGTAAAGCTCTGCACTGTAGATCTGGGTCGATGATATTCAAACCCCCTTCTCTTGTAGAAAGAATCAAGGTCTCCCAAGCCACCCTGGCTGTAACATTAGTTGTGCCATCCAGACCACTCCATAAAAAGTTTTGTACAGGCCTCTTAAGCTGAGTGATACAATCCCTAGAGTGGCACCAACAAGAGCATACAAACCATGCTGTGGCTAGAAGAACCTGGTTAACCACCACCACCCTGGAGGCCAAGTCAAGTTTGACTGAGCTCCAGAAAAGGAGCTTTCCTCTGATGCTTTCCAACACCGGAGCAAACTATTGTGAGGGAGAGATGCCCACCCCAACCTGGCAGCCCAAATATCTGACGGAGAAGCCCCTCTGTACCCAAGTGAAGCCAATATCATTACCCCAATCCGGGGTATGATCCTCGCAAATCCAAAAACCACTGGATTTATGCCAATTAATGTGTGCACCTGCAGCCATGCAAAACAAATCCAAGGCTGTCCGGAAGGAAGTGAGTGTCTTGGGGGAGGCATCCAAAAAAACAGCCGTGTCATCTGCCAACTCACTATCCAGGAGCTCTTCTTCCCGGCGGATAGGAAGCCTCAGCCCATAAATATCAGCTTGAGATCTAATGTAGATACTCATAGCTTCTGCCACAAACAGGAAAAGAAACGAGGCAAGAGGACATCCCTGGCGGACGGATCTGAAAATCTGAAACTTGTCCCCTCTTACCCCCCCAATGAACAATTGGCTATGGGCTGATCTGTAGAGAGAGGATACTCCTCTAATCCATGCATCTGCAAAACCAAAGCGAGATAGAGTACCCTCTAAGAAATCCCAGTCTACTCTATCGTAAGCTTTCTCAAAGTCCAAGAGTAGAATGGCCAATCTCTGGCGGCTCTGCATGGCCCATTTTGAGGCCTCCCAAAATGAGAGAATATTATAAAAAATACTTCTGCCATGCACAAACCCTGTCTGCGTGTCATGAATCAAATCTGGAAGAAAAACCTGTAGCCGCAGACTGATGGCTTTCGCCAAAATCTTGTAAAAAGTGCCCAAAGGAGTGATGGGTCTCCATTGAGACACAAGATTCCTATTACCCCCCTTTGGGATGAGATGAATGAGACCATCTGTGAGTGAGTCCGGCATCTCACCAGAGTCCCATACGCCCTGCAGGGCTGATGTAATGTGATCACCAATCTGCTCCCAAAAAGTAATAAAAAAGAAGGGGGTAAGTCCATCTGAACCTGGGCACTTGCCTTTGTGAAGGTGCATCCAGAGAAATATACATCTCATCCTTCACCAATACAAGGATACACTGCCAAATAACCTCTCTAGCATCATCAATGACCTATGTGCCTGGATCTGCAGTAAGAAGGGATGCAAAAAAATCTGAAGCTACACGCATGATAGCATCAGGATCGGACTGCAACACCCCGTCTGAGTCAACCAGCTGTGAAACACTATCTCTACTATGTCTGGGCCCATGAGTAGAGAAAAAGTGTTTGTTGACCCTGCCACCCATCTGAATCCACAAGGATTCCCGTGCATGAAAGGCATACTCTGCTCTCTGATCCAACAATGTCTGCAAGTGAGCCCTTGCTGCAGCAAGGCGCTCCTGAATCCAAGCATCTGTGGGCCTCTTCTGCTCTTCCCTCTGAAGGGACGCTAACTGCTAGCGTATACCAATCTCACATCTGAGAATCTCACGTCTCCTAGAATAAGCGACTGAATGATAATAGTCACTAATTCCCGATAAGGCTGCAGCTACCTGAGATGGATGGACAGCTCCACCCTGTATGTGGAAACCCAAATCTGTAAAATATCCTCCGTGAGGCTCTCCTCTGCATAAAAAGCATCCGGAATCCTGACACTGGCAGAGCGTTCTCTCCGATGAGGCTCAAGAATCTGCAACACCACTGGAAAATGGTCTGAGGTGGAAACCCCAGTAGAAATGCATACAGCTCCTCCTCTGTCAAGTGCCCAATCGTCTACATAAAATCTGTCAATCCGTGCATGAATGGGCATGTGTATTCTCCTGTTCGACCAAGAGTACAGGAGTGACTGTGGGATAATATGAAAGGCATCATCCAACCAAGTCTCTCTGCCACTGAACTGAAAAAGAGAGGCATCCCAGGCTGCCCTATCCAAAGAATGAATTCCACCTTGTCTGCCTCCCTTTTTGTCTGAAGGCAACTCAACCATGTTGAAGTCGCCACCAATGATCCAAGAATCTGCAATGGGGGCCCAAGAGAGTAACTCCTTCCAAAAGGAGATCCGCTCCCCTCTGTTGTTGGGAGCATAAATATTGAGAAGACCAATCTTACGCCCTCCAATCAAAATAATGATCCATTGAGCTCTAGAAGGGGAGATAATACCATGACCAGCAACCAAGAGGAGAATAGAAAGAGAGACCGAAATGCAAGTACCTCCCCTTGTGCCCATAGTAGGCGACCAGAAGGTATGTCCTGAAAGCAGTTTGCCAGACTTAGAGCAATCACTCGCATCCAGCTTGTGTTCCTTGATAAAAAGGATATCAATCACACCTCCAGTGACGCCTGGATGAAGCTGGTTCCGGATCAGCTGCCTACGGCGACGATGTGGAACTCCGCCTAGGCCCTGTATGTTCCACCTGACTATCCTCATCGACAGGAGGATGCTAGATGGAAAGGCTTACCTGACCTAGTAGAGGAGACCAGCTTCCCCTGGGCCGAAACACTCCTGCTGAGGGCAGGAAACTCAACAGGTGAAAGGATCCCCACACCTCCTAAAAGGGAGGCCCTGTCAGAAGGAATCCCAATGACCGGGACCCCTAAGGTGGAGGGCACAAACTCCTCATCATCCATGAAAGTTGCCGAATCTGCCAGTGCCGAAAAAGAATTCCTGATAAGCAAGTCTGGCCAAGGAGTGCGAAGAAGACTTGCACTCCTGGAAGATGGAGGAGAAGGACCTGCCAGGCCTCTATCAGCAGAACTGGAGCTGGGGGTTGAGGAGGCCTGTGGCTGGGGTGAAGAGGAATCAGGAGCCCTCATCTGCGCCTGCACTTTCTCGGCTGTCCTGACTGTGGCAGGAACAGTCTCCGGGGAAGAAGTACCTGTAGTCCCCTCGTGGTTAGAAACCAAGGGGTCAGAGACCAAAGTGACTGGGGCTGGTGGATCTAAAGGTCCCTCCTGATGTGGAGCTATAGTGTCTGGGGCTACAGCAACATCCACCTCTGGAGTCTAGAAGGCGTCTGTCTGAACAGGATCAAAAGTCTCCTCCTGAGGTAAGGGAGCCGCTCTGATAGCTCTCCATCGTGGTACTGGGTGTGCTACGGCCATTGGGCGCCTTGCTGCCCCTGGTGGTCCTGGGGTGCGTGAAGCAAGGCGCCCTGTTGCTCTTGGTGGTCCTGGAGTGCGTGGTACAGGGTGTTGGGGATGTGCAGTCGTGATAGAACAAGAAGGAGCCGCACCAGAAGACTTCTTGGGTCTTTTTCTCTTCCTTGGACAGTCTCTAGCAAAGTGCCCAAGGGTCCTGCAAATCTTGCACTGGTCTTGTCTACCTGAAATCTCGACTCTCTGTCGAAAGAGAGAGCCGTCTGGACGCTGAAGCATAATGTGGTCATCTGAGATGTTAGGGTCAGAGACAATGACCCTAACATAAGGCACCCCGTCTGCACTAACTGCCTCTGCCAAGGAAGAAGGCATGCCAGGAAGGGAGGGGATCTCCGTGACCACTCCGAATGTGGCTCCGATAGTGGCAAGCAGTCGATGGTAGACCTGAGGAAGACCAGGAAACCTAATGAACAGTGATGTGACCTGCCTGTCCTCCTCGACCGGATCGAAGCCCAAGGTGTAGGGCAAAAGAAAGATCCTCCTCGAACCCAAAGCCAGGGGATTAGCTTTGAGAACAAGGCCTGTGGACTCGTGGGAGTCGAAAACCACTTGGAAGAATCCACGTCCCAAAAGTCGAATATCCTTGAGGTGAGGGGCGAGGTTTCCTAGTAACGCCACCAGCATCTAGTCTCTAGCCTATGATCTAGAAGGGTGTGACCCAAAGATGCGGGCGAAAAGTGATGTGGAGCCCTCTAATTCCACATCTTTCTTGAGCTGCTGCAGCTCGTCTTCTGAAAAAATGACGGTTCTCGCGGCCGGTGGAGGTGGACGGAGATTGGCTGAATGGGGATCCATTCGCCAATCGATGTGAAAAGGCCGATTCCAACACTGAAAAAGCTCTGTCCGTGAAACTACTGCCCAGGACGCCCTGAACGTGGGCGCAGGAAGAAGAAAGAGAGGGTAGGAGAGAGGGGAAGGGAAGGGTTTTGTCCCAATAGAAGAGGACAAGGATGGCACTACCCTCTTCATCCGATTTCTTGAACTCCTTGGTTTCGTTGGAGAGGTGTTCGGCATTGTTACTAAGATCCCCCCCCCCTGGATTTCCTTCATCAGCGACAAAGGCAATCAAGTCAGGCGGGGTGCCGAGAGTTAGGGTCTTGGTGGAAGATCCTAACTTATTTGATGATCACATCATGCTTTAGCGCTCGGATGGTTCCTTCTTTCGATAGAGAGTCGAAATTGCAGGCAGACAAGACCAATGTAGGATCTGTAGGACCTTCCGGCATTTTGCCAGAGATTGCCCCAGAAAGAAGAAGAGGCTCAAAAGGCCCTCAGATACAGTTTCTTCTCGTCCTCCACAGAGTGCTCCTCATCCCCTATAGAGTGCTCCCCAGCAACACAGCGTTAGTACAATTCCTTCACGGCAAAGTGCTCCTAGGGCACACACTTTGCTTCCGACACGTGACACTCGTCTTGCCCCTCTGAGGGCACCTTCGGGCCCTCGTTGGGTTCCGGTCTCGATTCGACCTCCATCTACAGATCATACAGCCGTTTCTCCGGATGGTGCCCCTTTCAAGGCCATGGATATCCCTATTTTGGTGGATGAGCCCCATTGAGACATCTCACATTGAGGCCACACTCCAGGGCTACTTTGTCTACAGTTCTAGAGACTAGCTTTGGAGGCTACCCCAACACTTAATCCGATGGCAGCTCCACTCCCTACTTCGATTGGAGCAGCCACTGCAGCCCTACAGCGGGCTAGCACCTCCAGGCAGCCCCATGTCTCGTCTGAGTATCCCTTCTTGGGTAGAGGAAAAGGAGCACTTCTTTCCTCTCCAACCTCTTCTTTTGGGATCTTACATACCCCCTTGCCAGGCCTGATCCATAGGAATCCTTTCGCGGCCCTGGCTGATCTCTCAGACTCCTTGAGGAGGACTTCGTGCCTTGTGCCTTTGGAAAGGCAATGATTAGCATCCCTTTTGAAAGAGACTCATCCTCAGGTGGACGAGTTCTCTAACCAGTGGACTTTCCCCCACTGGGTTCCCTCCCTAGCAGGAGGTCTTCCCCCATTGAGGGATTTCTTTCCACCACTAGGTCGGGTAAGGTGTTCCACGCTCCTCCCTCACGCTGATAAGGATTGTTAGCTGGAACATATAGGGCCTTGGTGGTGTGCCTCATCGTTGTCGTAGGCAACTGATTTAGAATCAACTGATTGCGCAAAGTCAAGTAAGCTGCTTTCAGGATGGACTTTTTGAGATCCTGCTTTGGGCAACCGGGGGGGGGGGCATTTGCATATCCGTTTCATATTCTTTTCTCCCTTTGATTGTCAGGTCATGGGGTCATCTTACCCTCTAAAGCTCAGTGGATACTTCTTTCGATTGGGGGGCATAAGGTTGGATTCGTCAACCTCTACGCACTCGACGATAGAGGGGACCGTATACTTTTTTGGAAAAAATTACTTTCTTGGGTCCCAATTGTAGATTTTTGGATCATTGGAGGTGACTTCAACATGGTAGAGTTTCCTTTAAACAAGAAAGGGGGCAGAGAGGGTTGCATCCACTCCCTGGAAAGAGCAGCTAGGATGTCTTTCCTTTTCGTTTCAATAGCAAAGAGTTTGGATGATGATGCCTTTCACACTCAATCACAGTTACTCCAGTTTTTGTGGTCAAACAGAAGGCCGCAAATGCGCATCCCTGCACGGATTGACAGATTTTATGTTGATAATTGGGCTCTGTATAGAGATGGATCGATTTGCATTTCTCCTAGAGTGTCCACCTCCAATAACTTTCTAGTTGTTTTGATAATCTCGGAGCCTCATTTGAGAGGACACTGTGTGAGTATCAGGATTCCCAATGCCTTTTATGCAGAGGAGGACCTACAGAGGCAGTTTTGGAGATTTGGGTTTCTCATATGCATGGGGGGGTGCCCTCCCCTTCAGATGTGGTTGCGACCTTGTCTGATATTAGTGACTATTATCACTCGATTGCTAACATCAGACAACGTGAGGTAGGTGTATGTCAACAGTTGGCAGCTCTACAGAGGGAAGAGCATAAACAACCCTTAGATGTTTGGTTACAGGACCGCCTTGCTGCAGCAAGGACTCATCAGCAATTATTGTTGGATCAGAGAGCAAAGTATGCCTTTCATGCACAATAGTCATTATGGACTCAAATGAGAGGGAGAGTCAACAAACACTTCTTCGCTACTCATGGCCTCAGACATAGTAGGGAGAGTGTTTTATAGCTTATCGACACTCACAGGGTTTTGCAGACAAATCCGGATGCTATCTTGCATATAGCTTCATATTTTTATGCTTCCCTTCTCACAACAAATCCTATTACACAAGCTACAAATGATGCCAGACATGCTATTTGGCAGTGTATCCTTACATTGGTGAAATTTGATATGCCTTTCTCACTTGATGCACCTTTCACCAATGCAAAGTTCAGGACTGCTCTTCTTGCCCTTCATAAGGGTAAGTGCCCTGGTTTAGACAGGCTCACACCCTCCTCTTTCATTACTTTTTGGGATATGATTGGGGATCATGTTACATCAGCCATGCAGAGCATTTGGGACTCAGGTGAGATGCCTCACTCACTCACAGAGGGTCTCATTCATCTCATTCCAAAAGGAGGTTGCAGAAATATAGAGGCCTATCACTCTTTTGGGAACTTTCTACAAAATACTGGCCAAAGCCATTAGTTTGCATTTGCAGCCCATTCTTCTAGGCCTCACAAACAGGCTTCACACATGGCAGAAGTATTTTATCTTCTCATTTTGGGAGGCCACTGAGTGGGCTGTGCAGAGTGGGTAGAGGCTTGCTATCCTTCTCCTAGATTTTGAGAAAGCATATGATGGAGTGGATTGGAATTTTCTGGAAGGTACCCTTCATCGTTTTGGATTCATCAATCCGCTAGGGATGACCTCTGGCCCCTTTCTCTTTCTTTTTGTGGCTGAAGCTATGAGCATCTTTCTCAGAGCTCAAGCTCACATCTTAGGGCTGAGACTTCCCATCGGACGGGAAGAAGAGCTTCTTGATAGTGAGTTGGCTGATGACAGCTATTTTCTTGGATGCCACTACGCAGACGCTCACATCTTTTAGGATAGCCTTGGATTTGTTTTGTGTGGCAGCAGGGGCACACATCAGACACTCCGGACTGGGGAACAGACTTTGGTTTCACTTGGGTCCAGAGGGGTGTTCCTGTCAGATATCTGGGATGCCAGGTAGGCTTTGGTATTTCTCCTTTGCAGCAGTTTGCTCCCGTGTTGTATGGGGGGCTTCACACATCATGTGGCCCCTTAAAAATTCTAACCAGATATTTGCATTGTGCATAGTAATTGCATGCACATTGCATTTTTGGGCAACACATAACTTGCCTTAAATATTATTGAAACAAATGGATGTCCTTACCTAGGACCTAATGTCCACCTACCACACTTTTTAATCTTTAATGAAACCCTACCCAAAATTACCCCAAGGAAAATTTAGTGAACTAACTTCATAGCTCATCAATTTTTCCAACAGCATAGTGCCACAACAATTAATTTCACACTTCATAGAAGATCACTTTAACAGGATCCATTTACAGCTTTGAATAAATGCCACTGGAAAGAAAAACTAAGGTTTGTTTGAACTTGCTTACAACAGACTTTATCTCCTCTGCTTCATCCATGATTTCGTTGAAGGTCAAACCTGTCCAGTCCTGAATGATAGAAATGGTAGCATTAACAATTAGAATCTCTTTTTAACACAAAAATACATTTTTTCTTTGTTGGCAGCATTAACAATTAGAGTCTCTTTTTCACACAAAAAATCCCTCTAAAGAACGTCTTCCTATGATTCTGCTCTATCTCATAGCAAAATCCTATAAGAATTCAAAAGACGTACATTGTTTAACATCATTCTGAAAGTTTTCCATGCAGAGTAAGTGCCCACAGAAATGGAACACCAGAAACACATCTAATGCAGATAGAAATCTACTTTGAGCACATTGATTAGCAGCATCCCTGACAGCAGAGTGCATGCAATGATGTGTCAAGTAAGATTCAATAAGCTATAATTCAAGCACAGGAAAATATTGTATAAATATGGCCAGCCAACCACGAGTGCAAGAAAAGCATACATCATTCCAATAGAGTCATTTCTATTTTTCTTACATTATTTTAGTTTTCTCTAGGTGCACATGCTATTGATTACCTATGTGATCTCATTTTATAGGACTTCACACACCGTCCAGTTGTCTTCATTACGCATATCAAACATGTTGGTCATCGTCTACTTTTGGAGATATCTCCAAACCTGGTTATCACCATGCTCTACAGCATCACCTTTGCTTTTGTGGTGTAGCCAAATCATAGGCCTTTTCGCGGCATTTAGATATTTTAATCTATGACTGGATCACCCTCAACCTGTCCATAGATCAACATGCTGGGAGACGGTTCCCACATCCATCGGCTTTCTGTACACAGCAATTACTGTAACACCTTTAGTGGGCATTGGGGTTGAGCCTGCCAACCATCTAGCTGTAGATGGTGGAATCCTCAAGTAACTGACCTGCATATGCTCCCAATCTGATATTCTGCTCAAGTGGCACTCAGATAGGCTTAGGCTTACAAGGCGCCATCCCATAGCGTGAGAGCAATGGCATACTGTCTCTGTAGCATCCATGTATCATTACCATCTCTGACAATTTCTATGCAAAGAAAGTAGGCAAACTGTCTGTAGCTGTCTCCCTAAATGAGCATGTCATCGCTCTCTATCAAATGAGATTATCTACATGGATGATTGGTAGAAGCATATTCTGTCAAAAAACCATTGCATACATGGATGAGTGTGTATCGCATGTTCTGAACACAATGTGCTGTGAAAATGATCTGATTCTACCATACAAGCTCTAGGATCCTGTTTCATCCATAGACAGCTTTCTGCAGCTTGCAAATCTTAGTGGGATTGTTTGGATGCTCATAACCAGGTGGCTTCACCATACATAAGTTCTCTAAAAAATCACCATTCAAGAAGGGGTAGCCTCAGTAATGATGGTCCTTACTGTTGCCATCTTGGCAACTGGGCTGAAGGTCTCCTCGTAAACTATACCATATTGTTGTGCCTAGCCTTTCGCAACTAGTCTTGCCTTATATCTTCTGATAATGCCATCCGAACTATGCTTTATCTTCTAAATCCACTTGCATCCAATAGCCTTCTTACCCTCAAATACATGGTCCCTGAAAGTCAGGGAAACCAATTATTTCCTCTGGGATGTATTGAATCTGTCCTTCCTCATCTATGGGAGGAAATTCCTCAAGTGCTTGTTCAGTACTTCTTCAAAAGTGAAACATGGAATTTATTGTGAATTCTGGAAGATGGCGGCAGTTCCAACTGGTAAGACACTTTACCAACTCTCTTTAGAACTTTGTAGGGGCCACAATACCTATGAGCAACTTAGTATTAGTGTTTCCCTTCAGAAAAGCATATCTGGAATTGTGAAGTCTGAGAAGCATATGGTCTCCCTCTTCAAAACAGAGTTCTCTATGGTACTAATCTGCATATGCCTTTATTCGGGTTTGAGCCTTGATCATATTATTCTTACCTTGAAGCCTCAAAGTAGTCATGCGGGCCAGGTCATCCAACACTTGTTGATTGGTCACTACCCTATCAATAATTGTGGAAGGCACATGAACTTTACAGCAATAAATAGCTTCAAATGGGCTCATCCCAATGGAGGTATGCTTAGTATTATTATAGCAGAACTCAGCCAAAGTAGCCAATTACCCTAGGTGGTCTAAGTGTCAAAACAGAAATCTCTGAGATATTCTTCTAGCTACCACTTAATCCGCTCTATTTGGCCATCCGTTTGTGGATGATCAGCTATACAATTAATTGACATCGTCATGATTATGGAGTTTTTTTTGTTTTTTGTATTCGTCATGGTTGTTCATGCCTGCTTAGTGGCTCCACCCCTTAGCTCATTGTGTCAAGTTCTTTTTGTCTCTTAGACCCTTTGGGCTTCCAAAGACTCTTAATAAACTCTCTCTCACAAGCAGCACTTCGGCAACACAGCTTCACGTCTCGAGGGGAGCCAGTGGAGATAGTACAACAATATACATATCTCGGAGCAGTTTTTGCAGGGCCTATCTTCACAATGACACATGCAGCTAGGGCACGACTCACATGAGGATAGGGAGCCTTAGCTAGGCTAGAGAGATAGTGCTTCCAGGCACACTTCCACGACCCCCCGATGAAGGGGTGGCTTTTTGATACACTAGTGAGACTGACAGCCATGTACACAGCACTCTTTTGGGGAGGTAACTTATCAGCAGCTGAGTGGCGGAGATTTGAGAGACTACAAGTTGTCATGGGGTCCAGGATGATCAGGAGTAAGTCATCCATTCCTCACCAGATCTTCTATATGACACCATTGCATATTGATGCCATCTTCTAGACAATAACATATCTACACAGGCTGTGGGCCTTCCCCGATGGAGATTACCAAGACTGCCACTAGAGTCATCTAGATGGCTAGCTGAGAGCGGGATCAACACAGTTTGGTATGCACATATCTCCAAATGGATTCGGTCTCAGGGCATTCAAATGGACCATCCCCCCCCCCCCCCCGCCTTCAGTATAGTCTGGACTCCCCATCGCTCCAGATCCCACGAGATGAGATCAACCGCATCATACGCTTGGATCTACTTCAGCTATATAAATCACGGAATTGGGGAGGGGACCAGGAGTTTCCTACCAAGATCCAGTTTTACCGGGACCACTTCCTAACGATATCAAGTGATGAACTGATCATCACGCCCCAATATCAGGAGAATAGGTGAGTTACCCACGCGCCGAGACTTGCCATCGGACAGATGCGAGTCTCGTCTCACCAGTTGAGGATCGACGCAAGGAGGGCTGTAGGCATACCTAGAGAGAAGCGGATCTGCAGGCTATGCACATTGGCAATAGTGGAGACAGAGGAGCACTTCTTATGCATTTTCCCTGCTTATTATGAGATCCGAGCACACTACCACTGCTTCTACCAGAAGGGGCGCGGGTTCAGACCACTCTCTCGGCTGATCCACTTCCATGATCAGGTGTGCTGGCCTCTTTGTGATGGAGAGCGGCGACTCAAGGAGACTCTGCTACACCGGATTAGATAGCAGGACCAGACAACACCACAAGACACTGATCGAGCACAGAGACACGTCACTAGTTTTTATGCCTTTGAGTCAGCCTCGGGACACACTGGAGTAGAGGATGAGGAGATAGCTGACATGAGAGCAGACGACACAAGGCAGAGGAGAGGTCACCACAGAGGAGGACCACACCACGCACGATCGAGGTTCTACCCATAGCCGCCTTACTCAGAGGAGACTGAACGACCCAAGGTGTCACCCTTCATGCTGCCCATTGGATACAGAGATTCCGGAGACCACAACCCCCACCACGACAAGAGACAGCTCGACAACTACAAATACGTGACATCTTTGCTTCCTATCGGAAAGATACCATGACTCCTGGATATGTCCTCAAGGTTTTCACACTACCCACTACAGTCTCCTGAGAGCTCTGAGAGTGTGCTTCTGAGTTTTTGAGATCATTAGCTTGGTTTAGCACTCAGCAAACGACCTTACCGAGCCCTTTGCTTCAGCCCATGGCGGCTTGTATGAGATATTTTGTTGATTGTACTTTATCCCAAAGGCCCGTGAGGCCTCTTGAAGACATTAATACAACTCTCTCTCTCTCTCTCTCTCTCTCTCTCTCTCTCTCACGAGTGATGGACTACGAGGATCAGCATTGCCTAGCCCTTTATGTCAGGGAGGCCACTATGCTTCGGCGAGACTACCTCAGAGAGCACAGACCGGAGCGTGATAGAGCCCAGCCTCATAGAGCTCAGGCACACGCCATACCAGGGGACAGAGACCAGGAGGAGCACGAGGACGGCAGAGCCCACACAGGACACATGCCTCCACCATGTGGATGTACATATGAGATGGTTTGTAGACGCCGCAGGATCTTGTTACATAGGGGACGTACTCGCCGCTTCATCTCCAGACGATCCAGGATGATGGCAGCATTTCGGAGGAGACTCACTCATGGAGATCTCGCCCCACCAGCCGCTCACCTCACCTTTGCCCAGATTTGTACTCTCATAGCAGGAGGCAGAGTCGATGGACAGGATTTCCAGTATTATTTTGGTTCTCAGACTCCGTGACACCTGGACTTGTATCTTTGCATTGGCATATTGTGCTCATCCCCCCCATTTTGCACCCGGGGGCGGTTTCCTTGCATCTAGTTTACTCAGATTTGACATTATGTACTTTCACTTGCATTATATTGCGTAGCACTTAGATGATATTCGACGATGCCTCTTCTTTGGGGCACGTTGATTTTGTGCTATCTTGTATGCAGAGTTCTTGATGTCCCATGGGCCCATTTTGGCCTCTAGTGGACAATAATACACTTTCTTTCTTTCTTTCTTTCTCTCTCTCTCCAATATAGCTAGCCAGGAAAAAACTGGTAAGCGGAAATAGTGCATCAAGCAAAGATGTCCATGTAGGACAAATATACATCCTCATCTATGCAGTGAGTTTGCAAACAATCGAAGAACGATTGTTGCAAAGAATGACGGAAAAAGACAAAAGAAATACTCGATCACCAAAGACTCTGTAATTTCTAGCTGTTCAGAGAGTCCAGATTGCCCAGTAGCGAACCCACGTAAAGAACAAAGCAAAATTTGGCCAGTTGGGATAGATCCCAAACAACCACAATTGCTTGCCAAAAACAGCCTAAGAGAATCTCAATCTCAATCTGTCGCGAAGATTACCGAAGAAATTATGTGTCTCCGAGCAATTCCAAAAGATATGAGATATAGATTCCCGAGGAGCTAAACACCAATGACAGGTCACAGATAGCAGGAGCAATACGTCTGCAAGATAAAAGTTGGCCTGACGGTACAGCCCCCAGCAGAACACACCATAAAAAGACCCGTTAGCGTAAAGGAAGCTTAGAGTGCCAAATCTGCTTTAATCTCTTTCTCCACCATTTGAGTGGACGATGCAATGCCCAAATCTGATTAGCTCTGCTGTCTGACACCCAAGGTGGTGACAACAAAACTTTATAAAGAGAGGAGATTGTGATATGAGACAGCTTCAAAGGACGAATAGAAGAATAAAAAGAAAGAAGAGTCCAATCTTGAAGCCTGTCTCGAAACTCTAATGGCGCTACTGGCTGAAATGGCTGAATCGTTCGAGAAATGACCTGCCATACTGGACGATAGTGCATGCCCAAACCATATTTTGTAGCAGCCAAAGGGAAAGATAAAATAAAGCCATCATCATTTATAACATCTGCAACAACTGCAATCCCTTTTGAATTAAGAAAATAAGAGCGTCGAGGCTCCTGCAAAGCCAAGGGAGTAGAGAAAGCCCGCGACCAATGGATGCTCTCCGCTCGCAAAGAGTTACCCTATAAAGAGTCTCTTCCATTCCATGCCAAGTGTGAAAGAATATGCTTCCAATCAAAAAACATTTGAGAGACCATAGGGCAACCTTTGATTGTGCCTTCAATACAGTCCAAAAGAAAATCCCACTGTGTGGGTTGCCAAAAACCAAATGCAAGAGTAGTAATGTGAACCAATAAGGAACGCATCATAGCCGCCTAAGGCTGATCATCTTGAAAAAACCGAAGCATCATCTTGCCTTTATGAGCTAAAATGTGCACATGTATATTAAGAATATTCAACCCTCCATGCAATTTGGGCAAGCACAATCTTTGTACTTGAAGAATCCGCAAGCTTTTCTTGTCGTGCTTTGAGCACCACAAAATTTCCATAATAGTGGATATGAAGGAAGACAAATCCTTCTTGGTGAAAAAAATCAATGGCAGGTAGAACTCAATATAAGCCACCATAATAGACTACACTATCTAAAGCCGAACATGCAATGGCCAGGTTGCCAATTTCCAACACTCTAACTTTTTTCGAAGCTTGACCATCACCCAATTAGTTTGTTGAAGACGAGTGAGACCCCACCCCAAAGAGTAACCAAGATGACAAACAATCTGAGTGGTGGAATGATTTCCCCGGACCACAAAAGACTATGCCAATCTTTAGAATGCAATGGGAGCAACTTAGACTTTTGAAAATCTACATGAAGACCAACTGCCAAACCATAAACAGAGAGAGCCTGCATCAAAGTAGAAAGATCATTCTGCGTACTCTTCAGGGTAAAGAAAGAATCATCAGCATAGGCTTAAGCAACCATGCTGCGATTTGCATCCAATTCCAAACCATGAAGGGAGCCTGTAGCCACGAGATGATCAATATATTGCAGCATAGGATGGGTAGCAATGGCATACAATAAAGCACTAAGGGAACATCCTCGACAAACCGAACAACGAAGAGTCCACTCATCAGAGAGATCTCCAGAAAGAATGCAAGCAGCATTATTGTCCTTGTAAAGCCTAATAAATAACTTGCTGCATTTTTGTTCCAAACCCCAAAGCTCGCATTGTTTGCGAGATGAATTTCCATTGAACTGTATCAAAAGCTTTTGCAATATCCACCTGTAAGAGCAAAACATCATGTTGCGTGTATTTGGCATATTCAATCCCAATATAAGCATTGGCAATATTATCTGTGATATGCCTACAGGGAATGAAGCCATATTGCGAAGGATGCAGCCCATCATGCAAATAACCTTTAATACGATCAACAACCATTTTGGCTATGATCTTGTAAATGTCTAGCATGAGCGTTATTGGTCTCCATTCAGTGAGCGAATCACATAGCTTTTTTTTTGGAAGGAGCTTGACAAGTCCTTTTTCCCATGACATAGGCATTTACTGATTTTCCCAGGCTGAATTAACCATTTGCAACAAAGTAGGCCTGAGGATACGAGAAAGAATGTCCACATGCCCAAAATGAGATGAAGAGTGTTGCACACAAAAAGCAGCAAGCTCTGAGCGAGATGAGGACCAAGAACCATGAGGCATCCGGATCCAACAAATATTGATAGAAAGAATGTCCACATGCCCAAAATGAGATGAAAAGTGTTGCACACAAAAAGCAGCAAGCTCTGAGCGAGATGAGGACCAAGAACCATGAGGCATACGGATCCGACAAATATTGACAGCCTGTCCTTTGTAACGCAAACTTTTAAAGAATTGCTTGGAAGAGGAACCTTTATCCAAAAAAGCCATTTGTCGAGATCGGGTCTCCCATTTAGCAAGCTTTCTTTGATCATTCGATTGGAGAGAGAATTTAGCCTGACATAATAGCATGCTTTCTTCCAAAGACAAAGGCCGAAGATGACTGATTTCAGTCAAACGCTGACAAGTGTATTTGGCATGCTTCACAGTCTCCCGTGTGGCCTGCATGTAGGATTTACCGTAAGAAACCATGGCTTTAAAATCAGCATGGTCAAGGTAACAATTATTTATCAGCAAAAGGTGTTTGCAAGCCAATCTATCATCTGGAAGGTCATGCAAAGAGAGCTTCAGCCAAAGAGGAGCATGATCAGAATATGTGAAACCATGGTAAATCCAAAGCTGACAAGTGAAGGCATCAGAATGCTACGGATCAAGCCGATACCATCTGTACAAGCGTGCCTAATATGAAGATTGAGCATTATGCTGAAAGGTATAGCCCGGAAGCATGGGCTGCAAATCCTTCCAAAGATCAACCATAGACAATTGAAGCAAAAAATCAGACCCCATGCCTGCTTTCCAGAAGCCAACATCTGAGTGTGGCCTGATGTATTATCTCTCGGTTGTGGGGATTGAAATCACCACAGATAAAAGCATAATGCCGCCAAGGATATTTATGCATAGCATCCCAAATCAAAGCTCGATTCCCAGAAGATTGAGGAGCATACACTGATGCAAATTCAAAGATGTCGCCTTGAACAAGGCATTGTATGATCATCCATCGACCATGGTGATCATTGAAGGCCACAATAGGGTGAAGATCATGCTGAACCAAAAATGATACCCCAGAGAAAGAGTGCTCTCCAGCATAGAAAATGTCATAACAAGCAAAATGTCCAGATTTACCATTTTCCACCATCACACAAACCCTGTACATTCAAAGTGACACATTTGAGATGATCAAGCACATTTATAGATATAGGACAGGTATGTACAACCGCAAAAATGCCTTCTATGTCTGCATTTCCACCTCAGTATCCGGGCCTCCGCCCTGAGAAGAAAACTCAGCCTGAGGAGAAGACAATAAGGCAGCAACTCCCTCTTTTGGAAAGAGGGTACGATTGGCAATCACCTCAGCCCAAGTCAAACCAATACCAGAATTTTCATCCGGTGTTTTGCCCTGAGAGGAAGCACTATTCCAAGTCCCGGGAGGGCAAAGGTCTCCTAAGTGAGATGACTTTTCTTCGGGTTTGCCAAGCATCATTCAAAGTTTTATTCCTTCGCCTAAGGATGAGAAGCTGAAGGCACAGAAGGAGGAGCATCACCATTCGAAGCAACCGGTGCTTTCCCTTTGTCCTGGACATCGAAAAACTGGTTCACCCCCTTAGTCTTCATCAAAGAGGAGACAGTAGAAGTCTTGCTCGGAGGTGGTGGCAAATCAGCCTGTAATGGCATTTTGGGACTATGTGAAGGACATTGCAAAGCCATATGCCCGAGCTTCTTGCATTCAAAGCAAGCACCTGCAAAGAGACCTCATTTCAGTTTATAGAAGGCATTGCCCATCGAAACATTATTCACTGTAGCTGAATAAGTGTCTGGGGTTGGATTATCTGTGTCCCACAAAATACAAAATCTATTTGAGTTGCCATTAGGCCGTGGTGGACAAACCACTTTGCCAAGAGAGGCTGCAATTTTAGGCAAAAGAGAGGCCAGACATTGAGGGAAATCCACAACTTCCACGCAGACAGGGGCATTTGTGTCGGATCAACGCCTGATAATCTCTGGTAGGAGACCAGGGTACCACATGAACCATCTATTGCCCATAGAAAATAGGAGAGTGCTCCAATAAAATCTGCCTGTGCTCTTCATCTACCATGGTCACTTCAAAAAATCCCCTTGCTGCATAGTGAACTTTTTGACTAGCAACCACCCAGGGTTCTCGTCAACCAGTTACCAACATCTGCAGCAGTAGGCATACATCCTGGAAAAAGATAATAATGGCATGCTTGGCATATCCTTTGACTGGATCAAAAATATCATCCAGTTCCACCATGATGCCTATGGTGGGAAGTGGATCTTTCCAACTTTTTCGAGTATCTTCAAAACCCTCATGCATCACCTCATATACAAGTTGAGCCTCTGCAAAGGCATGAAGGGGGTCATCCTGACCCATGATTTGCTTTTGCTCTTTGCTTTAGACTGATTTTTCCTTTTGAAAAGTCTTTTCATATGGACAGTCTACCATTTTTCTGATAAAGAGAAGAGGTAAAGAAACTGAAATATGTATAGAGTAACGAAAGAAGAAATTGTAAGCTGGACAGGAGAAAGGTATCTCTGCAAGTAGAGTGCGACTAAAGAAAACAGAAAAGAGAAAGGATGGACAGCAACACAGCAGAAATGAGGAGTCTGGAGAGAAAGAAAACAGCAAGGACAAAAGAAAGGTCACAGAAGGGGCATAGACAGCTAGAGAAAAAAGGAGGGAGGGAGTAGTAAACTCAGGGGTAGACAGCCAAGAAACCGAGAGGGCTGACAACAGTACACTGTGAAGGTTGGAGAAGCTGTACAGAGATAAGTACAGAAGGACCCACAAGCTGTACGGCTGGATTGCAGGAAGTTGTACGGAAGGAGGCAGCGTACGGATGCAGACAGTGTACAGCTGGCTGTCAGGATACTGTACGGAAGCAGAGCCACGTGCATTGGGCTAACAAAACCTGTTCACCGGACCAAAGTGTATGGAAGTTGGCCGCCAAACCTGTGTACGGAACACCAGACGGGACCCGTACAGATGTATGGACAGCATACATATGCTATGGGAAGACTAAACGTGGGCTGTACAGATGTGCGGACAGAAAGGGGAGGCTGTACGGAGGCCTTGACGGGGCTGTACAGGCAGAGGTCGCTCCTCACTCTCTCTCTCTCTCTCTCACACACACACACACCACACACATACTTTTTTGATTGATTATATTACAAGAGTAGTGACCTCAAAACGAGGCAGCCGAAATTACATCAACTGAAAATCTCAGTGTATGCTAGATATACATCATCATCTATGCAGCGCGTCTCCAAGCAATCAAAGAAGGATTGCTGCAGAGAACGCTTTAAAAAGCCAAACAAGAAAAATATAGGATCACCAAAGACTTTACAGTTCCTGTCTGTCCATAAAGTCCAGAGTGGCCAATGGCGAACCCAAACAAAGAAAAGATGAAACTCCCATCTGGGTGGATGAAAACCAAAGAGCCAGAAAGACTTCCCAAAAGGAACAGTTGGGAATCTCGCTCGTAGGCGCTGCTGAAGAAGATCAATGAACTCACGAGAACATGAACAAAACCTAAATAAATGAGAAACGGTCTCCTAAGAACTCAAACATCTGTGGCAACGAGCAGAGCAATGTGTCTACGAGCCAATACAGCTATGTAAGCAGTAACCTTCTAGGAGAGTGACCTATCAGTGAATGACCGAATGGCGGAGATTCCAAAGGCAGCATGTGATTATGGAATCTAGGATGATTCGAAGTAAGCCCTCGGTCCCCCATCAAATCATAAAGCAGAGTTCACTATGTCACCACTTCAGATTGATGCCATCTTCCAGAAACTGAGATTTCTCCACAGGGTATGGGCCTTACCTAGATGGCGGCTACCGAGGTTAGCATTAGAGTCAACCAAACGACTAGCTAAGAGGAGATTAGCACAGCTCAGTATGCATGCCTATTCGAATGGTTTGACCAGCATGGTATTTAGATGGATCGCCTCTGATCTACTCCAGCTGTATACATCACGGACTTGGGATGGGAATTAGGAGTTCCCCACCAAAATCCACGATCACAAAACGGAGGATGACTAGAGCACGCACGATATAAGTTCAGCTCACCTTTGCTCTACCTAGAGGAGAACACCCTACTTAGAAACCGCATGAGTCCAGGTGTCACACTTGATATGGTCCACAGGATATAGGGATCACAAAAATCACAGCCCCCGCCACACAGCAAGAGACGGCTTGATAGACGAAGATCGCTGACATCTTTGTATCTCATCGGAGAGCCACCATGGGCCCCGTATATGTTTTTGGTGCACTAGCTTGGCCCTTGCCTATCTAAGTTTTACTGATATTTTGAGAATTGAGATTATTAGCTTAGCTTAGCACTCAGCAAGGGCCTTAGCGAGCCCTTTGTTTCATCCCACCGTGGCTTGTATATGAGTTACCCTATGATTTGTACTTTGTCTCATATGCCCATAAGGCCTCCTGAACACCTTAATACAATCGTTCTTTCTTTCTTTCTCCCTGGCTTTCAGGCACACTTCCAGGACCCCCGGACGAAGGGATGGCTACTCAGCACACTTGTGAGACAAACAGAGACGTACCGCAAGGCAGACACAGAACAGGCCCAACAGCCTGTGCAACAGTAGGCCACACCCACACACACACAGACTTTTTTTTTGTGTGAAATCCATCAGGCTTTATATTACAGCGAACAGTCCCCAAACAAGGGGACACACACACACACACACACACACACACAAACAATATATACACCTCTTGAAGGATTTCCTAAGTCTAGAACGAGCATAACGATGTGACACTGTGGCTAAGGTATATTTGAGCACGTAAATTTTGGACCCGATCATTTGATTTAGATTTGAAGGTCAAGTTTGGACAGCCAATGCATATTCTTTTTCCTGATGTAAGTATAGTTGGTGCAGAAATCAAAGGTGCATGAGGAAATTATAGCCATACATGCATGCAAAATCTGGCCCGAAGGTAAGTCAACTATTTGGGTTTGTATAGTCTTTGGCGATTCAGCAGTAGTACCACGTTACATGGCCTGTTACTTGGCCTTTTTTGAAGGATCTGTCATGTAATCTATAAAAAAATACCCCAGATATGGGGATTCTTGGAGAAGTGGCCAAAGAGTGAACATGCATTGCATTTAAGGGAAGCGGGACATTGCATCAAAGCACTAGTACAAGGCATTGCTTCGTATTGTGCTCTTGTCAAGCTAAGATAAATAGCTGTTTGTGTTAATGAACTAAAGGAGAAACCACAAGATCTTCAAGGTAAAGGGATCCGTTCAAACCTTGGCTTTTTTAAAGTCTATAAGCTCAACCTCCCATTCAACAGTTGCACCTTCTGGAACAAGATATGGTCTACATCGACAATATTTTCAGTTTCAATATCAGAGAAAGCAATGAGCAGAGCAAGACCACCAAGTTGTTCATTTCAATATAAAAACGCAAAACACAAATGAGATTACCAACCATTGTATGAAGAAACAGAGAAATATATCTTTAGAGCACTTTTGTTAAGGTGGCACGTTCATTTTGAAGAATTCTTTCAATGCATCCCTTTTAATATATTTTTTATTTTAAAAAGGGCACCTCGTTGCAATGAAAGGGAAGGCAATAAATAAACATCATATTTCATTTAAATTTTCTTTGATTAAATCAGTACTATGCGGACTCTTTTCATAGTCACCCTCCTATTGACATTGCTCCATCCACCTTTGTTCCCTGTCCCACCTTCTGGTCTGTCCTCTTGAACTTGTACTTTTGCAGTGTTTGCATTGAGTTCTCTGAACATTACATCATTACACAAGACTCATACCTGCTTTTGCTAGCCTTAACATTCACTACATATTTTTAAAAAATGTATTATGTATCAAATTTAAGGTAGCATGCTTATATATTCAAGCCTAGTAAAGGACAATTTCAGTAGCTCACAATTTGTAATAAAACTTACGTTAGCACAACATCATTCTCCAAGGAAACAAAAAGAGAAAAATCATGTGAAACTTAAGCAGCTCATCACTTAGTAGTTTCTGAAGACTGGCTTGCACCTCAACAAACAAGGCATTTTGGACCACATTTCAATGCCTAAGTGCCCCACAAAAGAACCAACAAATCCAAAAATAAAAAATAAAAAAAACTCACTCACGTGTGCACACGCACACGCACACATTTTCTTGGTAAAAGAAACATTTCATTAAGAAGAATGTACATTCATAGCTGTCCCAAAGTGGAACAGCTACTAATCAAAATTACAAACAGTAATAAAAAACTTAAAACACACTTTTTTATTTTTTATTTTGGTGAAACTTTTTGAGACTTTATGTTACAGAGTAATTATCCCAAAAACGGGATGTGCCGAAGTACATCAGGAGAAAATCTCACTATATAACAAGTATACATCAGAGTCTGTAATGAGTTTGTAGACAATCAAAGAGAGATTGCTACAAGGAGTGCCTGAAAAAGAAGAAAGTAGGATCACCAAAGACTCTATGATTTCTGTCCTTCCATAGAGCCCAGAGTGCCCAGTAGCGAACCCAAGTGAAAAAAAAGTCAAACTCCTATTTGGGTGGGTGAATCCTAAAAAAACAGAAAAACTTTCCAAAGGTAGCATTAGGAAATCTAGTCCTCCAACGCTGCCCAAGGAGACCAAAGAAATCACGGTTGTGGAAGCAATGCCAAAGAAGATAAGGCACGGACAATACGTGCATGAATAGGCATTTGCTGCCTCCTGTTCGACCAAGAGAACAGGAGGGACTGTGGCTGAATAAGAAAAGCATCGTCCAACCAAGTATCTTTGCCACAATAGTGGAAAAGGAAGGCATCCCAAGCTGCTCTCTCCAAAGAGTGAAGTCCTCCTTCTCTACCCCCTTTTTTGTCTGCAGGTAACTCAACCATATTAAAGTCGCCTCCAATCACCCATGAATCTGCAATGGGGGCCCAGGAGAGTAAATCCTTCCACATAAAGACACGTTCCCCTCTAATGTTGGAGGCATACAGGTTAAGGAAACCAACCTTACACTCTCCAATTAAGAGAATAATCCACTGAGCTCTAGAGGGAATAATGACTCCGTGTCCAACAACCAAGGGGAGAACCGACTGCGAAACTGAAATAGAAAAGCCCCCCTTGGTGCGCAATGCTGGCGACCAAAAAGTATGGCCAGAAAGCAGTTTGCCAGACTCACTGGCATCCAATTTGTGTTCCTGGATAAAAAGAATATCAATAGCACCTCCAGTGACACCTGGATGAAGCTGATTCTGGATCAGCTGCCTACGGCAATGGTGTGGAACTCCACCTAGGCCCTGTATGTTCAAGCTGACTATCCTCATCGACAAAAGGATGCTCGATGGAAAGGCTTACCCGACCTAGTAGAGGAGACCAGCTTCCTCTTGGCCGAAACACTCCTGTTGAGGGCAGGAAACTCAACAGATGAAAGGATCCCTACACCTGTTGAGGGGGAGGCCCTGTCATAAGGAATCCCAGTGACCGGGACCCCTATGGTGGAGGGCACAAACTCCTCATCATCCATGAAAGTCGCCGAATCAGCCAGTGTCGAAAAAGAGTTCCTCAGAAGCAAGGCTGGCCGAGGAGTGTGAAGAAGACCTGCACTCATGGAGGAAGGAGGAGAGAGACCTGCCGGGCCTCTATCAGCAGATCTGGAGCTGGGAGCTGAGAAGGCCTGTGGCTGGGCTGAAGAAGGATCTGTAGTCCTCATTTGTGCACACACTCCCTCAGTTGTGGCATGAACAGTCTGAGAGGGAGAAATATCAGTGGCCCCCTCGTGATCAAAAACGAAAAATGACTAGGGTTGGTGCATCTAAAGGCCCCTCCTGATGAGGAACTGTAGTATCTGGGGCTGCAACAGCATCCACCTCTGGAGTCTAGATGGCATCTGTCTGAACCGGACCAAGGGTCTCCTCTTGAGGTAAAGGAGCCACTCTGACCACTCTCCAACGTGGTACTGGGAGTGTTGCAGGCTTTGGGCGCCTTGCTGCCCCCCGTGGTCCTGGGGTGCGTGAAGCAGGGCGCCTTGCTGCTCCTGGTAGTCCTGGAGTGCGTGGTACAAGCCGCACGGGAGGTGCGGACGGGGTAGTACGTGGAGCAGCCGCACTAGAAGACCTCTTGGGTCTTTTTCTCTTCCTTGGGCAATCTCTAGCAAAGTGCCCAAGGGTCTTGCAAATCTTGCACTAATCCTGTCTTCCTGCAATCTCGATTCTCTGTCGAAAGAGAGAGCCATCTGGACGCTGAATCATGATGTGGTCATCTGAGATGTTAGGGTCAGAGACAATGACCCTAACTCGAGCCACCCCATCCGCTCTACTTGCCTCTGCCGAGGAAGAAGGCATGCTAGGATGGGGGGGAATCTCAGTGACCACTCCGAAAGTGGCTTCGATAGTAGTAAGAAGTCGATGGTAAACCTGAGGAAGACCAGGAAACCTAATGAGTAGTGATGTGACCCGATTGTCCTTCTCAACCGGATCGAAGCCCAAGGTGTAGGGCAAAAGAAAAATCCTCCTCGAACCCAAAGCCAGGGGATTAGCTTTGAGAACAAGGGTTGTGGACTCGTGGGAGTCGAAAATCACTTGAAAGAATCCACGTCCCAGAAGTCGAATATCCCTGAGGTGTGGGGCGAGATCTCCTAGTAACGCCGCCAGCATCCAGTCTCTAGCCTGTGATCTGGAAGGATGTGACCTAAAGATGCGGGCGAAAAGTGATGTGAAGCCCTCTAATTCCACATCTTTCTTGAGCTGCTGCAACTCGTCTTCTAAAAAAATGACGGTTCTCGTGGCTGGTGGAAGTGGACGGAGATTGGCTGAATGGGGATCCATTCGCCAATCGATGTGAGAAGGCCGATTCCAACACTGTTACAGCTCCGTCCGTGAAACTACTGCCCAGGACACCCTGAAACGGGCGTAGCAAGGAGGAGAAAGGAGAGGGTAGGAGAGACGGGAAGAGACAGAGAGAAGAAGTGGAGGGGAGCTGAGATAGGATAGAAGGGAGAGGGCTAAAGGAGAAGGAGAGGGTAGGCAACGAAGAGGAAAAGAGGGGGGTTAGGAGGGAGGGAGGGGACGGGCTAGGAGGGAGGAAGGGGGCTGAAGGCGGGGAGGGAGAAGGTGGGCGGGGGAGAGGAATGGAGGGGGCAGGTTAGGAAGGGAGGAGGCGGGGGGGTTAGAGGAAGGGTGGGGGAAGGGGCGGGGGAGGGAGGGGACGAGGGAGGGGAAAGAGGGGGCAGGGGGGGCAGTGGAGGAGAAGGGGGCGGGGGGGCAGCGGGAGGGAGAGGGAGGGCGGGGGAGGGGAAGGGGAGGGAAGGGGATAACAATCTGGGAAAAATAGGCATTACTTGTCTACTCAAACGTAACTATGATGTTCTAACACCTAGTTTGTTGGATGGTGGAAGGTAAGTGGACCTCGGCCTTGCAACTTGGACTACCTGAGGATTTGACATCTTTTTGCAATATTGTGTTGGCCACAGTCAATATTATTAAAAATTCTTAATTTTGGTGGAAATTTTTGCAAACTCTAGTTGTTGCATTTTTCAACCTAGATGTCTCAAATATTTTTTCCTTATATGTTCCCCTTTTTAAAAACTTTTTATCCAATTGATGGAACTAATTGTATGGCTCAATTATTGATGGGACTTTTTAATCTAAACATACACTCATTTCCTTTCCCATCCCCCTACCCTTTCCTTTCCACACTCTTTGTCCTTTCCCTTTCCCTTTCCTATTTCCAATCCCTAATTTCCCTTTCCTTTCCCTTTACATTCCCCTTCTTTCAATTTCCCAATTTTCCTTTATCCCTTCCCTCTCCTTTATCACTCATTCCCTTTCCCATCCCCCTCCCCTTTCCTTTCCACAATCTTTGTCCTTTCCTATCCCTTTCGCTTTCCTATTCCCAATCGATTTTCCTCTCCTTTCCCTTCCATTTTCCCTTTGCTTTCCCTTTACATTCTCCTCTTTCCATTTCCCAATACATTTTCTTTCCTTTATCCCTTCCCTCGCAGTTTGCACTTTAGTGTTTGCGTGAAAGATAGGGTGGCCCCTCTTTTAGGTCTTGCCAGAAGAGTTCTCATGGTAGCATCCTCGACTCGCGCCTCTTATCACATCACGCTCTTACTAGAGGACAAGAAGCAAGCTGAGATTGCAGTACAAGGGCTTAATGATTGCGCAATCATTTGGGTGCTTGGTGGACCTTACTCCCAATGGGGGGCAGGTCCAAGATCGCCTCACTTGGAAGGCAATGACATCCAAGAAGCAACCATATATGGGGGTTTTCTTGATTGAGATGTCCACTCCAAAGATGGCTTAAATACTTATCCAAAGTTCTTCCATATCTCAGACATCACTTGGTTTTCTTCATACATTGGTACAATGGTTTTCACAGTAGATGACATAGAGATGCCATCAGATCCCGAGGTGCCCGGTGACCTTACAGTTCCTGAGTATGTCACAAGAGTAGATGAGTATCATCTCCACGATTGGTGACAGGTTTGGGATCGTCTTGGAACTCCCCAAAACAACAACCTTATTTCTCATGGATGATGGAGAGCCGGAGGTGCAGCTTGTAGACATGGACCTCTCCACCTACCCTCTAGCATCACTTTGGAATCCTCTTTGGATGGGTTGTGCTTCAGCAGGTGGTTGTCGCTCAGCTCCCAGCATAGTGTCACTGTTGTAGGGAGCATGACCCCGCTTGAGGTTTGCTCGCTGTTAAGGGGCAGGTTAGACTGGTTAGTTGAGACTGCACCAACAAGAGCCCACCCAGCATTTTTGCATTCCTTCCATTTCATGGCGCTGTTGTTCTCTTCATTGACTATATCCATATCCATACGTGTAAAAACTATTAACGAGTACAAGGAATCGATTGGCTATATTCTCCACCCATAGAAGTTTTTACATATCAAAACATAAGAACTAATGTAATTTACCTTGAGAATCTATCATAGGCATATTCTGACGTACTGGTCACCAAAGCAATCTCTCCTGGCAACATTAATTGGACACACATTTCTAAACCCTCAGGAACCTGCAACACCAAGTTTAAGCATCATGTTACAAATCAATATCAAAACCCAAAAAGAAAAGAGAAGGGATATTGACCCTTGTATATTCCTATACTCTATGCTTGAAACAAGGAACACCTCGAACGGAAGTTGCATACCTGTTCTTCTTCCTTCTTAAAAGGCTCCCTTAATCAATTTTACAAGAACTGGAAAACCTTAAAAGGACAACTCTTTTACCCTAAGCAAAAAGATATTATGAATAGGAAGCCACCTATTCATTATAAACCACATAGAAACACCTCTAAGGAAATAATCAATGAGCTTCTTTTATGTGTGCCCCTCACCCCTCATCTTGAAGTTTAACCAACAAAAAACAACTATAACTACCATAGAGGTTGGATGGGGACAGTTGCCATAAGCTCCAAGGTCACCTTCTTTTTCATCTTCTTGTGCTTGACTACGTAGACCCTTATCCTGAATTGGTGATGTAATTGAATCTTTCCCTGTCAAGAGGACCAAGGTATGATCCACCAGTGGCAAAGAAGTTATAGGGATAATGTTGCCTAGGATGGGGATCCTAGAGTCGAGGATGTGCACAAGGGAACGGCCTAGATAAACTTCCAAACTATCAACAAAGGAGACACTAATATCCCTTAGCAAAACAGGTTGAAACGCTGTGATGCGCTATCATATGCCGCAAGTCGAACATGAACAAATACAAGCAAGCAGCCCAAAAATTGGACAGAAAGGAAGAGGAGGTATAAAGAAGTGACAATAAGAACGCATGCCGGTTTCAGAAGTAGAATGTGCAAGCAGCTATAGATTAGGAAAGATATCTTCAATATCGATCTAGCATGTAACAGGGATCTCGATTCCCGAAAAGTATTATAACACCATTCGGCTACTTGTTGGATTTATTTTCAACTACTCTTTTGGTTCACTTTGATGCACCCTTGTCTTTCCTTTCTCCCAATTAGGGCATTCAAAAGACTTGTGGCCTTGTATACGATTGCTGTAGCAAATGATGCTACTATTGTCACTTCCTTCGCCTCTTTTAAACCTTCCACAGGTAACATACTTCCCCTAGACCTTTGATAACCTTGTCCTCTTTGAAACAACTGATTTTTGTCCTGGTATTTTCTGTCCTAACTAGTTTGCTGGATTTTGTCCCAGCCAATTAGCTTATTTCTTCCGCACTGGTTATTTTAGCCTTCTTGGCTTGCTTCATGATGAAGCCTTTCCTCCACTCTTAAGGCCATCTGAAAAGCCTTCTCAAGAATTGTTATCTCAAACCAAAACAGCTGTCTTTCGATGTGTTGTTTCAGCCATTATAGACTTCAAGGCCTATCTATTTTGGGCTACAAGGATGCTCAATTTAATGGACAACTTGTAGAATTTCTCCATGTAGTCTTTTGAGCTTTGGTCCAATCCTGCCTCACATTCTAATAGGACTTAAAAGCTGCATATTGCAATTGAATGGTTTTCTTCTTCACCATCTTATCAAACTCTATAGAATGTCTCCAAGTAGTCTTTTGAGCATTGTTCCCATCCTTGGCTCAGATCCTAATAGGACTTGAAAAGTTGCATATCATAGTTGAATGGAAGAAATCTCTTCTTCCCCATGTCAACGAAGTCTCTCCATTGAAAGAATAGACCCTCAAGGTAGTACCTTCTGTCTTCCTAGGTTTTGCATGGTGGCATTCTCTTCATCTTTAGTGTTGCAAACTGAATTATATACAAGTAGTCCAATACTTGACTGCTGCCACTTCAAGCTGGTATCTTTTGCATGAAATTAGTGATGTCTTATATTATATTTTGGCTTGGGTACCTAGTTTTCTTGTAGGTTGATGAGGGTGCACAAGTTAAAGGCCCCTTAGGAGCTGCGTATATCACTCGCAATGGTGACAAGTGCTCAGTACTTAGATGTGGACTTAACCTTCGTCCCGCTCTAGAATGTGCACTCCATCAGTGCAATATGCAAGTGCAAATATACGTAAGGATAGTTATCTGTCTTGTAGGGTAAGCCATTTGTGACAACCATCCCCTTCATCCATGATGGATGTAATGTGGGCTTGCTGCATCATGTGACCCCTTAGAAATCAGTAACAACTATCCATGCCACAACATCATGTTGGGCTTCATGTGACCCCTTAAAAATCAGTAACCCCTATCCATGCCACAACATCATGTTGGGCCTGCTGCATCATGTGACCCCTTAAAAATTAGTAACCCCTATCCATGCCACAACATCATGTTGGGCTTCAAAGTATTTCTCTACTCGAAGCACCTAATCCAACGACATGTCAGCATCCAAGAGCGATCTAAGAACACATCACTTTTGCCTTAAATATGAGGCCTCCCCAAAGCTGCCGATAATGCAATGAGTGCTCAGCAGCTGTACAAAGGCTTCACTTTCGGTCCGCCTCTTCAATAAAGAAATTTGTATGTTGAGCCGCCTCCTTTTCAAGTGGGTTCTTTGAGCACAATCCATTCAAAGACTCCACCCCTTCGTATTTCTGCTTGAACATAGCCTGGTCACATCATCCCAGTAAGTCCGCATGCTGTAGTGAAACCCATCATCCAAAAGAAATCTACCCTGTAGCTGCCTTTGCACACGAGAACCAGGTACAGCATGAGTACACACACATGAACCCCCTGCTGTCTACAATTGCTTCTTCCTCTATTCTAAAGGCTGCATCCAATACATGTACCATTTCAAGAGATATCTTCAATTATTTCTCGGAATATACAATGAAGTCCTCATTCTCACGTAGTGTGTATGGGCACGACGAAGCTCTATCCTCTTAAGCAATATGAAAACTCTTAACATACGAGACTCCGTTGGAACTTCGCTTGTTGAACAATAAGATAAAGTCATCCAAGTCCTCCCAAGACCAAATATATCATGGCAAGATCATACATAGCATGAAAAAAAAAAACCATGAGTGGGTCAAAAACATGCCATCAAAAAGAGCAGCCCCAAGAGCAAGTACTCGTGGAAAGAGTGCATCAAGCAAGCATGAAAACAGAATAACCTAAGTGGGTCAAAAACCTGCCATCAAGAAGGGCCACTAAAACTCAAAGGTTGAGGCTGAAAATGCCACCTCAAACCTGTGGTGAACCTCAAGAAAAAAGGGGAGCCTCTCCACTCTCTGAGGAATATAGTCTTCTTGGCAGAGGCCGCCCGAGAAGACCTCTACATGCTCAACCAAATGGCCATCAAAGTGTGTACAATGCATGTCCAAATATTGGCCAAAGTGTGAGATGGGTGGACCTGGAAGTCATCAATTGCCTGTGTCCATCTAGATCTCCATACATGCCATGCGGAAATGCTCGCTAGAACCTCCCAAAAAGTATCCACCCAGGCATATGCAAGTCTGTAAGGAGAAGGGGGAAGATCATTCAGAGAGCAAGACTAAACTAAATGCCGTCAAACCGAAAGAGCCCAAGAGAAACTAAGCATCTCATAAAATATCTAAGGCTCTGAAAGAGAGAGCCAAGCCATGAAGCCCCAAGTCATGGAAAAGAGGGGGGGGGGAACAAAAGTACTCAAAGGTCTAGCAATCCCTTCCAAATTAACTTCGCTCATCTGCAATCTTGCTCAATGAACTCCTCGGCAAAAAGGCAATGAGGGCAAGTAGGGGCTCATCCAAATTTGGACCTCCATAGATTCACTGCAGTCCCTCCATAAATTGAAAGCCATAAGAAAATATTGATATTTCTATTCTTGAGAGAAGCTTCCACACACGATCAATAACTATCAAATAGACAAAGCTCTTGCTTTTGCAGGTACTACTTCAATAGGATTCAATAAGTGGATCCACCTCCATGTATGGATCCACCCTATGTAATGCTTGTCTCGCGGAGCAGAAAGTGGATTCTTATTCATCTTTTCCTTGACCGCTTCATAGCGTAATAGAGAATCTGTTAGACCAGTGATTTCTTGTCATCTTTAGGAATACAATCAACCAACATGTTTATTAAGCCATCGAGTCTTCTCCAAAAAGATTTCTGCAAGACTGTAGAACTCCTCTTGACAACCACCGGAACCCAAGAAGGAAGTTTCTTGCATAGAGGACATCATAGAAACTACCTCATGACATGACTTCAAAGGAGGGGCACCTTGCACAACCTAAACACACATACCGAGGACAAAACCAGTGGTATCCAACACCTCTCATGACTCACCACCCTCAAGTGCTCAATATCCTTAAGCTCTTCCCATGCTCTCGTTTTTCATCTTACCTTGAATCTCTTCATTAAAGCCTCTGAAAGAAGATTTCAACTTGATTGAACTTCAAAGGGAAGTGCATCATACCACAATTATGCATATTAGTCAAATCCTTGACCCAAATACATCTCCTTGTAGTAACGGCCATGGCTCCGCGAGGTGGCTGTCCTTTTCAAATCACACCTGAGACCACTCATATCTGTGGTTCGGAGAGAGGAACATGCACGACACATGTAGATACGAGTTCACCTTCAAGATGCTCGACCTATCTTCAAGGTGGTGTGCTACTTCTCTCTAGACACGTCACCCTATGCATGAGAGGTCACTACAGATGGACACAACCCATTTGAGACTATCCACGATGACATCACGTAGTTCTCCAGACAGGGAGACACCCTTCTATTGGGGGATTTTAATGCACAGACAGGAAATAGACAAGTGGGCTTGCTTGATTTCACAGATGACAAAGATCCACATATAGTCCCGGAGGTAGATGCAGCTGAGCTTGGATATTGAGGAACTCTGTGGATTCCCCACAGGTGACAAGATATGGATGACATCTGCTTGAGCTGGGGGCAATCCATGACTTCATCATCTATAATGGTCTTCAGGGATGGCCATCATCTAGAAGACTCACTTGCTTCCCGCATGGCGGTGGGTCTAGTAAAGTGGACTATCTACTAGGCCCACTAGACTTTGTCTCACAGATACACGATTTCACCATTACCCCCCCCCCCCCCCCAACTCGGAGCTGACCACACATACTTGGCCTTCCATATCTCTACCACTATGCCAGCCACACGCAGAGCTCCCCTTGCACCTGCACGCCTCCAGATCCACTTTGACCGTGTCTTTGATCTAGTGTACGTGACATAGCCAAGCAGATTTCGGCCCTACTTGGAGATGATATAGACATTGCGAATGCCTCCGACACCCTTGTCTTAGTGGTACAGGACGCTGCTACTAGATCCTTTCCCACAACCTGATCCATGCCCATGAGAATACGAGATCGAAAGATGCCTAAAACCCTTGGTTTCACGACGAGTGGAGAGAGGTGAGTTCCCACCTCACACACGAGCGGTCTTTGGGTCATTTGACGTCACTTGAGGCGCAGAGCATCTTTCGATGATTGACACGTCATAAGAGAAGGGCCTTCTTAGGAGACCCGACAACTGGGTGGGAGTTTCTATTGGAGGGGAAGCAACCTATTCCCATCACTAACCCAGATGTGTGGCACGTGTATGCATTCCCTCTATGATGCCCAAACGCAAATACCATTGGATATGTCTTGTATGCCCACGCCCACCACTTGCCACTTGTTCACCACACAAAACGTACAGGCTGCAGTTCGCCGATTACACAATTAAAGAGCACAGGACCATGAGGCCTACGGACTGAGCACTTTCCACGTGGAAAGGAGGCCCTAGCTCCGGTCCTAGCATAGATGTTCAACCGGGTTGTCATGGATTCCCACCTACTTGGAGCACCACCACTATTATTGCCGATACACAAAGCCAGGGATCCTATGGAGATTGGGAACTACAGTACCCTCATGATTGGCTACACTCAAGCAAAGATTTTCAGCACTCATACGGAGGCTCAAGGGCAGCGGGTACTAGGATAGGCAGGATTCCGAAGACAACATTCTACCCTAGATCACATCTTCACACTGAGGGCTATCATTGAGGAGGCGAGGTCTAGACACCAGAAGGTCTACACATGCTTTGTAGACTTTCAAATGGCTTTTGACTCTGTCCCATGATCCCGCATGATCAGGAGATTACAGAAGCTACATATTCCAGAGACATTGATAAGGGGGGTGATGAGTCTATATCGGTCAATCAAAGGCAGAGTTCGTGCCTTGGGAGGTGTATCGGATTAGGTCAAGAATACGATCGAAGTGAAGCAGGGTTGCCCCCTCTTGCCGACCCTTTTCGGGCTTTACATTGATTAGATCACTTCCTTCATAGACCGCCTCGGAGGCGAAGGATCACTACTGGCCGATCTCATGATACAAATATTGCGATATGGTGATGACATAGTCCTTATCTCATCCCCAATGGATGGGCTACAAAGACATTTGGAGACCCTACAGCTGTATGATGAATGGGCTGCATATGCCAATTTTGAATGGGATGCAACACTTTCCAAGGACCAACAAGATGACATGCTTCTCTGCCAGCGGGGGACATAGTGTCCTTGATTATGTCCTGGCCCATATCAATGCTCTACATGATATAGAAACATTCAGGATAGGAGAGAAGTACCTTGAGTCAGACCATCTCCCACTATGGTTGACTGACTACTGGTATTCCAACTGAAAGAGAAGTGCAGAAATTTGCAGCCACTTCAAGAGGCTCCCGTATAGTTCAAGACAAGCACAAAGACTATGCCATCACGCTAGATGCAAAACTGAATGCAATGGCAATCACACCCACATGGGAAGCCCTCAGAAAAGCTGTCCTTGACACTGCAACGCAGGTTCTTGGAGAAATTTCCCAGGACAAAAAGAAGAGACATAAAGGGCTGCCCACAAGAAATGGTATGATGATGAATGCAAGCAACTACGCAGTGAGCTGAAACATATTTCTGATATTAACCTCTACAGACAGAAGGAAAGGGAATACAATGCCCTCACGAGGAAGAAGAAAAGAAATTACATTTTAGAAAGGGAAAAATCTGATTTACTTACATTCATCAAGAATCCAGAAAGGGGTGGAAACAGGTTAAGGGCCAGAAGAAAAAGGTCATGGGCATGCCAATGCCACAGAAATGGGAAATGAAACAATGTCATATGCTTCAGCCAGCGCTTTCACTTTTAAGGATGTTGAAGCAGGGTTGAAAAAGATGGCAAATGGCAAGCCCTCTGACCACATGCACATGTGTGCTGAACTCTTCAAATGGACAAAAGACAAGGCACGACAATGGCTATCCCACATATTGACAAACGCTTTACATCATGGCTTCCCTCCAGAAAGGCAAGAGAATTGGGTTCAGCCTCTATTCAAAGGAGGAGACAAAAATTCAGTCACCAATTACAAGACTATAATGGTCAGTTCCACACTAGCTAAACTTTTTAGCACAGTGCTTGAGGCAAAAATCAGCAATTGGGCTGAAGAGGCCAAGAAGAGGGCCATTGGCCAAGCAGGCTTCCGCAAAGAACATAGAACTGCAGGCTCAAAGGAGAAACTCTTCAATGTTGCTTTGTAGATTTCAAGAAGGCATTTGATACAGTCCCGAGAGGTGGCCTATGGAAAAGAATGCAAGACCTTGGAGTCCCTCTGGCACTAAGGGTAGGCATCTCTCGCATATACGAGAAGGTATCATGCAGACTCAGGCAAGAACATGGACTATCAACCGCCTTCCAAAGTAATATGGGGGTGAAACAAGGTTGCCCTCTTCCACCCCCACTGTTTGGAATATGCATTGACAAGCTAGAAGAACTGATCAATGAATTTGCAGCAGAAGAAGGGATACAAGGGCCCAAGCTTGGGCTATGGACAATACTATTGCTCCTATATGCAAATGACGTGGTTCTTTTCGCTAATGACCTTGACTCCATGCATCAACTATTACAACAAATGCCAAAAGAAAGATTGCCACATAGAGCATGGACTGCTAGTATGAAACTTCAGAAGAATCATAAAAGCAAGATCATCTGCACAAGATGGGAGACAGATATAAGCAAATGGAAAGTGGATTCATACTTTACTATGCCCCCTAAAAAGGTCAAGATGCAAGAATTCTAGTTGTCCCTACTATGCACTCTACAAACCCAATGGTTGACAGCAGAAAAGAGGACCAAGCTAGAATACTATCAAGATCAAATAAATCCTTTATGCTGGTCATCTTTCATGACACCAGATGCCCCTGCTCAGCCATACATCAGTACTCCCATACCTCTTCTCTATCGCAGGATTATTGCCAGATTCTGCACACGGTCACATACCTTGGCAATAGAGACAGAAGCTTGGCTCAATCTGCCACGACATGTCAGAGTTTGCAGATTCTGTGATTCGCATACAGTAGAGACAAAGGCACATATAGCCCTACATTGCCCCTGATATGCACACATCAGAGACGACTATCAACAGATACTGGCAGACACCACTCAGATCTCGTCAGTTCTCTCTTCTGCCTCTCTGCCAGCATTGGGATCTTTTGTCACTCCTCTTTTTTTGTACCGTCAAGAACTTGAAAATTCTTGATTCCTCCACAGCGGAGGAGATTTTTGTACTGAGGATTAGGTCCCATGGGTCATTTTTTGGCCCCTCGAGGATGGTAATAAAATTCTACTTCTCTCTCTCTCTCTCTCTCTCTCTCTCTCTCTCTCTCCTTGAGGAGGCAGGTATGTTACGAGTTTCGGCTGACAGACGAGGAATGTTCACATCTTATGGTGGGCAGGCTCTATTAGACCTCGGCAGGATGCATGATCTCCTTATCTATAATGGTCTTAACAGATGGCCCGCATCAGGTGGATTCACGTGCCTTCCACATGCAAAAGGCTTCACTGTTGTGGACTACATCATGGGATCCCTTGCCCTCACATCTCGCATCACTGACTTTACCATAACACCTCTCCCTCCAAGGGCTAATCATACCGCCGCACAGCACTTTCTACCCCATTGAGTTCTTACTCCACCTACTATGATATACGCTTTGATCGCGATCACTCACCTACTTACTCTGGCCGCCTATACATACTTCTCGCATTCATTGACTTTATACCCATATTAGAGGACAGTGCTGCCCTAGCCACCCACTCACTACACGAGGCTGCTCTTCACACCTTCCCCCACACCACCCGCCCACTACCACCTGGGACCGTACCTTGTAATAGCTGGTACGATGATGAATGTAAGGCTTTACGCCGTCAGCTCAAATTCGAAACCAAAAACAATCTTCCGAACAAACCAGAGACGCTACGCGAGTACCGTCGACTGGTATGCAGAAAGAAACTTGACTTTGTGCGCCGGAACGAGGAGGAGCTATTGAACATTCTGTTCAGTCACAACTCTAAGGACTTTTAGCAGAGATTTCTAGAGGGACAGTCCCCCTCACCACTCACTGAGACTCAGGTGTGGTTTGATTATGCATGCACACTCTGATATATCCCAAATCAGCCAATCCCTAACCTATCACAAATGCCACGCCCCACATCCTGCACCCTCTTCACTAGGGGGGGTGAAGGATGCCATAATGAAACTTCATAATGGCTGAGCAAAGGATCATGAGGGACTATGCACTGAGTTCATTGCATATGGGATTAACCTCCTAGCCCCGATCTTAGCAAAGCTATTCAATGAAGCTGTTTGCTTGGGGTTTCCATGCACCTGGACCAATAACACTATCTAACCCATTCACACGGCAAGGGATCCCATGAGCGCGGAGAACTACAGGACCATTATGATTCGACATGTCATGTCCAAGATTTATGCATCAATACTTGATTCTGAGGTCATCAGATTTGCGGAGTGTCGAGGACTTAGAGCAGCAGGAGAGGCCGGTTTCAGGCGGGATCATGGGACCATGAACCACATTCTCGCGCTCAGATGTATCATCGAGGAGGCAAGGGCACGGAAGCAGAGAGTTTATTGTTGCTTCGTGGATTTCCGCAAGGCATTTGACACGGTTCCGAGAGCCCGCCTCATACGACCCAAGGTTATGATCTCCAATACGTCTCGAACCATGCGCCAGGAGCAGTTCGCATTTGATGGATCCATTGTTGAGGTAGTTTCATCATACACTTATCTTGGGGTCATCTTTTCCGAACCCATCACTGCATGCACGTCTGAGCAGAGGATATGCTTCATTGGCTACACTAGAGAGGCAGTGCTTCCGCTCTCACTTTCAGGATCCATAGACCAAAGGGTTGCTTTTTTACTCCTTGGTCCGCCCAGCAAGGATGTATGGGAGTCCATGCTAGGGGCCAGACTTATCGGATACAGAGTGGGTCAAGGTGGAGCGGCTACAAGTTCTCATGTTATCACAGATGATCCGTGATAAGCCATCCGTTCCTCACCAGATCATTCGGGCGGAGTTTGGGTCACCCCCATTACAGCTAGAAGCTGCATTTCACGTCATCATGTATCTGTCCCGAGTCAGCGAGTATGGGGATTACACCTCTGGGCATAGCAAGATACCATGGCTAGCACTATCCCCTTCTATGGCACTTGCAGTAGGAGGAGACCAGAGGTGTTGGTATGCACACACAAAGAGATGGTTTGAGGGGCTAGGGCTCCACATGGACAGACTACCTCCATTCCAGTACAGCGGGGATGCTCCGGTCTCTCCCCTCCTATCACACGAGGTCAACCACGGTATCCGTGAGGATCTACTATAGCTACACACATTCCGGACTTGGTTGGGCCCAAGTGATCTTCCACTGAAGCTGGGCTCCTACAAAGATCACTTCTTACATATCACAACGGAGGGTTTCATTGATCCACCAGGATACACGTAGATTCACCTACCCCACTCGCTGAGGATCTCTCTTGGGCAGTTCCTTGTGTCTCCACAAAGACCTCATATTGAGAGCGGTGGAGCAAAACGGTTACCCAGGCGCAAACTGTGTGACATGCAGAGGTTGAGACAAAGGAGCATTTCATCTTCAGGTGTCCTGTTTACTATGAGATCCGAGGGCGTTTCTACTGCCTCTTCAAAGATAGTTATGGGGTTTTGGCCCATCTCCTCTCCTACCCAGACCGGCGGTGTTTGGCTGGTTTCATTCATGAGATGCTTAGACACCGCGATAGGATACTCCGAGCATAGAGACAGGAGCAAACTTCTTCCACCATTGGCATGCCGTGAAGCGTGTTTTCAGATATCATAAAGGCACTCAGCATTTAGGCCTTCTTTATGGGGCTGATACTTCACTTGTCATGCATGGGTTCACTGATAGTGATTGGGCTGGTTGTTCTGACACTCATGTGCCACATAGTGGCAACTGTTTTATGCTTGGTACTTCATGTGTTTCTTGGTTCAGCAAGAAGCAGAGTACAGTTGCTACTCTATGCACATGACGTGGTTCTTATTTCTTCCTCCCAGCAAGGTTTACAGGCACATCTCCATGCACTCCACAGCTTTTGTCAGGACAGAGGGTTGTCTGTAAACCTTGGGAAGACCCAGAGAGCACCGATGGTTCTACCCCGAGGATGTACATATGACATGATCCGGCAGCACCGCAGGATGATCTTACACAGAGGCCGTACCCGTCGCTTTATTTCTAGACGACGGAGGATGATGGCAGATTTTCGGAGGAGATTGCTCCATGGAGACTTGGCACCGCCAGCAGCCCACTTGACACTTGCCCAGATCTTCACACTCATGGCAGGAGGCATGGTCGATGGCCATGACTTCCATCATTTCTTTGGATCACAGACCCCTTAGGGAAGACGATGTTCCTCATATTTCATATTTACATTTTGTATCTAGGCATTTTTTGTACTCTATTTCATTTCATTTTGTATCTAGGATTTTGTAGCCATTTTTGGCATCTTAGCTGTATTACGATGAGGCCACCTAGTTGGCGCATCGTTGATGATGTATTTTCCTTTCGGATGATTTTGTGTCCCATAGGCCATGTATGGCCTTCCGTGGACCTTTAATAAAATTTCTTTCTTTCTTTCTCTCTCTCTCTCTCTCTCTCTAGAAATGGTTTTTGATTGCTAAGTTATTTGACTTCTTCATCACTATTATGAAGTCTTTCAACAAAGCAAGTGCCATTTTTCTAGCCAAGCTCTCTCTCTCTCTCTCTCTCTCTCTCTCTCTCTCTCTCCCTCCCTCACCCCCCCCTCTCTCTCTCTCTCTCTCTCTCTCTCTCTCTCTCGGGGACACACAGATCACTCTGGGAGACCTCCCGTCACTGTTTAGACCCGAGACACGTCCCACGGGAGTCACGATGGCTCTGGTCTTGAGTCGAGCCTCCTCCAGGAGACCACGATGCACGGCACCCCTTGACATACGCCAGCGTCCCATCACCGGCTACACACCAACCAGGGCGACATGATATACGGAGGACTCAGCTCTGCTCCAGTCTTTTTCCTTTTCATTGTCACCCAAATGTATTCGACTATGTATGATCAGATTTAGGACTCAGCACGGGTGATGATGCTCGTTTAGTAGCTCCACCCTTAGTGTGCATTGTATCAGGTTTTCTTTCAGTCTCATAAACCCATCGGTCCCCCTCAACCCTCCCCTCTCCATCCCCCTCTCTGCTCATCCTTCCCCTCTCCCTCTCCCTCCCCCTCTCTCCCTCTCTCCCAGCCGCCCAGCCCAGCCCGTCGCCGTCCAGCCCAGCTTGTCGTCGCCTAGCCCGTCGCTCAACCAGCCCGTCTAGCCAGCCCGTCGCTCAGCCAACCCAGCCCGCCCAACCTAGCCCGTCGTCTCCCGCCCAGCCAGTCGTCGTCGCTCAGCCAGCCCGTCGTCGTCGCCCAGCCCGTCGTAGCCGCTCAGCCGTCGTTTTCTCTCCCCACTCTTGGCTGGGCTACACCCCAGGCCCAGCCAAGGGGTTAGTTCAGCCAAAAGGGGGACAGTCGATATAGCCAGCCCATCCTCCCCTCACCCCCCCAAGCTTTACTCCGCCATGGCAGCCACAACCCCTGCTCCCTTCGACAGGACGTACTCTAGGTATAAGATTCAACCTCCCCCGACACCGACCAAGCCGCAAGAGCAGATTTACCATCTCCAACAAGAAGTACGAGACCTGAGGTCCCAGCTCACCCAAGCCCTAGCTCGTATTGCAGCTTTGGAAGGCCCAGGGAAGCAAGAGATTATTGCAGCAGCCGTACAAACACGTAAATCTCAGCCCCCAACACCACAGCTGATTTCTACGGTTAGAGAGCTCATCCAAGTGAAAGTGACAGCTGAATCCAAGGTTGACATCCAAACAAAGATCCAAGAACATCACCTTCGGAAAGAGAATGCTATGAAGATTCGAATAGGGGGAATACCAGATTGGTAGCATGAGAATGACACTTCCGATGAGGCAATCGAAAGAATCAAGGCAGCAGTCCCAACCATTGACTGGTCAACAAGCCCAACTGATGACAAGAATGATGATGAAGAAGATTCTTCCCCAGTTTATTTATCACCCAGGAATGGACACACTGTCATCACTTTCAACTCGAAGACACTCACGAAGAGGATTCTACGACAATCCTATAAGCTGAAGGGGACAAAGATATGGATTGCTGAGGAGCTTACAAGAACCCAACTGAAGGACAAAGCTACCGAGCTTGCTAAGGTTCGGGCAGCCAAGGAAGCAGGAAAATGGGCAGTCTATCGTGACGGTCTTGCAGTGATTAGAGAATTTAAGACAAAACCTAAAGACCCACAGTCTTAAACTGATGTAATGGCCACCCCATAGCCTAGTACCTAGTTTTATCTTCTATGTTTTTAGGTTCTATGTGTTTTTGTTTTATGGAGGAACCTAATGATACTCCCAGGGAGGTTGCCTATGGCCCTCTCTGTACTGATGTATAAGCAGGTCTCTTTTGTCCCATAGACCTTTTAGGTCTCCAATGGACATTAATAAACTCTCTCTCTCTCTCTCTCTCTCTCTCTCTCTCTCTCTCTCATCAAAGGATGGAGTGATTATCAGACCCCGATGTGGGTCTCGTCTCACCAGCTGAGGATCAAGATAGGGAGTCACGGTGGCTCTGGTCTTGCGTCGAGCCTCGTCCAAGAGACCGAGATGCACGGCATGTTGGAATTATATCTATAATTCAGCAGTGACCAATGTAATATAATAAGTTAGTTAGGGGCACTTTTCCCTCATTTAGAGGTTTTTCCCCCTAACTGCAGTTAGTTCACTAACTATGGTTAGTGACTACTAAGGTTTTGTCACTATGACAAAACCTTATCTACACTACTTTGTGTTGTACTCTAACACACACTCTATTGAGCAACTACAGCTTCTAAGCTTTTGACTCTCTCACTCTCTCTAGCTCTCACACTCTCTGGCTCTCATACTCTCTATTCCTTCATTTGGTATCAGAGCAGGTCCAAGAGCCTGGTGCTCATAGCTCCCTCATTGCTCCCTCAGCCTCGTTTTTACAGCCTACGTAACTTTTCCCGTACAGTCCGTACGACTGTACGGAAGCCTGAAACCTGCCGTACGCTTCTGTCGCCTGCCGTACGATTTCGCCTAAAGTACATCGCCGTACATCGTACCACATCGCCGTACGATTTTGTCGCCTGCCGTACGATTCTGTCGCCTGCCGTACAAATCCGTACCTCTACGTCGTACTTCGCCGTACAGCGCCGAATCTATCTGTCGTGGTCACCGTACCTGTCGACGCAGCACTTCCCGTACGGTGCCATACAATCTGTACGGCACTTCCGTACACTATTCAGTACAATCTGTACTGAATCTCAGTACAGCAGCAATTCTTCTTGGTTTTGGACAAAAGATTTGCAGGTGTCTCTTGGCTAGTCATCTTTGATTTTTGGCAGGTGATTTTTGGCAGGCTGAGTTTGCAGACAGCCATTGTTTGGCTAAGTATTCTGCAAGAACATTTGGGGCATTTTGCAGATTGAAGCCATTGCAATCATTGGGCAATTTTGAAGCTATCACAAGAGCAAAATTGCAGATTTATCTGAAATTTGGGGCTTTTGTATTAAAATTGCAGATTTGGGGCTTTTGACATTTTTACCCCTTTCTGGCTGCAATTTTTAGCTACAAATTGGGGCTTTTGTGTTTGGAGAGCATTTTTTGGAGTATTCAGTATATACTGCCTTTATTGGAGTGTTTGGAACACTTTTGGCAGATTTTGGAGAGTGATTTATGCTTGGACAGATTTTTGACAGCTCAACTGCAGAAATCTAAGTTGCATATACAGCCCGTGCTTGGGTGTGTTTTTTGGGAGCTGTGCATTCTATTCCCAGTAAGGGAATTCAGCTTTGTATCTGCTTCAATTCCTTTATCAGATATGGCCCATCAAAATCAGAATGATTTTCAGTTCGGTGGTCTTTCTCAGGAAGACAAATTGGATGGTACCAACTACTCCCTATGGAGTTTCATGGTACGTAATATTCTGATTTCTCGCAATCTATGGGATTATGTCAATGGGGATGAAATCCGACCAGCAGATATTGCACCTGCTACCCCTCCTCACCAAGGAGGTGGAAGAGGTCGTGCACAAGGTGCAGCTGCAGGACAAGTTGTTGGTGCAGCTACAGTTAATACTCCTGAGCAAAAGAGATGGGATTCACGGGATGCCTTAGCCTTGTCTTGCATCTCTCTTTCAGTGAAAAGATCAATCATTCCGCATATCCGGTCGTGTAAGACCTCCAGGGCAGCGTGGGATATTTTGGAAAGCATGTATGCAGCACGGAATGATGCCAGGGTATCTTTTTTAAAAAGAGAGTTGAGCAATACACATATGGAGGAGGGTGACTCCATGTCAGCCCACCTCACAAAGCTACAGGATCTCAGAGAGCAGTTGTTAAATATAGATGAAATTATTCCTGATTCAGAGATGATTACAACCACTCTGAATTCTCTTCCTGAGTCTTATCTCAGCTTTCATACTTCGCTGAATTTATCATTGAGGGGGGGTGCAAATCCTCTTTCTTTTCATGAGCTGATAGGACTTCTGCTTCAGGAAGAGCAGACCAGGAAAAATTTGGCTTCACGTGCAGGTGAACAAGCCATGCTCTCAAAATTCAAATCAAAAACAAAGGGACAGGCAAAAACAGCAGCAAATCAGCCTTCCAGTGGGTCAGGACAGCCTTCACAAAAGGCTAAAAGTGATGCAAGCAAGCCCAAAAAGAAGGGTTTCTGTCACTACTGCAAAAAGCCAGGCCATCACATAGCAGAATGCAGGAAAAGGATTGCAAAGGAAAAGAAAAACAGCTCAGGAATGGCTGTTTCAGATTCAGCCCCTTGTGCATCTGACAGTGGGGATGCTGCAGCCAACTTTGTTGGTCAAGATTATGCCTTTTTATCTTGCATTTCTGATTCTAGGTTGGCTGTTCCAGATGCTCGGGATAGTACAGCTTCATGCAGTGATGATACATATGCATTTTTGACTTGCAGTTTTGACTCTCCTTCAGATGCATCTGCTTTCAGTGTTGATGAAACACTGAACACATGGTATTTTGACAGCGGTGCATCCAAGCACATCACTTCGAGGAAGTGTCTCTTTACTTCCTTGCATTCACCCCCTGTTGGTAAGAAAGTCACTTGTGCCAACAACTCCTCATATTCAGTACGTGGCACAGGAGAAATTGAGCTCACTGCAATTGATGGCTCAATTTTCAGACTTTCTGATGTTTTATATGTGCCTGGCATAACCAAAAATCTCCTTTCAGTGTCCACTCTTAACAGAGATGGATTTCAGGTCATCTTTGAGGATGACAAATGTGTTGTCCGGGACAGGGAAGCTAACTATGCCTTAATGTTATCTGGTACTCTGCTGCGTGGGCTTTTTCAGCTTGATATTTTTCAGAAAAGAGCAGCTCATGCTTTGGCAATTTCTTCCCCTACAGTTGCCATGCAAAATGCAGAATTATGGCATGCCAGATATGGCCACATGAATTACAACAGCTTGATGACACTTCAAAAATTTTCAATGGTTGATGCATTGCCCCCTCTTGAGATACCTCCTCCACATGCCTGTGAAGGGTGCATTTTAGGTAAAATGCATAGATTTCCCTTCAAGAAGGATGGTTCAGTTAAAGCTGTTCGCAAATTGCAGCTTATACACAGTGATGTCTGTGGTCCCATGAGGACTCCTTCATTGGGTGGTCATCTCTACTTTGTCACATTTATTGATGACTACTCCAATTTTACTTGGGTTTATGGGCTGAAAAAGAAATCTGAAGTGTTCACAGTGTTTAAACACTTTTCAGCCATGGTTGAAAATGAAACCGGGCTCAAGATACAGATATTACGCACAGATAGAGGTGGGGAATACCTATCTGCAGAATTTGATGCTTTCCTCAAACAAAAGGGTATTGTGCATCAGCTCACAGTCAAGCTGACCCCTCAGCAAAATGGCAAAGCTGAGAGGAAAAATAGAACCCTCATGGAGATGGACAGATGTATGCTGAAAAGCAAACACATGCCTCATAAATTCTGGTTAGAGGGTTTGATGTGTGCCAATTACATTTTGAACAGGGCTCCCACTAAGGCTTTAAAAACAAAAACATCTTTTGAGGTCTGGAATGACAGGAAGCCTTCAGTGGATCACTTCCGAGTCTTTGGATGCCTTGCCTATGCACATGTGCCAGTTGAATTTAGGCACAAATTGTCAGATAAAGCCATCAAATGCATATTTGTTGGATACAGTGCAGAAAGCAAGGGGTATCGTCTCTACAATCCTGCTACACGCAAAATCATTGTAAGTAGAGATGTGATATTTTCTGAAAATTCAGCTTACACTCAGGCTGATTTTCAAATGCCTTCACCTTCAGAAGATGTATTTCAAGGGTTGCTACCCATTGCATTGGGTTCCCCTGCTGATTTTTCTGATCCACATCAGAATTTACAGCAACCTTCAAATGCTTCAGTTCCGCCACGGGATGTCATGCCTCCTCCACAGGAAGTGGAACAAGTGGTACAGCAAGAAATTGCAGACATACATGCAGCAAAAACAGTCCCAAACTGGCTGTTACAGACTCTCCGGGAGAGTAAACTTGATGCCCCGTTACCTGGCAGGACTCGCAGTGCAGCAAGGCACATGGAAGGTGCTAATTCAGTGGAATCAGCATATGCAGGTACTCTCCTTGATGAAGAGGAGCCTGCCACATTTGAAGAGGCACAAGGTAATGTGCATTGGATGAATGCCATGCACGATGAGTTGCAGTCCATTGTCAAAAATCAGACTTGGGATGTTGTGGACTTGCCACCGGGTAAACATGCTATTGGCACCCGATGGGTATTTAAAGTCAAACGGAAGCCAGATGGCTCCATTGACAGATATAAAGCCAGGCTGGTTGCTAAAGGCTATGCTCAGAAAAAGGGCATAGATTATGAGGAGACTTTTGCTCCTACATCCCGAATGACCACCATCCGATCAATAATTGCAATGGCTGCACATTTTGAGTGGAATGTTCATCAGTTGGACATCAAAACAGCCTTCTTAAATGGGGACTTGCTGGAAGAGGTGTATGTCAAACCACCTCCGGGTTTTGAAATTACAGCAAATGCACTTCAAGTCTGCAAGCTTAATAAAGCTTTATATGGGCTGAAACAGGCCCCTCGTGCATGGTATGCCAAGATACATGCCTTTTTGACCAGCAAGGGGCTGCACAATAGTCCTACTGAGAGCACCCTCTACATCAAGATGGATGGGGGGGAAATATTAGTCATCCTTCTTTATGTTGATGACTTACTGCTCACAGGGTCCAATGACGACAAAATTGCAGATTTCAAAACTGATTTGCAGACCCACTTTGATATGTCAGATTTGGGGCTGCTTCATTTTTATTTGGGGATCCAGTTCTCTCATGAGAGACGTGGCACTGTTATGTCTCAGTCCAAGTATGTTCAGAAACTTTTGGACAGATTTAACATGCAAGAGTGTAAGCCCATATCTACTCCTATGGAACCAGGGCTGAAACTCACAATGCATGATGCAGGAGAATCAGTTGATGCCACACTTTATAGTCAAGCTGTTGGATGCCTCATATATCTCTGCAATACTAGGCCTGATATTCAGTTTGCAGTATCTCAGGTGAGCAGGTATATGCACAGCCCTAAAACTATGCATTGGCAGGCAGTTAAGCGCATCTTCCGTTATTTGCAAGGCACCAAGTCTTTTGGCTTACTATTTCCCAGGGGGGGTGACTTGCAGATGCATGCCTACAGTGATTCAGATTGGGCTGGTGATTATGACACTAGGCAGTCCACTAGTGGCAATTGTTTCTTTTTGGGAAAATCTTGCATTTCATGGCTAAGCAAGAAACAATCTACAGTGGCTACCTCGTCATGTGAAGCTGAGTACAGGGCAGCTTTCACAGCAACAGTGGAATGTGTCTGGCTGAGACGTTTATTTGCTGATCTTTATCTGTCTTTGGAGGGTCCTTCTCCAATTCTCACTGATAGTCAGAGTGCCATTGCAGTGGCAAAGAATCCAGTGTTTCATGCTCGCACGAAGCACATTGAGGTTCACTATCATTACGTCAGAGAGAAGTTACATGCAAGAGAGATCAGTATGATCTTTGTGTCCACACATGACAACGTTGCAGATATCTTCACCAAAGCACTACCACGTGAGAAGTTCGAGGCATTTCGCAGTGCCCTGAACTTATATCCATTTGGTGATTGATCAGCCTTGTACATGACATTGGCACTGCAGGGGGGTGTTGGAATTATATCTATAATTCAGCAGTGACCAATGTAATATAATAAGTTAGTTAGGGGCACTTTTCCCTCATTTAGAGGTTTTTCCCCCTAACTGCAGTTAGTTCACTAACTATGGTTAGTGACTACTAAGGTTTTGTCACTATGACAAAACCTTATCTACACTACTTTGTGTTGTACTCTAACACACACTCTATTGAGCAACTACAGCTTCTAAGCTTTTGACTCTCTCACTCTCTCTAGCTCTCACACTCTCTGGCTCTCATACTCTCTATTCCTTCACGGCACCCCGTGACGGGCACCAGCGTCCCATCACCAGCTATGCACCAGCCAAGGGGACATGACATACAGAGGATTCCGCTCCACTCCACTAGTCCTTTTCTTTTCATTGTTGCATCCAGATGTATTTGATTATGTATGATCAGACTTAGGATTCAGCACGGGTGATGATGCTCGTTTCAGTAGCTCCACCCTTACTCTGATTTGTATCAGGTTTTCTTTCAGTCTCATAGACCCATCGGTCTTCCGAAGACTCTATTAAAATTTCTTTCTTTCTTTCTTTCTTTCACCACCTACAAGCCGTTTTATATGTATACTGAAACGATAGAAAATCTCACGACAACCTCACCAACTACTCCAAGACTACATCTGACCAAAAAGACAGGGTTCTTGACGATTCTTCATAGACCTTCGCAGTACTCTCGTACTCTTTCAAAATCTTGGAGGAGAATACTAAAGCAACCACAATTGCATGCACCAGTAAACTACCACGAGGGAAAGATTGGCCCAAAAACCAAAGCATCAAAGTTGTCACACAACTGCATATAATCTGCACTATCTGCTTTGGCCAGAATCTCGAAACCAAAATGGCCTCACCCCTACCAGGTTTGTTGTCCTTACGAGACTCCAAGAAAGACTCCGACCAACCTATGGACCCTGACTGAGCAGCTACTCACACTACCTCCTACCAGAGATAGAAGGCGACTCATTGAGCCTCCATGACAAAGAGAAAGAGCTCAAGGCTCTGACCTAGCTTTTTACGTTGATCCCAACCGCCTTGATTGGAAGTTGCCAGAACTGAGAACTGCCTAAACACCAAGTGCCATCCATGTATAGGTCTGCCACTTACCCGGCCAACCAAGAAGCTGGCTCTAGCATGGTCCCATGGGATTGGGCCTTCCAACCACGTCCAGCATGGTCCAATAATGAAGATCCACAATGACAAGTCCTTTAGACCTTAGGATCCAAAACACCTCCCCCATGAAGATTATTCCAACATGACAAAGACATGAAAGTGACTCCAGAGGGGACTTGCAAAGCCATGGAAGAGCTCAAAACAGAAAATGCCTGTCTCAAGAAGACATTGTAGCTATGCAAGCCACCATGCAAGGGAAACATGCTGAGCTAAACCAGTAAATCACCAAGGAAGAAGCGAAAATGTTGGAATGGAAAGACGTCGTTAAAAAAGGCACATCAGCCCCCAAGAAGGAGATCATATCAGATGCCCTAGAGGAGGACAAGAGATGGCACAGCAAGTCCTTAAATGTTCTGGTCAGGGGCCCAGGAGTAGCAGATACCCGTATGGCAGATGTTAAAGCCATGTTCACCAAGATGGGTGTCAACCTTACTTGCTAAGCAGCCTAGAGGGTGGGCAAGGCAGGCACACCGACAAGGCCACTGGTAGTGAGATTCCCGACAATAACGGATAGGTTCACCCTCACGAGCATGAGGGCAACATTGAAGGGAACCAAGACTTTCTTGGATGATGATCTGACCCTCCTACAACAAGGACACCGAAGGGAGGGGATGGACCTCTACTTGAAGTGCCACCACCGTTGTGCCGATACACAAAGCGAGAGATCCCATGGACGAGGAACTACCGCACCCTCATGATTAGCCACACACTACCCAAGATCTATGAATCCGTACCACAGAGATACATTGGCTCACCACACAGAGGCACATACGCAATAGGCCTTAAGACAGGCTAGTTTCTCGAGGCAGCATTCCGCTTTTGACCACATCTTCACCCTACGATCCATCCATTACGAGCCATCATCGAGAAGGCGAGATCAAGATCCAAAAAGTCCACACTTGCCTTGTAAACTTTCAGAAGGCCTCTGACATAGTCCCACAAGCGTGCATGATTAGGAGACTCCTAGAGATGCAGATCCCAGGGACATAATTTGGGTAGTGATGAGCTTATATGAGTCAGACACAAGGAGAGTGCATGGGCTGGAGGCCTATCAGATTGGATTGAGCAAGATCAGAGTGAAGCAAGGATGCCTCCTCTCACCAACATTCTTTGGGCTCTACATTGATGAAATCACTAGGAGGAGACGGATCCTTTCTTTCTAATTGACGATACAACCACCGTTGTACACAGAGGACATAGTCATCATATCCTCTTCAGCAGCAGGCCTACAAAATGCTGAGGTGTTGTCAATGATGATTATAACTATAGCCGATGCAGTTATCCCACACATTTAGGTGGTGGACTTAGGAAGTATGGGACATAGGAGCTACAAGAGCCAAACAATACTCCAAGGATCCAACCTCCAAAATCAATTTGTTCACCATGAGGACGGAGGAGGGAGAAGCCATGCATTACTACCTCACGAGAGTGATTGAGGTTGAGATTAACTGGCAGCAGTTGGTCATAAGGTGGACCCGGTCCAGTTGCCTATGCTTGTGTTGAATATGCTGCCAAAGAGCTCCAAAACCTTTGTGGAAGGCCAAAGCCACTCACTTTTAAAGAGTTGAGGGCTCTGTTGGTATAGGAGGAGGCCAAGGCAAAGATCCACGATAGAGATAGCAGCAAGGACAAAGCCTTTGTTACGCAAGGCAAGAGCAAGGGCTTAGGAAAGAGCAAGCCTAGCAATGGCGAGCCAAACACAAGGAAAGTTGACAAATCTAATGGTAATGAGGACTCTCAGGATATGTGAGGCAAGAAGAGGAAGAAATACTCCTACTGCGACGAGCCTGGACATTATGCAAGGGACTGTACAAAGAAGAAGGCTGATCAAAAGCAGAAATCGTCCAAGAAAGGGTCGGAGGAGTCAAAACCAGTAATGCTAGCATGGTAGCAGAAATAGCATATTTTTTCTACGTGGCTGAGATCACTTATGAAGATCTATGTGAAACTGTCTTAATTTCTGACCTTGAGAGATGGTACAGTGAGCTAGCTCGGAACCCTTTGGAAGGTGGAGGACAGCATTGGTTGCTCAAATTGTTGTGCTGAGAATAAGGCTGACCCCACTTGCATAAAAGAAGTGTCTTTCATGCTTGCATAAAGTGCTCAATAGAAGGTTGATACCACTTGCATGAAGGAAATGTCTTTGGAAGAAATTCCACAATCAGGGTCAGAGGCTGCAAGTGGTGTTACCCTTCCTTGATGCGAGTATAGAGTTAGACATGGAGCCAACCTTTCTCAGCCTTGTTCTCAGCACAAGGACATTTAAGGTTCCAGTCTAGAGTTACACATGGATGTTATGTGTACCTTTAGGAGGTACCTAGCTGTTTTCAAAGCAAGCAGCTAGATGAGTGATTCAAAACTATGTATATCCTTTGTGTATTCATTCAAACTTTAGTAGGTTCTATTGGGCACGTGTCTGCCTTGTTTTTCTTTGGTATTGAGAGAATGGAGGGTAAGAATCTTCCTGGCAAACAGAGAGGAAAGTCTTGGCGCAGAGGCAATCAATGCCAATTACATGACTTCTGTCAAGGACAGTGATAATTGCTTCAAGAAGGAGAATGTTTTTCTGATAAGTGCAGGTGTTTCTGACGCTTCTTCAAGGATCAGTTGCAAGATGTTGGTAGCAGAACAAGGTGAACCTGTTGAAGCCTTTATGGTGGAGATGGGAACATTAACAGAATGCAGTTGCCAGTGGATTAATCAGGTGGGAGCCCATCTGGAGCTTGTGGTCCACAACTTCTAAAGAGATACTTGGTGATGGGGATCTATGTGGATCAGCCAGAGGGATCTCATAGCTCAGGTGTGTTACTTGGTTGAGGATGGTGCCAAAGTGACAACAGTTGAAACAAACCTCAGGACCATGGTGCTTTGATGGAGCCGTGGGCTGTCCTTGGCTTTTGAGGTGGACAGCTGTATGAACATGATGTTGCTTCCAGGATTGCTCGAGAACACTGATGTGTTCCTTATGGAGGAGGGTTGTACCATGGATGATTGGTGCTACATGAATCATACCTGTGTTCCAGGATGACTTACCTTGGTGGAGGTGGATCTGGAGGAACAAGCGCTGCGGATTGAGAACTAAATATCAAGGACGCCAGTTTGTTTCTATCTTCTTCATGGAAGCTTGGAGCATCCGCATTGACGAGTGGATGTAGGTCCACAATGGGTCGGTGAGAGGTGGTGTTGGAATATAGTAGTCACCTCCCCATCTGTGAGCCCCCAAATGATGAGGACATGGGCGAGGATGACCTCTAGTACGACATGGGGTCAGAGGGAAGCCACGTGGGCTGATAAAGAGGAAGCCACAGGGACTGATCTAAGAGAAGAAAGAAAGACATAAATAATATGTGGAATTCAATAATCCTTTTCTGTCCTTGTGCAGCCCCTCAAGTTGTTGTAAGTCTAGCCTATGACTTACACTTCCTCCCTAAATTGCTAAAGAGGTACCTGATTCTACCTCAGAATTTCTTGCTTAATTTGGTGGTTTCTGCCCTAGTTTAGGAGTAATCTAGTCTATGACTAGGAGCTAGTTCTGTTTCAAGCAGGGGGACCTGCAAGGGGGAGAAGTGGGTAGTGGTTTGAGATGGGCGGTTCCTAATAGGCTTGCAGTGGCTCCCCTACATAGGGGGGCGGGCTCTATGACATTTAAGGCACGGGGCCCTGTTTGGAATTGTAATGGTATCTTATAGTCGGATCCATGGAATTTCTTGAAGAGTTACACAAGATGAGATATATCTTTCTTGAAGAGTTACACAAGACGAGACATATCTTTTTATACAGAGACCCATTAGAGCCTAAGGTGCCCTTTTCTTGTAATTAAAAGGTACACATGGGAGAGCAGCATTGAGGACAAGGCTCGGGAGATAGGTGGAGTGTGTAGATAGGGAGGAGCGGCAGTTCTATACAGATCATCTCTCACTGGGACGATCTCCATCAAGACTCATGACACACATTCTAGATATCTGTGGATTCGGATCCAATGCCGCTCTCAACAGGACTTCCTCATTGCAATATGCTACTTCCCCCCGCGACCTCACAATTTGCTAGAGACCTACGTGAGGAGGCTAAGACTTCACCATGCACAGCCCTAAAGATAGAGTCATCGCAAAAATCTAAAACGATACCTGACACCTGCCCATCCTCGTGTTGAAGTCCCCAACAAGGAGGACTTCCCTGTGTCTTGAGAAATCCATGATGTCCGGGTAACTGCTATATGTTGATTTAGATGAGGCAGGGATGTCCCAAGTTTTCACAAATAGGCAAGCCCCAATCACATCTTGTGGACGTCCATTCTTTGACATGGGCAAGATACCTGATCTTGTCAAGGGTTTTCCATTCTCCACGTGATATATCTATGCATTGAGTTTCTTCTCTCGTGTGTCTCTTTTATACGTGATAGAAGTCTATTGCACGGAATGAAAAAACACAAAACAGTCCGGAACAGACTGGAATCTAGAGCCATAAATGCACAACAGTCCAGCACTGTTAATGCACAGTTTTGAGCCATCCAATATGCATACTGTTGCAAATAGCAGCGGACAGCAAGCAATAGCAACTAAATCTCAGTTTCTATCAAGACATGGGGTTTGATACACGGTATGAGTCGAGCTTCTTATGCACCTGGTTCAGCCAGGAATGACAGATGATATCTAATAACCACATTGTCTTTACATGTGTGACATTGAAACACATCACCCTTTTGGTCACCTGACCTGGTTCCCCAACTCATCCCAAGTAAATCTTCAAGAGCATTTTCATCTACATGCTTGTAAGACCACATAGTTTTTGTTCTATGCATATGTATATTCTGAAATAAAGAAGCAAAAATGTACAGAGGCATAAACCAAGATAACCTTGCCCATTTGGATCCAAATGCAAACTTCAAGGCCATGCCCACATCCTTTTCAATCTTGTCACAGAGCTAATGTGCAGGGATCTGTGGGAGCAGACCAGGCAGCTTATGTGGCTGTAACAGAGCCTGGCATAGGCTGGAATGAGGCCCAGGAGAAGGGACCAGAAGAGGCCTAGGTCAGGGCCTTGAATAGGAAGCAGACTGCTGCAGCAGGGTAGCTGGCAGAGCAAAAGCAGATACGAGACTGTAGCAGACATGAACAGTCTGCAATGGCAAGTCAGCAGTACTCCATCAAGCAGGCAGAGGCATGTCACATGGCGGTCCAGTCCGCAGACAGCTGGAGCTGGTTGGCCATTAACTGTGCAACCAGGTCAGTCCAGTCTGTAGGTCTCTGTTGGCGCTATTCTGGGTCGGCCAGATCTGAAGGGCATTTTCCTTTATAAAACGGCCCTGCCCCCTTTGTTGAGGTCAAATTACTGCACCCTTGACCAATATACCTGAGACCTATAATCTATTTGGGATGACAATTGAAGCTCTTCTGCCTATGAAAATAATTAATTTCTACAGAGAACTTATTGTTGGTTTTAGTTGCAAATGAGACTCATAATGATAAGTTTCAAATGCTCAGCATTCTTAAATCATTACCTGTCAGACTTCATGTCTCTTGAAATCTGATGCACACAAAATTACCTTGCCCCGATAGTCATATTTCATCTATATTTTGGACTAATTTCCCATACTTATCAAAAACTTGCCAGCTTAGTCCAGAAGGAACACATCTAAAGCATATCTACATAAGTTGAAGCTCAATGTAAGGGCATCAATGAACGACATAAGCTGAGAAGCTTACAAGACCTTCACCGGATCCAAATACTACAGGTGTACCCCCATCCTCCTCACTTCGTGAATCATAGAACACCTTCCTTTCAGGACCTGGAAGAAATCCTTTGTAATGGATACGGAGTACACTGTCTTGAAGTGGGCAGTCCACCGGAAACTCTCCTGTCATATTCACAGTACGATTAATTTTCTTCAGATCTAGATCCACACTTCTTGTTGCATCAACGTAACCAAAAGGCAGAGCTATCCCATGTTCTAAATTAGAAGATTGGGTGCATTAAAAACTTACAAAGCTGTAAAGTATTTAGTAAGCTAAATTAAAGACTGCATTATATATGGCAAGGTGAATTCAAGAACAAACTCATACTCATAATGCTACTCTCACAAGTCACCAAGAAGGTTAAAACTAAGTCATTCAAATATGCATAGCAGGAATAGCTACAATGGCATCCCACCCAATGGGAGTTAGACCATAATACAAACATTTGTTCTTACATAAGCACACATATCCCTAGCAGGGTGAAATAAATCCAATAAAACTTTACTGCATCATATACTCTTCTCTCTGGAACCAGGTCAATGCATCTAGAGCATTTTCAACATTTTGATCTTTTTTCACATTCAGGACCCATGTATACTTTTTCAATCCCATTTTCATCATCAAATGCACGCACTTTGAAAACCTAAAAACCATTTGGGTTGGGCTGAAACACAAGATGGTCGAGGCCATCTACACTGAGTTGCCCTCCACACACATGCACACGTAGGATAAATGCACACACATGCTTTTTTTTTTGTGGTTGAAATCTCTTTGGCATTATATTATAGAGACACTATCCCAAAAAAAGGAAAGCCCCTAAATACATCAAGAGAAGATTTCAATATATGACAAGTATACATCATAGTCTATATATTGAGTCTGCAGACAATCATAAAAGGATTGCTGCAAAGAGTGCCTCAAAAAGGAGAAAAGTGAAAAAGTTAGGTCACCAAAGACTATGATTTCTGTCCTTCCATAGAGTCCAGAGAGCCCGATAGCAAACCCAGCTGAAAAATAAATCAAACTCCCGTCTAGATGGGTGAATCCCAAAAATCCATAAAGATTTTCCAAAAGTAGCATTCAGAAATCTAGTTCTCAAATACCGTCCAAGGAAACCCAGAAAATCACGGATGTGGGAGCATTGCTAAAGTAGATGAGGCACTGATTCCCGCGGAGCAAAACATCTGTGACAAACAGCTGGAGCTATATGTCTCCGTACCAAAATTTGCCCACAAGGAAGAATCCCTAGGAGACTCTCCACGAGAAAACTTGTTGTCGAAGAGGAATATTTGGATGCCAAATCCCTCGTAGTTGCTTTCGCCACCACTTTGCAGGACGATTCATTTGCCAAAGATTATTCGCCCTCTGTGAAACCCAAGGCAAGGGCAAAAGGAATTTATACAAGGAAGAGACAGTAATGTGGGACAGCCGCAAAGAACGGCATGTCGACCCTAGCATGTGAAGAGTCCAATCCTGAAGCCCTCTAGTGGGTGTACTGGCTGAAAATGCTGAAGCAGATGAGTAATAGTATGCCATAAAGGACTATAATGCATACCAAGATTATATTTTGCAGCAGCCATTGGGAAAGAACGAAGGGTTCCATCATCATGTATGGCATCTACAATCGAGATGATCCCTTTCAAACTTAGGAAATATGAACGTCGAGGCTCCTGCAAAGCCAACGGAAGGGTAAAAACCCTTGACCGATGTATGCTCTTGGCTCGTAGAGAATTGCCTTGCAATGATCCCTACCATGCCATTCCAAGTGCGAGAGTATATGTTTCCAGTCCATCAACATGTGGGATACTAGTGGACAACCTTTGATCTTACCATCAATACAACCAAGAAGGAAATCCCAGTGAGTGGGCCGCCAGTATCCAAAGGCAGGAGTGGTGAGACATGAAATTAAATGGCGCATCATGGCAGCCCAAGGCTGAGGACACTATGAATGCCTGTGATGGAAATGCTAATATTGGCTAAAACAAATGCATACTACTGGAAGTGCTGCAACTACTACAAAATGCCCAATGAACCCTACACTTTGCAAACCCTAACTAGGGGGGTGAGGAGGTGTGAGGATGAAGCGTCTTGGTGGCTTCTCATAGAAGCTAAAGGTTCGGCCCCTTCCTATGTGGCACATCAAAATGCATCAACACATGCATAAGATATCATACCATAATCTGATTGGGTGCCTGGCATGATGAGTGCAATAGCTGTGTGACATGAGTTAGACCATGATGCAGTGTCATGTGGTACTCATCTGCTCCATCCATAGTGGATGTATGTGGGGGTATGCCACATCATATGACCCCTTAAAAATCTCTAACCAGTGTTCATGCCATAACCTAGGACCTAGATTAACTACCACTCTTTTGACCTTAAATCATCCCAGCTACAAACCACCCCGAGTGTGATTTAATGAACTAACTCCATAGTTGCTCACTATCTTTTCAAACACTTTCCCTTGATGAACAATAGTTAGGGCTTTACACCTACCAGCTTGGAAAAGTCCTATTGCTTAATCCTAGTAAGAGGTTCAATTAGGATATGTACCACCGGATATTCTGTCGGACGGTAGATAAGCTCAATTTCATTACTCACAATCTTTGTCAAGTATAAAGTAAGGTTCCACCTCAATGTATTTTGTTCTAGCATGACATACATAATCCATGGCTAGTTTAATAGAGCTCTAGCTATTGGTATATATATAGGTGTTGGATCTTTTTAATAAGGTCCAATATTATTCAAGATCCTTCTTAACCAAATAGCGTCACAGAGTGCATTTGTGGATGGTCTATGCTCAGCTTCTCGAGGGATTTAGCAATAGTACTTTGTTTTTACTCCATGATTTCAAGCCACATCCAATCTTCATGCAATATCCAGATGTACATCTTTCATCTCGATATCTTGCCCAATCACTATCAGTAAAGCTTGACAATTGTAGATCATTGCTTCTTCTATGTTCCATAAGTCAAGGCTCCCACAACATACCTAAGAATTCTCTTGGCTGCCTTCCAATGGCTGATCCAAATTCTCTTGGCTGCCTTCCAATGGCTTTCTTTTGGATCAGCCATATATTTGGATACTGCACTAACTAGGTGCCTGTATTACGTACCATCTACTCCAAGACTATCCTAATCCTTCAATAATTTCTCACCTGGATTCATTGGTGTATTAATCGTCTTACAATTCTCCATTTCTAAATCGTTTGAGGATTTCGTTTACATACTCAGTTTGGCATACAACGTTTTATCTTGGTCACTCCAAACTTCAATTCCCAAACAATAATGCATAAAGCCAAGGTCATTCATGTCAAAGGCTTTATTCAATCCTCTTTGGCTTGTTTCATCAGTTACTCATTATTACTGTGATGAATGTGGGAGATGAACAAACAAGCAGGAGGCAGGAAGCAAGAGAGCTGGAGAGCAAAACATAGGATATGCAATGGATAAGATGAGATACAAACAAGAAGAGTGGAGGTGGTTTTGTCTAAGTGACAAAACCACACTAACCCACTAACTGTGGTTAGGAAAAAAAACCTCTAGTGAGGAAAAAGTGCCCCTAACTCACTGATCGATTACATTGTTCACTGCCTAGAATATGGCAATAATTCTAACACCCCCCCTGCCGTGCCAATGTGATGATGTACAAGGAAGTGATAATCACCAAAAGGAGATAAGTTCAAGACACTGCGAAATGCCTCAAACTACTCATGTGGAAGTGCTTTGGTGAAGGTGTCTGTGACTTTGTCAAGTGTTGACACATAGATTATATTGATCTCCCCCGCATGCAACTTCTCTCTAACATAATGATAATGAACCTCAATGTGCTTCGTGCGAGCATGAAACATAGGATTCTTTGCCACTGCTACTCTGACTATCAATGAGAATCGGAGAAGGACCCTCCAATGAGAGATGAAGATCAACAAACAAACGACACAGCCAAACACATTCAACTGTCATTGTGAAAGCTGCCTTGTACTCAGCTTCACATGAGGAAGTAGCCACAGTAGATTGTTTCTTGCTAATCCAAGAAATGCAAGCTTTGCTCAAAAAGAAACAATTACCACTGGTAGGACTGCTAGTGTCATAGTCTCCAGCCCAATCTGAGTCACTGTAAGCATGCATCTGCAAGTCACTTCCCCTGGGAAACGTCAAGCCATAAGACTTTGTGCCTTGCAAGTAACGAAAGATGTATTTATCAGCCTGCCAATGTGTTGTCTTTGGGCTGTGCATATACCTGCTCACCTAAGATACTGCATATTGTATATCGGGCCGTGTATTGCACAAATAAATGAGGCATCCAACAGCATGGCTATAAAGTGTGGCATCCACTGATTCACCTGCATCATACATAGTAAGCTTCAGCCCTGGCCCCATGGGAGTGGCTGTAGGCTTACAATCTTACATGTTGAATCTATCCAAGAGCTTTTGCACATACTTGGATTGAGACATAACGATGCCACGCTTGTCTTGTATGAGCTAGATCCCCAAATAAAAATTTATCATACAAAAATCTGTGATGTCAAATTCAGCTTTCAATTCAGCCTTGGAATCTGCAATTATTTCCTCATCTGACCCTGTCAGCAACATGTCATCTACATAAAGAATGATGACTAAAATAACCCCCCCATCCTTCTTGATGTAGAAGGTGCTAACAGTTGGACTGTTATGCAGCCCCTTGTTGGCCAGGAAGACATCAATCTTAGCATACCATGCACGTGGGGCCTGTTTCAGCCAATATAAAGCTTTATTCAGCTTGCAAACTTAATGTGCATTGCCCGAAAGTTCAAAGCCAAGAGATTGTTTGACATAAACCTCTTCCTGCAAGTCCCCATTAAGGAAACCTGTTTTTATGTCCAACTGATGAACATTCCAAACAAAAGTTGCAGCCATTGAAATAATTGATCTGATAGTTGTCTTCCAAGATGTAGGAGCAAAAGTCTCCTCATAATCTATGCCCTTTTTATGAGCATATCCTTTGGCAACCAGCCGTGCCTTGTACCTATCAATGGACCCATCTGGCTTCCTTTTCACTTTGAAAACCCATTTGGTACCGATGGCAAATCCACAACATACCAAGTCTGATTTTTCTCAATGGACTGCAATTCATTGTGCATGCCCCTCTGTGTGCCTTGCTACACTACGAGTCCTACCAGGCAAAGCATGGCAACAGTGGGGGTGTTTACTGCAAGTGCAAGATCGGATCTTTTCTCGTAAACGTCGAGCTGAAAAAGACCCCGATACTAAGTGCCAGACAACATCAAAGCATTATCATTTTCTTTGTCTCGAACTGCACACTTGGCATCTTCAAAGATGACCTGAAACCCTCCTTGATTGAGCGAGGACACTGAAAGTAAATTCTTCTTGATACCAGGCACATAAAGAACATCATAAATTCTGAAATCTGTGCCATCCGTGGAGGTAAGTACAATGTCACCCACTCCACACACTGAATAAGAAGAATTATTTGCACAAGTCACCTTCTTTCCAGCAGGTGGTGCATGCAGAGATACAAAAACACTCTTCCTGGAAGTGATGTGCTTGGATGCACCACTATCAAAATATCATGTGTTCACTGTCTCATTGACAATGAAAGTGCATGCATCCTTCGAAGGGTCATAGCTGCAAGTCAGGAAAGCATAAGAGTCATCCTCAAGAGTGTATGTAGTATCCGGACCAGCCACTTGAAAATCTGAAAATCTGAAATGCAAGACAAAAAGGCATAATCCTCTTCCACAAAATTGGCTGTAACATCAGCTCCATGCATCTGAGACAGCCATACCCGAATCCCTTTTCTATTCCTTTGCTATTCTCTTCTTGCATTCACCAATGTAGTGACTCAGCTTCTTGCAGTAGTGACAAATACCCTTCTTCTTTGCCTTCTCTGCATCACCTTTTTCCTTGTGAGAGGGCTGTCCGGAATCAGCTTTATGCTGATGTGTAGGCTGATTTGCATGCTGCTCTTGTTGCTGCCCTTTCCCTTTGGGCCTGAATTTTGAAAGCATGGCATGCTCACCAGCTGTGCGGCCATGTTTTTCCAAGTTTGCTCCTCCTGCACAACAAAAGTCCTACCAACTCGTGAAAAGAGAGAGGATTGCCACCACCCCTCAATGACAAATTCAGCGAGGTATGAAAACCGAGATACGACTTAGGAAGAGAATTCAGAGCGGTGGTAATCATCTCTAAATCATGAATGAATTCAGCAATTGTTCCCTCAAATCCTAAAGCTTGGCGAGATGATCATTCATTGAGTCACCCTCATCCATATCTGTGTGAGATAGCTCTCTCTTCAGGAAAGGACCCTGGCATCATTTTTGGTTGCAAACATGCTCTCCAAAATATCCCAAGCTGCCTTTAAGGTCTTACATAACCGAATGTGCGGAATGATAAACCTTTTGACAGAAAGGGATATAGCTGAAAGTGCTAGTGCATCACGTGAATTTCACCTTTTCTGATCCTGTGTAGGAGCCACCGCTGCAGCAGCTCCTACACCTACCACTTGTCCTGTACCTTGTGCTTGTCCTCTACCCCTTCATCCACCTTGTTGAGGAGGAGTGGCACGTGCAATCACATTCTCTAGGCAGTGGAGAAAAGTAAAGACAAAGCACTCAAAGTCAATAGCAAGGAGGAAGCAACTATGCTGGTTGAAGATAATCTCCTCAAAGATCAAGATTGGGCCTTCTGATGAACATATGCTCTTCATGAGCAGTCGGGTATCATGTTCTTTGTGAACAGTTCTTCATTTTTAGCTCTTTGTGAGCTACTACTTCTCTGTGAACATTATCACTGAGACGCTCTTGTTATGAGCGCATGATTCTATTGTGATTGCTCTTTGTGAGCATTAGTAGATTCAGTATTATGATTTTATGCTTCTCCCCATTTCGCTCGAGGGAGGGCTTGTAGCAAGTTTTTGATTACAAGGTCGTACTTATGAGGAGCTAATCAGCTTGAAGTTTGATGGAGGGGTCAAAATATACGTGCCATGTGGCAGGCTTGCATGCGATGTTCTACGTAGTTCCTTTGAGGTGAGCTTTGGTCACCATGAGAGGCTTTCTTTCCCGGTCGGCTCGCGATATCTTGCCTCTCCCATGAGAGTTGGTTAATGACTCTTGGTAGTGGTGATTCAACAGGTTGGAGGCTACTCGTGCAAGTCTCTGGTTGGTACGTTGTTGCTGGCGAGCATGATATGGTGGCGATTCAACAGGCTAGAGGCTACTCGTGGAGGTCTCTGGTTCGTACGTTGTTGTTGGCAACGATGAGATGGTGGTTCTCTCTAGCTTCTAGGTCATTGTCTGTGTGTGTGGGAGTTGGTCTTTTTTGTAGAGTCTTTATGACAGAGACTGTGGCTGGTTGTCACCCATAACAGAGTCTTTTCAATAAGCCTTTGTGACTTAGCATATTTTCTTGTAAGCTATGACAAACCCGGTAGGGGTGAGTAGCATTATCTTGCAATATGAAGTCTTTTGTAGCTTGTCTCTGAATCCTTGTCTGTCATTTTATGTGAGACTATTGTCATTTCATGTAGAGATTTCTAGCTGAATGTTATATCCAACATATGGTATCAGAGCAGGTCGCTTTCTGAGAATCTAGGAGAATTCATGAGAGGCAGTGTGGTTCATACATGTCTAAGGGAGCAGTCATACAAAGACAAGTGTTCCAATTGTGAGAAGACGTAGGAGCAGTCTAAGTCGTGAATCGAGATCATCTCTTTATATTTTAGCTGAGGCTTGCTTTTGAATTCTCCTCAATCCCAAAAGTTTCTGACAATGGATATGTCAAAGAAGGACAGTCGTGGAGCGATATTGGTGACTTTCAATGGTCAGAACTTTCCTTCATGGCAATTAGCAACACGCTTGTTATTTATGCAAAAAGGACTGTGGGTAGTGGTCTCTGGATCGGGAAAGAGACCCAAAGAGCGTTCTCATGATGCTGAGAAGATTCCTGCATGGGAAGCCAAGGATGAGAAGGCCCTAGGATATTTGGGCTGTGCTCAAGGTCCTGAATACTTCCTTGTCTCTGAATCCTTGTCTGTCATTTTATGTGAGACTATTGTCATTTCATGTAGAGATTTCTAGTTGAATGTTATATCCAACAAATCTGACTGCAAAAATCTGCAATGTGACTCAATCTGAGTCCAAAATTGCCTACAAAACTCCGAAACTGACTGTCCATTGCCGAATTGCATCCAAAATGCAAAAGCCCCAAATTTTTGCGGGAACTTGCAACCGAAAGAGAGCAAATTGATTGAAAGCCCCAAATTTTGTAATTTGCTTGCAAAAGCCCCAAATTTGCAGATTTATCTGCAAAGCCTACAAAGCAAGAAAATCTACCCCAAATTCTCTTCCGACAGATTTGCCAAACAATAGCTTAAAATACATCAGCCCAAAAGCATAAATTATTCACCAACTCTTCCAAATGTGCCTGCAAAACACTTGCAAATTGGCCAAAAGCCCTAAATCCTGCAAAATGAGTGTCCAAGACCAAAAGCCCCAAATTGCAGGGGTGAAATTGACCCAAAATTGGGGTAAATCCAAGAAAAGCCCTAAATTGATTACAAATGCCCAAATTGAAAACAATGTGCTAAAATCTACCCCAAAATTGACCTGTGGGCACACCCAAACTCTCCATATCCATTTGTACGAAGAAGTCACCTGTGCAAGGCAACTGGCTTCACTACACAGGCTAGAGCTGTACAATAAAGGAGTAGGTACGAGCTTGAGCTGTCAAGTGTACCGGCCAGTACGGACTGCTTGTACGGCTGGCTTCACGCAGGCATAGCAGAGCTAATGGATAGGGCTGTACGAAATGTACAGAAGCAGTACAAACTGCTTGTACGGAAGAAATCGCCGTATGGAAAAGAGGAGCTCATGTGTACGGATGTACGGCGATGTAGGTACGAAAGCACGTACGACCAACGAGACTGTAGCTGCGTAGGTGTATAGATGTACGGCGATGCATGTACAAAAGCACGTAAGACCTACAGGACTGGAGGTGTATGAATGGGGCTCGTCTGAATGTACGGACGGAGCTAGTACGGATGGGTACAAAGACTTGTACGGCTGCAAGTGGCATATGTACGGGCAGCGTGGAAGCTGGTTGACCTTACAACGTACGGACGGGAGCTGGGGCTGGTGCAGACGAGAATGATGGCGGGCTGGTAGGACAAGAGTGCTGGTCTGATACCGAATGTGGGAGATGAGCAAACAAGCAGGAAGCAAGAAGCAAGAGAGCTGGAGAGCAACATGTAGGATATGCAATAGATAAGATGAGATACAAACAAGAGTAGTGACAAAACCACACTAACTCACGAACTGTGGTTAGGGGGAAAAACCTCTAGTGAGGGAAGAGTGCCACTAACTCATTTATGGATTTCATTGGTCACTGCCTAGAATATGGCAATAATTCTAACAATGAATATGTGATCAACATGTAAAACTATGACAGCTCTATCGCCTTTAACATCATGCTTTGTACACATACCATAATCTGACGTACTCTTATTGAAACCCTTTTCATCGAAATTTCCTGCATTCTTCAAACACCAAACATGCTGTGCTTGTTTTGAACTATACAAAGTTTTTTGTAATTAGCAAGCCTTCTTCCTCTTGCCTTTGATCTCAAATCCATGCGATTGGCCTATGTAAACCTCCTATTTTCTCTAGAATCATGTTTCATTTCATAGCTTTCAATTGTGCAACAACAAGCTCTTAAGTTCTTGACGAAAAAAATATTTTTTTCTTTTACAATGAATCATGTTAGTCTAAATATTGGAGGTACATGTTAAATGTTTATCATTACCACTTGATTTTACATGAACTAGAATCTTGCATTCCTCCTCATGTACATTTCTCACATTTGTCCTTACTTGGTCAAGTTTATGATTTGGTACAATGTAATCAATTGTACTTTTTGGCTTTTTAGATGGTATTTAGGGCAAAAAAGGAGTGATTATGTTATTATCATAAAACTTTATACATCCAAAATGCTATCCTTGTCAGGCTAGAATAAGGGTCTAGCTATTGTCATAAGTTATTTTGAGACCACAAAAGATGGTAGTACCCAACATTTGAACCTACGTAGTGAGACTGATAGAAGAAAACATAGCGTTAAGAAAAGCAGTTTTCACATTCATCTAATAAAAAGGCCAGCCATAACAAGTAGCAAAGGATACTATCACTCTGATAGTGTTATGCTTGAGCCTTGGCTACTAGTGCAAAGGTTTCATCATAGTCTATGCCTTCCTTTGGGGCATAACCATTTGCACAGTTTCTTGACCCTCACCAGAATCTGATGAAGGTTCTTTGGCAACATGTGGTTCAGCCTTTCTCTCTACCACTTGCTTGGCGATAGGATGAAAAGATGTATCCTATTGTGAAGTGTAACCAATTCCTCCTCCATCAAATACTACATCCCTCTTAGCAATGATGTTTCAAGCTTCAGAATTCCAAATCTTGCAGGCCTTGTGACCATCGTTCTTGCCAACAAATATGCCTTTAAAGCATTTAGTAACAAGTTTCTTTCTATTGGGGCCTTGCAGTCAAATACCCTTAGGTGGATAAGAAGCTACAAGGAAGACTCAAAAAGCTGAAGTCCCTCAAGAACTCAGAGAAGCCACATACTAACTCTATGGGAATGTTTTAGCTGAGTTAGCACAGCCGTTGGTAGATGGATCATGCTCCAATGGGAAAGTTGTAATAAGGAGTGACATAGGGGTTAAGCGAGGCTCTCCCTCTCAAAACACGTTTTGGTCTTTTTATTGATGATTTGGAAGAGTGGATGAGAATGCACAGCAAGGAAGGTGTACAGATTGTAGGATATGCTTTGCTAATGCTTATTTAGCAGATGATGTGGTACTCTTCGCAAAAAACAAGGAGAGTCTACAAGCACATTTGAATGCACTGAAGTAATTCTGCAAACACTCAGGAATGCAGGTCAATATAGACAAGACAAAGGTAATGGTGATCAGGACACGTAACAAACAAGGGATGTCAAATTTGAAGGGGAACGCCTAGAAATAGTCAAGACATATAGATATCTGTGTATGCCATGCTTGTACAGACAGTAATCCTTCACCGATACCCAGCTTGGGCACCCGGGCTCCCTAGGATATACTGGGAAATAATAGAAAATTTGCACAAATGTTTCCTGATAGGGGAGTTAGGGGTTAAGGCATAATTGGCTGAAACAGGTATGATACCTTTAGGAGGGGAAGCTTTACATCCATTCATGGCTTACCTCAACAAAGTTGAGAAGATGGATGTGAGTAGGGTAACACATAAGGCAATGGAAGCTATGCAAATCATGGGCTGGCATAGAGAGGGAATGAAGTGGATGGTATCATAGGGTATAACAGCCGCTGATATACCAGAAGATGTATGTGAAATAAGAGAAGATCACACAAAAAATTCTATAGAAACAATGGCAAAACCCAGGGACGAAAAATGCAATTCTATAAGCAGGAAATCAACCCAATGGACAGCTACGGAATGCAGAAATACCTTGGGGAAGACGTATCAGTATATAAAAGGCATCTAATCTGTAATATCAGAACTAGTTCACATGATCTTGATGTAGAGAGGGGTGGCTGGGCAAGACCCGGGATCCACAGAGAGAAAAACTGCAAAATCTTCCCCATAGGGGAGGTAGAAAATGAGCAGCATGTATTCCTAAGACACCCATTAGAGAACGTTATGAGGTCAGTAGAGATAATCTGAAAAATCTGCAGGAGTAGCCAGCCAAAAAGCTAGCAAGCTACTTGAAAGAGATTTTGGAACACTGTAACAAGGTACTAAGACTAGCAGATAAGCTAGCCCAACAAGTATTCACTACGTAACAAGTTGTAATATTTTCTCTCAACTGGATGTAAGGGATGTAACTGGATGCATCCTGAGCCTTGTCTCTATTGCCTTAAGTCTACTTTGGAGGCTGATCAAGATGATCTCATGCTAACCCCACCCTTTGGAACCCTATGTTGGCATCTTGCAAGATGTCACTGAACCAGCCCACACCTAATATGAAGGATATTCCTCACACCACTATTTTCTGAAATTTTCACCACCACGCGGTTGAAGGAAGGCATAAAACAACGTACATAAAGTAGAGCCAAGGGTCACGAGGATCAAAAGAGCTCTCGACCCATGGTTGGTATGTACTCCATGCATGAAACTATTGAACCGTTATGCTAGGCCACTTGATGGCCACGGTTTATTGGCCAGCACTCGTCATACATATCACGGACAAAGCAGAATGGGCAAGTATCAAGGCATGCTTCAGACATGGTTAGATAAAACCATTACTCTCAGATCTCTGATTGAGGCGGCCACACACCGGCAGTAGAAACTATTTTGCTGCTAACAGACAATCATGGTTCTAGAGCCTATACTAGAGAGTGGTGAGAAGAGTCGTCTGTATCAAATAGAGGTGAGAAGAGTTTGAGGTGAATTGGTGTGAAGCAATGATGTCCTCTTCTTTGGGCTCTACATCAACTAGTTCGCCTCTTTTGTGGATCCTCTAGGAGGACCGGACTCATCACTAGCAGTTCTTATTCCCATTTTATTCTAAGCTGATGATGTAGTGTTCATCACTTGTCAGAGACAATCTATGAGAGCCTGGACATGAAGTTCAACCTTAGTGAGACTGAACCAACTAGAAAAAAAATATCAATTCATTGTAGGTGTAACAATTATTCTCTTCTTTAAAATAAAATTTGAAGTCATTGTTATTCACGTCCTTCTGCAGAATTAGAAAGATATACATGCTGATCTTTCAATACAATGAAAGCACTAGCATACATGATTCAATGGAGGTTTTGTGAGAGATATCTACCTGTTCCATCTCGGATGCGTCGCTTGATGACTCGACCATCACCAACCACATCTCGCACCTTTTGCACCAAAAATCAAAGATAATAATTATCTTCATGCTCAATAATTTGATATATTCTTTACCAAGGATGGCCATATGGGAAAATTGGATTCAGAGAAAACAAAATGTCTATAAAAGGTATTTCCATATGGAAAATCACCACGCTGACAGGAAATTTTTTGTTTGTGCAATGTAAAAATCCCAAATGACCCGAGAATCGTTTACCTGGATAATTTGAATGACCTCAACTTCAAATTGTAGTTCCTCAACTTCTAGAGGCAAGCTTGGAATCAAGGATCCTCTCGTGAGATGAGAACGAGATACATAGATTATAGATTTTTCTTGTCTCGTCATGGTTCCAATTCCTAATTCCAGCCCTGATGGCACCTGGATAGAGATGACATCATGCATCAAATATAGATAGAGAAAGTGAAGGAACAACCCTCTTTGGTGTTTTAGTAAGCGAGCCACAAGTTTGCCTTGAGGTTCGCTAAGCACATGGCATTAACAGATAAGTAAAAACCTATGCATGACCTCTATGTCATAGTGGCAAGAAAAACAAGTTTCCTTCATAAAAAACACAACAATTAGACTAATGGTAAAAACAAGAAGCCAAAACTTGAGGATTTCAATAGTCAATCCATGAAAATTTAGCTTCAAACAAATCTAGATCCAACTATGAAGTCAAGTATACAAAGAGAACTACTTCAAAGACGTGCTTCTCAGAAAAAGGAGTATGCAGTTCAACATAGTTGCAACAAGTCACACTGCTGACTATGCATTTGACAATATGTTTCAACCTAGACATTTTCCAAGGTTTTGTCCTTCCAAACACAAAGGAGAAAACTTGGACAAACATGCTTTTAAAGTCCTTATTCACTAAGGATCTCTATTGAACAGTTCCATGTTTCATCACACAGGCTCTACAAGTGGACGAGCGGAGGGGGTACCCATGGAGAGTCGCATCAACACCTTGTGTGATCGACTAGAGATCTAGTCAGAGGATCCATTCGCCTTCATGTGCCTTGTATACTATGAGATCCAAGGCTGCTATCACTGTCTCTTTAAGGGTGGCTTCGGGTCCCTCTCCAGATTCCTCTCCTACGCAGATTAGGGATGCATGGCTGCCTTCATCCATGAAGGCAACAACTGGAATCATAACAAAGGAAGACATGGGAAAAGGCCTGAAAAAGTTAGCTAATAGGAAAGCTCCAAACACACAAGGGCTGGTAGCGGAAATGCTGACTTGGGGAGGCAAGAAGACAAAGATAATGCTTACCAAGCTGATGGATATGGCCCTAGAGGAGGCGAGAAGACAAAGATAATGCTTACCAAGTTGATGGATATGGCTCTAGAGGAGGGTTCCATTATAGTGGAAACTCAATAGGATTGTATCGATCCATAAGGGGGGAGATAGCAAGATGGCAAAGAATTATCGGACAATCATTGTAAGCAGCCTAATGGCAAAGTTCTATGGCACTATCCTTGACCAAAAAATCAGCACAACTCGGTGGAGGAACAAGGAGTGAGGGCACCATCCCAAGCAAGGTTTCGTCCCAAGCACTCGATAGTTGATCTTCTGGTTGTCATAAGGGCTGCAACTGAAGGAGCCAAAAGTAAGAAACACGTTGTATACTGCTGCTTCATAGATTTTAAGAAAGCATTCCACACAGTACCACCTAAGAAGCTATGGGAAAGGCTAGAAAAGCTTAAACTTAAAGTCCCTCAAGAACTCAAAGAAGCCACATACTGACTCTATGAGAAGGTTCTAGCACAGTTAGCACAACTGCTAATGGATGGGTCTCGCTCAAAGGAAAAGCTGTAATAAGGGTGATATAGTGGCTAAGCAAGGATGCCCCCTCTCACCAACACTTTTCGGTCTTTTTATTCATGATTTGGAAGAGTGGATGAGAATGCACAGCAAGGAAGGTGTTCGAATTGCAAGGTACACTTTCCTAATGCTTATCTACGCAGATGATGTGGTATTCTTCACAAAGAACAAGAAGGACCCGCAAGCACATTTGGATGCACTGAGAAAATTCTGCAACACTTGGGAATGCATGCCAATATAGATAAGACAAAAGTAATGGTGATCGGGACATGTAACAAACATGTGGATATCTAGGACTGGATTTCACAGACAATGGAAAGGAGGATTCTCGGAGGTTTGAAAGCTTTATATAGCTTCCAAAATAAATGCCGGAACGCACATCTGTGGAATTGGGGAATGAGAAAGTTTTTGTACACCATGCTTGGCAGATAGTAATCCTTTCCAGATACCCAGCTTGGGCACTTGGTCTCTCTAGGATTTACTAGGAAAGAATAGAAACTTTACAAAAACGTTTCTTGATAGGGGAGTTAGAATTCAAGGCATAGACTCCCTGCCCCATCCTACAAGCTGAAACAGATATGATACCTCTAGAAGGGGAAGCATTATGTCAATTCATGGCTTATCTCGACAATGTCGATAAAATGGATGCCAATAGAATACCACAAAAGGCGATGGAAATTATGCAAATCATGGGTTGGCACAGAGGGGATGAAGTGGATGGAATCATGGCGTATAACCACTGCTGATATAACAGAATATGCATGTGAAATCATGGAGTATAACACTGCTGATATACCAGAAGATGCATGTGAAATCAGGGAGATAGTGACACAGGAAATGCTTCAGAAACAATGGCAAACCCTGGGGATGAGAATGCAGTTCTACAAGCAGGAAATTAACTCAATGAAGAGCTACAGAATGTAGAAATACCTTGGGGAAGACATATCAATATTCAAAAGGAATCTCATCTGCAAAATTAGAACTAGTTCACATGATCTTGAGGTAGGGAGGGGTAGGTGGGCAAGACCCAGGATCCCCAGAGAAGAAAGGACCTGCAAAATCTGCCCCACAGGGGAAGTATAAATGAGCAGCAGTACTCCTAAGATGCAGTGCCTATGCACATATCAGAGAAGGTTATGGAGTAAGCAAAGGTTATAGAGTAAGCAGACATAATCTAAAATATCTGCTGGAGCAGCCAGCCAAAAAGCTAGGAAGTTAATTGAACACGGCAACAAGGCACTAGGACTAGCACACAAGCTAGCCCAACAAGTACTTACTATGTTACAAGTATTTTCTCTCACTTAGGGGAGATAGAGACGGAGGAGCATTTTCTATGTACTTGTCCAGTCTACTATGAGATCCGAGGGCGCTATCACTGCATCTTCCAGAAGGGACATGCATTCGGTCCTCTCTCCCGACTGATTCACTTTCAAGACCAGGTCTATGTTGGGCTCTATCTGATGGAGATGAGGTAACATACAGAGATCCTTCTGTGCCAAATCACAGAGCAGAAGATATCTTTTATATTTCTATTTCAAAATTGTCACTTGCTTTTTATGCCCTCGCAGCTGATGTTATTTGTTTCATCTCAAGATAGGAATTAGTCCTTATCAGCATTCCAATCTTAGAATGGGAACTAGTCCTGCTTAGTCCTAGCATTCCAATCTCATGTACGCCTTTCTTTTGAAAAGCAATGTTGTGCAGGTATGACTTCCTTTGTATTTGAGCCAAAACCACCAATCGAAGACAAGCAATTGCATGAACATTTACAACAAAAACAAGCCGGCATCTCACCTCCTCCTTCCCAAATGTAAAATGAAAAGGTTCGCTTTCTTGCACTGATGAGAATAAAGGCTCTTCTGGAGTTCTCCAGCTCAACCTGAATTGAATAAAAAACATTTATCAGCACAGAATGCAAAAATTTGAAGAAATGTAACTTATACAGGTTTCCGAAATACTATGAACCATTCTAAGTTACAAATATTTCAAAAAAACACAACATTTCCAAGTACAAGAAACAAGTACTTCAATTTACAAGTTCCTAGTTCAGAAAGAAGCAAGAAATAAAGTTTATTAGTGTCTACAAAAGGCCAAAGTGTCTATGAGACTTGAAAAAAAACAGACACAATGAAAGCAAAGGGGTGGGGCCACTAAAAACGGACAACCATACACAAAGGCTGGTGTCTGAAACAAGAAAATAAACACATCACGCTGTCAGTGCTGAGAGAGAGAACCCAAACGTAAAGAGCAACAATGGGAGGCCCCTGGCTGTCGGCCAACAGATCAGCCATCCATCCGGACGATTGGACTTGTGTATGTTGTTTGTGGGACCAACTCCACCACTCAGCTGAGGATAGACAAGATAATCTCATCGGACAGTGCCTCTAGATCTAGACAGGGTTGACATTGTCAAGGAAAAAATCAGTCATGGATTGTTGCTGCCGATCAGCATGTACAGACTATCCAGGCCCCTCCCTGTTGGAGACATCATAGCCAAAGAGAATGTTGATGTGATGTGTTGGTGTGTAGTACTAGGAGATCTAGTACTAGTTCATGTGTGAGTCATGTGTGAGTGTCACATGTCACGTGTCACTATGGGACATATCCCATATGCACTTGGTGCAAGTGTGTGAGTGTGTAGCCTATGAGGCTTGTACTTCATTTGTCTCATTTAGTGATGATGAATGAATGAAAGCCTTCTAAATTTGTGTACCACTTCTTCAATCCCTAGCCTATCTCTCTCTCTCACTCACACCATGTTTCTAACATGGTATCAGAGCAGGTTAGCCCTGCCATAGCTACCTACCACGTCATCATCTACGCCCCAACCCTAACCCTAATTCTGCTCAAGCTCTTCTCCTTACAACCGCCTCAGCTCTACCTCACTCTACCTCCTCCTTTCAGCCTTCTCAACTCACTTTTCTGCCATAGCCTCCTCACTTCTCCTCTCTTTCTTGTAGCCTTTTCGTGTTCATTTATGCCCGTCTAGCTTCTCCATAGCCTGCCATCATTCGGGATCTATTGGAGCAGTACCTAGGCCCTTGATAGACTCTCGGATTGCTGGTTGGTATCTTGCAGCCACAAGCGCCTGCACGTGTGGACCTTCGAAGCTGTTTTGGAGCTTTTCAACGCCGATTCCACTGCAGCAGAAGCCGATCACCTGTCCACATTGCTTGCAGATCTTCGAGGCTTTTGGAGGCTTTTTCGACCTACTTTGAGACTGCTCCTGCAGAACCGCCTACAGCAGAGGAATTTTCGAGGTGTTTCTTGCCTTCCAGCACATCAAAATCAATCAATTTTCTGCATGAAGACTTGCTGCAGCACCCCAGTGCACTTTGAATAGCCGCCTTTGCCTTTTGCAGCTGTTTTGAGGCCTCTAGCACACCTACAACAAACGTTTTGCATTGTGGAGGCTTGCTCCTTCGTTTCAGATCCACCTGCTTAGTTTCGTACTTGCTACAGCACTTGGAGTGCTTTCCACGCCCACAAGTGCTCTTCCCTTGGCTCATTTCTGTGTTTCATCCATCTACTTGCTGCTCTTTGATTCAGGTTCACTGAGTTCTACATTTCTAGGCATATTCTTGCTGCTTCTCCATTAGGGTTCGCATTTTGGAACCTCCAAGGTCATCCACCAGCAGCTGGACATGTTTATTCACGCCTTTCTCAAGCTGAAAAAACCCCACAATACACATAATTTTGGACATATGACCCCCAACACATGACCCTTGGATACCCTTGCTCTAATGTGATCGGTGTACCACTTGGAGATTCATCATCTCCCGTTGGGGCCCTTGCAGAGTTTTATTCAACTTAAAAAAATATTTACATCACATCATATATATATTTTTATTTTTTTATTTTTTTATTTTTTTTTTTTGGGTGAAAATGTCCTTGGAGCAAAAAAGCCCCGTCATCTGCTAGCTAAGTGTACCTATGTGCCTACCCCTTATTATGTACAATGCACAAGAGCTTACTACATTTTTTGACCTATCATATTTGCCCACACCCAAGACTGCATATATTCTTGTCTTGCAGCTCGGAGTCGAACATGTGCTTCAACTCAAATGAAACATTTTCATCCATAAGACTTTCTGTTTTATCTGCTACCATCACCATTGGTCCACACGAGCTCACTTGCATGATCCTGACAACATATTTCTTCAATCTTAAACCATTAACCCGATTCTTATGCATTTTGCCATCCAAGTCTTCAAGCTGATACGAGCCATTGGAGTACCTCTTCAACGCACAGTACGGTCCTTCCCACATGGTCACAAACCTTGTCTTGAATGTGAAGTCCAGCTTACTATCATAACGCAGAACTAAATCCCCTTCCTTGATCTTTTTATCCTTGTATTTCAGATTTACCTTTTGCTACTTTTTCTCCTGAGCCAGCGCATAGTGTTCTACAGCTTTCTGCCTATCCAACTGAGATTCCTGCATGTCAAGCAATCGATTCTGATAAGCTGTAGTTGGCTTTTCTTCCATCTTCATCAGCATCTAGAGAGCTGGAATCTCTACCTCTAGTGGCAATAGTGCTTCCTTCCCATAAATTAAATGAAAAAGTGAAAACTGAGTTCCCTCTTTTACTGCAATCCTGTATGCCCACAAAGCTGAAGGTAAAGCCAGATCCCAACTCTTCTCAATAGTCCTCATCATCTTAGCCATGATATTTGAAACTTCCCCATTAAAATGCTCAGTCATAGCATTACATTGGGGGTAATAAGGAGTAGCATATCGGCGCTTGATTTCAGTTTATCACAAAGCAAATCCATTAATTCACTCCTAAAGCCAGGTCCTCTGTCAAACACCAATTCTAAGGGCATGCCATAACGACAACAAATATCCTCATACACAAACTTGCAAACTGATTTTGCATTTACTGCTCGTACCGCTTTTGCTTCAGCCCATCGAGACAAATAACCGATAGCTGTGAGTAGGTAGCAGTTCCCTCAGTCATTGGTAGTGGACCAACAGCATCGATTCCCCACTTCTCAAAGATATTAAAAGCAATCACTACATTTCTTAGTTCTGGATGCAAGATCCTCTTTCCCATTTTTTGACACTGAAAACAAGACATACACCAATGTCTTAACATGATCTTAAATGCAAAATGACCGCCACAGATGCCTTCATGATTTGCTTCTAGTATATGCTGGATCTCCTCATGCCAAGGTACTCTTTTGAGTATCAGGTCAGCTCCCTTCATGAATAAAACATCACCAATCAAAAAATAAGGCTGACTTGTCTTCACGAACCTATATCTCTTTTGTTTGGGAACTTCTTCATAAACTTTTCCAGACAACAAAAACTTTTCCACCGAAGCCAAGAATTCTCTACCCCTATAAAGAGGTTCCTGTACTCTCACTGCTTGTATATGTGGCTCAGCCAACTCTTGGGCAGCATTATAAGCCTCCAAGTTTAGACTCCTCTCTACATGGCGCAAGCTCCAGGCCTCAAGCTGTCTCAACTGCTTCCTAATGACATTCAGCCAACTCCTTAAATGCAAATGCTTTGTCTTCCAGACTCCCAAGATTAATGCATCACCCTTGATCATTAATCTCTTGATTCCCATACTGATACATACCTTCAAGCCTTCATATAATGCTGCATATTCAGCTTCATTATTACTGCATGCTTTAAGCTGAATACCCAATTTTTGAATCTGCCTCCCATCTGGATTATGCTAGTCTCTTGCATATCACATAAGGTGCAGATCCGTCTCCCACATGGGATGCCCTTTGCCCGCCTATTTCAACCTATAGCCTGTGTGAAGACACCCGAATCAAGATCCTCCATGCATGTGGGAGATGAATCTAGGTATAGCATGGTGGATCGGTAAACCCCTCCTTTGAGATCCATTAGCAGTGAACTCTATAGAAGCTAAGTTTTACCGAAAGCTCAGTAGGTGCTAGCCAAGTCCTCTATGTATGCAGCTGCAATAGATCCTCTCAAAAGAGAGAGAGAAAGAAAGAAAGAAAGTCTATTAACGTCCACGGAAGACCAAAGTCCACGGATTGATATGTAGTCGACCACTGACTCTAAAAAACCTGGTACAAATGAGCTGTGAGGGTGAAGCTACTAAACGAGCATCCACACCAATGCAAAAATGCAAAAATACAAAATAGTAGTACTAAGTACTAAGTACAACATAGTCATGTCAATGGTCAACTACATATCAATCCGTGGACATTGGTCTTCTGTGGACGTTAATAGAGTTTCTTTCTAAGGGACAGCAAAAAAACCTCTCTAGTACATCTGCTTAGGGAGGGCACATGGAAGCTCCCAGAGAGTGCAAAGAGCAGCTCCAATTATTTAGAGTACCTACGTTATAGCTTGAAAAACATAATCAGCCATACATCAGTTTAAGACTCAAATTCTTTTGCCGTAGATTTAAACTCATTTATGATTGCTATGCCTCCACAATATACTGCCATTTTCCATCCTTCCTAGCAGCCTTGACCTTAGCTAATCCCGTTGCCTTATTTTTCAATTGAGCTCGTGTAAGTTCCTCAACTATCCATATCTAAGTCCCTTTCAATTTATCAGATTGTCAGAGAAGCTTGATACGTAGATCGTGTGAGTTGAGCGTAATGATAGCATGACCTTGAGACTGAGATTTGAGTTAGTCTGGCTTCATCATCATCATCGACATCATCCCCCTTGTCAACCGTCCAATCAATGTTAGGCATGGTTGCTTTGACATGTGCTATAGTGTCCCTGAAAGAGTCCTTTTCTTTATACCATCCTTCAAGAAGTCACCCTATTCTTATCTTCAAGGCATTATCACGTCTAGTTGTGTGTTCTTTAATCTCTTCCTGAATGTCAAGTTTATTTACTTTGGTATCAAACTCCACAATCACTTCCTTCTTAGTGGTCTATACTTCAGTGTGTGAACTAGATCTTTGACTGTAGAGACTGGCTGGGGGGTAGGGGGGGAAGCCTTGCAAGATTTTACAACCTCATCAATTACTGCCTACCAGGTCCTTCAAGAACTTGAATTCTAGCTATTGCATCTGCCAATTGTATCTTTAACTCTGTTACATGCTGTTGCTATAGATAAAAAATCTGTTCATGGCGCCCAATAATGGATCGATCCAGACCTCCTCATACGTATCTATGCGCATACGTAGAGGGTGTCTTGGCTGTGGCATATCGGGCCTGTGCATACGAAGAGGGTGTCATCGCTGCAACTGTGGCATATCGGGCCTTGCTAGCTGAGGTTGCTGGGGTTGGGGGAGAGGCTCGGTTTCCATCCCCGTTACAGCTCTCTAGAGCTCCGTACAACCCTCATGCAGCCAACGTACGACCCCCGTACAAACCCGTACAGCTCCATACAGGCCCTATACGGCCCCGTACAGCCGTCGTGACAGTTTGTGCATACAAGTCCCGCGCTGCAAATCTGACCGCCATACATCAGTACAGATTCTATACACGCTGTACAAATTCCATATGGGCCTTTTCCTGGCCAAATGGGCCTTCTTTCTTCTGTTTTTTCTGTAGGTCGTCCGTACAGACACAACCGTACAGGCCATACCATTTTTGGGCCTTGCTCCGTACAAGTCCGTACTACTGTACAGATTGTTTCGGTTCGGTTTTGTTACTACCAGTCATCATCTTTCTTGGTCTTTAGTTGCTCCTCTTCAACACTTTCTGGGTTTGTCTATTTTCAAGATGGCCGCTTATGAATATTTACCTCCCCGCACATGGAATGATACTTCCTCTAATGGTCATACCCCAGAAGAAAATTCAGGTGTTGTCATTACTTGGGCTGCTGTCACAACCAGTTGTACTCTCTTCCCTGAAGAGGACATTCTGGGTTTGTTGTCCTCTCAACAAACGTCTTTGTCACCTCAAGGTAGAGGCCTTGATCCTAAGGTGGATATGCAGACTTGACTTAGTCTTGCTTCATCTGTATATATCTTGTAAATATGCTGTCACAAATCAAATGTTTGACAATGTACAGGGTTTGTGTGATGCTACGAAATGGAAGTTAGTTTGGGTCTCAATAATTTGCAGCCCAATATAGTGGCTCTATAAGAGCACAATCAGCATATGTATGCGGGACAACATGGTCACTTTTATGGCTATGACATTTTCTATGCTGGACAGCATTGTGGTCTTCTTGGTGAAGCATGATCTTCAGCCAACTGTTGCCTTCGATGATATTCAAGGTCAATGGATTGTTATGTAGTGTCTTGTTCGACTGTTGCCTTCAATGATATTCAAGGTCAATGAATTGTTATGCAGTGTCTTGTTCAGGGAGAGATTTTTGAATTTGCTTCAGTTTATGCCCCACAATCATCTCGTGGTAGAGGTATGATTTGGGATGAGATGCAGTGATATCCCTGGAGACATCATGCTTTTCTATGTGGGGACTTTAATAATGCCCCTCAACCGGGAGATAATACATCTGGTCGAACTCTCATATACTGGCCTTTGAAAGTGATCATTGGTCTCAGCTATTGCTTCAGCTTTATTTGGCTGATCTCTAGAAGGAATTGCAACCATGTTTGCCAGCCTATACATACCAACATAATGCACAATCTTCTTATCAGGCATGCTTGGATTGTTGGTATAGGGTCAATCCGCAACATTATACTAATCTTACTACAAAAAGTGGCTGGATTATGCTTTCACGCATTCTGACCATGCGCCTTTATGGCTGAGGATTGCTTTGCATGAAATGCCAGATGATAGACTATCACAAAGAAGGCTGCTCATTGTAAACAATAGTTATTTAGAGCATGAAGCTTACAAGGCAATGGTTTATGATGCTTGTCAGCCTCTTTCGCTCATTGATATAGATTATGCTTGGGATGCTTTTGTTGCTAGAATGCAATCCATCATTCAGGAATATGGCAAAAACTACATGAAGACGTTGAGGGACATTGTTGCTCGGGCAAAAAATACTCGCCAATCTTTTACTGAGCTTAGTCGTTTTCGGTCTTTGTCTAAGGAAGAAAGCACATCTCTATGTTAGGCTAAATACTGTCTACAAAGCAATAATCATAGAAAAATAACTAAATGGGAGACGAGAGCAAGACAGAGAGCTTTCTTGGACAAAGGTGGTTCATCCAAAGAATTCTTTAAAAGCTAGCATTCCAAGATGCAATCTGCAAATATTTGTTGTGCTCTTATACCTGATGGGGTTTGGACTTCTTCTAGAGCACAACTTGCTGCAGCATGTGTTGCTCATTTTTCTAGACGGTTTGGGATTGCAGATTTCCCTTCACAAACAGTTCTTGCAGCGAGGAGCCAACTCTTACAGTATGTCTTTCCCATTGTTAATCCTGCACAGGCTCTGGAGCTAGAAGGCCCTTTCACTGAAAGAGAATTATTTGATGCAATAAAATCCTGTGGCAGATGGAAATCTCTAGGATGGGATGGTCTCACAGTTGAGTTCTTTCTTGCATACTGGGATATTCTAAAGTCAACTTTGCTGCGCATGATTAATTCTGCTTGGGAAAATCAGCATATGCTGCCTTCATGGAAAAAAGGGATTGTAAAACTTCTTCCTAAGAAACAAATATGTGAATCCCTGGCTGATTGGAGGCCTATCACTCTCCTGCCTGTCATTTACAAAGATCATCACCAAAATGTTGGTTAATCGCATTAAAGGGTAGCTACATGATGGCCTTCATCCAACACATTATGGTTTTGTTTCTCGACAGCATATCACAGACAACATTGCAAATGCTTATGTTTGAATAGAATATGCCAAATACACAGAGCAAGATGTTTTATTATTGCACGTTGACATTGCCAAGGCTTTTGACACAATCCAATGGATTTTATTTCACAGACTATGCATGCATTGGGTTTTGGTCGCAAATTGCAGCATGTTATTTACTGGCTCTATAGTGACAATAAAGCTGCCTGCATACATACTAAGGAAATTTTTGAAGCCTTGACTCGTCATTGTTCAGTTTGTCAGGGTTGTCCACTTAGTGTACTTCTATATGCTATTGCCACACATCCCATGCTTCAATATATGGATCATCTAGTAGCAACTAACATGTTGCATGGTTTAGAGAGTCCTAGAAGCAGCACTGTGATTGCTCAGGCTTATGCTGATGATTCATTTTTTACTCCTCAGAAAACTAAGCAGGATCTATCTCCCCTGATGCATACGTTATCTCTATATGGTCTGGCTGCTGGTCTTGATGTAAATTTTCAGAAATCCAAGTTGCTGCCTTCGCATTCCAACGACTGGCATTCCATCTTATGGCTGGGGGAAATTGTCCAACCTACTCAAATAGTTCACCATCTTGGTTATCATTTAGGTTGGACAATTACTCGTCACCAACAGTCTCATTGGGTGCTTGCCAAGCTGAAGAAAAAGCTTGAATACTGGAAGTTAGCTACTTGGCCATTGAAGCTACAGATTGTTCAATCCATTTTGATGGCATACATACAGTTCTACTTGCCTTTGATTATGTTCAGCAAGGGGGATCTTACATCTTTCATGTCTATGGTTATGGAAACCTTCTCACACTCTGAACATCGCAAAAAAAGTTTGAGATTGCTTTCGGTGCAACATCTCTGTTCGCCAAAGATGCATGAAATATCCATGTGCATATTCTTGCTCATAAAGGCAAATTGATGTTGCAATATGCGGGATTCTCAGCCTTGGGCTGCCATGATGCGCCATTTGATTTCACATCTCACCAATGTTGCCTTTGGATACTCGCAGCCCACTGACTCGGATTTCCTTCTCGGTTGTATTGAAAATAATGTCAAAGGCTGTCCACTAAGCATGTTGATGGACTGGAAACATATACTCTCGCAATTGGAATGGCATCGGAGGGATTCTTTGCAAGGCAATTCTCTACGAGCTAAGAGCATACATTGGTCAAGGGTTTTTGTCTATTCACTGGCTCTACAGGAGCCTTGAGGTTCACATTTTCTTAGTTTGAAAGAAATCCACTCAGTTGCAGATGCCATTCACGATGCTGCAAAATATAATCTTGGCATGCACTATCATCCTGTATGGCACAAAATTACTCATGTGCTTCAGCATTTTCAGCTAGTACCCCCACTAAAGATTGAGGATCGGCTTTAGGATTAGACTCTTCATTTGCAAGGGTCAGCATGCCATCCTTTGCAGCTGTCTCACATTATTGTCTCTTCTTTGTATAAAGTCTTCCTGCCCTTGCCTTGGGTTTCACAGAGGGCGAATAATCGTTGGCAAACAAATCGTCCTGCAAAGTGGTGGCGAAAGTGACTACGAGGGATTCGGCATTCAGAAATTCCTCTTCGACAACAGGTCTTCTTGTGGAAAGTCTTGCTGGGGGTTCTTCCATCCGGGCAGATTTTGGCACGCAGACATATAGCTCCGGCTGTTTGCCGCATATGTTTGGCTCCGTGCAAATCAATGCCTCGTCTTCCTTGGCATTGCTCCCATACCTGTGATTTTCTGGGATTCCTTGGGCAGCGTTTGAGAACCAAATTTCCGAATGCCACTTTTGAGAAATCTTTCTCGCTTTTTGGGATTCACCAACCAAGACAGGAGTTTGATTTATTTTTCAGCTGGGTTCACTATCGGGCACTCTGGAGTCTATGGAAGGACAGAAATCATAGAGTCTTTGGTGATCCAACTTTTTCACTGTTCTCTTTTTTCAAGCACTCCTTTTATGATTGTGCAGCAATCCTTTTATGATTGTTTGCAAACTCAGTACATAGACTATGATGTATACGAGATCTTCTCTTGAAGTATTTGGGCACCTCCCTTTTTGGGATAGTGACTCTGTTATATACCACAAAAGAAATTTAACCCCCCAAAAAAAAGTGTTTGTCCTCTGACCCGTGATTTCCATATCAGATTGAAGACAGCGCTTCTAGCTCGTTTTCCCTCCACTACGTTTAGCAAGCAGTTTTGGTTGTTTGGAAGACATGCTGCTATGTCGGACTATGATCAATTCTTCTCCTGGTGTCGCTATTGGGCTATTTGGTCATTGTATCATGCTCGTACCATTTGCATGTATGAGCACTCTTCAGTGAACGTATTTCCCTACTTTCAATCTTCTTTGCTTCGGTCTCTTCAGGATGCTCATTCCCTTGGAGACCTTCCTCAAGCCCAGTGGGAAGTCTTTTATTACTATTTTAGTTTTGAGTAGTAGTTGTTCCACTCTGGGACAGCTATGAATGTACATTCTTCTTAATGCAAAGTTTCTTTTACAAAAAACAAAGTGTGTGTGTGTGTGTGTGTGTCTGTGTGGCTATTATGGTGGATTGAACATCACAGATATTCACATGCATATCCTTGCCCACAGGGGGAAAATGTTGCTGCAATTTCTGCAACGTGATCAGCCTTGGACTCTTATGATTAGATCTCTGGTCACTCATATCAGTATTTCTGTGTTTGGTCATTGGCATCTTGATCAATGGGATTTCCTTTTTGGCTACACTAATGGTACTTTGCCTAGCTACCCTTTTGTCTCCCGCCTGCTTCTTGACTAGAAGCATGTTCTTTCTCATCTGGAATGGAATGGTCGGCAATCTCTGCTTGGGAATTCGTTGAGAGCTGGACGCATTCACTGGTCGAAAGTCTTTTAGCCTCCCTTGGCTTTATAGGAACCTCGACGTTCCTACTTTGTCTCATTTAAAGGCATCACCTCGGTTGCTGATGTTATTGATGATGCTGGTAATGTGCTTCCTTTTTCTCTAGCAGCCACCAGATATGGATTAGGCTCTCATTATCGTCCTTTGTGGCAACAAATTACTTCTATGCTTTCGCCTTTTGTTCCGATTCCTCCTTTGGAACTTCAGGACCGGCTGGAAGATTGACTTTGACTTCTCTAGGATCCTCTTCTCGTCCTTTGAGGCTATCTCAGATTATTGTGCCTGCATTGTATAAAATCCTTTTGCCTCAACCTTGGGTTTCAAAGAGAGGTGATTCTGTTTGGTGAATGCATCGCCCAGCCAAGTGGTGGAGGAAAAGATTACATCAACTTTGGGCCTATAAAGTACCGCTTCGGCAACAGGTTTTCTTTTGGCGAGTTCTTTTGGGAGTGTTTCCATCTGGACAGCTGATGTTAGGTGGGCGTTTTTTCAGTGGGAGTCACTTTGGGCAAACGTGGGCTTGCAGATCCTCATTGTTTGAGGTGTTCTACTTCTGCAAAGACAGTTCCACATCTTCTTTGGTTTTGTCCTCACTCTAAAGCACTCTTGGACAGCAGTTCCCAATGTCTTCGCTTGAGATTCCCAGGTCATAGATTTGGGAAGTTTTTCTGGTTATTTGGTAGATTGATTCCAGCACAGACCCAATATTCTCTCTTGTTTCATTGGGTTAGATTTTGGGCATTTTGGACTATTTGGAAGCAGAGGAATCAGGTCTCCTTAGGCAATCCATTGCTTCAACTGTATGAGTTTTTTAGAGCATCATTACGGCACTCTTTGTATGATGCTTGTCATGAGAATGACTTAGATGTATCTAGTTCTGAGGTGTTTTCCCACTGCTTTTGATTTTTCAGAATAGTCTGTTTTCCAAGCTATTCTAATTGTGATAAGTTTTTCTTATTATAAATTCAGTGGTTTCACCCCAAAAAAAAAAAAAGTATGTGTGTGTGTGTATAGGTTTCCCACCCTTTTTTTGAGATAGTAGCTATGTAATATAATGCAAAATAAATTTCACTTAAAAAAAGTGTGTGAAAGTTCTTCTGGCTTTTTGGGATACATCCACCCAGACACGAGTTTGATTTGTTTTTCACTTGGGTTCGTTATTGGGCACTATGGACTCTATGGAAGGATAGAAATCATAAAGTCTTTGGTGATCCTACATATTCCACTTTCTCTTCCTTTAGGCACTCTTTGCAGCAATCTCTATTTGATTGTCTGCAAACTCATTATATAGAGCATGATGTATACTTGTCATATAGTGAGATTTTCTGTTGATGTCATTTGGCGTATCTCATTGTTTTGGGATAGCCAAACTGTAATATAAAGTACCAAAATTTTCACCCAAAAATTAAAATAAAATGTGTGTGCGCGCGCGCAAGCGCATAACAAGTGTATAAACATAACCGGTAGAATTCTTGAGCAATTTTCACATTATCATTGAGTACACTATAGGATTGTGCAAAGTGGATGCAACCACCCCAATAGGTTACCCTTGTCATTGTATTCAATCATATTCATCATCATAAAAAGAGTATCAACCTCTCATAGAGTTTGAACTTTGCATAAAAAACTCATTTTGCAGTGCCATCACTGCTACAACAGCAGCAATATCAACATTTAGGTAACAAATGCAAATCATCATCTAAAAGTCAACATTGTTATTTGTAGCACCTCACTACGACGACAAGACAACTAAGTCTATGTTTCCAAACCTACAAACCCTTCTTTTTTTTTTTCCAAAAAAAGACTTCTATTAAGTATTAAAGAAAACCGTTAGAGCAAGCTCCATACGGGATACACCATGCAATGCATGAAAAGCTTAAGAGCCAAAAAGAAAGAATTGGGGCTGATAGTGCCATCTCAATCCAGTAGAAACCTCCGAGAAAAAGGGAGAACCCTTCCAAACTCGAAGAAAAACAATCCTTCTAGAAGAGGCTGCCCGTGAAGGGCCCTGCATGCTAGCCCAAATGGCTATCAAAGTGTGAACCGTGTCAATCCAAATACCTGTGAACACCTGTGAAGGGTGTATCTGGGTGCCATCCAAGGCCTCTGTACATCTGGCTCTCCAAATGTGCCAAGAGAAAATGCTAGCCAAGATCTCCCAAGAGGTGTCCACTGAAGCATGAGAAGCCCTGAAGGGAGTAAGTGGTACATCCTGAAGAGAGCAGGGCTCTATCACCTGCCGGCGGACCGAGAGTGCCCAAGAAGAAAGCTCACCCTCATAAAACACCTGGGGCCCAGCAAGGGATAACCATGCGACCGAGCCCCAAGTCATGAAGAAAGGGGAAGTATGAAAAATGTTGAGTATCCTCACAACCCCTTTCCAAATAGTCCTCGCCTGACTGCAGTCCCAAAGGCAATGTCGCACTGACTCCTCTGCAGAATGACAGCGAGGGCAAGTGGGATCAGCCCCAAAACGTGATCTCCACAGGTTCACTCCAATCCCTCCATGAATAGAAAGCCAAAAGAAAAGAGTGATCTTTCTTTTTCTAAGGGATTTCCAGAGCCTCCTCCAGAAATTCCTACGCAAATCTGCAGTGATGAAGCTGCTGTCCCAATGGGGGGCTCTGGAGGAAACCCAACCCCTACTGTTCAGCTGAAATCTCCTGGCATTACCAACCGTGAAATGAAAAAAGCGAATTCCCCTCTCTCGGTGCCCATGATCTATCCATTGTTGGAGAAGTGAAAGGAAAGCATGGAGCTGAACACAAAACAAGAGAATGCTTATAGAATGAACAAGGGTGAGGTCCATATGTAGGCACCTCTACATGAGCCACCAAGCTCCACAATCATCTCCTCAATCAGCTCCTAGAATCTCTCAATCAGCCTATGTGGCATCTACCACCACCTAACAGTGCTTATGGGCACCTAACTGTGCCTCTAGCACACACACATAGAACCCAAGGTGTGCCTGGGCATACACCTTGAGATATCCCAACAAACCCCCCCTCAAGGGAATGCCTCAGGCTATGTCAAGGATACATCTAGTCACATAGTGTCTCAAGCCATCTCATGGTGGTCAAGGATAAATCTATGGCTAGGATCTCATGCTAGCAAGGGTTCCCAAGGGTGTGAGGCAAACAAAGGGATACATAAGACCCCCCAATGGTTATCTCCCCTACATGTACATGCACACAATATCTGCAGGAGGTACCATGGAGCTAAACACATACACATGGCCTACATCATATGGTGACCAGAGGTGTTTACAAAGAACACAATAGTTTATTCCATTCATTTTGGAGGACTATCCAGGCAGAGTACCTTGACTCAACATAAAAGAGAGATATGGAGCATATGTGGAGCTGGTTCCAAAAGCATAATCATCATAGGAGGCCTCATCTTGTGAAGGCACATCAACCGAAAGTAAATTGGCAGTTTCTGGTTTTGTAGTTGCTTCCTCTTTGGCCTTACAAAACTTTTCATGGTGATTGTTTTTGCCACAATATTTGCAAGGATTGATCTTGAAGCAATATTTTGAGAGGTGATTGGTCTTCCCACAATGTTTGCAAGGTGGAAACTTACCCATTTAAGTTTTTATGGCATAGGCTATGTCATTGCCTCTCCAGAGTTCCTTCTGCCTTTCTTCTTCTTAAAGGGCAGTAATAAGACCTTCAAGAGTAGGATTAGGAAGATTTTTCAATGTAGTGACAACATGATCATAATCTTCAGGCATGGTTTTGAGAAATACTACCATTGCATCATCTGTAGTGATTGGAGAGTTGATAGAGGCAAGTTGAGTCATGAGACTCCGCATGTGATTGACATGGGCAGCCAAGGGAGTGCAACTAGCCATCTTCAATTCAAAGAAAGCAATCTTAAGTGACAATTTTGAGATGTGAGAGCTAGCACCAAAAAGAATATCAAGCTTTTGCCAAGCTTCAGAAGGAGACTCCATATCAGAAATGTGATGAATATAGTCATCTCCTAAGCCAAGAGCAATAATGCCATAGGCTTTCTCCTCTCTAGCAGGATCTCGTGCTGGGCATGTAGGAGCTGAGGATTCTCCAGCATTAGAGGCTGTTGAAGAAGAAGTTGAAGCAGGTTTGACAAGCCCCCAGAGGTTTTCCCTCATCAATGCAAACTTAATTTTCATCTGCCATGTGTGAAAGCCTTTACCATTGAGCTTATCCATATGCAAGAAGGTAGCCATGAGAGGGTCTAACCCAAAATGGGCAGTGTCTATTCTCTTACAAGGCTAGAAAAAACTGAAAAGCTTCAAAGTATAAGCATTTGGTGTAGAAAAGACTTGTAACCAATTTCCATAATAAAAATCATAGTGGAAATGATACTTCAACTTGCATGCTTCATAGAGGTGGCTAAATGAAAGTATTCCGAGCAAATCCAGGTATAGAAACCTCAAAGAAAGTTGTAGCCACAATTGTACTGATGCTATTCAACACTTTAAAATATCAGAAATGCCAAAGTAGCATCTAATGTAGCACCAAATTCACAACACTGTCAAAACTGTCCAAAACAGAGGCCTGATCTTGGAGGGCTTGGATCTCCCTCTTCAAAGCAAAGAAAAGAGGGCTTTCTTGCTCAAATGAAAGCTCACATATGGGCGAATCTCTGGTGCAGAGGTCAGGCGTAATGTCGTGCGGTGTTGCTGGCTGGAACGTCGTCAATGTCGACTGGTTTTTGTCTCTGTTCTCCTCGAATATACAACCATTGCTGCTCAAACAAGATAGTCCAAAGTATGGGAAAGCTTTCCCTAAAAGGAATTAGAAAGAGGTGGAGCAGAGAAGGAGAATACGCGAAAGAGAGCTTCGACAGAATTCGGGGAATGGCGACCAACAGCGACGATCATTCTCTAATTCCTTGCATGTGGAAGGTCGCCTATACGAAGGGTCTCTCTAGCCATAAGGCTACTCTAGAAGAGGTCGCCTATAGGAGGAGAATTCAGCCCTCCAAGTGGTTGGGCACAAAGGGGCAAAATGGAGAGGAAGGTGGGGAAGAAGAAGATGATGATGATGATGACATGGCATAAATGGGCTCAAGGATAATCACTACCACAACTCTAGAGGCAAGGTCGAGTTGGGCTGAGCTCCAAAAAAGTAGCTTTTTCCTTATACTTTCTAGTACTGGGGCAAACTGATGTGCTGGAGAGATGCCCAACCCTACTTGGCATCCCAGATATCTAATAGGAACAACCCTCTGAATCCAGGAAAAGCCAAGGTCAACTCCCGAGTCTGGAGTTTCCTCATCACTGATCCAAAAGCCGAAGGATTTATGCCAGTTAATGTGTGCCCCTGCAGCTGAGCAAAAAATATTCAAGGCTGTCCGGAAAGAATTAAGTGACTGCGAAGAGGCCTCAATAAAAATAGCAGTGTCATCAGCCAACTCACAATCAAGAAGCTCCTGCTCCTGTCTGAAGGGCAATCTCAACCCAAAAAACTCAGCCTGAGATCTAAGGAAGATACTCATAGCTTCTGCCACAAAAAGAAAGAGGAAGGGGGCTAAAGGGCATCCCTGACAAAATGATCTGGAAATCTGAAATCTGTCACCCCTTACCTCTCCAATCAAAACCTGGCTGTGAGCTGATCTATAAAGGGAGGACACCCCTCTAATCCATGCATCTGAAAAACCAAAAATAGAAGAGTGCCCTCAAGAAAGCCGCAATCTACTCTGTCATAGGCTTTCTCAAAGTCCAGGAGTAGAACTGCTAGCCTCTGTCCGCTCTGCATAGCCCACTCAGTGGCTTCCCAAAAGGAAAAGATATTGTCAAATATGCTCCTGCCATGCAGAAAGCCTGTCTGAGTGTCATGAATAAGGTCTGGAAGCAGGGGCTGCAATCGGATGCTAATCGCCTTGGCAAGGATTTTGTATAAACTGCCCAACACAGTGATGGGTCTCCAATGGGATACAAAATTCCTATTGCCACCTTTTGGGATAAGGTGTATGAGTCCCTCGGTCAGTGAGTCAGGCATCTCACCCGAGTCCCAAATGCCCTGCAGGGCTCAAGTAATAGGATCACCTATCATATCCCAAAAGGCTATAAAGAAAGAAGGAGTAATACCATCGGAACCAGGGCATTTCCCCTTATGAAGGGCGGAGAGGGCAGACTTGAATTCTGTGTTGGTAAAGCGTGCATCAAGTAAGCATATCATCTCAGGTGAGACCAACACAGGTAAACTCTGCCAAACTTCCTCTCTAGCCACATCTCTGGCCTGTGTGTCAGGATCTACGGAAAGGAGGGAGGCATAGAAAGCTGTCGCTAAGTGCAAGACGGTATTCGGATGAGATTGCAAAACGCCGTTAGAGTCAATAAGCTGCCTGACACTCTCTCTACTATGTCTGGGACCAAGTATAGAGCAAAAGTGTTTATTGACTCTCCCTCCCATCTGTATCCAAAAAGACTCCCGTGCATGGAAGGCATACTCTGCTCTCTGATCAAGCAATGTCTGCAAGTGAGCCCTTGCCGCAGCAAGGCGCTCCTGTATCCAAGCATCTGATGGTCGTCTCTACTCCTCCCTCTGCAAGGCTGCCAACTGCCGACGGATACCAACCTCCCACCTGAGTACCTCACCTCGCCGAGCACTAGCAACGGAGTGATAAAAGTTGCTGATGCTGGCAAGTGCCGTGGCCACATGTGAAGGACCGGCCACCCCCCCTGCATGTGAGAAACCCAGATTTCCAAGACTGCCTCTGTGAGAGTCTCATCCGTGTACAAGGCATCGGGGATCCTGATCCTGATACTGTGAGACCGTCCTCTCAGATGGGCCTCTGAGATGGACAGAACTACTGGAAAATGATCGGAAGTGAAAACACCAGGTGCAATGCAAACTGTCCCCCCTCTATCAAGAGCCCAGTCATCCACATAGAATCTGTCAATCCGAGCATGGATAGGCATATGCACCCTATGGTTCGACCATGAAAACAAAAGTGACTGAGACTGAATATGAAATGCATCATCTGACCAAACATCTCTGCCACTGAACTTGAATAAGAAGGCATCCCAAGCTGCTCTCTCGAGGGAATGAATACCACCTTCTCTGCCCCCTTGCTTATCAGAAGGTGCCTCAACCATGTTGAAGTCACCTCCAATAATCCATGAATCTGCAATGTCAGCCCACGAGAGCAACTCTTTCCAGAACAGAACACGGTCCCCTCTGTTGTTCGGAGCATAGAGGTTGAGAAACCAACCTTACGTCCGTCAATCTGAAGTAAAACCAACTGGGCCTGGAGGGGCTTATGGTGCCGTGTCCAATGATCAGAGGGAGAATAGAGTCTAAAACTGATATGCATGTACCTCCTCTGGTTCCCAAGGCAGGAAGCCAAAAGTCCGGCCTAAAAGCAGCTTACCTGACTTGGAGCAATCTCTGACATCCAATTTGTGTTCCTAAAGAAAAGAATGTCTAGGGAACCACCTAAAACACCTGGATGGAGCTGATTCCTGATCAGCTATTTGCGACGGCGATGAGGGATGTCGCCCAATCCCTATATATTCCAACTGGCTATCCTCATCGGCGGGAGAAAGTGGGTTGGAATACCTTACCCGACCTGGTGGCAAAAAAAGAACCCTCCGCCGGAGCTGACCTCCTGCCATACACACGAGGTCCAAGGGGAGGAAAGTCCACAGGTGAAAGAGAGAAGGATCTCTCACAAGGGATGCCGATAACTAGCTCTCCGAAAGTAGAAGGTACAAAATTATCATCTGGGAGTTCAGAGAGGTCCTCCGCGGAAAAGGAGTTCCGCTGAGCCAGTCCTGGGGAGGATGTATGAAGGATTCCTACCGAAGCAGGGATAGAATGTAAGACCCCCTTCCCTCTATCCAAAGAAGGAGGCACCTGTACTCGATCCTGATCAAGAAGTGCTGCAGACGAGGTGCCAACAACCTGGGCTGCTTAGGAAGGTACAACCTGATCCAGGGATGGGGTCGAACAAGGCTCCTGAACACTAGTCTCCTCCCGAGGCTCCAAGGGGGTAGCCTCTGAAGCACTGAATGTGTGATCTGAAGTAGAGGGCCTAACCGCGGCCGGAACCCACCGTGGGCCAGAGATGGTGCGAGTTGCAGGAGGGACTCGGGTAGCCCTAGGAGGGGGGGGAGCCCGTGTCTGAGGCGGTGCCTGTGGAGCGGTAGGTCCTGCTCCAGCTCTTTGTCGTAAGCTAGTACGAGCTGGTTGCTTGCTGGGCCTCTTTTTCTTCTTTGGGCAATCTCTGGCGAAGTGCCCCGAGGATCTGCAAATCCTGCACTAGTCCTGCCGACCTGCAACCTCAAATCTCTGGCGGAAGAAGGACCCATCGGGTCGTTGTAGCATGATGTGGTCATCTGAAATATTGGGGTCCTGGACAATGACCCTAACCCTAGGTACCCCATCCATCCTGACCGCCTCAGCAGCCGAAGAGGGTTCGCCAGGAAGAGGGGGGATCTCTACTACCACACCAAACATCTCGCCAATAACTGAAAGTAGCCGGTGATAAACTGAGGGAAGACCAGGGAATCTGATGAAAATAGAAACTCCCTGCTTGTCCTCTTTAACTGGCTTTGGGGTCAAAGCCCAGTTGAAAGGGAAACAAAAAAATCCTCCTAAAGCCTAGAAAAAGAAAACCGGCCTAGGTCTCTCGTGACGTCCGGGGAATCTAGGCACACCTGAAAGAAACCTCGTCCCAACAAACGAACATCCTCTCGGGAAGTGCCGCAAGCATCCAATCTCTAGCTTGTGACCTGGAGGGGTGGGAGCCATGGATGCGTGCGAAGAGAGTAGTGGAATACTCATGCTCCAAATCCTTTTGCAGCTGCTGCAGCTCGTCTTTTGATAAAGTGACGGTTCTCGCGGCCGGTGTGGGCGGTAACGGATTGACTGAATGGGAACCCATTCGTCAATCGAGGTGGGAAAGGCCGATTCAAAACCCAAAAGGGAACTCCGTCCACTTTCCTAAAGCCCAGGAGATCCCTAACAAAAATAGGGGTACTCCAGATGAGGGGAGAGGGTGAAAGGAAGGAGAGAGAGAGAGGAATGAGCAAGGAGAGGAGGAGTCAGCAAGTAGAGGAGAGGAAGAAGAGGGGGCAGCAAAGGGAGAGCGAGAAGGAAGAGGAGGGGAGGAAAGAGGAGAGAAGGAGTGGAGGAGAGGGAGGGGGAGGGGCTGGCAGCAGCGAGGGGGGGCTGAAGCAGCGCAGGGGGGAGAAGCAGCGCAGGGGGGAGCAGCAGGCAAGGGGAAGGGGAGGGAGGAGGCAGCGCGCAGGGGGGAGGCAGCGCGCAGGGGGGAGGAGGTAGCGCGCAAGGGGGAGGCTGTGCGGGGGTGCTGCAGCAGCGCAGGGGGGAGCAGTAGGCAAGGGGGGGGAGGAGGCAGCGCGCAGAGGGGAGGAGGAGCGCGCAAGGGGGAGGCAGCGCGCAGGGGGGGCTGCAGCAGCGGAAGAGGAGGAGGGGAGTCGAGGGTAGGGGGGAGGGAGGAAGGAGCAAGGGGGGGAGCGAGGGAGCAGCGAGGAGGGCAGCAGCTACAAACCCTTCTGGATATAACACCTTCTTGAAATATAAGCGTTTGTTCCATATGATGACATTATTACAATACTTACGATGATGGTGTTCGAAAAATCAAGTATGACTAAATATTTCATGAACCACTGCCAATGTGAGATTTATCATCCACTCAACACAGATTTCCTCATACACTGAACAGATTTGGACGACTTCAACACCACATGGCAAACTAAAGAAGAAATCAAGCAATACTCCAACATTCTATACCACTATTTGATTATACACATTGATCTATTCTACACCAATTCATCTTTCCCACCCACCTTGTCTTTAGAATGAGAGGAAATGTCTCAATTTGTAACTTAAATCCTTCCCTTACCTTCAGTATATGGATGGTTTAATGCAAAATGTATGCCCTTTTGAGGGACACTCCCCATATGAGGCATAACCCTTCACAAGAGAGACATAATTCTATCAGAGAAGCACACTTTCATAAAGAGGGGAGCATCTATCTATAGCTGTACATTGTGCACCCTCTAATAAAGGGTCAGAATCTTCGCAATTGAGTCCACCCCTCTTTAAGCACATACCATTTAGGACACACCTTTTCAACTATGACTCTTGAGTTTTCACTCTCTTAACGAGAGAAATAGATATCTTTTATATTCGATCTCAATTCTTTGTTATGATTATACTCTCCCCTCCCTTGCTCACTACTCATATTAGAATATAGGGATTTCTTTAAGCACAATCTCTACTCACTACTCACATTAGAATACTCGGATTTCTTACTACCACACCAATCATAGCAAATGTATTAAATCAAAATAAGAGCATGCACAAATTGCAAATAGGGACTTCAAAATAAGAGCATGCACAAATTGCAAATCATTTAAAAACCATATCTCATGAGCACATGTTGCTCACCATACTTTAACCTCATATGGTTGCCTTGGAGTTTCCCAACCCTCACCTTCCCTTAAAATCTGAGAAAACAAATAGACAATACGTGATCGCCATTAAATCACACAACCTTTTATGAAGAAAAAGTAAACCAACACATTAATGCACTAGATATACCATGCCTACAGCAAATTTGTTTGCTCCCTCTGCCTTAAAGGCTGTTCAAACATGCACGTATAGGATATAGAAGTCGATTTATTTTCATTTTCTAAAAGAACGACAACATTCTATTCAGTGCTCATACAAAGGTACTCTATTCCTAGAGTTTCCAATATTTTCCCCATTGGTATGCCATGTCAGAAGCCTTTTTGCACAGGCTCCAACAGGAAATTAATGAAGAAGATGTGAGAACAAAGTTGAGAGAACTAAACCAGAATAAAGGCAAGTCCATCCAAGACTTAGTGATTTGGATGAGAAATCAGTGGAGTACAGTTTTGGATTACAAAGTCTATGAGAGCTTGGTTGATCACAGGTTGTACCCAGCTTCATTTGTGTAAGCCAGAGATGGTCAATACAACCCGAACCAATGAGGACCTGCTACACCAAGCTGTTGTTTTGGAAAAAAACGAGGGTTTGAAAAACAAAGTCAAAAAGAAGGATGCTGAGAGTGACACTAAGGAGTCTCCAGTCAAGAAGGATAACCTAAAAACCAAGCGCGAAGAAAGCTTTAAAAAGAATTAGGCATCCGAGGTAATTCATCATCTCTCTTTTTCCCCCTCCCTCTTTGAGTTGCCCATTTGCCCCTCCCTCTCTTACAAAAACCACTGCTTACAAATTTCAGCAGAGGGCTTCATCAATCCGCCAGAAGACAGCCCGCTACACAGCCGCTGCTGCTCCCCACTCCTCCTGCTGCCCTTCCCTCCCCTCCTTGCTGCCTCCTCCTTCCCCTCCCCCCTACCTGCTGCTCCCCCCTGCCTCCCCTCCCTTTCTCCCCTTCCCTACCCCCCCCCCCCCCCCCCCGCTGCTGCCAGCCCCTCCCCTGCACGCTGCTGCAGCCCCTCCCCCCCACGCTGTTGCCCGCGCAGCCCCCTCCCCTCCTCCGCACTACTGCCCGCCTGCGTGCCCCCCCCCACGCTGTTTTTTCGCTCCCCCCCCCCCCCCCCTCCTCCACTCCTCCACTCCTCTACCCTCCCCTCCTCTCCCCTTCTCTCCTCCTCCTACCCCCTTCCCTTCCCCTCTCCCTCTTGCTGCCCTCCCTTTCTCCTTTCTGACTCCTCCCCCTCATGCTCAATCTTCTCTCTCCCTCCCTCCTTTCACCCTCTCCCTTCATCAGGTGTACCCCCTATTTTTTGGGGGTCTCCTGGGCTTCAGGAAAGCGGACGGAGTTTCTTTGTGTTTGAGTCAGCCTTTCCCACCTCGATTGACGTATGGGTACCCATTTAGTCAATCCGTTACCGTACACACCGGCTACGAGAACCGTCACTTTCTCAAAAGACGAGCTGCAGCAGTTACAAAAGGATTTGCAGCATGAGTGTTCCACGACTCTCTTCGCACGCATCTTTGGCTCCCACCCCTCCAGATCACACGCTAGAGATTGGATGCTTGCGGCACTTCCTCAAGAGCTCACTCCCCACCTTAAGGATGTATGTTTGTTGAGACAAGGTTTCTTTCAAGTGTGCCTAGATTCCTCGGACGTCACGAGAGACTTGCTACAGACTGGGTTTCTCTTTCTAGGCTACACAAGGATTTTTTTTTGTTTCCCTTTCAACTGGGTCTTGACCCAGTTGAAGAGGACAAGCACGGAGTTTCCGTCTTCATCAGGTTCCCTGGTCTACCTTCAGTTTATCACCGACTTTTTTCAGTTATTGGCGAGAGGTTTGGTGTGGTAGCAGAGATCACCCCTCTTCCGAGCGAGCCTTCGTCGGCTACTGAGGCGGTCAGGATGGATGGGATACCCAAGGTTAGGGTCATTGTCGAGGACCCTAACATTTCAAATGACCACATCATGCTATAGCGACCCGATGGGTCATTTTTTCAACAGATAATTAAGATTGCAGATGATCAGGACCAGTGCAAGATTTGCAGATCCTCCAGGCACTTCGCCAAAGATTGCCCAAAGAAGAAGAAGAGGCCAAAAAAGCAACCAGCTCGTACTAGGTTACGACAAAGATCAAGAGCAGGACCTAGTGCTCCACAGGTACCACCTCAGACACAAGCTCCCCCTCCTCCTAGGGCTGCCCGAGTCCCTCCTGCACACCGCACTACCTTTGGCCCTCGGTGGGTTCCGATCACAGTTAGGCCCTCTACTTCAGATCATACTTCCGCCGCTCTAGAGACTACCCCTCAGGAGCCTCGGAAGGCTACCGCCGTGGAGCCTATTGTGTTCATGAGCCTTCTTCCGCTCCACCACAAGAATAGGTTGTGCCTCCTTCAGCAGCCCAGGTTGTTGGCACCTCGTCCGTAGCACTTCTTGATCAGGACGCAGCACAAGTGCCTCCTTTTGTTGACAAAGGGAAAGGGGTCTTACATTCTTTCCCTGCTGCGGTAGGAATCCTTGGACCCCTTCCCCAGGACTGGCTCAGCGGAATTCCTTTTCCGCTCTTGAGGACCTCTCTGACCTCCCAGATGATGATTTTGTACCCTCCACTTTCGGAGAGCCACTTATCGGCATCCCCTTTGAGAGATCCTTCTCTCTCAACAGTGGACTTTCCTCCCCTTGGACCTCGTGTGTATGGCAGGAGGTTTTTTTTCTGCCACCAAGTCGGGTAAGGTATTCCAACCCGCTTCCTCCCGCCGATGAGGATAGCCAGTTGAAATATACAGGGGTTGGGTGGCATCCCTCATCCCCGTCGCAGACAGCTGATAAGGAATCGACTTCATCCAGGTGTGTCAAGTGGTTCCTTAGACATTCTCTTTCTACAGCAAATAGCTGGGTAAGTGCCTTGGTTGGTGGCGCAGATTTTCGAGGCTTGGCAGAAGAAATAAGTCGAGACATCTCCATTGCGCGGAGTTTCCAAGGAGCAGTTCTTTTCCCTTCTATACAAATTTTCAATTTGCAATTTATTATTCCTATACAGCAAAGGGGAATCTGAAGTGAAAAAAATAAATAAATAAATAAATTATTTTCCCTTTTGAAAGAATGGAAGCAGAGGGACAGGATTCCAGGGTAAATCCTGGTGAATCTAGAGTACAATCTATACAACAAGTGTCCCATCAAACAACACCTACTCTGGTGGGTAGGATTTCTGTATTAGAAGATGCTTTACAACAGATCATGAACCAGCAGCTTCAAGTGAACGCTGGTCAAAATGAAATTAGAGAAATGGTGCAAGCCTTGTCGGCTAGACCATCTAGAAATGAAAAGAGCAAAGCTCCAGCAGAGCCAGAGCCCAGTATACACTCATCAGAGCATGCGAAGGTCAAGTTACCTAATATTGCCAACTATAGACCGGAGAAGTACGCTGGTCAGATGACCGAGCGCAGTTCTGATGTGATCAAGCTTTGGTTACACAAGTGGGAAGAAGCCTTCGCCATTTGTGAAATCAGATCTGATCTAAAGAAAATCCGCGAGACCACTCACCTGTTTAATGAGGCAGCGGATAGATGGTGGATAAAGCAACAGAAAGATCAGTTTGCCCCTACCACCTGCGAAGCGTTTAAAGCTGAATTTAAGAAACACTTTCTTCCACCTGACGAAGAGTCCCGAGCTTGGGATGCTTATAGAAACCTCCGCCAGAGGAATTTGTCAGTGGCAGAGTACACTGACAAGTTCAGGGAATGTGTTATGAAGATAACAGACCCTCTCCCTATGTCAGTTCAGTTGAAAGACTATATCTATGGACTGAACGACAAGATTAAAATGGAAGTTCGGGCTAAATATGTGACTACATTAGATGAATCTATTGCAGTAGCCCTGAACTATGAGGATGCCAGAGGCACACCTAGTGGGTTTGTGCACGCAGGGACTCAGCATAAGTACCCGAGAAAAGGGGGATTTCAGAGGAAATAGATTTCAAAGACAAGTGTCCCGCAGCCAAGTGGCCAAACCAAGGAGGTGAAGCCGGTTGAGGAACCAGCAAAGACAGGTACCACCGTTGGAGTGAAAAGAAAAGTAACTCCAATGGCAGCTCGGGCTTGGTCAAAGTCCTCGTTGACCCTGAGCAAAAAGAGAAAGCTAGAAAAGAACGATTATGCTTCGGCTGCCTTCAGCGACATCACTGGAAAGATTGTCCACTGAACAAAGACTGTCGCACGGCCAATATGATAATATCTGAATGCGACACGGAAATGTAGGAAAGTCCCAGTGCGGAACATATGCAGATGCAATTGGCGGGACCTTCTCAGAGGTTAGTACCTGTGTTGTTAAGTGTGTCTGTTACTAAGTTAGTAAGCGATGCACCTGATAACATCCTTTCAAAGCCCCCAGCAACGGGGTATACGGTTTTCGATGAGCCCGAGTTGATTCAAATGAAAGGGCAAATAGCCAATCATGATGTGATTGTGTTGTTTGACTCAGCGTCAACGCACAATGTAATTAACTCGAAGCTTATTAAGAAGCTCAAGTTTAAAACTAGTCCGTCTGACTATGCTTATGCGGTCAGGATGGCGGACGGAAGTTCAACTGAAGTATGGGACCAAAGGGTTACCCAGTTGGAACTTCGAATTCAGGACTATGTTGAGAAGCTGGACTTTGAGTTGACCAGGCTTGCTCACGCAGATATAGCCCTAGGCATGGCTTGGCATTTTTGAAAAAATACAGCCATTGATTGGAAAAAGCATATTTACCAGTTCAAGATGAACATGGTAGAATATGTTTTGCGAGGTGAAAAGAATTTACCTCGAGGACCATTGATTTCAGCCATGGAAATTCGGAAGACTCCGAAAGAGTTTCTGTGTCTGTGTATAGCATCAGTAGAGTCGATAGATCATGCGTCGACTAGCACTGAGGCTAGCCAAGATGGGAAAATGGCCGACTTGGCTAAAGAGATATCGGAGAAGTTCTTTGATTGTTTTAGGGATGAGTTACCTTATGGGTTACCTCCAAAGCGGAATGTTCAGCATAAAATTGAGCTTATCCCGAGGGCAGAACCTGTAAATAGACCTCCCTGAAACATCTTGATCATGATACTCTGAAACATTTTTGTAAACAACCTGACTTGAGAGGCTGCCAAGCTAGGTGGGCAGAACTCATGCAGGAGTTTAACTTGACGATTCGGTACCGAAGACGGAAGGATAATAAAGTTGCTGATGCATTGTCACGCAGCTCACTTCATTCCAACTAGAGAATATGTTAGTCCCCCGCAAGTGGCGGATTTGTTTATTAGACATATATTTCGTCTGCATGGATTACCCAAATCCATAGTGTCAAAGAGACATGTCAAATTTACTGGTCATTTTTGGACCGCGGTATTTGAGACACTAAGGACTGAGTTAGGAATGAGTAGTAGGGATCATCCAGAAACGGATGGTCAGACAGAAAGAATCAACCAAATTTTAGAAGATATGCTTAGAGCATATGTGTCATTAAGGCAACATACATGGGACAAGTGGTTGCCATTGTTGGAGTTTGCCTACAATGATAGAAAACATTCCTCTACGGGGTTCATTCCGTTTGAACTGAACTATGGTTATAGACCAGCAAATCCAGCTATAGTTGGAATACCTCAGAAAGTGCCTAGTGCTGCGAACTTTGTGGTTCAGATGCGAGAGATGCTAGCACTTACGAGAGCTAACATCCGCCAAGCTATGGACAAAGCTAAGGCGTATGCGGATGAAAACCCATCCGCTAGAGAATTTAAGGAAGGAGAAAAAGTTTTTCTTAGAGTTCCTTCGCACTCTAAGTCTTTGACTGCAGGAGAGTGTGCTAAGTTATCACCTCGATATTGTGGGCCATGGTTAATTCTAAAAAGAATAGGCAAGGTAGCCTATAAATTGAAATTGCCACCGGGGTGTAAGGTGCACCCAGTGTTTCATGTTTCTCGTTTAAAGAAATTTTTGCATACTGGTGACTCACTAATCGAAGGTGTTGTTTTGTTTTAGAAAATAGAGGATAATGCAAGACGCAAACCAACAAGAATCCAAGACCGAGGAACAATGCAAGTGCGCAATCGGAAGATACCCACGGTGTTGGTTGCATGGCATGGTCTACCTCTATCAGAAGCTACCTGGGAATCCGTATACCAGTTACGGAGAGTGTTCCCACATTTCATCATCGAGGACGTTGATGCTTGAAGAGGGAAGGAATGTTATGCTCTAGCCGAGATAGCATGACCTCGGAAAGATCGGTGGGCATTTTCTCTTAGATGACCGACTTTTGTAATATTTCATGTGCGTAAATAAAATGGTCAAGGGAAGTAACTGCCAAGGTCCTAGGTGAGGGTGTATTGGCATCGACTAGGTGGTTCTGAGTGCTCAGGCCTAGGTGCACCTAAATGTGTAATAATGCCAAGGAGCAAATGTTTAAATTGTGCCCCAAGAGAGGGGTAAATGGTGTACCAAGCTAAAGGTCTAAAATGATGACATTTGACAGGAGGGAACCATCTAGGGAACTGAGGGCTTGTGGATAAGCATGAATGAAGAAAATTATGTATTTTTTTATGCATGCAGTCTACAAGAGAGGCTGAGAGGAAATTTATGATGCTATCACCTGTGATATTATATTGCCTGTAATTCGACGGAACAGTAAGGATAGAAAAGTGAGCCTTTCAATACAATTTGTCAAAAGCCTCTATGAAAGAAAGGGGGAAGAAAAGATCAGCCACAACTATACTGTCAAAGAAATAGATGGAGTCATAACAGAAGAAGACATGGGAAGGGGTCTGAAAAAGCTAGCAAATGGGAAAGCTCCAAACACACAAGAGCCAGTAGCGCAAAGATGTTAACATGGGGGGGGGGAGAAAACGAAGAAAGTGCTTATGAGGCTTATGAACATGTCTCTAGAGGAAGGGTTTCCACTAGAGTGGCGGATAAGCAGAATTGTACCGAACCATAAGGGGGGATAGCAGAATTACTGGACAATCATGGCAAGCATCCTAATGGCAAAGTTATACAGAACTATCCTTGAGCAGGAAATCAGCAAATAGGGCGCCATCCTAGGCAAGGTTTCGCCCTATAGCTTCCAAAATAAATTCAGGAAGGCGAATCTATGGAATTGGGAAATGAGAAAGTTTATGTACACCATGCTTGTGCATACAATAATTCTTTACAGATGCCCCACTTGGGCACCTGGGCTATCTAGGATTCACTGGGAAAGAATGAAACTTCACATAAACACTTCCTAATAGGGGAGTTAGGGGTTAAGGGTTAAGGCATAGACACCCTACCCAATCCTGCTGGCTGAAACAGGCCTCTAGAAGGGGAAGCATTGTATCAATTCATGGCATACCTCAACAAAGTTGAGAAGATGAATGACAGCAATCTACCGCACAAAGTGATGGAAGCTACACAACTCACGGGTTGGCACAAAGAGGGGATGAAGTGGATGGAATCATGGGGTATAACTACCACTGATATACCAGAAGATGCATGAGAGATTGTGACACAGAAAATGGTACAAAATCTATGGCGAAACCCAGGGACAAAAATGCAGTTTTATAAACAAGAAATTAACTCAATGGACAGTTATGGAATGCAGATATACCTTGGGGAAGACATATCAACATTTAAAAGATCTGCAAAATCAGACCTAGTTCACATGATCTCGAGGTAGAGAGGGGTAGATGGGCAAGACCCGGGATCCCCAGAGAGGAAAGAATCTGCAAAATCTGCCCCACAGGAGAAGTAGAAAATGAGCAGCATCAGATGTAGAGCATACGCACAAATCAGAGAAGGCTATGGGGAAAGCAGAGACCTAAAGAATCTGCTGGAGCAGCCAGCCAAAAAGCTAGGAAGCTACTTAAAAGAGATTTTAGAACATCGCAACAAGGTTCTGGATCTAGCTCACAAGCTAGCCCAACAAGTACTCACTACATGGCAAAGTTGTAAGATTTAATACAATCATCATCATCATCATCGCTCTCTCTCTCTCTTTCTTCTCTGCCCGCCCCCCCCGCCCCCCCCCCCCCAAGTAGCATTCCATGCTTCCATAGTCCTTAGGACGGGCATAGTTGACAGTATCTTAGGCAACTAGCCCATTACACTTAATAAGAGCACTTGCGGAGCCATTTATCCAAAACTTTTATGAATTCTTTGCATCCAAGCCACAATTGTTTATGAATTCAAGATGCCTATGCACAGGATGTCTACATCTGAACACTACACAATTCGGATGTAACCTACGAAAAGAATGCCTTCAGCAATTCTAATAAGCTTGCAGACAAAACTGTTTCAGGAAAAAATTGTATTGACTCAACAACTGAATTGGCATTTAACTGAATACAATAATGGAGGTCTTTGTGAGAGGCAGGTGTTACCCTTTTAACAACACTCAAGTCATCTGTAATCACCTGACAAACAAAATGCAAACGGCAAGGTATAAGAAAATTGTGTGAGACTAAATGAACTTTTACATTAAAAACAAGTCATGTCACCCTGATTCAGGAAATATGGTGATTAATATATAATTTTCCCTCAAATCTTTTCGATGATCGGTTGTCACACTCCTGAATGAGAAAATATGAAATTTCCTGCAGTATTTGAAGTTTTAAGGGATCACGGAAGTGGCCGGGAGGTCGCATGATATCAAGCGAAAATAAGTTCCAACAGTTAGAAGGCTAAAATTGTACAACGACCGATAAAACAAATATCTCTGAAACCAAAATGATTGAATGAACGAAAGGATTATTACCATCTGCAGAAGACCAAAAGAGGCCTGTGAGGCCAAAGCTGAAATGCACCCCATGTAAGGGAACTACAAGTGTCTAGCACACCCCTACAATATAGCGTACAGAAAAAAACTTGGTAGAATAATACTAATCGTATATCCCCAAGATGGAGTATGCCAAGGATCTGGTCACATCCAACCATGAAAAAATACCTTTGTAAGACTAGAATATCCAATCATACAAATTTAGAATTTTTGTCGTTCTAAAGTCCAAAAAACTACATCCAACCATGAAGAGACTTAAGTCGGTAGACTTTGTCCATACTCTACCATGCGTGAACAAGACACTGTGAATTCGGCTAGGATTTTTGGACCATCTCTGAAACAGATCTTCCTCTATAACCCTGTGATCTGCTCTGTGGGTGAAATAGTCTGGCATCCTAAGGCTGGTAGCCTCTATCTAGGATCTACTATGAGCGATTGAAGTTGCGCATGAGCCAAGTTAGAGACCCAAAAGAAATCATGTTGGCTCTAGAGCATGCCCGAGATCTATGTCTAACATGCTTTGGTCCGCTCTATGTACTATCCAAAGATGCTGAGAAGCAGCCTAGCACTATGAAGCTGCTAGGAGAGTACCTAGAATGGGAGGTCTAGTCACTCATCCCAACTTGGCATGTATGGAGCTTATGCTTAGGTAATAGGATTTGATGTGCCTTGTGGCAGCCACTGAGTGTGGTCTCCTCTCTTGTGAAGAGGTTTGTGATTTGCAGCTCTTTGTGCTCCTAGCTCTTTGCCACATCTAAGGCATGTGACGACTGATAGAAAGAAAGAAAGAAATTTTATTAGAGTCTTCGGAAGACCGATGCGTCTATGAGACTGAAAGAAAACCTGATACAAATCACAGTAAGGGTGGAGCTAATAAAACGAGCATCATCACCCGTGCTGAATCCTAAGTCTAATCATACATAATCAAATACATACCGAATTAACAAACAACCTCAAACCCAGGAAGTGCTCTGACATAGACTTCTTCCTGCAGATCCCCATGAAGAAAAGCAGTCTTGATGTCAAGTTGATGCACTTGCCAATGATGATGGGCTGCAATGGCAATGACACATCTAATGGTAGTAATCCTAGATCTGGGAGCAAATGTCTCCTCAAAGTCAATGCCTTGTTGTTGGGCATACCCTTTGGCAAAAAGACGGGCTTTGTATCGATCTATGCTACCATTAGATTTCCTTTTTAATTTGTAGACCCACCGGGTATCAATGGCATGCTTGCCGGGAGGGAGATCTACTAATTCCCATGTGTCATTTTTGGCAATGGATTGTAACTCAGCTCTCATTGCATCCATCCACTCTTTGCTGTCAAAAGCATCTTTATGGCACAAAGGCTCTTCATTGCAAGCTGTAGCAAGGAGTGCAAACTCAAGAAAGTGACCATGCATCTATCTATTCCCTAATCTTGTCCGGGCAGCAAAAGGCTGATCTTGTTTGCTGTCCCTCAATGTATCAAGACGCCATCAGGGAACTTGCCTTTGTTGTCTATTGACAGCTCTTTCTTCAATCACTGCATCATGAATAGTGGGATCATTTTGTGCTGGAAGAGAAACCTGCAAATCAGCATGGGATACTGGCTGATCATTGCTTGTTGAAAAGCCTGCAGGAGGCTCATGTTGCTGGTCAAAATCTTCCATTGATGACGGCAGAGGTAACCAAGAGTCAAAGGCATCAAACATGTCAACATCTGGCTTAGCTTTGCAGTCCACAAGAGCAGAAGCTGAATGTTCAGCAAAGATTACATCTCTACTGACAATAATCTTCCCAGTATTTGGTTGCTATAACCAATACCCTCTGCTCTCCTGGCTGTAACCAATAAATATGCATTTGATTGCCTTGTCATCAAGCTTATGTCTCAGCTGAGATGGTACATGAACATATGCAAGAGACCCAAAAACTCTCATGTGAAAGCGAAGGCTTCCTGCCTGTAACAGTCTTCAATGCCCGTGTAGGTGATCTATTCAGCACATAGTTGGCACACATCACTGCATCAAGCCAAAATTTATTGGGCAAAGACTTAACCTTAAGCATGCATTTGGCCATCTCCATTGTGGACCTGTTTTTCCTTTCAGAAACACGATTCTACTAAGGAGTGTAAGGAGTAGTGCATGAGTGAATAATGCCCCATGAAGACAGAAATGCATCAAACTCCTTCGACATATACTCTCCCCCCCTATCTCTGTTGAGAGTCACAAGCTTGCATCCTGATTCATTCTCAACCATATCCAGCCACCTCTGAAAGCATGAGAAAACTTCAGATTTGGCTTTTAAAGGATATATCCAGCAATATCTTGTGAAATCATCGATGAGAGTCATGAAATATTTGTGCCCCCCAATGGCATTTGTCCTCATGGGCCACAGACATCACTATGCGCTAGCTGCAATTTCCTTTGTGAGAGTTTTGGACAATTCTTTTGAAAAGGAAACCGATGCATCTTACCCAAAAGACAACCCTCACACACATGTTTGGAAACTGTGTGAGTTTGAGGTACATCATTTGCCATCTGCTGTGAATGTAGCTTTGCAAGAGCTCTAGAATTGAGATGACCCATTCTCTCATGCCAAAGATGAGTTTCAGCAAGCTGTGAATCTGAAATAGCAAATGCTTCAATGGAAAGTGCAGCTGAGTGATGATCAAGGTGATAAAGCCCCTTCTGCGAAGTGCCAGTGAGAACTATGGCATTGTCATCACGAAGATCATAAACTAGGCAACATTTTGTCAAAGTGACAAGATGACTTGAAATAGATGTGAGCTGCACATCTCCAATTCCTTTTACATCATATGAAGCATTATTAGCACATGTGACAGTCCCCCCTCGAGGTGCATCTGCTAAATAATGAAACAACTGTCTGCAAGTTGTGACGTGCTTGGAGGCACCACTATCAAAATACCAAGACTGAGCGTCATTAGCTGGAAAGAGTGCATCAGCTTTGGAGGGATCAAATGAGCAATGGACAGCACATGCCCAATCATCCTGAAGAGCATGTGCATGTGAAGCATCTGCTGGCTCATGGAATTCAATAGCATGTGAGGCATTAACTGTCAATACTGCTTTCTTTTTCTCCAAAGCAATGCGCTTCCTGCATTCTGAAATGTCATGTCCAGGCTTGCTACAATAGTTGCATCTTTTCTCCTTTGACTTCTCTGCTGTATTTTTAGATGGATGGGAGGAATTACAGCTGCTATGCGCAGAATTAGGCTTGCCCATGGGCTTGGAAGCCTTGCCTCTTTCTGTCTGCTGTGAAGCAAATGCATGATCAAGAATAATGGCTCGTCTATTAGCTCGACTTTGCTCTTCCTACAAAAGCAACGTAACTAGCTGATCAAAAGAATAGTGGTCTGGATTACCCTAATCGAAGCGTTGTAACAAACCCTTGATATGTATTTGGCAGCAAATATGCAACACGTGCTTCATTGTGAATCTGATGGAGAGAAGCCAATTTGTCCCAAGCATCCTTCACTGTCCTGCAAGACCGGATGTGTGGAATAATGATTCTCTTGCATGATAAAGCAATACATGAATGTGCATTTGCATCTCTTGCATCCCATCTTGACTGTTCCTGAGTTGGAAGAGCAACATCAGGAGTGCTAGAGGATGAGGCATCAAGAGGAGTACCCCATGCAAAGGGACCAGCAATAGAGGCAACCACTGTAGCATTGGCTGGCCTCTGATCAACCCTAGAAACAATATTCCACAGATGCTTTGCAACAAGAATATGTTTCATGAGATAAGACCACATCGGATACTTGGTGCCATCCAACTTATCATCTTCACGAAGAACGCCAAATAGACCTTGATTGTTCCCAGCCATAGCAAATGTGATACCCTGAAAAAGACCTGAAAACCCAAAAGCCTCAAGGCTATCATGCAAAGGGACCAGCAATAGAGGCAACCACTGTAGCATTGGCTGGCCTCTGATCAACCCTAGAAACAATATTCCACAGATGCTTTGCAACAAGAATATGTTTCATGAGATAAGACCACATCGGATACTTGGTGCCATCCAACTTATCATCTTCACGAAGAACGCCAAATAGACCTTGATTGTTCCCAGCCATAGCAAATGTGATACCCTGAAAAAGACCTGAAAACCCAAAAGCCTCAAGGCTATCACTGCAAAAAGCTGGCTGTTCAAAAAATGACAGCAAATATCTGCAAATTTCCGACCCAAAACAAAGGGCAAATGCAGATCTGACCCAAATGTGACTGTGGCAGGCAATGTTCATTGCAAAAACAGCAAATCTGGCAAAAGCCCCAAATTTAATGAGGGCCAATAGGCCAAAAAGAGGGCAAATGCAGAAAAGCCCCAAATTTGCTTAGATTTTTGCAAAAGTGACCCAATGTATGATAATCAGACTCAATGTCCTTCAGAAAAGACTCAATGTCTGAAAATCTGACTCAATGTCCTGCAATCTTACCCAAATGTACTGTCCTAGAGTATGGACCTCAAAATGAAGGCTTTCCAAACAAATCCTGGAACAAGTACTGTGCAGGTACAATGTACGGCGTAGGTATGGAACAGATGTACGAAACAATACGACTGTCAGTACAAAATCCAATGTACGGATGTATGGAAGCAAGTACGGGCCAAGTACGCTGTATGAAAATCGTACGAAGCAGGTATACTGTACAGAACACAGCGTACGCGCCTGTACGGAGCTGTACGGTAACTTCGTACGTGCACATGTGACTGTACGGAGGCGCAAGTACGGAATACAGCTTACGGCTATACGGAGAGTGTACGACACCAGTAACAAGACCGTCCGTACTTTTGTACGCAAGATGTACGGCTATACAGCGATGCAAGTACGGATCTGTACATCTGCTCAGGTACAGAGCTGTACGACGCAAATACGGAGCAAGTACGCTCCCACGTGTAGGTACAACGATGCAAGTACAGAATGCAGTACGAAACATGTACTAGATCTTCCGTACGCATGTACGGAGAGATGTACAGCGCAGTACGGAGGTACGTCCTATGTGCAGGTTGTGTAGGGTCGTCCGTACACTCGTACGGACTGTACGGAAAGGAGTGTAGGGAGAAATGAAGGTCCGAGGCAGGAAGACGAGTCAAATCTAGCTCTGATACCACTGTAGGATCGAATCAAAGAGAGAGTGCAGGTAGCAAAGAGTCGCACAAGTCTTAGCCATCACGTCAACTAGGATAGATGAAAAAAGGAGTACAAGGTACTTGTACCTGGACCTAGGGCTAAGTGTCCTAGGTGTCACATAGGACTAAGTGTCCTATGTGGCCTAAAAGGCACTAACACTACAAGTGCGTATATTTATGCCTACAAGGCACATACCATGTCCTAAAGGGCATCACTAGAATCACCAAGAGATGGCCTACACTAAGGTGTAACAGTCATCAATGCCCTTGTAGGTGATCTATTCAGCACATAGTTGGCACACATCACTGCATCAAGCCAAAATTTATTGGGCAAAGACTTGGCCTTAAGCATGCATCTGGCCATCTGCATAGTAGACCTGTTTTTCCTTTCAAGAACAGGATAGAACAGGATTATGCTGAGAAGTGTAAGGAGTAGTGCATGAGTGAACAATGCCCTATGAAGACAAAAATGCATCAAACTCCTTTGACATATACTCTCCCCCCCTATCTATGCTGAGGGTGACAAGCTTGCATCCTGATTCATTCTCAACCATATTCAGCCACCTCTAAATGTAGGAGAACACTTCAGATTTGGCTTTTAAAGGATAAAACCAGCAATATCTTGTGAAATCATCAATGAGAGTCATGAGATATTCGTACCCTCCAATGGAAGTTGTCTTCATTGGGCCACAGACATCACTATGTACTAGCTGCAATTTCCTTCGTGGGAGTTTTGGACAATTCTTTTGAAAAGGAAACCGATGCATCTTACCCAAAAGACAACCCTCACACACATGTTTGGAAACTGTGTGACTTTGCGGTACATCATCTGCCATCTGCTGTGAATGTAGCTTTGCAAGAGCTCTATAATTGAGATGACCCATTCTCTCATGCCAAAGATGAGTTTCAGCAAGCTGTGAATCTGAAATAGCAAATGCTTCAATAGAAAATGCAGCTGAGTGATGATCAAGGTGATAAAGCCCCTTTTGCAAAGTACCAGTGAGAACTATGGAATTGTCATCACGAAGATCATAAACTAAGCATCTAAAGCCATCAAAAATCACTCTGAATCCTGAAGTGACAATTGCTGAAATCGAAATCAACTTGACTTCAATTCCAGGCACAAAAAGAACATTTGTCAAAGTGATAAGATGGCTTGAAATAGATGTGAGCTGCACATCTCCAATTCCTTTTACAGCATAGGAAGCATTATTAGCACATGTGACAGTCCCCCCTCGAGGTGCATCAGCTAAAGAATGAAACAACTGTCTACAAGAGGTGACATGCTTGGAAGCACCACTATCAAAATACCATGACTAAGCATCATTAGCAGTAAAGAGTGCATCAGCTTTGGAGGGATCAAATGAGCAATGGACAGCCCATCCCAATCATCCTGGAGAGCATGTGCATGTGAAGCATCTTCTGGCTCGTGGGATTCAATTGCATGTGAGGCATTAATTGTCAATCCTTCTTTCTTTTTCTCCAAAGCAATGTGCTTCCTACATTCTGAAATGTCATGTCCAAGCTTGCGACAATAGTTGCATCTTTTATTCTTTGACTTATCTGCTGTATTTTTAGATGCATGGGAGGAATTGCAGCTGCTATGCGCAGATTTAGGCTTGCCCATAGGCTTGAAAGCCTTGCCTCTTCCTGTCTGATGTGAAGCAAATGCATGACCAGGAATAATGGCTTGTCTATTAGCTCGACTTTGCTCTTCCTGGAAAAGCAAAGTAACAAGCTGATCAAGAGAGTAGTGATTTGGATTACCCATGGCCACTAACCAAAGGGTTGTAGCAAACCCTTGATATGTATCCGGCAATCCATTCAATGTGGTACTGACAAGCTGAGAATTTGGCACCACCTCATCAATATTGGCAAGTTGTTCCATGAGGTCCTTTACCTCTGTCAGATATGCATCCATAGAATCACCTTCATTCATACTAACTTCCTGCAATTGTCTTCTTAAAAATGCAACACGTGCCTCATTGCGAATCTAATAAAGAGAAGCCAATTTGTCCCAAGCATCCTTTGCTGTCCTACAAGACCAGATGTGTGGACTAATAATTCTCTTGCATGATAAAGCAATACAGGAATGTGCATTCGCATCTCTTGCATCCCATCTTGATTGTTCCTGAGCTGGGGGAGAAGTAGCAGGAGTGCTAGAAGATAAGGCATCAGGAGGAGTACCCCCTATAGAGGGACCAGCAGTAGAGGCAACCACTGTAGCATTGGCTGGCCTCAGATCAACCCTAGAAACAATATTCCACAAATGCTTTGCAACAAGAATATGTTTCATGAGATAAGCCCACATTGGATAGTTGGTGCCATCCAACTTATCATCTTCACGAAGAATGCCAAATAGATCATCATTGTTGCCAACCATTGCAAATGGGATACCCCGAAAAAGACTTGAAAACCCAAAAATCTCAAGGCTATCACTGCAAAGAGCTGGCTGTCCAAAAATGACAGCAAATAAATATTCTGCAAATTTCCAACCCAGATCAAAGGGCAAATGCATATTTGACCCAAATGTGACTGTGTCAAGCAATGCTCACTGCAAAAACAGCAAATCTGGCAAAAGCCCCAATTTAATGAGGGCAAATAGGCCAAAAAGAGGACAAATGCAAAAAAGCCCCAAATTTTCCTGAGATTTTTGCAAATGTGACCCAATGTATGAGAATCTGACTCAATGTCCTGCAGAAAAGTCTCAATGTCTGAAAAAATCTGACTCAATGTCCTGCAAATGTAACTTTACACGTGCAAAGGCTGTACAAGATCCTAGAACAAGTATGGTGCAGGTACAACATACGGCACAGGTACAGAACTAGATGTACCATGTACGGAAGCTGTACTTAGTTGTACGATGTACGGAAGCTGTACGAAACCCAATGTGCTGCTATACAGATGCAGGTACGAGACAAGTACGGTGTACTGAACATGTGCAGAGTGCAAGTACGTTGTACAAAAACTGCATGATGCAGGTACATTCCCACGTGACTGTACGATGGCTCATGTATGGAGATGTACGGTTGTACGATGACGCAAGTACGGAGAGCAGTACGGAGCCCAGTACGGACAAGTAAGGAGTGCAGTACGGAATGGGTACGAAGCCTGTTGTACGGCTATACGGCGGTACAAATACGGATCTGTACGACTATAAGTACGATCGTCCGTACAATCGTACGAATTGTACAAATGGATGAGCAGAAAAGCTAAAGGGAGCTGGTGCAAGTCTAGGAGCACAAGACGAGTCTAGACGTGGCTCTAATACCACTATAGGATCGTTAGATTAAAGAGCAAGTGCAAGGTGCAAAGAGTCGATAGATTCAGCCATCCTGTCAACTAGAGTGTGAAAGAAAAAAGCATACATGGTACTTATAGGTAGACCTAGACCCTAGGACTAAGTGTCCTAGGTGTCACATAGAACTAAGTGTCCTACGTGGCCTAAAAGGCACTAAGACTATAAGTGCCTATATCTATGCCTATAAGGCACATACCATGGCCTATAGGGCATCACTAGAACCACCAGAAGATGGCCTGTAGAATCTTCGCCAAAAATCTTTAGAGTTGTTGCTATACAAGATGTTCAGCAGCTTCTCCTCATTTCAATGAAGAAATGCCTGCTTCTTCCGACGTACGAGACGTCGGTACTTGCGTACCGTGTTTGGTGTGTTCGGGAGGTGACATCTGGTTTCAAGTCGGAGTTGTCGGCGATAAGCCTTGCACTCCGCATCGTACCAGTTGTTGCAGGGTACAAAACCAAGAGGTGGTGGTCTAGTGGACCGTGTGGTGTGGGGAAAGATTTGGAGGGTAGCCTCGTGGAGTGTGCGACTAATCAGGGCAGCACGGTCCTCTATGAGTGGTATGTGATCAATGTAGGTTAGGAGTCTGCTTAGGCGTCCAGAGTAGACAGGGGAGAGGCTGTGATCAAAGTGTATGTCGTGGTAGGTGTCGTGCTTCCTATGTGGTGTATGTGGCGTGGCTAAGCGTGGAGTGGCGATAGTGAAGAATAGGTATGTGTGATCAGCTCCTGGAGGGAGTGGTGCTACGGTGAAGTCGGTGATACAGAGGTGAAGGCAGGGGATCCCATGATGTAATCTACTACACTAGTGCCCCCCCCCAAGTGTGGGAAGCAAGTAAAACCACCTGAGGAGGGCCATAGGTCAAGCCCGTTGTAGATGATGAGATCATGCATCCTACCCAGATCAAGGAGCGCGTGTCCATATGGTGTAACAGGCCCGTGTCGATCTGATGAGATCCTGGTCATACCTGCTCCGTCTAGGTCCATGTCTGGTAGCATGATGTCGTCTCGAAAGTCCAGGAGTGGTGCTTGGCATGTGCTCGTCTTGGCCTTGAAGTCCCCAACAAGGAGAACTTCCGCGCGGGCTTAAAGGTCTAGGATATCCTGATGTAAGGGTGCATATGGCGATGTCTCACCCTCCTCTCGTGCCACTCTGGCAAAGTGGGATGTGTCTGGCGTGAAGTAGCATATTGCTATGAAAAGGTCACGAGTGGCTGTGCGTCGGATCTGGATCCACATGAATCGGGAGTGTGCGTCCTTCTTCTCAATGGAGATGGCTCCAGAGAGGGAAGACCTGTACAATACTGCGACCGCGCCTGATCCTCAAACTCCTCCCGTATCCCTCGTCTCATCCCTGAAGGTTGACTCCCATGTGTAGCCACTGACTATCGGTAGTGGACACTTTGGGCTCTGGTGTGTCTCCGTGTAAAAGACTCCGCGGTGCTGTCCACTGTCAAACCACTCCGGTTGCTGCGTTTGTTGAAGTCCTCCAGGCAAAGTTGCTTTTGTGTTTTCCCTTGTCACCGTTCCCCTTCCCATCTCCTCACGTATGTAAATTTGGACCAAAGGGTCTCCCATCTAGTCCCCTTTCCTCATCCCGCTTTGCCATTCATTATGGGGGAGGCAGCAATGGGCAAAGGAGGGGTTGCAGGAGGGCAGAGCTGCAGGCGGAGGGGGCAAAACAGGAGCAGCTTGGGAGGGGCAGCGAGAGTGTCGGAGGGGCAGGGCGGAGGGAAGCGGGTGCCGGGCGGAGAGGCAAGGCGGAGAGGCGAGGGGAAGGGCTGAGAGGTGGAAGAGCGGATAGGCTAGCGAGGGGGGATAGGCTAGCGGGCGGATAGGCTAGCAAGGGGATGGAGAGGGAGCAGAGGGGCTAGTGGGAGAGGGCGGAGGGGTAGGGCGGAGGGGTAGGCGAGAGGACGGGAGAGGGGGCGGGCAGGGCGGAGAGGCCTGGCGAGAGGGGGCGGAGGGAAGTGAGTGCAGGGCGGAGAGGCGAGCGGGCAGGGTGGAGAGCAGGCAAGGAGGGAGCTGCGTTGGCGGGAGGAGCTGCGTAGGCGGGAAGCTAGGAGGGCGGAGCAGCAAACTAGGAGCGGGAGCTACCTGCGGGGAAGTAGAGCGGGGAGCTGCCAGGCGGGGCAGCAGCGAGCAAGAGCAGAGGGGTGGGCGGCGGAGCAGGAGCGGAGGGATGGGAGCGAGCAGGAGCGGAGAAGGAGCAGGAGCAAGGCGAGCGGAGCAGGGCTAGGGCGGGGCAGCAGAGCGGGGAGCTGCCATAGCAGCTCGACCTATGTAGCATGAGCTAGTTGATCTGAGGACAGAGTGGATCAATGGGAAGAGAAGCATAGAGCTACGGAGCCAACGACACAGAGACCAAGCATGATGCAGAGGATGACCAGAGCACCCACGATAAAGGTCCAGCCCATCTCAACCTTACTCAAGAGGGACCACCACACTTGAGGTGTCATGCTCAATATGGCACACCCGATACAAAGATCATGGAGACCACACCCACCACAACGTGAGACAACCTGACAGAGGGAGATATGCAATATCTTTGCATCCCACTAAAGAGCTGCCATGGCTTCGGGATACCAAGATTATAGATGATGATCCCATCTCTAGCAGCTTAGGATTTCTGTGTTTCACAATTTTTGCACTTCGAGGACTACTTTTGAGTGTCTTAGTATAGCACTCATCAAGGGCCTTAGCAAGCCCTTTGACTCAGCCGATAGTGGCTTATATGAGTTATTCTGATTGTACCTTGTCTCATATGCCCACAAGGCCTCCCGACAATGTTAATACATCTTTCTTTCTTTTCTTTTTTCTAACATAGCATTTTATCATTGAGGTAGGATGTCCTTTGCCCCTCAAATTTTTATATTTATTACAGAGGCTATGAGCCATTTTCTAAGGACAGAGGCATGGGTATTCGTGGCATCAAGATGCCCATGCCATCTTTTGAGGAGCTTCTTGATGCAAGGTTTGCAGACAATACAACAGTGTATCTTGTTGGTAGACAACTTTAGGGCATTTGTTTCAGCAATGGAGGTGTTTTGCCTCACTTCGAGAGCTCTTATTAGTTGGTCGAAGCCCTACGAGATTTTGGTCAGAGCCTCCCCCATGTGGAAAGCACATGAAACAACCTGAGACGGGCCATCTATCAAGACCATTATAAATGATGAGATCATGCATCCTGCCAAGGTCTAATAGGGCCTGCCCATAAGATGTGAACGGGCCTCGTCTGTCAACCAAAACCCGTAGCATACCTGCCTCCTTAAGGTCATTGTCTACAGTAGAGTGGAATCATCCCCCCCTGAAGTCGAGAAGTGTTGCCTGACGAGCGCATGTCCTCACGTTGAAGTCCCCAACTAGGAGAACTTCTCTGTGGCTAGACAAGTCAATAATGGACTGATAAAGAGCAGCAAATGGAGATGTCTTATCCTCACCTCAAATATCTCTAGCAAGGTGGGAGGTCTCACGGGGAAAGTGGCAAACAACAATAAACAGATCCCGGCTGTCTATGTGCTGAATCCGGATCCAAAGAAACCCGGAATGTGCATCTCTCTGCTCCACTGAGATGGCCCCCAAAAGTGTGGATCCGTAAAGGGCTGCGACTCCTCCTGACCCTCGAACCCCTCTTGTATCCCTCGTCTCATCTCTGTAGGCAGACTCCCATGTATACCCGTTGAATATTGGTAGTGAGCGCTCTGGACTCTGAAGTGTCTCTCTATAAAAGACTATGTTGTGACTTGTATAAGATTCCGAGAAGTTCCCTGGTTCTGACCATAAGGTACCATTACAATTCCTAATGGTGCACGATAGGGTCTCGGATATCTGAGTCTCATAAACCCCACCTTCCTATGTGGGAGGGGAGGTGGGTGCCTTACGAGGGCCTGTAAGGAGTCGTCCATCTCGTACTACTGCCCACTTTCCCTCCTTGCGGGCCTGATCCCGCTGCTGCAACAAGAAGCACCTCTCCTCAACCTGTAGTGGAGTGAGGTCCTCATCCATGGAGATCGCTCGCTGGCCTCGTAAGCCTGACCTACAACGTAAAGCCGAAAGTCGTGCCTGAGCGTCATGGAACCGTATGATAAGGGGCTGCTCTCGTTAAGTCTGACTCTCCTTCTTTTGTTTTTTCGAGCTGATTTGGAGGGCTTCTTTTTCTCCACCTTGGTCCAAGTCCCTTGGGAGAGCTCGACCCAAGTGTCCGAGTCTACTGCTGCCTTACTTGCTGTTGGGGCTTGGCCCACGGACGGCGCTGAGCCTCCCTATGCTCCCGTCTCTGGTGAGGGGCCCTGCCCACCAAACAGTCCCGTGCCAGGTGACCCATCTGTCTGCACCGAGCGAAGACAGTGCTCGGGCAAGCCAAAGATCTCCACACGTTGTCTGAACTCGCCTCCATCTAAGGTCTCCAAGATATGTACTCCTTCGGAAGCCCCGAGAAGCGCAACGTCACTGGGAATTGTGGCACGTGATGAGTCAAATCCATGTCCTCGACCGTGAAGCCATGGTACTAAGGAAGGAGGTAGACGACATGAGGGCCTAGTAGGATAGGGCTCTACTCGACAAGGGAGGCCGTGATGTCGGGGAAGTTTCAACTCTGGCTCTTTTGATCGAACGGCCGGCTCTGTTGAAGGCTCCCACAACAAAGGCTTTTGACAGAGGCAAACCTCTCCAGCACATCCAACGAAATGTCCAGCTAGCAGCGCGCAACAGATGCTCCAGTGACCACGTTCTCGCTTTTCCACACAACAATAGACGGTGTGCCAAAGCTTAACAACAACCTTCAAAGCTCGGCTAACAAACCAAAAGGCCACGCGATGAGCTTCTTCAACGACACGGCAACCAACAGCTACCAGGGCTCCACCCGCGCTACAAGTCTACACATCAACTGCCTCACCTACAGCTCTCACGGAACGGCCCTCTAGTGCCATAGCGCCATAGCAACATAGCAACACGGCTCGCAAGGCGACCTCCCCTCGCTGTAAGAAATGAGTCGCCGCAAAATCCTCCTTGTTATTTTTTGCATCTCAAATTACTTAAGAGCTCATTAGGCAAGCAAGGTGAGCTTGAGCGTTGTCAATCAACTGACGAAAAGGCAAGTAGAACAGGTGAAAGAGGAAGCAATCTCATTTGGAAGAAGCAGAAACTGAAAGGACTGTGGCATAAAAGTGTGGGGAAGAGACTGGAGGCTAGGTGATGACTAGATGATATGTCTAGGCTATCTCATGGGCTATCCATAGATGCCACTTATACCTTGGTATGAGCCTTGTAGGCCTAGTTATAGTCAGTTAAGACTATTGGTACAGTTAGTTTATGTACCATCTAGGTCAGTTAGGACACTTAGTCCAGTTAGGGCAGTTAGCCCTAGGGTTTTGTTATGTTGGCTCTCCCTTGAGCCTCTACACTTCCGTTTTGCAGCAATCTCGTTTTTCTCCATTGTCCTTCCATTTTTTAGCTTCCATTGCTTCCAACACCCAACAGTGGTATCAGAGCAGGTCGGGAATCCATTCCCTCAGCCATTGACAGATTTCCTAAGCTGTTTGGCAGCCTCTCGAGCTCTCATTCTTGCTGGTCTTGCTGGTTTTCACACTCCCACGAGTGTTTGAGACCTTTCCAAGCACTTCTGTTGCGAAAAACCTCATTTTGATGCGAGAAGACCGCACTTTGGAGCAACTCTCGCGAAGGGACTGTTTTTTGGTGCATTTTCCAGCCTGTTGCAACAAAAAAAGACCACACACGAGCATTTACAGCATCTGTACGGAATTTCGAACGTGCCCCCAAAAAAAAAATCCGTACATGCGTCAAAAATCGTACGAAAATCCACACATCTGTCAGAAATTTCCGTACTTCTATCCGATTTGTCAGAATTTCAGTACATTCACTGCAGTACAAGCTGCCTCGGGGTGCACGCCAATCATTTCTCAGATTTTTCAGCATTTTGGAGCTGTCTCAAGCTATGTGCCAGCATTTTGGAGCTGCCTCGAGCTACATGCCAGCATTTTGGAGCTGCCTCGAGCTGCGTGCCAGCATTTCGGAGCTGCCTCAAGCTGTGTACCAGCATTTTGGAGCTGCCTCAAGCTGTGTACCGGCGTTTGGAGCCGTTTGGAGCCATTTGGAGCTGCTGAATTAATCCGGAGACTTCTCTTTGAGCCCTTCCTTCCTCATTCGGCATCCCTTTGCCTCGGGCTGCGAGCTTCTCTCCATTGGATCTCTTTCTCTCCATTTCTACGTGCTCTCCTCCTCATGGGAGCACTTCTTTTGCTGTAATTCTCATTTCCAGCCCTAATTTGCTCGCTTTCAGAGCCTGTCACTGCTGTTCATCATTGGGTAAGCCGTTGTTGCATTGGCTTTTTCCAATTTTTGCTTCATTTTCATTTTGGGAAGGCCTCGTGTTGCCTTGGAAGGCCTCATGTTGCCTTTGGGGATTTTTCTTGCAACAGGTACACCTTGGGACAGCAAAGTCTTTTGCAAACATAAGCTTTGAGGCTTGGGCAGTTTTTTAGCACTTGATTCTGAGAGGTTGCCTTTCTCTCATTTACTTTGCCAGCTTGTATTTCAGCCCCATGTCTGGTGGCAAAGATGATTTGTTTGGGCTGATTGGGGCCGATGACAAGCTTGATGGCACCAACTACCCCATGTGGTCATACATGATGGAATATGTTTTGGTTGCCAAGAATCTATGGCATATTGTTTCAGGTTATGAGGCCAAGCCTACACGCATTGTTACTGGTGCTACACCTGCAGCCTCTGCTTCTTCAGGTGATGGGTCTTCAAGTGATGGTTCTACTGCTACAACCAGGACTCCTGCACCTCCTGCTCCAGGTGCTTTACCTCGTTCACAGGAGCAAATTCAGTGGGATGGTCGTGATGCCAAAGCACATGCCTTGATTGCTCTTTCAATGAAACAGGTTATTATCCCTCATTGCAAGACAGCTAAGCAAGCATGGGATCAGCTTGCATCTTTGTATCAGGTGCGGAATGAGGCCAGGGTTGCCTATCTCCGCATGCAGTTGAAAGATTTAAGGCTTGATGAGCGTGGTAACATGGATGCCTATCTCACTAATGTGAAGGATTTGAAAGAGCAATTGGCCAACATTGATGAGATTATGCCTGATTCCTTGATGGGTTGCCTGATTCATATCAAGGCTTTGCTACTACATTGAGGTTGGTTGCAGGGGGTGATGCCAGACCAGCTTGTTGCTCTTATTCTTCAAGAGGAGCAAAGCCGTGTGAATCGCAATGCTACTATAGCTAGTGATCAAGCATTTGCTGCCCATCATAAACACAAAGGTAAAGGCAAGGTTTCAGCTGGAAAGCCCTCTCATTCCCATGCTGATCATTCACATGGTGCCTCTTCTTCAGGGGATCACAAAAAGAAGAAGAGATGTAACTATTGCAAGAAACCTGGGCATGATATTTATGAATGCAGGAAGCGCATAGCATCTGAAAAGAAAAAGAAAGAGTCTAGTCTTGCAGTATCTGGTTCTTCTAGTGCAGAAGATCGACATGAGTCCGCTAATTTTGCACAAGACCACCATCGGGCTTTCTTGGTTACATGTTAGTATAATCGTGATGTTCATGATGCTTGTATGGCAGTTTCATATGTTCATAATGCCTGGTTCTTTGATAGTGGTGCTAGCAAGCACATCACTTCCTGCAAGAAGTTATTCAGCTCATTGGAGCTTACATCTAAGGAGGGCAGTGTCACATGTGCCAATAATGCATCATATACCATGAAAAGTATTGGGCAAGTTGCTCTTACTTCTGTCTCTAGTGGTATTGTCACTCTAGAGCATGTACTTTATGTTCCACGCATTCGTAAGAACCTCATTTCTATTTCAGCCATTGCTACATGTGGCTTTCAGGTTATTTTGATGGTGTGAGGTGTGCAGTGTATGATGTTACACATGCCTCTACCCTGGTTTTGACTAGCACATTGCCTAGCGGTCTTTACAAACTTGATGCTTATGACAGATGTTCAGATGATGATGCTGCACTTGCCGATGCACATGTCTTTGCTATTGATTCTACCCTAGCAGATACTCATTTGTGGCATGAGAGGTTTGGACACCTCAATTTTGGAGCCCTGGTGAAGTTATATAAGGAAGATATGGTTGTGGATCTTCCCAAAATGCATATGCCTACCAAACATGTTTGTGAACCATGCTTACTTGGTAAGATGCACCGTGCTACGTTTGTGTCCCATTACACAACACCTACTCTGGTGGGTAGGATTTCTTTACTAGAAGATGCCTTACAACAGATCATGAACTAGCACCTTCAATTGAACGCTGGTCAAAATGAAATTAGAGAGATGGTGCAAGCCTTATCAGCTAAACCATCCAAAAATGAAAAGGCCAAAGCTCCAGCAGAGCCAGAGCCCAGTATACACTCATCAGAGCGTGCGAAGGTCAAGGTACCTAATATTGCCAACTATAGACCGGAGAAGTACGCTGGTCAAATGACCGAGCGTTGTTCTAATGTGATCGAGCTTTGGTTACACAAGTGGAAAGAAGCCTTCGCCATTTGTGAAATCAGATCTGATCTAAAGAAAATCCGCGAGACCACTCACCTCTTTATTGAGCCAGCGGATAGGTGGTGGATAAAGCAACAGAAAGATCAGCTTGCCCCTACCACCTAGGAAGGGTTTAAGGCTGAATTTAAGAAACACTTTCTTCCACCTGACGAAGAGTCCCGAGCTTAAGATGCTTATAGAAACCTTCGTCAGAGGAGTTTGTCGGTGGCAGAGTACACTGACAAGTTTAGGGAATGTGTTATGAAGATAACAGACCCTCTCCCTATGTCAGTTCAGTTGAAAGACTATATCTATGGACTGAACGACAAGATTAAAATGGAAGTTCGGACTAAATATGTGACTACATTAGATAAATCTATTGCAGTAGCCCTGAACTATGAGGATGCCAGAGGCAGACCTAGTGGGTTTGTGCAGGCAGGGACTCAGCATGAGTACCCGAGAAAAGGGGGATTTCAAAGGAAATGGACTTCAAAGACAAGTGTCTCGCAGCCAAGTGGCCAAACCAAGCGGGTGAAGCCGGTTGAGGAACCAGCAAAGACAAGTACCACCGTTGGAGTGAAAAGAAAAGTAACTCCAATGGCAGCCCGGGCTTGGTCAAAGTCCTCATTGACCCCTGAACAAAAAGAGAAAGCTAGAAAAGAAGGATTGTGCTTCGGCTTCCTTCAACGACATCAGTGGAAAGATTGTCCACTAAACAAAGACCATCGCACGGCCAACATGATAATATCTGAATGCGACACGGAAATGCAGGAGAGTCCCAATGCAGAACATATGCAAATGCAATTGGCGGGACCTTCTCAGAGGTTAGTACATGTGTTGTTAAGTGTGTCTGTTACTAAGTTAGTAAGCGGTGCACCTGATAACATCCTTTCAAAGCCCGCAGCAACGGGGTATACGGTTTTCGATGAGCCCGAGTTGATTAAAATGAAAGGGCAAGTAGCCAATCACGATGTGATTGTGTTGTTTGACTCAACGTCAACGCACAATGTAATCAACCCGAAGCTTATTAAGAGGCTCAAGTTGAAAACTAGTCCGTCTGACTATGCTTATACGGTCAGGATGGCGGACAGAAGTTCAACTAAAGTATGGGACCAAAGGGTTACCCGGACTATGTTGAGAAGCTGGACTTTGAGTTGACCAGGCTTGCTCACGCAGATATAGCCCTAGGAATGGCTTGGCATTTTTGAAAAAATCCAACCATTGATTGAAAAAAGCATATTTACCAATTCAAGATGAACGGGGTAGAATATGTTTTGTGAGGTGAGAAGGATTTACCTCAAGGACCATTGATTTCAGCCATGGAAATTCGGAAGACTCCGAAAGAGTTTCTGTGTCTGTGTATAGCATTGGTAGAGTCGATTGATGATGCGTCGACTAGCACTGGGGCTATCCAAGATGGGGAAATGGCCGAGTTGGCTAAAGAGATATAGGAGAAGTTCTCTGATTGTTTTAGGGATGAGTTACCTTATGGGTTACCTCGAGAGCGGAATGTTCAACATAAAATTGAGCTTATCCCGGGGGCAAAACCTATAAATAGATCTCCCTATAGATTAAGCTTTACAGAAGAAGCTGAGGTGCGAAGACAACTGGAAGAATACCTCAAGCTGGGGCAAATTCAACCCAGTTTTTCACCTTTTGCTTCCCCAATGATATTAAAGAGGAAGAAAGATGATACTTTCGGTCTCTATATAGATTACAGAGCATTGAATAATATCACTATCAAGCACAGGTATCCGATGGCTCGGATCGATGACTTGCTAGATGCATTACATGGGGCCGTAATTTTTCAGTAAGATAGATCTTAAGTGTGGCTACCATCAAATCCGTATTAGAGCCGAGGATGTGCATAAGAACGCTTTTAGAAGCAGGTTTGGTCATTATGAGTTTTTGGTAATGCCCTTTGGACTTACCAATGCTCCAGCTACATTCGTCATGCTTATGAACGATTTACTACGTCCCGTATATCGGAAAGTTTGTCGTACATTTTATTGGCGATATTCTGGTATCCAATAAAAGCATTACTGAAAAACATCATGAACACTTAAGAATAGTGTTCAGTACTTTGAGGAAAGCCAGTATTTATGTAAATAATAAGAAAACTATACTGTGTATGGTTAGACTTGAAGATTTAGGATTCATAATTACTCCAGAGGGGGTAGAAATGGATCCAAAGAAAGTGGCTGCGATACTGACTTGGCCAATCCCTCAGAGTCTGACCGCTTTTTGCGATCATTCTTGGGATTTGTCCAATTTTATCGAAGGCATATCAAAGGATATTTCAAAATAGTATCGCCATTGACTGATCTAACCTCAGATAAAGTACCTTTTATATGGGGACAGAATCCACAGGAAAGTTTTAACACCATAAAACAAGCTGTGGTCATAGGACTGGTGTTAAAAATAGTTGATCCCCAGAAACCGTTGTTCCTGGAAACTGATGCAAGTGGCATTGCGGTAGGAGCAGTTCTCATCCAAGAGGAAAGGCCTGTAGCCTTTGAAAGCAAGAAGCTTTCTTCCTCTCAAAGAAATTGGCCAACTCATGAATTAGAGTTGTATGCTGTTGTCCATGCTTTGTTTGAAAACATGGAGACATTATTTGTATGGATCACAGTTTTATGTGGATGTTGATCATGATACTCTGAAATATTTTTATAAACAACCTAACTTGAGAGGCCGCCAAGCTAGATGGGCAGAACTCATGGAGGAGTTTAATTTGACGATTCGGTACCGAAGAGGAAAAGATAATAAAGTTGATGATGTGTTGTCCCGCATTATGCATAACATGAGTTTCACGGTGTTAGAGAGTGCTCTAATGGCCGAGATTAGAGAAACTCAAAAGGTGGACGAGTTCGTCCAGACCCTATGGCCTAAGGCTCATGTGTTAGAACCCGGGGAAAAGGATGACCTGGCATCCAGAAAAGGCCAAACTTATGCAAGATATGCCATAACGGATGGTATGTTCAAAAGAAATGGCAAGGTAGTAGTACCTAATCAGAATGATCTCAGGCAGAGAGTCATTCGACAGTGCCATGATAGCCCATGTGCGGGACATCCAAGAGTCGAGAAGACATATGATCTCGTGAAGCGAGATTTCTTTTGGCCAAAGATGAAAAAGCATATTCATGAATATGTGACACGTTGTTTTTCGTGTCAGGTAAGCAAGGCAGAGCGGCGGGTGAAGCCACCCGGACCTTTACAGCCCTTGGAGATACCACTAGGTAAGTGGGAGAGCATTTCCATGGACTTTATTGTAGGGCTGCCTACGACACAAGGTGGATATGATTCTATCCTTGTGGTGGTTGATCGTCTTACCAAGATGGCTCACTTCATTCCAACTAGAGAGTCTGTTAGTGCCCCACAAGTGGCGGATTTGTTTATTAGACATATATTTCGTCTGCATGGATTACCCAAATCCATAGTGTTAGACAGAGATGTCAAATTTACCGGTCATTTTTGGACTGCGGTATTTGAAACACTAAGGACTGAGTTGGGAATGAGTAGAGGAAATCATCCAGAAACGGATGGTCAGACAGAAAGAATCAACCAAATTTTAGAGGATATGCTTAGAGCATATGTGTCATTGAGGCAACATACATGGGACAAGTGGTTACCATTGTTGGAGTTTGCCTACAATGATAGAAAACATTCCTCTACAGGGTTCAGTCCGTTTGAGCTGAACTATGGTTATAGACCAGCGAATCCAACCATAGTTGGAATACCTCAGAAAGTGCCTAGTGCCGCGAACTTTGTGGTTCAGATGCGGGAGATGCTAGCACTTGCGAGAGCTAACATCCGCCAAGCTATGGATAGAGCTAAGGCGTATGCAGATGAAAACCGATCCGTTAGAGAATTTAAGGAAGGAGAAAAATTTTTTCTCAGAGTTCCTTCGCACTCTAAGTCTTTGACTGCAGGAGAGTGTGCTAAGTTATCACCTCGATATTGTGGGCCATGGTTAATTCTAAAAAGAATAGGCAAGGTAGCCTATAAATTAGAATTACCACCGGGATGTAAGGTACACCCAGTGTTTTATGTTTCTCGTTTAACGAAATTTTTGCATACTGGTGACTCACTAATCGAAGGTGTGGTTTTGTTTCAAGAGTTTGAGCTGAACTATGGTTATAGACCAGCGAATCCAACTATAGTTGGAATACCTCAGAAAGTGCCTAGTGCCGCGAACTTTGTGGTTCAGATGCGGGAGATGCTAGCACTTGCGAGAGCTAACATCCGCCAAGCTATGGATAGAGCTAAGGCGTATGCGGATGAAAACCGATCCATTAGAGAATTTCAGAAAGGAGAAAAAGTTTTTCTCAGAATTCCTTCGCACTCTAAGTCTTTGACTGCAGGAGAGCGTACTAAGTTATCACCTCGATATTGTGGGCCATGGTTAATTCTAAAAAGAATAGGCAAGGTAGGTTGTAGCGTGTGTTCACATCCTTGAGTTTCAATTGTGTTTGTTTCTTGATTTTGTTGTCATCTTTGTTGGCAGCTTTATCCGTATCTTTGCCGCCTTTCCCCATTTCTTTTGGCTGATCCCGTGTTCAGTGCAGGTCTTAGTGCAGGAGCGGGAGCATGAGCCCCCCACCCCTGGGTGGGAGGCACACCCAGTCCTGGGGGCTAAAAATGGCGGGGAGCGGGAGAGCTCAAAGGAGGGGGCTGAAGGGGGGTGAAGGCGGGGCGGAAGGGCTGCAGTTCAGGCAGGGGCAACAGAGTGGGGGGTAGATACTGGTGGAGTGGTGCACCGGGGGAGCAGCACCGGTTTGCAGGCGGAGGGTGGAGGAGAATGGATGAGGGTGGAGGAGAATGGAGGAGGGCGGAGTGGCGAGGGCGGCTGGCAGCGGAGCTGCAAGGCGGGGGGAAGCTGTGAAGGCGGAGCTGCAGGGTAGTGGACAGCGGGCGAAGCTGCAGGGCAGGCTGCAGGAGGGGCGGTGGAGCAGCAAGGGGGGGAAGTGGAGTAGCAAGGGGGGGAGGTGGGCAGCAAGCAGGAGGGGAGGCGGAGCAGCTAGGAAGGGAGGCGGAGCAGCAGGAGGGGAGGCAGAGCTTTGAGGATAGTCTTCGTTGCTGGGATTCAGGACAAGATGGTGGTGACCTAGGGAGTGGTGGCCTGAGTTACCCACACAAGACCTGCTTGTGGATACAAGGAAATTTGTGGTGGGGCAGGAGTTGGCCTTCATCCATACTCCAGACTCCACAGAGACTGTGTGGACACCTGGACATTGTCATAGATGGGAGTTGATAGCCAGCATGCCTGATACATATGAACAGCTAGGTGCAAGCAGGTCATAGAGCAACAGACCACAGCAGCCTCCGAGACACTGGCAAGCATTTGGCTAGATATCATTCATACTCTCATAGGCAGATGGGATGGACTCCATGGGGATTTGGATCGCGCTAAGGCTTTTTTCAATATATGAAAGCCATGTCCTTTACTTCATTTCACAGATGGTGGTATAAATAAGGCATATAAACCACCAGAGTGGCTTTTTGTTCAGCCCTTTGTATGAGGTAATGTCCCATAGAGCGACCAGCCGGGGTATATCCTTGTGTTTTGATATTGTACCCTTCATTGGGGAGTTGTATATTCCTTGGTGTCTATGTCACTAAGGAGTTTATTAATAGAATGTTCTTTTCTCTAGAAAAAAGAGAGTAGAAGCTTAGAAACGAGAAGGAAGAACACAACATCTACCTAGGAAGAAGAAAAAGTAGAGGGACGCTATGCAATGTCAATCAATTGGAGTACTCACCTATCCAAATGGTACTTGGGGATGTGACCTACATAGGAAAACCAGCCAGCTTTCCTTGATCTCTCTCACAATTCAAAGTGAGATAGCATGTACAGAGTGAGGAAGGAACACAGTACAGAAGACAAGGCGCTATGTATGCAGATAAAGGTAGATTGCCGACCACCCTATATGATCTGGAAGTGCCACATGGCAGGCCAAAATTTTGACCAGCTTATCGATTTCTTAAGCTGTCCCAGTTGAGCTAAGGTCAATGGCCATTAGTTGGTCCAGTAATGATATCAGAAGTAGTTAAAACTAACTAAGCACTAACTTCTAGCACTCGCTAGCTGAATCTACAGGAATTACCTTTGCTCAATGAGAAAAGATAGTTGCTACAAAGTGACGTATTGAAAACCAAAAATATCACTTGCATTCAATATGGAACATTTGATCAAAGCATGGCAAGACAGTTTGCTTTTTGTTTTCAAACACACTTGGACTTTCCTATAGCAAAATCTTCTTTAAAAAAACCATTGAAATTGCAAAAATGGTAATAGTTAGCAACAATACACCTTGAGGCTTTCTATCCAAGCAATGTAGTTCAACTTTGATACGTCCGAAAATTATTGAGGGGCCACGCAACTGAACAAAATGTTGTGCATACCTTTACTGGAAAGAAATCAATAAGCTCAATTTCAAACATGAGCTCCTTATCTTTGGGAAAATCATCTGGTACTAAAACTGGGCATTCCTCATCGCCATAGTGGAACTTAGGTTTCACTTTAAACTGTAAACTCACCAATGCCAAATAAAGAAGTGCCATATAAGAAAAAGAATTGCAAGTATGAAAACAAGCTTACAATAAGACAAGCAAAGAGGTTGTCATATATGAGGTGATTGAAACTCAAAAGGCACAATAACTCGAAACAGCATTTTGCTCGTTGTGAGTGGTACGGGAAACGAAAAAGATGTCTACAGATGAGTGTAAGACCAGGTTTATGTCATAAGTGTATATCATGTTCCACTAGTCTAATGTTCAAAACCAACACAAGCCCTAGCACCTAAGTATCTACTTGGACAACTTGCATGCTTGGTAGTGCATATGGAGAGAAAAGGAGGAGCCTGCACCTGAGTATGTGTGCTTCTGGTTGCACATTTTACCATCACTGCATCCGTGCCACTGTAGTGGCGAGATCTCAAGGAAAAGCTCTCCGCACCTACAACTCTCTGAAGCTCACACCGGAGCTTTTTCTTGAGCTAGATAAGTTCAACAATTTCCAAAAGCTTCACACCCTGAATAAGGTAGGAAACTTCAAACCCTGAATAAGGGTGGGAAGCCCTATCTAGGACTTCAAGGAGATTGCAGCTGAATTTCCTGAATTTGGCCAGTAGACTCTTCGCCTCTTTTTTGTGAATAGTCTACCAAAGAACTACCAAAACGAAATAAGGTGCAATAAAGGAAAGACAATTAGGTGATCCACACTGCGAAGGTCTACGCTGGCACCTTGGCACACAAGAATCTTGGACCTACAATGGTTGGTCAAAGTGGAAAACCGAAGAAAAAGAACAATCGAGAGAACCATCAAGCCGGCAACTCTAGCCTGAAATTTAATAAGCATCCTTCAAGGCCTCTTGCGAAGAATCCTCGCACCGATTTGCCACCGTAGGCTAATGCTGGATTGAAAGGACTATGCTTCAAATGTGGCAAGCGTCGAACACTTGTCCTTGAACCATGGCAAGGGTAAAGTGATTCTCCACTTGATTCAGTCTAGCAAGACTTCAGAGAATCCTTTTCACATTGCTAAAATTGTGAGCGTTTCCATTCCAATGTTAATGTGTTAGGACCCCATGATTTAATCCGCATGGTGGGTTGGATCGCTGCACATACAGTTCATGTTTTGATGACTAGGAGTACTCATACCTTTATTGGTGCTTGCCTTGTGCAAAGACTTTGCATCCCAACGGTTCCCAATAGCCACTGCTACCTTGTCGATCTCACAAAAGGTGCTCTAGAAACCTATGGCTCTGTCTTCATCCATGGACCTCGCAGACGGTTGGGATGAGAGAGGTTGGTATGCCTAGACACGTAGATGGTTCGAGAGATTGGGGCTTCACATAGGCAGACTGCCTCCCTTCCAGTACATCCTATACGCTAAATCTATCACACTAGGATACTACAAGGTCAACTAGATCATTCGAGAGGATCTACTACAGTTACACACATTCAAGGCCTAGTTGGAGCCGAGGGAACTTCCAGTGAAGCTCAATTTCTACACAGACCACAGCTTGCACATCTTTGAGGAGAGCTTCATTGTCCCACCAAACCACACTTGGATCCATTTGCCACACTCACTGAGGATCTCTATCGGACAGTTTTGAGTTTCATCACACCGAATTCATATTGAGAGCGGACATGCTGAGGGGATACCTAGGGAGAGACGCATATGCACGTTGTGTGATCGACAAGAGGGAGTCAGAGGAGCACTTCGCATTTAGATGCCCCGTGTACTACAAGATCTGCGGTCGATACCATTGTCTTTTTAGGGACGGTTTTGGGCCATTATCCAAACTTCTCTCATACCCAGACCAGGGATACCTCGTTGCCTTCATCCATGAGGCGGTCCGCAACAGGGAGCACTTACTCAAGACGTAGAGACAGTCCTCATAAGGACCAACCCTTCTCAGAGCAGGATCACAGAGTTCTTCCAGTCAGATCACACAAGCCTCACAACCACTGGTAGTAGGCGCAGTACAGACCCAGAGCCTGAGGCACGCCGCACTCAACATCGGACAGGCATGCAGATCACAATGAGCGACCTCCCATCCTTGTTCAAACCTAGGGCCCAACCCATAGGGTTACGATAGCCTTGGTCAAGAGCAGAGTCATTGCCAGGAGACCAAGACGGGCAGCACCCACAGATAGTCGCCAACGTTCCATCACTAGCTACACATCAGTGCCCCCCTAACACACATATACCCTTGGAGGGCCGCATTGCATGGACCAAAGCCGGTGGTGATTGACTCGAGGATGAGGATGATGATGATGTTGATGATGACAATGATGCCATTACTGAGTATATGACTATGTACTACTTAGCACTTAGCATTCAGCATGGGTGATGATGCTCGTTTAGTAGCTCCACCCTCTCTGCTTGTTGTATCAACTTTCTATCGCATAGACCCATCGGTCTTCCGAATACATTGAGAAACTCTCTCTCTCTCCCTCTCTCCCCTTTGAGGGAGGAGTCTTTATGTATGCAAGGTTTTGTATTGTTTCAGGTCCCATAGGCCGATTTTTGGTCTTCAGAGGACGATAATATCTTCTTCTTCTTCTTCTTCTTCTTCTTCTTCTCTCTCTCTCTCTCTCTCTCTCTCTCTCCCACAAGATCAAGAAAGGAGAGGCTGCAATCTTGGAATGGAGAGATGTGGTCAAGAAAGGCACCACTGCCCCCAAGAAAGAGTTCATTTCAGATGCTCTGGAGGAGGATAAAAGGATAAACAGTAAAGCCCTATATGTTTTGGTCCGAGGTATCATAGTGGGAGACTCTCCTATAACAGATGCAAAAGCCTTGTTCACCAAAATGGGGTGTCAACCTGACATGTGAGACAGCTTGGAGAGTTGGCAAGCCTGATGCACCCACAAGGCCACTTGTGATGAAGCTCCGACCAGCCATGGATAGGAAGACCCTCATGAGCACGAGGGTGACTTTGAAAGGAACCCGGATCTACCTGGACGATGATCTCACCCTCCTACAGCAGCAACACCCGAGAGAAGGTATGGTACGCAGCGAGAGAAGCAGCGAAATGGGCTGCATACAAGGATGGTAGGGTTATCATCTGAGAGAGAGGAGATCAGGACCAAGGGGAGAAGGAAGAAAAGGAAGAGAAAGAAGAGGGCGAATTATGACGGTGTTAGGCCAATAGGGCACAAAGTGGACTGAGAATCGCAGTGTGGAATTGCAATGGCACACTCTAGTCTGATCTGGGTGGTTTCTCAGAGACATACACTGACAAAGACGTGGTCTTCTATACTCAAACACATGAGAGGCTCAAGAGAGGACTGGCCATTATGACATGTGTTGACACATAGATCATATTGATCTCCCCTGCATACAACTTCTCTCTGACATAATGATAATGAACCTCAATGTGCTTTGTGCGAGCATGAAACATAGGATTCTTTGCCATTGCAATAGCACTCTGGCTATAAGTGAGAATAGGAGAAGGACCCTCCAATATGAGACGAAGATCAGTGAACAAACGTCGCAGCCAAACACACTCAACTGTCGCTATGAAAGCTGCCCTGTACTCAGCTTCACATGAGGAAGTAGCCACTGTAGATTGTGTCTTGCTCAGCCAAGAAATGCAAGCGTTGCCCAAAAAGAAACAATTACCACTAGTGGACTGCCTGGTATCATAGTCTCCAGCCCAATCTGAATCACTGTAAGCATGCATTTGCAAGTCACCCCCCTTGGGAAACATCAAGCCAAAAAACTTTGTGCCTTACAAATATCTGAAGATGCATTTTACAGCCTGCCAATGTGTTGTCTTTGGGCTGTGCATATATCTGCTCACCTGAGATACTGCATATTGAATATCGGGCTTGGTATTGCAAAAGTATATGAGGCATCCAACAGCTTGGCTGTAAAGTGTGACATCCACTAATTCACCAGCATCATACATAGTACGCTTCAACCCCGGCTCCATGGGAGTGGCAATAGGCTTATAATCATGCATGTTGAACCTATCCAAGAGTTTCTGCACATACTTGGATTGAGACATAACGATGCCACGCTTGTCTTGTATAAATTGGATCCCCAAATAAAAATTTAACATGCCCAAATCTGTCATGTCAAATTCAGCTTTCAACTCAACTCTGAAATCTGCAATTATATCCTCATTGGTTTCCGCGAGCACCATGTCATCTACATAAAGAATGATGACCAAAATATCCCCCCCATCCTTCTTGATGTAGAGGGTGCTTTCCGTGGGACTATTGTGTAATCCCTTACTTGCCAGGAATGCATCTATCTTAGCATACCATGCACGTGGGGCTTGTTTCAGCCCATATAAAGCTTTGTTAAGCTTGCATACCTGAAGTGCATTGCCAGAAAGTTCAAATCCAGGAAGTTGCTTGACATAAACCTCTTCCTGCCAGTCCCCATTAAGGAAAGCTGTTTTTATGTCCAACTGCTGGACATTCCACACAAAATTTGCAGCCATTGCAATAACTGACCGTATGGTGGTCATCCAGGATGTAGGAGCAAATGTCTCCTCATAATCTATGCCCTTCTTCTGTGCATAGCCTTTGGCAACCAGCCGTGCCTTGTATCTGTAAATAAACCCACTTGGTACCAATGGCATGCTTACCTGGTGGCAAATCCACAACATCCCAAGTCTGATTTTTCTGTATGGACTACAACTGATTGTGCATGGCATGCATCCAATGCACATTATCCTTTGCTTCTTCAAAAGAGTCAGGCCCCTCTTCATCAAGAAGAGTCCCTGCATAAGCTGTCTCCATTGAAAGAGCTCCCCCTGCGTGCCTTACTGCACTACGAGTCCTGCCAGGCAATGGGGCCTCAAGCCTACTCTCTCTAAGAATCTGAAGCAACCAATTCGGGACTGTTTTGGCTGCATGTATCTCTTGAATCTCTTGCCTGACAACTTCATCCACACCCTGAGTTGGAACAAAATCAGCCGGTAGCTAAATCAGGGCATGTGGATCTAAAGGAGGTTGCTGTAAATTCTGAGTTTCAACACGGGAACCAAATGCTATACGAAGCATCCCCTCAAACACATCATCTGAAGAAGCTGGAATCTGAAATTCAGCATGTGTATGTGCTGAATTTTCAGAGAGTATCACATCTTTACTCACAGAAATCTTGCGTGTAGCAAGATTGTAGAGATAATAGCCTTTGCTTTGTGAACCATATCCCACAAAAATGCATTTAAGTGCCTTATCTGACAACTTGTGTCTAAACTCCACAGGCACGTGGGCATATGCAACACAACCAAAAACTCTGAAATGGTCCACTGAAGGCTTTCTCCCATGCCATGCCTCATAGGGAGTGATTGTCTTCAAAGCCTTTGTAGAAGCCTCATTCAAAATGTAGTTGGCACACATGAGGCCCTCAAGCCAAAACCTGTGAGGCAACTTCTTACTTGTAAGCATGCATCTATCCATCTCCATGGCAGTGCGATTCTTCCGCTCAGTTTTGCCATTCTGTTGAGGTGTAAGCCTCACTGTAAGCTGATGCGTGATGCCTTTCTCCTTCAAAAATGCATCAAATTCATGAGACATATACTCTCCCCCTCGATCTCTACGAAGTATCTGCACCTTGAGTCCTGTCTCATTCTCAACCATAGCCACAAAGTGTTTGAAATGCATAAACACTTCTGATTTTGCCTTGAGACCATAGACCCAAGTGTAGTTGGTGAAGTCATCTATGAATGTAACAAAATAGAGATAACCCCCAAAAGCAGGTGTCCTCATGGGACCGCAGACATCACTGTGAATAAGCTGTAATTTTCGTGTAGCTTTCACTGCACCACCCTTCTTGAAGGGAAATCTATGCATCTTGCCAAGGATGCAACATTCACATGCATGAGAAGGAGGCGACTCCAAAGGAGGCAATGCATCAACCATATCATGCCTGTTAACTGCCATTAAGCTGCCGTAGCTCATGTGCCCATACCTGGCATGCCATAACTCCGCATTCTGCATCGCAATAGTGGGAGTGCTCATTGATAATGCAAGATCAGATCTTTTTTCATATAGATCAAGCTAGAAAAGACCCCGATACAGAGTGCCAGACACATCAGCTAAGGATTGAGGCAGGGAGAAGGAGAGCTACGAGCATACCCGGAGATCAAAGGACTTGCACACTATGCCAAATGGCGGAGTTCGAGACACAAGAGCACTTTCTATGTGTCTGCCCAGTCTATTATGAGATCCGAGGACAATATCACTGCCTCTTCCAGGAGGGGCATGGCTTTGGTCCACTACACTGTTGATCCATTTTCCCAATCAGGTCTGTGTTAGGCTCTATTTGATTGAGATGCGACGACAGAGAGATATACTGATGCGACAGACCAGAGAGCAACAAGGATTGAGGCCACAAGTCACCGAGATCGACAAAGCACAAACACTTGTAATAGATTTCTATGCATTTGAGTCAATTGTCGGCAAGGATGAGGGAGAGGGGCTTGATGAGATGAGAGCATAATGGAGTAGCAGTGGGAGTCTTCACCACAATGCTGCCAGACGAGAGACAGGCGCTCCACATGCGACATGGAGAGGGCCACGCACAATCAAGGGCCGGTCCATCTCAGCCCTCCTCAAAGGTGACCACCAGAGACAAGGGGTCATCCTTGATGTAGCGCTTCGGATATAGAGATCGAGGAGACCACGCCCTCCACCGCATCGAGAGACAGCTCGACAAACACACATACGAGAGATTCTTGCATCTCATGAGAGAGCCACTAGGTTACCTAGATATATGGAGCCTGGGCAATCACTAGGAGCATTAGCTCTGAGCACCTGACACTCTCCTATTCTTTTTTTTTTTGCTACTCTACTACTTGCATTTTAGCTTTCAGCAAGGGCCTTAGTGAGCCCTTTGCTTCAGCCCTTAGTGGCTTGTATGAGTTACCTTTTGGCTTTGCATTTGTCTCATAGGCCCGTGAGGCCTCTCACAGACGTTAATACATCTCTCTCTCTCTCTCTCTCTCTCTCTCTCTCTCTCCCCGTGATTCTCTGTCTCTCTATTCGCAGATCTGCTCTCTGTTTGTTCGCATACTCCCCTGCACTTTGACAGAACAGACCTTTTGGATACTTCTACCCACATCTATACCTCACCTTGCATGGTCCTCATTGACTGTATTTTGTCAACCACCCTGCTGGATGTTTGTTGCTTCACCTTGAAGCAGTTCAGCAACTTTCGTGATGACCTAAATTGGAAGTTTCTTTGCTGGTCTATTTTCCTGTTTTATTTACGGTTTGTGGGTTCAGTTTCCTGTTGCATATTGGCAGAGAGTTGCCTATGTTTCCGACTGTGTGCAGGTGCATACATCAGCTCCTGAAATTCTGACATGACAAACATGCTTTTCATGTACATTAACCTTTAGCTACATATTGAGACAACGCCAATACTTACCATTGCAACTTCAGCCTTCATCATTGAAGGTAAGCCCTCTTCCCAACCTTTAATCATTTTGCTCTTTCCCATGACAAACTTTGCGGGCACACCTTTACCTATGTCAAACAACAGCAAGAGCAAAAAAAAATGCTTAAGAACAATAATCTGCAATGAATATGCATGTTGAAGTGTTTGTGAGACTACCGAAGAAACCAGAAGCCACATGCAAACATAGGCCCATCAGAAAAGAATAAACTAAACCTCCTTCGAAACAAGAAGCAAACAGTAAAAAGGATCTTTTAATGTATCCAGCTACCTCCCTGCTCAGTTTTAACTCTTTCTCCTTGCTCTCCCTACTCATCCATCATCCCCCCATGTCAGTCGCAATTTTTTCCTTTCCCCTTTGACGTTTTTCTCTTCCCTCTTAAGCTAATATAACCCATCATCCTCTTCTGGTGCATAAGCCGATGTCACAGGGACGTGAAAAGTGACGTAAAGTATTCTTGTAACACAACCCACGCTCCCCCTTAAGTTTCGTTGCACTTTTTGGCTCTTGCTGCTATTTTGCTGCTGCTCTGGCTGAACCATCTCCTCTTGCATGTTCTTCAAGGCAGACTTGTTGTAGGCACGCATCCTAAGGTGGTGTACAACTGCTAGGGTGGATCCCGAGGCAAGGTACGAAACATTTGCTGCAGTTTGTATGGAAAGTACAGAACAGAGGCACGGCTCGAGGCTGCTATACAGCCTTGTATCGACAAGGGTGCAGTTTCCAAGGAGACTGCCAGGCTGGTTAAAGCGAGGATTCAAGGCCCAAATCCCGGTGTCGAGGCTCTAGGGAAGATCAGCAACTCTATGGTCCTCTCCAACCTTTCCTTGCCCCTCTTCCGCTCTCTTTCTTCACTTTTTCTCTTCTCCGGTAGTTGGACACCTCTTGCACCCTACGGGGAGCCTGGACGGAGGATAGATGCGAGGAAAGACCTCGCCTCTCTACCACAGACAGCTGAATTTGGTTCCAGGTTCTATTTTTCATTGTTCTTTCTTGCTTTGGAGCTTTTTGCAGTGCATGTGTATTGTTTGCTGTCCTTTCTGGTGTCTCTCAGGTTCTAAGCAAGCACCCAGAGGCAAGGGTGTTCCTAGAAAAGGCCTAAGGACAGTGTGGATACATGTGATAGCCTTGAGGCCGCTTTGAGCACAGGTTGCTAGAGGATTGGATGCTTGAATGCCTCTCAGTTGGGTCAGGACAGAAGTGGATGCCTAAGATTGCCTTGCCAGTTGGTATTCTAGTGGTGTAGTCCAATTAGATGCCCAGAAGAAGATAGAGGATTTGCAGAGAGGAACAGTGCAAGGGTGAACCCCTAGTGTAAAGCATTGCCATTCAGAAGCATTAAACAAATACCAAAAGGGGCGCCAAGGCATTTGGGGCCAATGGGTGCATTGTGTACTATTTTCACTAAGCAGGGGCATTCTAGCCTCCCCATGTTGTTATTGAAGTTGGTTTCTGAGTATTGTTAAGTGGTTGAAGTGACTGAAGCTAGCATTGTGGCTATTTACGAGGTTTATGATTGAGTAGATGAAGATTACTGCCCTTTAGTTCTTTGAAGGCCGGTTAGAGTGGTTCCATTGCTGGGATAGTCACCATCTTTCTATAGAGGTGAGCCCTAGCAGTGTTGGGTGAAGGACACTTTCATTGCAATTTTTTTGCTAAAGCCATCAATTTCAGCAAGCATGTCACACCGTGAGAGGTCATTGATCATCTACGAGCAGGAGGGGCAAGAGGAAGATAGAGCATCAGAGAATTTTGATGAGGAGCACAGCATCAACGGGGGTGATGAGGAGCAAGATAGTGGGGCACAGCCCGTTTCTCCTGAGCATGCCACTGAGGACTCACAGGATGAGGTAGATGAGGCAAAGGAGCTTAATCCCACTGCCCTTTTTCAGCTGTGAATGCAAAGTGTAGCGGGCCCTGTCGTAGTTGCAACATGCTTCACAGAGATTATGCAAGCTCCTCCTACTACTGTTGCTCCCCCTGGAAGCAAAAAGACAGCCCCGAAGAAACAGAAGAAGCATAAGAAGACTCACAGACATGTATCTTTCAGTGGACAGCCATCAGAGATGCCCACAGTCACCCCCGTAGTAGCGGGTAATGAAAATATTTTTCATTCAGTGAATCAAGGACAGCGAGTCCTCCCTCAACCCATGATGCATCCAGGTACTTCTCAGTTTTTCAAGCAATGGTGGGACCGCCCACAGAAGGGCCCAGAATGCCAGGCAGCTTTATGGGCAGCATGCAGCCCGGAATGCAGAATTTCCAGCAGCAAATGATTGGTGGAATGTCCCCTGCACATGCCAATATGATGTGCTCGAACATTGGAATGCAACCTGGGATGCAGACAGGAATGCTTGGAACGATGGGCAATACTTGGAATGTGCCATAGATGCAAGGAGTGGGACCCAAAATGTTTAACCCCACCATGGGTACAGGTGGAATGGCTCAAAATGCGGGAGCAATGATGACTCCGCCCTTTTTACAGCCCCCGTTTATGATAATCTCATCCCTAAAGGCAAGTTGAAAGATTACAAGCTACAAATACTTTTGCTGAATTGTTAATGTAACAGTGTTGACTGGTTACCTGTTAGTTTTACTGCCCTTTGATTTATTGAAGGCCGGTTTCAAAAGCACCCTTTGAAATTGTGGCAGGAGAACGGAAGGTACCTCCCATTCTACATATGAAAGAGAAGATTTTTGAAGCAGACAGATTTGTGGAAAGTCTGGATGTTGCGTATCAGAACGTCAACACAGCCCTCCAAAAAAGCCAGGAGAAGCACAAACGGGCAGCAAATAAACATCACCACGAGTTACTCCTGAAAGAGGGCAATTGGGTGCTGCTGCGTTTCCACAAAGCACAACTCAGGAAGATGAAAGGCAAGGACAAAGTGTACACAAAGCTGAAGATGAGGTACTATGGTCCTTTCCAAGTTTTTGAACACATTAATGATGTAGCTTACAGTCTGAAGCTACCTGCCACTTGGACCATAAACAATGCCTTTCATGTGAGTTTATTGAAGCCTTTCCAAGGCGATGTGCCTGCTAACCTGCTTCATGAGGATCAGCTCGAGGTTGAAGAGTTGGATGAAATCTTGGTTTCGAAACAAATTTTGGCACGTATGGAAAGAAAAGTAAAAGGTAGAGTTTCTCGTCGCTACCTGGCGACGTGGATGCAGGAGGGTGATCCGGCAGAGGCAGAGCAGAGATCTAGAGCATTGCCCGGTGCGTACTTTGGTGGGAGAATCCATATGCACCTTCGTGCTAGATTCTCGCTCGTGATGGTGATGCCAATCGCAGTCATTTGATCGCGCAGATTCTTCACCCTAGTGATGAACTTCTTTGCCGTTTCAGACTCAAATAGTTTCTCATTCGCGAGTTGAGTCTCCAGATTCTAAATCCGCGTCTGATTCGTGGTCTCGTACTGATTTTTCAAGACCGTCCATGCCTCCTCCGCTGTGGTGACATGTTGAATTAACGCCATGACGAAATCACTTACACTGCAGACAATAGAACACAGCGCATCTGCATTTCTTCTTGTCCATGCGAGAATCTCATCCGCAGTTGATACTATCTGTTGTGCTGCATTGGCCGGATTCGGTCTCGGAACCGGTTTCAGGTCCACCCCAGTAGCAGTATCCCAAAGCTCATATGCGCTTAGGATGGTCTTCATCTTGAACTTCCAGAGTGGATAGTTAGAGCCGTCCAACTTTCCGCTTTCGCCGAACGGTGGGATTCGCAATCTTGCGAGCTGGGCCATCTCTCACAATCTGCTCGCAAACAGAAACACACTACCAAATCTTCTTGCTAGAGTCCAGGCTCTGATACGGTCTTGTTACAGTGCTGAATACGCAAAACAGAAATCCGCCCCTCAACTTTGAGGATTTCAACGCAATGCTTCTCAAGGAGGAGATGCATCAAAAGACGAGGACTGAAGAAGATTCGGCTTTCTACGCTGGATCAAAGAAAGGTAAGGGTAAGGACTCTGATAACCCATCTTCTTCTGATGATAAAAAGAGAAAGAAGAAGTTCAAGTGCTTCTATTGCAACAAGACAGGGCACAAGCAGAAAGAGGCTCGGAAGAAGATTGCAAATGAGAAGAACGGAGTAAAGAAAGAGTCCAGCAACAGTGTGCAGGCAGTACCAGTAGAGCTGTTCGTAGCAATTGAGGAGATTTGCACAGAGGCAGTTCATGTACATGCAAATGAACCGTGGATTATTGACAGTGGTGCATCGCACCACATGACTAATCAGAAGGATTGGTATACCTCTCTACAGCTGGTAGGGAATGACATCCAAGTAGCAGTCAGCAACGATGCAAAATGTCCAGCAAAAGGAAAAGATACAATTGCTCTCAAGTCAGATGGAGTTGTAAAATTGTTGTCCGATGTTCTTTATGTGCCAGATATCAAGAGGAACTTGTCTATTTCTGCGATCACACATCGGGACCTCAAAGTTCACTTCGACAAGAATGGCGCACAGATTCTGGATCTTCAAGGGAAGGGCGTTGGTAAAGGTACACGGCGCAATAACATCTACGAACTCTCAGCTTTCAGTACTCGAGCAGATGTAAAGAACACTAAGCTGTGGCATGAGAGGTTTGGTCATCTAAACCTTAGTTCTTTGAAGGAGATGCATAAAATTGGAATGATTGCAGATCTATCAGAAATTTCAGAACTGCCCGATGTATGTGAAGCTTGCATGATGGGCAAGCAGCATCGGCATCCCTTTCCTAAAGAGGCCAGCAGGGCAAAGGCTCCTCTAGAGCTCGTTCACATGGACCTTTGCGGAAAGATGGAGATAGAAGCTTTGGGTGGTTCCTACTACCTCATGATGCTGATCGACGACTACAGTAGAAGGATATGGATATACTTCCTGAAGCCTAAAGACGAGGCTTTTAGTAAGTTCAAGGAATGGCATGTAATGGTCAAGAAAGAATCGGGAAGGAAGGTGAAGAAGTTAAGATCAGACAGAGGTGGAGAGTTCACATCAACTGAATTCAAAAGTTACTGCAAAAGTCACGGAATCAAGAGACAGAAACCCCCGTCACATACATCACATCAAAATGGAGTAGCAGAGCGCAAGATGCGCATCATCTGCGAAATGGACCGGAGTATGATGAAAGGGAAAGATTTGCCAAAGACTTTCTGGGCTGAAGCATGTAACACGGCAGTTTACATCCTGAATCATAGCTACACGAAGGCTGTGAACGGGATGAATCCACTGCAGGCCTTTTCTGGTAAAAAACCTTTTTTTAGATGTGACTGTTTTGTGCATGTCCCTGATACTAACAGGACCAAATGTATTTTCTTGGGCTACAATGAAGAGGCGAAGGGTTACCGTCTATAACCCTGTTACCAATTGGAGAAGGATGCTTCCTTCCCAGACAACCAAGACCAGGATATCCATCCAGTACCGCCACCAACAGCAAATCGAACTCCCCCAACTGTGCTTGGGAGGATTCAAGACAAAGAAAAGGAAGAAGAGCCTGCAGAACCACAACGGCAACGGCCATTCCCGAAGTGGGTAAAGCAGCTTTTGGACGGCAGAGAACCTCCAGCCATTGAGGAGGAACCATCCGAACACTGCTGGTCCAAGAGATTAGAGGAGCAAAGAAGGGCGCAGGAACACTTGGTCAACTACGCGTTGATGACAGAGGTGATCCGTGCTGAAGAACCCAAGTGTCTTGAAGAGGCACGGGGTGATGATAGGTGGATGGAGGCTATGCAGTCGGAGTATGGCTCCATAATGAAGAACAACACTTGGGACCTTGTGGATCAACCACCAAAACGCAAGGTAATTGGCACCAAGTGGGTGTACAAGACCAAGTACAAGTCCGATGGCACGTTGGATAAGTACAAGGCTCGACTCGTGGCAAAAGAATTCGCACAAGTACATGGTTTTGATTATCACGATACTTTTGCTCCCACAGCTCAACTAACCACAATTCGCAGTGTTTTGGCTTTAGCTGCCCAAGGAAGTTGGCCCGTGCTTCAGATGGATGTAAAATCCGCCTTTCTGAATGAAGATCTCAAGGAGGAGGTATACGTGGAACAACCACCAGGTTTTGAGATCCCCGGTTCAGAAGGTAAAGTCTGTAAACTGAAGAAGGCACTTTACGGGCTGAAACAGGCTCCACGAGCGTGGTACCAGCGAATTGATGCCTACTTTTTGCAAAACGAGTTCAGGAGGAGCCCATCTAATGCAAATTTATATATCTTCAGAGAAGGAGGCAGGTGTATGATCGTGGTCATTTATGTGGACGACCTTGCCATAACAGGGTACCATGAAGAAAAGATCTCGCAGACAAAGCATTTGCTAGGAAGAGAGTTTGAAATGACAGACCTCGGACTAATGCATTTCTGTTTGGGGATTGAAGTTTGGCAAGAGCCGAAACAGATCTTCATTTCACAGCTGAAGTATGCTAGAGAGATCCTGAAGACATTTGGCATGACTGAGTGCAAGACAGTTGGTACCCCTATGGAGGTTGACGTGAAGCTCTCAAACGAGGATTCATCACCACTGGTGGACGAAGCGAAGTACAGAAGTCTTGTGGGCAGCTTGATTTACATGTGCAACACGCGGTCAGACATCAATTTTGCGACTGGTGTACTAAGCAAGTTTTCCAATAAGCCCCAGGAGAACCATTGGAGGGCAGGGATGCGGGTGCTGAAATACATCAAAGGCACACTTGATTATGGCATCACCTATACCAAAGGCAACATCTTGACCAGATTCTGTGACTCGGATTGGGGGCAGGAGACATGGATAGCAGGAGATCAGTGAGAGGTTATTGTTTCTCACTTAGATCTCGAGCTATGTCATGGGTCAGCAAGAAGCAACCCACAGTTGCTCTTTCTTCTACCGAGGCCGAGTACAAATCAGCATGCTTTGCTTCTTGCGAGGCAGTGTGGTTGAGGAGGATTTTAGGGGACATGGGTGCAGTGCAGAACAAGCGTACGCAGTTACGATGTGACAATCAGAGTTGCATGGCGATTGCAAAGAACCCTGTGTTCCACGCTCGCACAAAACACATTGAGATTCAATATCACTTTGTACGCAAGCTCATCATGGATGGAGAGATCGACTTGGTATACTGTCCGACTACAGAGAATGCTGCGGACATCTTCAGAAGGCTCTTGGAAGAGACTTGCTAGAGAGGCATCTTCATCGACTTGGCATTGGGCCGAAAAAGTAAGTTCACTTGCGGGTGGACATTGAGGGGGGGTGTTAGATATCAATGCTCCACTCTCGTATAACTACGCAGGAACCAGCTAACTCTACTTGTAAGGCCCCCATATGAGGAGAAGGCATTTGAGTAGCTCGGTTATCCGGTAGGTCCCGGTTTGGACACCAGATGGGGGCCATGTGTGGCTTGATGGCTGGACGGCTTCAAATAGAGTAGGCTACATGCAAGTGCGGAAAGGCATCCCATGACTGACTGCACTGAGGGTAGACAGAGCATTTCCCGGGGCAGCCCACTCTTGGGTTGCAGGGCCCGTTTGGAGCCTGAGATGATCCCGGATGGCTATGGGCCGAACGATGACCATAGGTGAGTTGCTCTATTTTGCGCACCGATTCTATCGTGTGGTCGGTGGCCTATTTCGGGACCAACCCCCAGTCATCCGTTTTGGGCGGACTGGGTCGGTCACCCAATTGTCTTTAACCGACTACGACTGGTGGCTATATTAGAGCAAGCCCGTGAAGCCCATTTCATCACTGGCTACAGCAACCCTGATTCCTTAGCATCCAGCCTCTGTCTTCTACTATTTCCAGCTCGCCATCGAAGCTTCTTTCACAGGAGCGCACAGCTGGGAGGCGACGCCATCTATTGTATCAGTTTTACAGTAATCAAATTTTTTGATTCTCCATACTATCTGTTTTCTCTCTTGCGTAGGAGATCATGTTATCTGTTGAGCACAGACGTTGTATTGTTTTCTTACACCACCGCCTTTTGTCTATCTAGTTGTGCTTCCTGCAAATCCAATAATCAGTTCTGGAAAGTAGAACTTGAAACCTCGTTTACCTTCATTAACATCTGTAATGCAGGAATTTCTACTTCCAAGGGCAATAGAGCTTCTTTCCCGTAAACAAGATGAAATGGTGAAAACTGGGTGCCTACTTTTATTGCAACTCTGTAAGCCCATAAAGCCCAGTGCAAAGCAAGATCCCACTCCTTCTCATAGGTTCTCATAATCTTTCTCATGATATTAGTACACACACCATTAAATTTTTCATTCATCCCATTACATTGAGGGTAATAGGGACTTGCATATCTGTGTTTAATCTTCAGCTTACCACATAATAAATCCATCAGTTCACTCCTGAAACCTCGACCTCTATCAGAAAGCAATTCCAGTGGTACACCAAATCTACAGCAGATATCCTCATACACAAATTTACATACAGATTTTGCATTGACAGCCCGTACTGCTCGTGCTTCAGCCCATCTCGTCAAATAATCCACAGCTGTCAGCATATAACAATTTCCCCTGGCTGTCATGGGTAGAGGACTGATGGCATCTATTCCCCATTTCTCGAAAATATTATGAGCAAGCATGATATTTCAGAGTTCTGGATATAAAATCCTCTTCCTCATTTGCTAACACTGTAGGCATGACCTGCACCAATGTCTTATGTCTCTCTGGAGGGATGGCCAAGCTAATCATGAGGGAGTATGTGGAGAACATCTCATGCCAGGGAATGCTTCTGAGCACCAGATATCTTGAGACAATCTTTTGAGAGGTGATTAGTCTTCCCACAATGTCTGCAAGGTGAAAACTTGCCCTTTTGAGTTTTTATGGCATAGGCTGTGTCATCGCCTCTCCGGAGTTCCATGTGCCTTTCTTCTTCTTGAAGAGCAGTAATAAGACCTTCAAGAGTAGGATTAGGAAGATTTTTCAAAGTGGTAACAACATGATCATAATCTTCAGGCATACTTTTGAGCAACACTGCCATTGCATCATCTATAGTGATTGGAGAGTTGATAGAAGCACGTTGAGTCATGAGACTCCGCATGTGATTGACATGGGCAGCCAAAGGAGTGCCACTAGCCATCTTCAATTCAAAGAAAGCAATCTTAAGTGACAATTTTGAGATGTGAGAGCTAGCACCAAAAATAATATCAAGCTTCTGCCAAGCTTCAGAAGGAGACTCCAAATCAGAAATGTGATGAATATAGTCATCTCCTAAGCCAAGAGCAATGATGCCATAGGCTTTCTCCTCTCTAGCAGGATCTCGTGCCGGGCGTGTCGGAGCTGAGGATTCTCCAGCATTAGAGGCTGTTGAAGAATAAGTTGAAGCAGGTTTGACAAGCCCCCAAAGATTTTCCCTCATCAATGCAAACTTAACTTTCATCTGCCATGTGTGAAAGCCTTTACCATTGAACTTATCCATATTCAAGAAGGTAGCCACGAGAGAGTCTAACCCAAAATGGGCAGTGTCTACTCTCTTACAAGGCTAGAAAGAGTTTAAAAACTTCAAAGTACAAGCATTAAGTATAGCAAAGACTTGTAACCAAATTCCATACTACAAATCATAATGGAAATGATGCTTCAACTTGCATGCTTCATAGAGGTGAAAGTATTCCAAGCAAATCCAAGTATAGCAACTTAAAGGAAAGCTGTAGCCACAGTTGTACTGATGCTATTCAACACTTTAAAACATCAGAAATGCTAAAGTAGCATCTAATGTAGCATCAAACTCACAACATTGTCAAAACTGTCCAAAACAGAGGCCTGAACTTGGAGGATGCAATTGTCATAGCTCATAGCTCTATTCAAGGGGATTTTTATGCAGGAAGAAAGGCCTTATACCAGAGAAGGTCCTCCACCAAGGAAGAGTGCAATGTTGCGCTAGGTCGCCATAGCCAAGCTTGACAAAGTCGACTGGTTTTTCCGCGTTTTCTCCTCCAATTCTTGACCAAACGGGCTCAGATTTCATCAGCAGCTTGCCTGTAGTGTCGTCCAGCTCGGGCTCAGAGGAATTAGCAAAAGGGTAAGCACAGAGGCGGCATTACACGAAAGACCGGCGAGCAATCTTCATGTTGGCGTTGCGCGTACAGAGGGAATCTCCCTAATTGCTTGCAGCTGGAAGGTCGCCCGTACACTAGGAGTCTACAGCTCAAAGGGTTTGAAGAATAGTTGCTTGTAGGTAGAGAACACGCTCTCACAAAATTTGGGGAAGAAAGAGGAAAATGGAGATGATGGAGAAGCTTTGAGAAAACTAGTAGTTTATGCTAGAGAAAGCATCTATTGCTAGGCTAGGCTAGATCTAGAACCTAAAGGTCTGATACCAAGTGTAGAATCCCGTAGGATAGAAAAGATGCATCTTGGAAGAGGTGTGAGAGCACAATGAAACAAAATGTAGTTCTCTATTGTGGATTGTGAGAGAGAGGACTCTCTCTTGTAGAAAGGGGCAGAAGGTAATACCTTCCCTACATAAGTGGCAATGAGCCCCTACATCAGTGGGAATCAGTCCCCACATCAGTGGGACTAGCCTAAATCAAAGAAACCTCCCATGTGGGGGCCTTTGGCTTACATCATCACTTAGGTCACACACTAGACACATCATAGCACTTGATGTGCCTTTACAACACACACAAACACACATGTCACTCCCCTAGATGCACACATAGGCAAGCCCTTGATCATACTTATCCCAACATTGGTAACTCCAAAAGGCATTTTCCTGTAACAAAAACAGCCCCAAGGGGTAATGAAGGTAGTCTTGATTTGATCTTCCTGGGCTATGGCTATCTGGAAGTACCCTGAATATCCGTCACATAAGCTGTACATTTCATGACCCGCCACTTTATCAAGAATGTCATCCAGAAAAGGCAGAGGATAGTGGTTTCTCTTTGTCACTGCATTCAGAGGTTTGTAATCAACACAGAGTCTCCATTTGTCTACACCTTTTGGCACTATGACCACAGGACTTATCCAATCAGAGTGAACTACAGGATAAATTATTCCTGCCTTGAGAAGCTTATCCACCTCTTCCTTCAACACATCTCTCTGTTCCGGGCTTAATCTCCTTATTTTCTGAAAAACAGGTTTGGCACCTTCCTTCAGCTCAATCCTCAGAGGCTTCCCTTTAAATCCTATGATCTCCTCATAAGAAGTGATAAACAAATTGGGGTATTTCTGCAACATCTTCAAATATTCTTCTTTCTCCTCAACATTGAGATCAAGATTCAATGATTGCTCAATCAACACCTGGGTTGATTCTTGAGAACATTTGGGCTGCATTAAATCCTCGATAACCTCAAACCTATCCACCTCTTCCTCACTGAACCCTGCTGCTCCCACAAAATCCACCTGTGAATCCTCATCTACCAAATCCACCAATGCTATTGTTCCTTCATTACTTTCTGAAGTCACCGGACTCTCATCCTCATTGCTGGTTTCACTTCTCTCTTCCTCTTCACTTGCTGAATCTGAAACTTCAGCCCTGCTTACCATATCGAAATTCAATTTCTTCCCATTCATATGTACAGAAAAGATTCCTTTCTGCCAATTCTGAATTGCACCTACCTTCCTCCACCACGGCCTTCCAAGAATCAAAGGATAGGCTCCCAACCCCGCAGGCATCACATGACAATCCACTCGACATGAAACACTGAATGCCTCAACCTCCAAACCAAGTACTATCCCTAAAGTCTTCACCTTGAAGTGGTTTGCCATTCTGATGCAATAACTAGAGGAGCGGGATATCTTCAATCCTAATCTTTCCACACAAGCCTGGGTAATCACACAAATCTGTGCACCTCCATCTATATAGGCCTCTCCAAAACCCTTTCCTTTATGCCAGGCTTCTACAGCAGATCTGGCAACTCTGAGACAGACATCAGCTTAATTGTACCTTTATGAGAGTTCTTCTTTGCTGGATTTACAGCCCGCCTCCATTCTTTTTTAAGCTTTGGGCATAGACCAATCATTTGAGCAAACGTAATGTCCGGTTTCCTCACTGAAAGATCTTCCACCAAATCATAATCTCCCTGCTCCTTCACCATGGGATAATCTGCAGTTCTGTACTTCCTTCTCTGCTCCCTGCTCTTCTTCTTTTGGTAGGTCCTCATCTCCTCAAACTGCTTTCCCTTCTTTGCACTCGGACCAACCTCCTCTTCTCTATCTCTCTTCCCTAACGGCATGACATCTTTAACTTCCTCCAACTCCAACAAGCCAAATGTAACTGCCTTACCTTTCCCTTTCTCTTCTGTAGTGGCTTTACAGATTCCAAAGGTGCTAGGCTGACCTGCATCTTTTACTTCTACACTATGATCATTCACCCTATTATTCAACCCTGTTGGCAATGGATAAACATCACCTCCAGCACGAGGAGGCTTATCACAATGTGTGCTGTAATGTCCCCACTCTCCACAATTAAAGCACTGGACACAAGGTGCAAATGACCTTTGACCTCGTCCTGCCTGCCATGGGCCTGAATTATTTGAAAAAGGCATGCTGCCTCTACCATAACCACCCGATGATCTACCTCTTCCCCTACCGTTCATCAAATTCAAACTCAAACTCTTCATAAGCTCCGACATTTCATGAATTTCTTCTTTTCTATTCTCCTCCTTCTTGACTTTAGGCTTTTTTATTTCTGGCTTCACATGAGAGAGAATTTCAGGCACATGTTGAACCATTGGCATCTCTTGCATCATTGTGACAATCTTATCTGCTTCCTCTCCTTCTCTTTTGCTACCCTAAGAGCATCCTCATAATTGACCAGCTCTTTACATTCAATCTTTATCCTAATCTCCGGCTTTAGACCAACAACAAACCTATCCTTTTTTATGACTCTGGGAGGAACTTCAGGTAATAAGACCACCTGCCATTTATTCCACAACACAGTAAACTTACTGACATACTCATCCACTAACTGAGTCGGCTGTTGCTGCAATAAACATAGCTCTCTCCAAATGCCATCAGGATCTCTAACACACATAAACCTGTCTAGGAAAGTTGTCCTCACCTCTGGATAAGTCGGGTTTCTGTGAGCACACTGATCATCATGCATCCTTGCAGAGAAAGTCTACAACCAAGTTCTCGCTTCTCCCAACAGACAAAAGGATAGAATCTAAAGAAGGACTTCTGGAGCATTCCTGTCTTTAATAAGAGCTGTAAACTCCAAGCACTCTAAAAATCTCTCTGGGTCTTCATTGGGCAACCCGTGAAATCGAGGAAATTCATGAGCCATCTCTCCTCTTAACTAACTTATCTCAAACACACTTCCAACTAGAAATACCACCCAACCTCTTCTGGGAAGAAAGCAAATATAATCACTCTACTGAAGAAAGCTTACCCTGCATCTGACTGGCGTTCTTCTTCCTAAGAGCAATAACTTTCAAAGCCTTTTGAACCTTAGCACGGAAACGTATCACCCGAAGTTCAACATCAAGGCATCTATCTCTCCTGTGTCCACACTCCCCACATAACTCACAATGAATCACTCTCATGCGAGGCTTTGTCTTCATAGTTTCAATCCCTAACCACACAGAAATTCAAGCAACATTCCCCAGCCAATTCTTCTGGGCCGTTTTGTCTTGAGTACCCAATCTCAATTCAAAACTCCTCCTGTCCCCAGCAGGGTCGCCAAAAAGGATGGTAAGAAAAAAAATGAAAAGACAACTAGGAATTATGTACTTCACCACGTCAGATAGCTGAGACTTCATAGGGATCAGCCGCAATGTGCGCTCATACATAGTGAGCTTATGAACAGATTCCAGAGTATGTGTCTTTGTAATAGGCACCGAGACAAACCCCCATAAAAATTGACTGAACATAGATCACACACACTCAGAGAGAACCAAAGGACTACACAACCCGAGACAACTAGACGTTAGAACTGAACTTTCCTCAACAACTCAGAGAACAGTCAGCCTCAGAATACTACGAATCCACAGCCCACATGAAGGTTATCTTTGGGACTTTTTAAGACATCAACCCACAATCAAGATCCCACTGCCAAAACTCGTAAGCCTCAATCAAGAGCAACAACTCGTAACTCTTGACGTGATCATAACTACTCCACAGCATCTCCTTCTCAAACACCGAGCTCCAGCATTCCATAACTCTCCCCAAAGCTGCAGTCAACAACCAAAGAGTGAAAGGGACTGGTTAGCAGATCGCATCAATCATCTCTCCTCTTACACAACTACATTTAGCGTATGTATCTTTCTCTTGTTCGTAGAGTACTCCACACTCATAGCTTCATGTCGCCAACAGTCCTCCAATCAGCAGAACTGATACCACGGCTATTTTTCAAGCTATATATCTTATTTTTTGTGGGAGGATGTAGATCGGCTCGGAAGTTGGTAGGTTCTATAGATGCACTTATGCAAATGGAAGGTGACTTAGAAGATCAAATAGAGTATGTAACATGCCCCACAACGAAGCAGAATGATGGCCACAGTTGTGGGTGGAGAGTCGGATATAACTGCTTTTTGCTCCTTACTCAAATTTTTAATTTGAGCGGTGGTGAAACCTCATGGTCGACATATACAGACTTGCATCTACACGCATTTATGTCATCTATCATTAAGGCATTTATTGATAACGTGGTGGAGCATCCAAAGGAAACATTGGTTGCTACGCCCATAAGTTGTCCTAATGTAACTACTGTATTGGACGAAATGGGGAGCTCTTTTGAGGTCAAGGTTATCATTAGCAAGCGACCTCATGTTCTGACATTTGGTAGCAGGGAAGTTACAATCCTCTTTGACCCTTTGAAAGAGGCTAATGACAAAGTCATGATGGCCATCCTCAAGTTTGATATGAACATCTCTTGGCTTGATACTTCAATCATTTGATTCAATCTGCTTCTAACATTCTATTTCTCGTATTGTATGCTTTCCGTCACTCAAGATATTCTGCCCAAAACCTCCATGATAGCTATACTTCTCACAGCCAAGAAACCCACGACTCCAGTAAGAGTAAACAGCCCATTGGAAAACAGCGCCAACTCACAGCTTCTATTTTTCATGGTGTATGCGTAGTTGAGACGCCCTCCACAGTTACGTGCGCCCACGCCCAACTGCCTTGTCGCCTCCCATAGCAGCCAATTCATCGGATACCGCCTCCTGGCGACTCCTTACCACCCTGAGCTCACGTCTTCCCTGCCTCCTTGCGCAAACCTTGACGTCCTTCCTAGCTTCCGGTGTAGGCCTTCCCCGCTCCACAATAGCAGCAGCAGACTCAGAGCTCCCCCTTGCTGTCCGAGAGCCTCCAACCCCTGTAGTCACGCCACCCCTACTCTCCAAGCTCCTTCTGAGCTCCGCTCTTGTCTCTATAGCTCGCCCTCCTTCTCCATCAGCGTAGGCCACCTTCAAGCTTACGGTTCTCCTCGTCTCCACTACGAGCCTCTCATCCTCACCATCTCCCATATCCCCCATCTCCATCTCCACTCGCTCCTCCTAATCTACCATAAGCAGCGCGCTCCCCCCTGCCCGAGCTTCCAGACCCCCCAGATACACATGAAGTCCTCCTCTCTTCCTGCAAGCCGCCATCCCAGATACCTGCCAGCTCGCCAACGAGAAGTTTCCTTTCATCCATCACGTAGCCACCTTTGCATGAGCAGGATGCCTTCCCAATCAGTCCAGCCACGTCATCACGTAGAATTTACAACTCTTCCATTTAAAATGCAAACATCCCCCCAAGGCGAATTAAATGCACATTTTGGACCTTTAGTCACACAATTCCCACACACATTAGCATGCACATTAAAGCTTGCATGCAACCCCGTACACACACATGAAAAGCCCCTTGACATGAACACCAGAACATATCAAATTCCTGTAGCATGCAAGTGCACATTGACTCAGGAAAATATAAAAAAACCCTTCATAACTTGACTTTACATGACCCCAAAAACATTTCGCTTGATCACACACTAGAAACCCTTGCTCTGGAAGTCTGGTACAACCACATTGCATTTCATCATTTCCCATGAAGTCCCTGCAAAACATACTTTATTATCTCAAAAAAGTATACATCAGTCTATCATGCTTGTGAAAGAAAAATCCACAAATGCCAAAAGCCCACACCCACCCTAGATGTGTACAACTATGTGCCTACCCACAGCTATATACAGTCCTCAAAAACTTGATACAGATTTTGTCCTATCACCGGTTACAGCCGCCTTCGCATGTTAATCTTTATTGACACTAGCTCTTCATATTTCTTGACATCGTCATGAGAACAGTGTGTGCACATGTACACTTGGCAACATCATGTTGCAGAAAAGGATGACATGCTCAAGGATATACAACCAAAAACTTGTCCTTCTGAAGCATCCATAGCAACAGATCTCAAGCAATGGTAGCAGCAAATCTACAGTAGACCAGAAAATCAGATGCTCTTCAGAGCTGCTATAGTAAAAAGGTTGGGGGGCAACCCAGCTCATAGGGATGTGCAGAGTAGTTAGATTGGCTGAAAGACCAAGAGGAATTGGTTACTCAAGAGCTGTGGACTCAATAATCACTCACTTGAGACTAACAGGCAGCGCAAAATGTCAATAGACAATTGTCTTATCACTTTCAAAAATCTTGAACCTGAAGCTATTCTGTTCTTACCACAATCTGTATATATTGATATAAGAGATACCAGAACATAGAATAATTTGAAACCATAGGTCCATGCTTGGGATATAAGCCCACCCTTTCTACTTGTTTTTCAAATAGCTGGACAGTGACCATCACACAAAACTTATTTCTTGAAAAAATATAAGATAACCTTGGCCTTGATCTAACCACATACCTCCAAACTCAAGTCGTGTAGATTCAACCACCACTCCTTCAGGTGTCCGTGTTGTGTAGTGCAGGATAAGCTGCATTTAAAATTGGACTTCTTGAAGTGATATGATATATGAGAAAACATATTGAAACATACAGCTATGCTGCAGTACGTGAGTGTCAAGAAGATTGAATTTCCAGAAATTGAACTCTTGGAGTAATCCAAGCATAATATATGAGAGAACATATTGAAACATACAGGACACGATGCAGTTGCTGAGTGTCATTTCCAGAAACACTACAATGTCCAAGGAACAATTGTGCCCCCCCCCCTTCTCTCTCTCTCTCTCTCTCTCTCTCTCTCTCTCTCTCTCTCTCTCTACATACAAAACACAATGCAGTTGCTGAGTGTCATTTCCAGAAACACTACAATGTCCAAGGAACAATTGTGCCCTCTCTCTCTCTCTCTCTCCCCATAGGCCCGCAAGGCCTCCAGCGGACGTTAATATATATTTCTTTTCTTTCTTTCTTTTTTTCTTTCTTTCTTTCTCAGCACAAAGCCAAGCGATTAAGTCATTGAAGACCAGGATTGGGGGCTTCCGGAAGGTTCGTTCACAGCTGAGGACTCATCCAGGGAAACTTTAGCAAACATCAAAGCAGCACCTCTAGCATTGAATGGGCCGGAGATGATGAGACGAGGATTTTGTGACTAATATTCGTAATTCCAATGGACATGCTGTACTCACACTAAGCTCAAGGGATCTACGACTCAAGCTCCTACACCAGTCATACAGCTGAAAGGTACTAAGATTTGGATAGCCGAAGAACTCACACGAGCTCAATCAAAAAAGCAACGGAACTAGCCAAGGTCAGGGCTGCTAGGAAGGAAGGAAAATGGGCAGTTAATCGTGAGGGCATAGCTCTAATCAAGGAGGTTAAATCAAAATCAAAAGACTCTCAATATTAAACTGATGTATGGCTGATTATATCTCTTTTATTTCAGCTTAGTATGTAGGTCATCTAGATAACTTGGTGTTGCTTTTGCACTCCGTGGCAGCTGCCTTGTGCCCTCCCTAATCACATGTACTCATTTTGGGGTTTCGCTCTCCCATAGACCCAGACACATGTATCTATCTGCACGCACTTTTTTTTTGGTGAGAAGAAATATTTTATTGCAGTGAAATAATTACATTCATAGGTACTCCAATGGAGTAACTACTACTCAACCGAAAATCTCAGTATAAGCCATATATACATCATGATCAATCAAATGAGTCTGAAAGCAATCATAAAACGATTGCCGCAGAGACCGTTTGAAAAAAATGAAAGATGGAAAGGTAGGATCACCAAAGACTCTATGATTTCTCTCCATCCATAGAGTCCAAAGTGCCCAGTAGCGCACCCAAACAAAAATCGATCAAAACCCTGTCTAGCGGGATGGAAACCAAATAACCAAAATAACCTACCAAAAGTAACAGTAGGAAATCTCGCTCGAAGTTCCTAACGAATGAGAGCAAGGAAATCACAAGTATGTGGACAGTGCCAGAAAATGTGAAGCACAGATTCAGCAGAATGTAGGCATCTGTGGCAAACAGTCGGGGCAATATGTCTATGCACAAGTAACTGTCCAGATGGGAAAATGCCAAGTAGAACTCGCCAAAGGAAAAGCTGTTGCCGAAGAGGGACTTTATAGTGCCAAGGGAGACACAGCCGCTTTCTCCACCACTTTGATGGACAATCCATATGCCAAACAGAATTGGCTCTGTCAGAAACCCAAGGCAGAGGTAACAACACTTTATACAGAGAAGGCACTGTGATATATGATAGCTTCAAAGGACGGGCTAAAGAAGAGAAAGAATGGAGAGTCCAATCCTCAAGCCTATCCTGAAGTTCCAAACGAGGTACCGGCAAGAAAGGTTGAAGCATTTCTGAAATTTTGTGCCATAAAGGACGATAATTAGCTCCCAAACTATACTTGCTAGCAGCCACAAAAAAGGATAAAAGAGTGCCATCATCCTGAAGTACATCCACCACAGTAGCAATACCTTTGAAAGATATAAAATAAGAACGCCTGGGTCCTTATATAGCCAAAGGAGGGTGGAATACTTTGAACCAATAAATATTCTCAGCCCTCAAGGAATTTCCCAACAAAGAATCCCTATCATTCCACTCCATTCCAAGTGGGATAAAATATGCTTCCAATCAAGAAGCAAACGAGACACAAAAGGGCAGCCTCTGATCTTGCCTTGAATAGAGCCAAATAAAAAATCCCACTATGTGGGCTGCCAATGCCCAAAAGAAGAAGTATCAATATGCAACAAAAGAGAGCGGATCATGAAAGCCCAGCAACATCATTTTCCCCCTGTGAGCAATTATATGCATTTGAATATTGAGTATGTTCAAACCCCCGTGCATCTTTGGAGAATAGAGACGATGCATAGAGAGTAATCTGAGACTTTTCTTGCCATTTTTTGAATGCCAGAAAATCTCCATGATAGCAGACATAAAGAAAACCAAATCTGCCTTAGTAAACATGATGAGGGGCAGATAGAATTGTATGTATGCTATCAAAATGGATTGCATTATTCGCAAGCGAACATGTAATGGCCAAGTTGCAAGCTTCCAATATTCAAGTTTTTTTCTTAACTTTGTGAGCACCCAATCAGTTTGTTGAGAACGAGTGAGCCCCCAACCTAGAGGATAGCCAAGATGTCGAATCACTTGAGAAGGTGGAACAATTTCCCCCGGCCACAAAAGACTATGCCAATCTTTAGCATGCAGCGGCAATAACTTGGATTTCTGAAAATTCACATAAAAACCAGCAGCTAAGCCATATGTGGAAAGAGCCTGCATAATTAAGGAGAGATCGCTCCGAAGTATTTTTCCGGGTAAAGAAAGAATCTTTTGCATATGCTTGAGCAATCATGCTGCAGTTGCCAAGAATTTCAATCCATGCAACATGCCAGTGTCCAAAAGGTGGTCCATATATTGAAGCATTGGATGAGTGGCTATGGCAAACAGTAAAGCACTGAGGGGACAGCCTTGCTGAACAGAACAACCAAGAGTCCATGTTGTAGAAATATCCCCTGAAAGTATGCATGCAGCTTTACTATCTTGATATAGCCAATTGATAACTTGCATCATTTTTGTGCCAAATCCCAAGGCCTGCATGGTTTATGAAATAAAGTCCCATTGAACAGTATCAAAAGCTTTGGCAATATCAACTTGTAATAGCAAAACATCCTGCTACATATATTTGGCATATTCGATTCCAACATAGGCATTAGCAATGTTGTCTGTGATGTGCCTACAAGGAACAAAACCATATTGCGCAGGATGCAAGCCATCATGCAAATAGCCTTTTATCCGATCAACAAGCATTTTGGTAGTAAATTTGTAAATAACTGGCATAAGCGTGATAGGTCTCCAATCAGCCAAAGATTCACAAATTTGGTTTTTTTGAAGGAGTTTCACAAGACCTCTCTTCCATGTGTCTGGCATTTCTGATTTTGTCAAGCAGAATTGATCATATGCAGCAAAGTATGTTTCAGGAGAGGCCAATATTCTTTAAAAAACTCAACTGTAAGACCATCCCATCCTGGAGATTTCCATCTACCACAAGATTTGATTGCATCTGACAATTCCCTTTCAATAAAAGGTTCCTCCAATTCCAAAGCTTGAGTAGTGGAGATAATAGGAGAAACATGCTGAAAAAGTAAATTTCTTGCAGACAAAACCTGCTGCGAGGGAGGATCTGCATAACCAAACTGCTGAGAAAAATGATGTACACATACAGAAGCAAGTTGTGACCGTGATGTAGTCCATGAACCATAGGGCCTAAGCACACTGCAAATGTTTGTTTGTAATCTCTTCTGATGTAAGCTTTTGAAAATTTGTTTGGAAGAACAACCTTTATCTGTGAAAGCTCTTTGTCTTGCTCTAGTCTCCCATTGAGAAAGTTTCCTTGGATCATTGATTTGAAGACAATGTTTAGCTTGGCATAGTGTTGTTTGCTCATGCAAGAACGAAGGACAAAGGTGACTGAGTTCAATGAGGTCTTGGCAAGTCAATTTAGCCTGAGCAACAGTTTCCCTCAGAATCTTTATGTAAGACTTGCCATAACCTCTAATTACAACTTGCATTTTGAAAACAAAAGAATCCCATGCATTATCAATATCAAAGTGGCTCTAAGAAGACAGAGATTGATAGGCTTCAGTAACCAGTTCCTTGAAAGCAACATGCTGCAAATAACTATTGTTCACAATCAGATGTCGCCTTTGAGGCAGTCTATCATCTGGCATATCATGAAAAGATAGCCTCAACCATAACAGTGCATGATCTGAATGCACAAAGGCATAGTCAACCCACATTTGCATGTAAAATCATCATTTTGTTGCGGAGCTACACTATACCAGCGATCCAAACGGGCCTGGTAAGAAGAAAGGGCATTATGTTGAAAAGTGTATCCAGGTGACAAAGGTTGCAATTCCTTCCAAAGATCAACCAAATCAAGATGAATCAATAATTGAGACCATGCATGCCTTTCACATGTTAACATATGAGTATTTCCTGATGTATTGCCACCCTGTTGCGGAGCATTATTGAAATCCCCACATATAAAGGCATGATATCTCCATGGATATCGTTGCATGGCATCCCAAATTACCCTTCTATTCTGAGAAGATTCAGGTGCATATACAGAAGGAAATTCAAACACCTCGCCTTGAATGATGCATTGAAGAATAATCCATCTGCCTTGATTGTCATTTAAAGCAATGACTGGCTGAAGCTCATACTTAATCAGAATGACTACACCTGAGAAAGAGTGCTCCCCAACATAAAAGATATCATAGCCGCAGTAATGACCTGTCTTTCCTGCATAGACATGCTGATTGAGTTCTTGTAATGCCACTATATCAGGCTGAAATCGATTGATATACAGCCACACACATTTCCATTTCCTACTGTCGCACATCCCCTGAATATTTAAGGTAAGGCATTTGATATGAGCAAGCATATTTATATATATTTATAGGAAAAAAACATGTATGTACAGCAGCAACCTTCAAGATGTCAACCCTGCATTTCTACCTTAGGGTCAAGGCCTCTTCCTTGAGACGAAACATCCGCCTGAGGATTGGACAGCAATGCAGCAACCTCTTCTTCAGGGAAGAGGGTTCTACTAGCTGTCACTGCAGCCCATGTGATTCCAATTCCTGAGTTGACCTCTGGAGAATTTCCACTAGAGGATGCATCATTCCAAGTGTGAGGGGGTGGAGGTCGTCGAACAGAAATAACTTTTCTTGGGCTTTGCCATCCATCAATTGGAGTTTTTGGGCCTTTTGCTGAGGGTTGAATAGCAGGAAGCAAAGGAGAAGAAGCACTCCCATTTGAGCCAACTGGGGCTTTGCCTTTATCCTGATTCCCAAAAAACTATATGTTACCTTTATTTTTATTTCCAACAGTGGCAGGAGCATCCTTATTGGGCATCTGAGCAGGCAAAGTAGCAGGAGGCATTTTATGCTGACTCATTAGGCACTGCGAAGCCATGTGCCCAAATTTTTTACATTCAAAACAAGCCCCTGCAAATAATCCCCATTCAATTTATAAAATGCACTTCCCATGTCAACATTAGTCACCGTGACTGAATAGGACTCCGGTGTGGGATTATCAGTATCCCAGAGAATGCAAAATCGATTAGGGTTTCTGTTAGGCCGCCGTGGGCAAACCACTTTGCCTAAAGTTGCTACAATTTTAGGCAAGAGTGAAGCCATGCACTGCGGGAAGTCTACAACTTCAACCCAGACCAGAGATTGATGTCGAGTCAACAAAGCCTGATAATCCCTTGTGGGGGACCATGCAAAACGTGCACTATTTGCTGCCTAAAAAAGAGTGGCGAATGTTCCAAAAGCATTTGCTTGTGAATCTCATCTACCATAATGACCTCAAAAAAGCCTCTGGCTGCATAGTGTACCTTACGAACAAACGAGCCAGCTAGTGTGCGGGTCAACCAGTTGCCTACCTCTACAGCAGGTGGCATCCGACCTGGGAAAAATAAAATAACTGCATTTTTGGCATATTCTCTAACTGGATCCACAATTTCATCCACTTTAACCATGAGACCAACCGAGGAACTGAGTCTTTCCACTCTTTCCTTGTGTCTGCAAATCCTTCGTGCATGACATCATAAACCAGTTGTGCTTCAAGAGAATCATGCACGGGGTCATGCTGACCCTCAGCCTGCTTTTGCTTTTTGCATTGAGCTGATCGATCCTTTTGAAAAGTTTTTTCATAAGAGTATTCAGCCATGTCTTATGAAGAGGATGGAACCCAAAAAGGGGGTACCTGTAAAGTGATAGGAGAGAAAGAACAGCCCATAAAAAAGAGGAAAATAGTGTGTTTGCAAGGAGAAGAAGAGGAGAGAGATATTCAAGGATTTAGAGAGAAGAGAATACAAGTTTTGGAGAAGGAAAAGAGAAAAAACCAGAAAAGGATCCAAGATGCAAGGGCTGCAGGTCCTCTCTTGATCTCTCTCCAACACCTCTCTCTCTCTCTCTCACACACACACACACTTTTCTCTCTAACACACACACACTCTATCTGCACACACGCACACACATGTATGTGTATACACACATGGACAAACCTGTGTATAGATATAGATATAGATATAGTTTTAGACAACAGGAAAATACTTTCCCTAAAGATTGCAAACAGAGTACAGTTTTTGCCTTGTAACTGACCATTCAAACCTGACCCACCAAGAGCATTATCACCGTACCTGGTCACCTTTTTTAGGCATGTTATCACCCTCACCGGGCCTAATGATAGCCTTCATCACATCACCCGGAGAAATCTTGTCCTTTTTTCTGCAAGGAATCCACTCAAAGTTCAGATGTTACAGACTTTCTGACTCGGAAAGATTTTTTTAAAGAGTACATGCAGATCACATGCATAAAGACATATCTACTTCAGCATTCATACATCTATATAAGCACCAGAGAACAAAGCTAATTAAATGCAAACTACAATCTCATCCGGCCACCACTCTTGTACAATGAACCATTTTCACCACCTTAGCATGTTGAACTCCAAGAAAATTTGAGAAGGGTGCTGGTTCGACAATGACACCATTTTACAAAGAAAATTAAATGTGTGCGCGTGCATGAGTGCATATGTATGTATGTATGTATGTATGTATGTAGAGAGAGCGAGAGAGAGAGAGACAGAGAGACAGAGACAGAGACAGAGAGAGACAGAGAGAGAGAAACAAAGAAAGAAAGAAAGAAAGAAAGTTGTATTACCGTCTTTAGGAGGCCTCATGGGCCTACGAGACAAAGTACAATCACAAAGTAACTCCTACATGCCATTGTGGGCTGAAGCAGAGGGCTCCGTAAGGGCCTTTGCTGAATACTATACTAAGCTAAGCTCAAAGCTCAAAACTCAAAACTCAATCTCAAAATCAAAATGCATAACCAAGTGTGACGGTGGCTCTCCTATGAGCTGTGAAAATTATCTCGTATCTATGTCTGCCGAACCATCTCTCTCTGTGGCAAGGGGCAAGGTCTCTGTGATCCTGCCTCCAGTGGGCCATGTCGAGAGTGAGGCCTTTGCTCAGGCAATCCATTGAAAGTAGAGCTGTGATGGGCTGAACCTCCATCGTGGATGACCTCGTCCGTCTTTATATCATGTGTGGTCCCTGCGTTCTGGCTGCATCCCTCCTCATCATCGTCTCATCCCACTGACCCCCTTATATCATCTATCGGGCCTAAAGCCGTGCCCCTCTTGAAAGAGACAGTGGTATCTTCCTTGGATCTCATAGTAAACTGGGCAAGTACACATGAAGTGCTCCTCTGTCTCCACCTCCTCCAGCATGCATAGTTTGCAAACCCATTGCTCTCTAGGCATACCTGTGACTCTTATAGCCTCAATCCTCAACTCGCAAGGGCACAATCCTCCAGTCGTGGAAGTCGATTCCCAAGAGCTTCTGAATTAAGGTCGTCCTTCAGCAAGGTCCTTGCCTTTAGGCTCCCACACCTGTGAGCGTCCTACTTGGGCTCTGATACTATGTTAGAAATGACCCAACAGAGGGTTTGCACAGCAGAAGACTAATAGTAATGCGGTGCGTGTGGGGTGTGGAATCACAAACTTCTTAACTTATGTGCATAAAATAGATGTGCAGACTCATCAATAGACAATGAGCCAGCCAGATAGAGAAACCACCAAAATAATATATTTCCGTCCAAAACTATGGACACAATACAAAAGAGATAGATCCAAAGTCCCACCAATGGTGTGGTCCTCTGATCTTACCACAAGGTACTTCTCCTATCTGCTAGCTATCTCTGGACTCGAGCCCGTGTGCTCCACCTCGAGCATCTGTAGACTTTCCGTCTAGTATGTTCTTCTCCACCTTACTGCCTGTTAATCAGCCTAGGTGGGCAGCCCCTGCCAAGCTTTGTCTGCAGCACACAGGTCCCCTTGTTCCTCCTGAATGTAGGCCCCAAGATAGCTGTTCCACTGCTCCAACCTGCTTGTGAATGGCTGCTCCAGAAGATGATGATCTCAGCAACCTTCTGCCCTAGAAGACAGTTTAGGTTCAGCCTCTCCCTGGAGCTAAGTCTGCAGCACACCTTCCACTCTCCTTCACACCCAGTGTGAGGCCCAAGGGAGTGGCTTTTGGCTGCTCCTGTCTGCTCCTGAACTTGCTGGATGCTGGATAATTTATGAGGGCTGGCGGCCATAGGAGGACTTCTCCACAGCTCGAGAAGTCCATAATGTCCGGATGGAGTGCTGTGTATGGTGATGTCTTGGCCTCCTTGCATACATCTATGGCAAAATGGGATGTCTCATGTGGAAAGTAGCAACGATGAAAAGGTCCTGATTGGCTATGCATCAAATACGAATCTAGAGGAATTTGGAATACCTGTTCTCCCTCTCTATGGGATCGCCCCGATGAGGGATGATTTGTAAAGTATTGCCCCCCCCGTACCCTCGTACTCCGCATGCATCCCTCGTCTCGGCTTTGTAAGCCGTTTCCCATGTGTACTTGCTAACCATCGGTAGAGGACGCTCTGGACTCTCATGTGTCTTTGTGTAGAAGAGATTGTCTCGTCCTATGTAGGACTCACGAGAAGCTCCCTCGTTCGGACCATAAGGTACCATTGCAGTTCCAGATGGTACAAGACAGTGTTCAAAAGACCGAAGGGTCTATGAGAGAAAGAAAGAAAAAAGAAAGAAAGTTAACGTCTATGAAAGGATGAAGGGTATATAAGATTGAAAAAACCAGATACAATGAAAGATAAGGGCTGGGGCCACTAAACGCCTATCCACTCTCTGCACCTTGTAGCAGCCCCGTCTCACCTCTCACTGCAGCCTGTCGCAAGCAACCCGTCCTGTCCCTTGCTGCAGCCCCCTCCTAGCCCTTTGCAGCAGCCCCTCCCCTCGCCCACCCCGAGATGGGTGGAACCCCAAGACCAACCCCGGGGGCTATCTTAAGCTAGGGGTGCAAGCAAATACCACGGCCAATGAAGCAGACAGGTTCCTCAAAATCTCCTGCAACCTTGACTCCAGCCAGCCAATTCCTTACTCTAAGAGATGCCGCCTCAACACCCTCTCCCTACGCAAAAAGCAGATTTTTTTGTCTATAGCAAGAAGTACGAGAGATGAGGTTACAGATGGCATACATGGTAGCCCAAATCCAGGACCCTAAAGGGCCTTGGAAGCAAGCTATAATGGCTGAGGTAATGCAAACTTGCAAGCCTCTCCTCCTCCCCCCTTGGAGATGTTGTAGACCTCGTCCATGCCTCAGACACTTAGTATCAGTGGTCTTGGGCGCCACTGCCAGGTCTTTCCCCACGATGTTTCCGAGCTGGGACGATGCCCCAGAATCCATGGTTTGATGACGAGTGCTGAGAGATGAGGTCTCACCTCATATGGAAGCAGGCTTTGGGACATCCGACGAGATTAGAGGCATAGGGGACGAGTTGATTCAATCCTTTCGAAGAGGTGACCCCACCTTTGTATGGGGACTCCTATTTGAGGGAAGCCACCTATTCCCATCACAGACCTAGATGTGTGGCACACCTATGCGACATCCCTTTACGAGGTCACGGTTCAAGCATCACCCACTTTGATATGTCTGTCCTTCCCAGACCCACCACATGCATTTTGTTTATGGCATAGAATGTGGGAGCTACATTACGCCATCTCCACAACCAATGAACCTAGGACCATGAGGGGCTACGGATTGAGCACTTTGCACATGGACAAGAGGCATTGGCCCCGATCTTAGCACAGATGTTTAATCACATTGTATGCCACGGCTTGCCCCCTGCTAGGAGTACCACTACCATTGTGCCGATACTCAAAGCAGCAGTCCCATGGATACCTGGGAACTACTGCACTCTCATGATTGGTCATACACTTGCTAAGTTTTGTAAGTCAGTACTAGAGATAGAGATTAGCTCGTGCGCTGCGCAGAGACACATGGACAGTGGACATTGGGACAGGAGACAACATTCCACTCTTGATCATATCTTCACTTTGCAGGCAGCCATCGAGGAGGCCAGATCGAGATCCTTGAAAGTCTATGCTTGCTTTGTAGACATTTCCGGAAGGCCTTTGATGGAGTCCCACGATCTCGCATGATCAGGGGACTTCCAGAGATGCAAATCCCATGAGTTGTAATTTGGGGGGTGGTGATTCTGTACATAGTCCTTCTATTCTCTTCAGCAACAGGCGTATAGAGACACCTAGAGACCCTAGAGGTGTTTTGAGAGAGAGACCTGACAATCAACCTTGGCAAAACCAAAGTTATGATACCTATGCAGCCAAGGCATGACTAACATGAGGACGGGGAGCTCTAGCTCGGCTAGAGCGGTTGTGCTTTCAGACACATTTCCTGGACCCCCGACGAAGGGATGGCCATTTGACTCACTAGTGAGACCGACACCCATGTACACAGCACCCTTCAGCGAGAGTGACCTATTAGTGACTGAGTGGTGGCGGTTTGAGAGGCTACATGTGATTATGGGATCCCGGATGATTTGGAGCAAGCCCTCAATCCCCCACATTGCACACGCAGAGGTCGCCATGACACCACTCCAAATTGATGCCATATTCAACACAGTCTCTTATCTTCACATGGTCTGGGCCTTACCTAGAGGGAGACTACTGAGCTTGGCACTAGAGTCATCTATATGACTAGTTGTGAGCATCTTCATCGACGTAATGGAATTGGGCCTCAATGTGTCGGTGAGAGGGGGTGTTGGAATGGTCACCTCCCCATCTGTAAGCCCCCATATGAGGAGAGCGTGGGGGAGGGAGACCTAGGGCAGTACCCCACAGAAAAAGAGAGAAAGGGGCTGCCACATGGACAGCATCATGGCTGTCATGTGGGCAGCACATCTAGAGAAGGTGAGGAGTGGCTGCATGATGGTGACACATGGTAGCTGACCTCAGCAGCAGTACGGATGAGTACGGCGCTGCACACATGGCTGGAGATAGCCTGGCAGAGGGCAGAACCAGCACGACAGAAGGGCGGCACAGACCAGCAGATTGGGTCGGCCACATGGAGGCCAGGTGGAGCAGCAAATGGGGCTGCTAGTAGGCAGTGGCATCCCTTATATAGGGCTGGGCCCTTGCCTTAATTGGAGGGCCAAAGGCCCTAGAAGTTTGGGCCAAAGGGCCCCGGTTGTAGAGCCCTTAAAGGGCTGGACCAGCAGCAGACTGGTCGGCCAGTATGAAGCTGACTGGTCAGTTTTTATGACAGGCCCCTGGGCCTATAAAAGTAGGGCCTCCAGCTCTCATAAATTATCCAGCATCCAGCAAGTTCAGGAGCAGACAGGAGCAGCCAGAAGCCACTCCCTTGGGCCTCACACTGGGTGTGAAGGAGAGTGGAAGGTGTGCTGCAGACTTAGCTCCAGGGAGAGGCTGAACCTAAACTGTCTTCTAGGGCAGAAGGTTGCTGAGATCATCATCTTCTGGAGCAGCCATTCACAAGCAGGTTGGAGCAGTGGAACAGCTATCTTGGGGCCTACATTCAGGAGGAACAAGGGGACCTGTGTGCTGCAGACAAAGCTTGGCAGGGGCTGCCCACCTAGGCTGATTAACAGGCAGTAAGGTGGAGAAGAACATACTAGACGGAAAGTCTACAGACGCTCGAGGTGGAGCACGCGGGCTCGAGTCTAGAGATAGCCAGCAGATAGGAGAAGTACCTTGTGGTAAGATCAGAGGACCACACCATTGGTGGGACTCTGGATCTCTCTCTTTTGGATTGTGTCCATAGTTTTGGACGGAAATATATTATTTTGGTGGTTTCTCTATCTAGCTGGTTCATTGTCTATTGATGAGTCTGCACATCTATTTTATGCACATAAGTTAAGAAGCTTGTGATTCCACACCCCACACACACACTGTGTGAGCTCCTGGGCATTACTATTAGTCTTCCGCTGTGCGTACCCTCTGTTGGGTCATTTCTAACAAAGGGCCTGTCAAGGACACATCATTGAAGCTCCATAATGGCCGAGTGAAAGATCATGAGGGACTATGCACTGAGCTTATTGCATATGAGATAGACACTATAGCCCCGACCTTAGCAAAGCCCTTCAACGATGCAGTATGTCTTGGCTTTCCACACACCTTGACTCTCCACATCATCACACCTATTCATAAGGAAGGGGTCCCATGAGCCCGAAAAACTACAAGACCATCATGATCAGACATGTCATGTTTAAGATATATGTATCAATACTTGACACAGAGGTCAGCCGATTCACAGTGATGCAAGGTCTCAAGGCAAAGGGGCAGGCTGGATTCCGACATGATCACGGGACCATGGATCACATATTCACACTCAAGAGTGCCACAGAGGAGGCCAGGGCACGAAGACAGAGGATCTATTGTTGCTTTGTGGGTTTTCACAAAGATATAGTATCGTAAGCTTGCCTTATCAAAAGACTAAAGGAGCTGACTTACGACCAGGAGATCATATGGGCTGCTATGGCACTTTACAAGAGGGTCTCAGGCAAAGTCCAAAGAGGGCCGGATAGACAGAGGAGATCATGAGCACTATTGGGGTCAAACAAGGCTGCCCATTATCACCAACCTTTTTGGCTTCTATATAGATGAGATCGAGACTTTATGGAGACACTAAGGGGGGCTAGATGTCCTCTCGCTGGCTGCTTACTTAAGATCCTGTTATACACAAATAATGTGGTGCTATTATGAGGGCCTCCAAAGACACTTAGGTGCAGTACATACGTTCTATGAGTCACACAATTTGAGGCTCAACCTTGGTAAGACCAAGGTTATGATCTCAGCCATGCATAGACAGTGGTTCACATTTGATGGATCATCAGTTCAGATTGTCTCATCATATTTTATATCAAGGATTGACCTATTTTGGAGCATTCTTCTATATATTGTTTGGTTATTTTATATGCTGTGTACTCTCTAGTTTGTGTCTGATTTACTGAAGTATTAGTTGTGTGCACAAGAGACAGTGAGGATCATTTTATGCATTGTGTGAACCCCCGGACTGGCTCAAGCAAGCAGCTCCCTATTTTCTGCCAATCTTGGTCTTCACCTACATGTGTCCACATCTAGTCTATGTCTCTTACATCTAGCCTAGACTTTGCCTTTGAATCTAAGCATCCCAATATTAGTTATAGATGCTAGCCTAGCCTCTCTAGCTGTAGCATAGGAACTACAATAGCTGCTAGTGCTTTAGTAGTTTTTCCTCTGTTCAACACGATGTTCTAGAGGCATAAGCAAAATCATCCACCAGAACAACCACCACTAGAAAGCGATACTAGCCTTTGCAATGATTCAACCGCCACTCTTGTAGAAAGGCACATATTAATATCTTTAAGATGCTAAAAGCTCCAAGCAAAACACTTGGAGAGGGGAGCTGGTTAAGCAAATGCACTCACCGAAACGAATGCTGAATTTAGCTTACATGGTATATTCTTTCTTCTAATAATGGCCGTTTGGGCAGCTTGTGCTCACGGTGCGCGTGCAGATGTGCGCAGTAAACAACATATCAGTTTTAGCATATCGTTCTCTCTTGTGCACATGTCATCTTGGTCTTAATTTGGATCTATTCTTGTGACCTCTACATACTTCACCATTAGCACACTTCCTTGATGGTATTAGAGCTTATGCTTAGTACTTCCTCTGTGGGAGATGCTTTGGCTCAGAAACCAAAATCCTGCTAACGCAGGGGTAAAAGGTACTTCGCCGTATGCAGTGGGCAAGGGGACAGACAAGAAGGCAAACAGCGTGTCTATTAAGAAACTCCATTGGTCACTAAAATCAAGGTTAATCTTCCTTGCTATGTTGCAGCGGAGTGTGACTAGCATTTAGAGAATCCGACTGAATTTGCAGGGCAAAATGTTACCTTTGACTGGACTGTGGAGTCCCACGGGCATCTGTGGAGGCCATCTTCACAATCTGCGTTGAAACGTCGTCTGGCAAGCATTAATGACCTGGAGTTATCGCTGTGCAAGCCCACAACTGGATTGTTAGCTGATTGCCTGTAAGGACTTAATATTTACGTTATCACCAAGATTAGAAACAATAATAACTTTCGTGAAGGCAATTCGAAACAGCTAAATTTTTTTAAATGATAGTGGAAGCTCCCATTGAAAAACTTACTGTTTTTGGCCTGCCCTCATGAGAAGGTCTAATTGGAGGTTCTAGTTGGAGATGAGAAAAATAAGTGTTTTGGAAATTAGCATTTGGAGTTTTATGATTGGGCTAAGTTGCACTTGCTATTTGCATCCCACTTTTTCTCCCCCTTTCTCTCTCTCTTCCTTCTTCTCTCTTTCTCTTGCTATTTGCATCCTATCTTTTTTCTGCCCCCCCCCCCCTCTCTCTCTCTCTCTCTCTCTCTCTCTCTCTCGGAATGATTATTATCATTCACCTTGTTCTTCTTCTTCTCTCTCTCTCTCTCTCTCTCTCTCTCTTCTCTCTCCCTCTCTCTCTTCTCTCTCTCTCTCTCTCTCTCTCTCTCTCTCTCTCTCTGTCTCTCTGTGGGCAGGCACCATGAACGAAATTCATCTTGTTTTTTTTTGCAATAAGAAAAAGATTATAAAGATTATATTAATAATAAAGATTTACAAAAAAGAAAAATGCAACTAAAGCTTAATCGAGTGAACATAAGGCTTTACAAGCGATTCCAAAATCGATCACGACGCTTGCTGAACTAACTGAGCTCTTGTTGGACAATGAAATTTGTACCGCTGATCAACTCCCTAATCTAAAATGACGCATTGTTCGACTAACAGCAGCTTGTTAGAAGGTCACTGCCCCACCTGTGAGCCACCGATTTGAGGGGACAAGGGGGCAGGAAACCATAGGGGGTAGGGGAAGGAAAAAGGCAGAAGACCTACCTGGCAAGGAACCCGCGCTGCAGCAAGAAGATGGCACGGCATCCTAGGCACCACTTGGACCTGCACACAGGCGGAGTTGGGAGCTGCAACAGCAGCCCATAAAGCAGGGCTTACCGCGCTGCAGCAAGAAGATGACGCAGCATCCTAGGCGCCACCTGGACCTGCACACGGGCGGAGTTGGGAGCTGCAACAGCAGCCCATAAAGCAGGGCTTATGGGCCCTGTCGTAATGAACGGAATACTACCCACACCCTTCACAAGGCAATGATGATGAAGAGCGCGCCGGTCGTGACGTTTGCCGATTCGGTCTTTGGCTCCTCCTTGGACTTGGACTCCTTCTTGAGGTCCGCCTTCTTCTTGCGGCACTCTTTAGCGGGATGACCAAGCTTCTCACAAAAGAAGCACTTCATCTGCCTCTTTTTCTCTGCATCCTCGGTTTTGTTTTTGTTCTTGGAGTCTTTGAACTTACCCTTGCCGGGCTTGTCCCTCGCCACGAGAGCCTTCTCGTCCGATTGCATAAACAATTTTTCCCTAGCCTCTTCCTGCAATAGTAAAGGCCCAAGCTCCTCGAAGGTGAGAGGCTTAGTCCTCTGTCCTGCAGTGACCGTAGTCACGAAACTCTTAAAGCTTCGAGGTAGCTTATGTACGATCAACAGTGCCAGTTGACTTGAATCTACCTTCTGACCAACTGCCGCGAGCTGGTCCCTTACCATCTTGACTTTTGTCAAATGGTCATGAACATTGTCTGCCTCATTTCATGTCCAGATTGTACAGAAGAGAAGGGGCTGAAGAGGCAACAGTAGAATCTTTGTCCTCCATCCTTGCTGTAATAAAGAACAATAGATTGAATTTACAGCACGGTATTCTCTCTTACTTGTTGATGATTTCAGCCGCATGACATGGGTATTCTGCCTGGCCAAGAAACCTCATGCTTTCAAGAAATTCAAAGACTGGAAGGCCCAGGTAGAGAAGGAGAGTGGGGAGGTAATCAAGGCTTTCCGCACCGACAGAGAGGGAGAGTTCACTTCTACCGAGTTCAATGCATTCTGCAAGAAGCAAGGGATTAAGAGACAGTTCACGACAACTCGCACATCTCAGCAGAATGGAGTTGCTGAGAGGAAGCACAGGACCGTCACAAAGACAAGGTTGACCATGTTGCCAGGGAGGAATCTCTCGAAAGCCTACTGGTGTGAAGCACTGAACACTACCGTTCACCTCCTCAACAGAACCAAGACCAAGGCTGTTGATGGCAAGACTCCATACGAAGCTTATTATGGTAAGAAGCCCATCATATCTCATCTAAGGGTTTTTGGTTCTAAAGCATTTGTGCATGTACACAAAGATGAGCGAACAAAGCTGGATCCCCATAGCCAGAGCTGTATCGATACAGCGAAGAGTCCAAGTCCTACTGCCCATTCGACCCGGACAAGAAGAAGATCCTTATCAGCAGGGATGTGATCTTTGAAGAGACCGAGACAGAGCCTGCCGAAGAGGTTCCAGAACTTCCAACGTTACCCCCACCCAAAGTCACCATCCACGAGGTGGAGCCAACTGAAGACCCCGAGGAGGAGGAGGAGCATGCCATTCCAGAGCCAGCTCCCAAGTCAACTCCATCCAAAGCACCTCTATTTGAGAAGACGCTACCTCAATGGTATTTCAAGACGTTAGCACACTCACGGGTCACGGACATACCCGAGAGCAGTTCAGGAGCGCGGCGGTCTCAAAGAAACATGAAGACTCCCTCCATGAACTTTGCTTTGGTAGCTCAACTTGCAGAGCCCCGTTCCTTCCAGGAAGCGAAGTATATGCCAGAATGGCAGGAAGCTCTGAAGGCATAGATGGATGCCATTTCGAAAATGACACCTGGGATTTAGTGCCCAAACCAACCAAGCGGAAGGTCATCAGGACTAAATGGGTGTACAAGCTTAAGTTCAAGTCAGATGGGAGCTTGGACAAATACAAAGCAAGATTGGTGATGAAAGGCTATGCACAGTCTGAAGGACTTGACTTCGACGAGACCTTTGCCCCCACAGCTAGGATGGTGACTATTCGGACAGTCATTGCCTTGGCTGCTCATCACAGTTGGCCTATTTTTTAGATGGACGTCTGCATTTTTGAATGGTAGCCTGGAGGAGGAGGTATATGTGGCACAGCCACCAAGATTTCAGATTCCAGGATCCCCATCAAAAGTCTGCAAACTGAAGAAGGCCTTATACGGGCTGAAATAGGCCCCCAAAGCTTAGTACCAGCGGATAGAAGTTTTCTTTCAGAAGATCGGGCTTTAGCGGAGTCTAAAGGCAAATCTCTATCTCAACACAGAGGGGGATTTGCGGCTGGTATTGATTCTATATGTGGATGACCTCATCATTACTAGGGATCATACAAAAAAGATTGCTCAAGTCAAAAGACTTCTTATGGAGGAGTTCGATATGACTAACTTAGGCATACTTCACTACTTTCTTGGGATTGAGGTGAAATAGGGAAAGACCAGTATCTTTATTTCACAAGAAAAGTATTGCAGGGAACTGCTCAAACGCTTTGAGATGGAAAATTTGCAAAGCAACAGTGACTCCCATGGAAACTGGTCTGAAGCTGAGTGTACGTGATCCATCTCAGTCAGTTTATTCATCACTATATCGACGCTTGGTTCTACGGTACTTGAAGGTTACCTGCACCTACGGCATCACTTATACCAGAGGCATGGAGTTGGGAGGTTTCTGTGATAGCGATTGGGCAGGTGACATTGATACTTGGAGATCGACCTCTAGATATTGTTTCTTACTCTCATCAGGAGCCATGTCATGGCTGAGTAAGAAACAACCTATTGTCACCCTTTCATCTACAGAGACGGAGTACCGGGCTGCCTGTACAACGGCATGTGAAGCATTGTGGCTCAGGTGGATCTTGGAGGACATGAATGTGGCCCAAGAAGATGCAACTGCAGTTATGTGCGACAACCAAAGTTGCATAGCGATCGCCAACAACCCCGTGTTCCACGCACGGACAAAACACATCGAGGTCCACTACCACTTTGTTCTAGAACTCATCGACGAAGAAGTCATAGAGTTGATATACTGCCCAACCAACAACATCTCAAATGTCTTCACGAAGGCGCTTCCCAAGGAGCAATTGGAGCACCTCATTCGACGCATGGGGATCGGCCCACAGTTGTGACATTGAGAGGGGGTGTTAGAAGGTCACTGCCCACCTGTGAGCCCCCGATTTGAGGGGACAAGGGGGCAGGAGACCATAGGGGGTAGGGGAAGGAAAAAGGTAGAAGACCTACCTGGCAAGGAACCCGCGCTACAGCAAGAAGATGGCGCGGCATCCTATGCAGTCCTGCCCACACTATATATGTGTATCGTTTACAATCTCTTGAACAAATAACAACAAATACTGTTCTCATCTGAACTATGTCCCACACTGACATAACAATTCAATGCATTGAATGTCTCTGTCTAACCAACTCAACTGCATACCAAAGTTGTAGAGCAGAGCCCATATCAAGCCACTAGATACTTAAAATCTCAGTCTGATGCAATAACCTTGGATATACCCTGCATTGCCTACCAATATCTGATGAGCAAGCAAGCTACGTCTTGGGAATCGACACTGGTCTGGCACAGAATTGACATAACAACTCGCTAAATCTGTCAACTACGTTCAAAACAAATGGTTTCCTGGTATTGATGGATTATGTCTATTTACTACTCTGCTCAAGGGCCAATTCAAAATGTCAAGAGACTGGAGAAAACTTCTAAGGTCTTCCACCCGAGCAGATTGCACATCACCAAGGAACCAAGGGTCGGCTGAGATTCCTTACACAATGTACATTCATAGTGATAACATCGTCATTAGGAAGCAGTGGAGAAGATTCCCAGCCATGCACTTCTCTGTCACATATTGAATGGAGATTAGCAAGGGCCATCCTTGCCTTCTAGCTCAGCTGTGACACTTAGTTCCAGAGCTTGGGGGCCATGGGAAGCGAGAAAGTTCCTCGGACAAAGTGGCATTGCTGAGGCCTTCCACGTCCACGACCCTTGCCACCTCAAGCATGCACTCCAAAAACAACAAGAATAGTTGGCCGCTACTACAAGTGAATCCATTGATTGAAAAAGAGAAACCTTAACTCTACAAGGAGGCATCCAAAACTCAATCCTTGAATGTGACAAGCATCCTACATAGGATGCAGAATCCTGTTGCTGTTCATGTTCAAAGATTCGAGTTTGTAAGACGCAGAAACTTGGAACCTGGACAGCAAAGTCACCAATATGTATGGCATGAAGGAAGAGTTCAAGATGGACTTAGCTCCACAGAGGAAAAGAGCGCCTTGCAAGAGTGCACTGCACGGAAAATATTTGAGCTAGAAAGAGCCAAGGGTATGAGAAGGGTATTCCTTCACGAATACTAGAAAGCAAGTGAACAGAGAAGAATGTGCCTTTATTGGCAGAGATGTGAGTGTTGTCTATTGTCTACGCCTATGTTTACATTTGGTTGAGGTAGAAGAGATCCACCAGAACCTTGTTGGGCATGCTGCCCTGTTTCTGACAAAAACATAAAAATAGAGTAGTTTTCCCACAACACCATCAGACATTGATCCTTTCTTGCATAACCAAACCAGATGCATTTCAGGAGTGGACGATAGCAAAGTGGAGACACTCGTATGAGACCCAAAAGGCATGGATCCGTCGATCATCCAGTTCACAAGACACACAGGTTTAGCAGAATAGCAACAGAAATGAAAATGCATGATAACACAGTACACGAGAGTTGCTTAAAGTGAAAGACGCACATCCGTATATTAAAATAATACAGTTGAGTCCTGCCATATTCTGGAATCCACAAGTCCCACATTTTCAAAATTGAAAGCCAAAACCAGTGTAAGCACAAGTTAACCTCAGAGCTGCCAATGAACCAGGAACCAGGTTGCTTGCAGATACCACAACTCATTATCGGCTGTTCCTCGTCTCCCTCGAGCGCTCTCAACGCTCCAGATTCTTCCACCGCTTGCTGCAGGATTAGTTCACAGTCTGATCGAAGCATAGCAAAGCGTATTACTTGTGGTAGGCTGCTTCACTCGTCCACGTGCCGGTTAAACCATGCGAGAGTATCGTAGATTGGATTAATAAGGTGAGCAATTGAGATTCAGTATGTCTCCAATGTTGTGTGGCTTACTTACACGTGCCCATACCAATTCTCTAACTTAATAGTAAGAACATATAAATAAATAAATTTTCTAAAATGCTAGACAATGTTGTTTGCTTACATGTATTACCTTAAACAAGAATATATTTAAAAAATTAACTTCTACAATGATAGACAATGTAGTTGATGTAGTTTGCATGGGTTTTAGAGGCCTACAAAATCACATTGCGCTCGTAGCCTAATAGGTGGTACCAGACACCACATTCCTACCACTCAATGTGCAGCTCTGTGTTATATGTACCACAAGGGAGTAATCAAAGATGAAGTGATGTGTGTGGTGGACATGAGCTTTAAGTGACAATAGCGAGTCTTAAGATGTTACGAGTAGCAAGGGTATTGTTTTCATCTCCTCTCTCCTCCCGTAGCAAACAATTGTTATTGAATGTTAACTAGGATTCATGATGGCGAGAATGCATAGCATGCTCACACATAGTGTCCTTTCCCTTTGAAAGATAATGAGTGAATAAGTATTTATATAAAGAACAATGAATAATTATTTTGTAGCTCCTTGATTAAAGCAACAAGAGGTTTCATTAGTGACCATAATCCCGTAGTTATGGTGCATTACCTAATTATTGCACGTTTATGCCATGTGTGATCACATGGTAACCTTTCACAAACCTACTTGGCCCCCTTGTGGGCTGCTCTTTGAAATCCAAAAACCTACTTGGCCCCCTTGTGGCCTGCTCTTTGAAATCCAAAAAACTTGAAGGCATCTATATGCACCACAATATGAGAGATTTGCAGATCTTGCCCTCCATTTTTAAACTCTTAAGTACCATTTACACCAACAAATCTAGAATCCTGGAGTACATCATCATGTCTTGCCCCCGCTCTCAGGATAAAAGGAGGCCACAGAAATCAGAGAAAGAGTTGATGGTCAAGCAAATCCTATTGATTTAGATTTAAATAGTGGGTGAATTTAATTATTGTTACATGATGCCTATAAGCTCAAAAGTCAATCATGGATACTCGCTTGCCAAAATAAATTACATGGACATTTTCCAAATAAATTTACCTAGATACTTGCCAAATAATTTTGCATGGCTTGCCAACAAAATTTATATGGATACATGCAAATAGTAGTGATGAGTGGGAGGAGGCATTCTATTTCAACAGGTGACCATCATCACATGGCATCGAGTAGGCTAAAGGGTAGAAGGGGTTGAAGGAGCATAAAATTAATATCATAAAGCAAGCCAACGTAAAGCAAGAGCAATTTGCAAGATCCTTGTAGTGTCTAGATTCACATAGCCTCTTACTAAAGACTATGTTCTTAAGGCTTGTCTCGATAAAAAATTGGATAGTCTAGCAATAGTCTTATTTGGCATTGTCACAAAAGAAAACTTGTATGTAATTCAAGCCCATTTCATGTCATTTTCCTTTGTGAAAAAGGAAACCGTTTTGTGAGTTCCTTACACTTTTAGTTTCGATGGCTAATTTTTAGATATTTTTTATGGAATTATTTATATTAGAAGAAACTTTATGGTCTTATGGTTTGTTTGTTCTTCTCAAGCATTACCACGGGGCAAGCATGTTGACATTTGTGATAGTGTCATCTTAGCCTGAGCTAGTCATTTTGGAGAACCAAAGTAGTTGGTAGGTCGAGGTTGAGAATTTCTAGGTTGTTGTACATGCTTTTTTTACTATGATGCTTACTTATTGTTGCCTTCTCCTTGTCAATGATAGTGCCTTAATCCAACCTTAATTTTTGCATAATTGACTAACTTTTTTTCCCCACAAAAAATAAAGTTTTATTCATTATAAGAAAAACACTCTCGAGGACATAAATATAAATATGGCTATATAGATGTTGTGCTTGAGAGGCATCTTAATTGCGCCTAAAAGTCAAACCAAGATTGTGGTTAGGAACAGTCCAATGGCTGACCTCGAATATTATCATTAGGGACTATATTTACAAGGTTTTTCAATGGTCAGGGAGTCTTAATTAAAATAATGGAGAATGGAAAGAAGGAGCTAGAAAAAGCCAGAAGTTCATGCTATTTCACATGACTTTATGAAGGAGTTGTATGGCATATCCACATTGTAAGGACGATTAGATGGTCAAGCTTGCACTTCTAAAAACATGTAAACATTTGAATTGCAATAAAATACATTTTCTTGCATTTAATATATATGCATAATCCCTCTTAAAGTGGGAGGAGTGTAATATATTTATATATTATGAAGGAACTTAGTATCAGTGTAAGATGTTATTAATGTAGCAAATATTTGGACCATTGGAGCTAAACGTGAACATGTTTGGAGACTAGATAATAGGAATTGTAGCAAGTAATACAATACACCTAGGCAAGAAGTGTATGGCTTGTATATGAAAGAAGCATATATATTTTTAAATAAACAACATTGGTATCAATCGTTTTGATAATGCGATGAGATACAAAAGTTGAAGTCATACTGGAAGGTCTTGAAATCACATTGTTGAGTAGCAGATAAGTGTGGCACACAAGTATGGAAAACTATTGATGATGAGGAAGGCGAGGGAATTCATGGAGTGAGAGGGTCATGTAATAGACATCTTAAACTACATAAAGGACGCAATACTACTGAACATGTCTATCGAGTGTCTATCAAACAAAGACAATATGAGGCAAGGAGATAAAGGATAAGTCATTGTAGTTATGATGCCTTATTTTGACGGGGATTCTGGCATCCAAAGGTTCAATGACACCATCTTCTCTGCCATATGTGGTATCAAGCTAAAAAAGTGCCAAAGTAAAGTTTATAGTTGTGAAATAACTTTAAAATTATAAAGCAATAGTTTAAAAGCTATTATCACACTTTGGAATATGCATGGTTTCCCAAATTATGTATGTGCAGTTCATGTGAAGGCTAAGAAGGGATCCATGTGTAGAGGTTGAGGGGATGAAAAGCTAAAGTAGGAAGAGAAAACACATTATTCAAGGCTACAAGAGTGCAAAAGATAAGATGCAGGGCACCAAGTGGAGACATAAGGCGACAAGATTGTGAAGCAAGGTTACAAGAGGGGAGTCAGGGTAGAATTTGGTGAAGAGCAGTTTGACGCAGACGAAGAGGGAGGGGGGAGGCAGAAAGATGGAGGTCTAGGGCTTCTTAAACTTGCACCCCAACATGATTTGTAAAAAATGATTTAATGGGAAAAAATATATGAATCCCGAAGCCAACGTGCTTAAAGAAACAATTGAAATTTCTTTGAGTTTTGCCTCAAAATGGGTTTTATTTGATGCTTGAAAGCTTGACATTGAATCCTATTGTTGTTGCATGAATAGATTTAAAATATTTGAAATTTTGTTTATTGTTGGTTATTAAACTTGAAAATCCTATACGATGCAAAGGTTTCTCATGAATCTTAAAATGTAATTGGATTTGTAAGCATAATGTGCATGCATGGATGTAAATGGGGTGTGCACATGTGTGTTTTTGTGTGTGTGTGTGTGTGTGAGAGAGTGAGAGAGAGAGAGAGAGAGAGAGAGAGAGAATGCATGCACATGCGATCGTGCATGCATGTGTGTGTGCATGCACGTGCGACCGTGCATGCATGTGTGTGCATGTGCACATACATGTTCCCATGTGTGCATGCACATACATGCATCCAAGCAGGTGTGCATGTGTGTGCATGCATTCATGCAAGCATTTTGTGTTTGGATGCTACAATTGCACTATTTCCAACAATGTGACAATGGTTCCTAGTTTTTTTCATTAACGTAAGGGCATAAATATTTATTACTAAATGTAAACTTAGAAGTAAAATGTCTTTGTATGTGAATATATGCAACAATAACTAGCATTTTTCCAAATATACAAAGGAACTCCAAATTTGACACCCAACCAATAGCCCAACAACATAAAGCAATAGTAGTTTGGTTGGGAAGATGGGTAGCTTCAATCTTGATTACTTATTATTATTGTCAAAAGTAAGGCAAGAAAGCACGTAAAGGTAAACATTATATTATATTATAAGGGCATAGAACAACAACCAAATAATTGGGCTAGGTCTTTGCAAAGATTTTTTTCCCTTTATTTTTCTTATTCAATGAACCATGCCTACTCATATTTTAGCAAACACATATTCTCCTTCACAAGTTGCCTTATTACATTCTCTTTATATGATTTATCTTTAGTAACCTTTCCCTTGCCTCATGTTTCCACTAGGTGCTAATGCATCCTCTTGTGGAGGATGTTTACTAACAAAAAGTGAATTCTTATTGTTTGAGAGCATTCAAGCCATTAACATTGGCCAAGGTCTATTCACAACCTCTGCAATGTTGTAAATGAGCTCTTATGGTGATCCACCCATAGTATCATCATGTAAAACGTTGCAAACATCGTGGTTATGATGGTTCTTAGATTCACTAAGGTTGCTAGTAGCACGATTATGAGTTGTGATGTTTATTTGCAAGTAATGGATGAGCCAAAATCAAGGCATTTTAGACCACCACCATGGCTTTTTTGCCACATTGTTGAGGCTAGGGATAGAGTACTTTCTCTCCCACCTGTTGTATGATTCGTTTTGAATGGAATATATCACTTTTTCACTTTTAAAAAAAATCAAGTCATTAGTCAATTCCTCAAAACATACTTTGATATTGTAAATGAAATACAAGTTGGGAACTTAAGTATTGACACCAAGTCAAGAATTTGCACAATTCTATGATATTGAATAGGGATCTGCAAGAAAGAGATCCACTTAGGGATACACTTTCACTTCTATAGACCAAGACCGTTATCAGTTGTCCAAAAAGCATCATGAGGTCTTTTTATCACTACCTAAGGGTCCATAGGGAGAACAAATGTATTCATTCATGACTACTGATAAGCTCTTGCAAAGTACCATATGCTCCATTCAAATTACAACATAGCAACACTAAAGAGCATCTTATTCAACACTGCGACATGTACGAGATGTTGACTCTTTATTGTGATATAAGTAAAATATTATGAACACTTACATCAGTCCACTTCTATGAAAGCTCTTTGAGAAACATTGAGAATAATGACATCATTCACAAGGAGAATGAGTACTATCCTCCATGTCCCTATTTCATTTCCAAAAATTGATTTATTGGCTCTTAATCAACATCACAATTTCAACCCCTTGAGGGAAGGTGTTGGAGCAATAGGCCTACTATAAGTAAATAAACAAACATGCTAAGTGAATAGGGTGTTAGAAAATGAGATCCCACCAAAGGGGGGTATCCCATAGTGGAAGACCTACAGATAGCCCAATAATTACATACAAAAGTGTTTCACGATGGAATCAAGCTTCATCAACATGTGTGTACTTCATAACCATTCATGTGTGTGTAGACTAGCCTCAGAGTAGCAAATATACAATGCTCAAAGACAATATAGAAGCAACTCTTATATATTTTCATTCATCCACAACTTGGACAAGATAAAATACCAAAAGGTTCTCCTACTATATGCCTTGCGCCTGTAGATTTATGAGACTGTTTTCTCCATTGAGCGTATGTGGACTCTCTATCCAAAGGATCTCTTCCATCTTGTTGTCTAGAAACTCAGCCTAGGTGGGCAACTCTCCTAGCTCTTATTCTATGACTCCTTGTGCTCCCTTCACCTCCTAAATTTAGGCCCAAGGGAAGCTCCTTTGTCGCTCCTATCTGCTAGCTATTTGTTGCTACAACTCATGCTGAATGGGGCTATAAATGCCTCCTTATATAGGGCTCCAAGCCCCTGCCATGATGGCCAACTTGGTCCATCCTTGTAGCTGACTTGATGAGGCCCCCCAACCGACTCAGATTTTCAGCCTTTAAATACCCCTTAGGAGGCTCATTTGCAGGCCTTTTGTTGGCCTTGCCTGGCCACATGGCTAGCTACCACTAGCCAAGGCAAGTCTACCCATAATCCTACCTCATTTCCATGCCCCTAGGGTCCCAATAACCTTGCTGAATGGGTTCCCCTATGTATTTCTTTCCTCCATGTATTGACAACATCTTACAACTAGATCCGCCCTCCATCTCTGCTAAGGCCTTCCACATTCTCTCTACTACTCACATGATAGCCCATGTGCTACCCATGTGGCAGCCCCATGCCTATTACTACACCTATGGTCCACCCCTAGATGCACTCCTTGTATGGGGGATCAAAAGTGGGGAGGTGACCTATTCTATTCCAACAAAGGGCAAATAGTGTAGAAGCTCATAAGCACGTGTACTATGTGGTGGACCCTACTATAGTTGTTATATCTTTTATCTGTATGGTTGATGAAATTGATATGCAAGGAGACTATGGGAGTTGCTACAAGACTCAACACAAGCCTTGTTAGCACATACCCCATTTGGAGCACAATCTTTGCAGCTCAATGCCAAGTTGCCTCGCGTTCTCCATGAGTACAATCTACATAGAGAGTTGAGGATGCCAATGATAGATCTTGGACATGTTTTAGAGACACCAATATTTATGATGGACCTCATGATGGAACTAGTTAAGCCCAAGCGTAGCTCAAACTACTCATGACTGACATAGTCATTCTCCACACTCAGAGCTTCATCTCACTAATGATTGTACCTAGTTTATTTTCATCAATAATTTCTTTTGAGATGTGATAGACACCCCCCCATCCCCCTCGTGGGTCATGTTGATTTTTGTCTCTTTAGTCACATAGACTTTTTTGGCCTTTCATAGATGCTAACAAATCTCTCTCTCTCTCTCTCTCTCTCTCTCTCTCTCTCTCTCTCTCTCTCTCCCTCTCTCTCTCTCCAAGAGTGAATCTCCTCCCCAACAAATTAGGTTAGGAGCTATTTCCTTAATTTATTCAATTCACACACATACATATATAGGAATTTGTGCATGAGTGAATCTCCTCCCCAAAATATCATGTTAAGAATTATCTCCATGAGTGAATCTACTCACCAACATATTAGGTTAGTAACTATTTTCTTAATGTACTCAATGCACACACACACACACATAGACATACACACACACACACACAATCCTCTTCTGTTAAAACAAATTGTCCCTTTCCCCCTAATTTCGTTCTTTTAAAACAAATTTCTCCTAATTCTCCCCTATTTTTTACTGGTTTTTCCTTTAAATTTTCATTGTTTCCTAAATCTCACTAATTATTTTACCTATTAATTCCATTTTTGCTAGATTTCTTTATTTTTTCCTAAAATGTTCTTCTAAAACTTTTGTGAACTTTGCCTATTTTCTCCCCTACATTCTCTCTCTCTCTCTCTCTCTCTCTCTCTCTCTCTCTCTCTCTCTCTCTCTCTCTCTCTCTCTCTCTCTCTCTCTCTCTCGTATTCTAAATCCTTCAAATTGAAATTTTAATTATTTACCCTTTAATTTTTTTAGTTCCTTTTTTATCCCTCTATATGTATTTATATAATTATTTAACCTTTTTTAATTTTCACTCTTATTCCTATTCAATCTTAAATAATTTTACCTCCCTATTAAACCCTGTTTTTTCCAAACTGTTTCTTTTTCTTGTTTTAATTTTACCTTTTCCCCCTTTTTTTCACACTATTATTTTTCTTAAATATTAAAAATTTCCCTCTTTTATTTATTTTTTTCACTCATTAATTTTGTAAAACTCGCCACCTTTAGTTTCCTTCACCGCTCTTCCTTTTCTTAGTTTTTGGCTTTCTAAATTATCCTTTAAAATTGTTTTCTTGTTTCCCTATTTCTTTATTCATTCTACCTAGCTTTTTTAATTTAAATGTTTCTTATAAGACCTTTTTTCCTACCTCTAGTGACGTTAGTAAATTGAAAATTTGATATTATGGCCTTTTTTACTCCCAACTCTCATTTTAATCCCCATATTAAAAACCCACAGGCGGCCCTATGTCCTCCATACACTACGTGACTTGGTCATAAATATTCCCACCTTCCTAAAAAGGAATGGAAGCTACACCCTCTTCGGATGATAGGCATCTTGCAAGGGGAGGCCTAACTGATCCTTATTGGAGTGAGAGGCTACCTTGGCTCTCTTCCTATGATTGGCTTGTTGCTGTTGGTTCTTCATGGTCCAATTTCTTGGTTTCTTTTCTTTTTTCCCACTTTCATCCACCTTTCCTTGTAGGGATCCACCCAGGGGTTTGGGACTCCTGATGCTATGGCCAGTGGGCCACTGGGTCTTGTCTGCCTTGGGCTCCCTCTATTGTCTCTATTCATCCTATTGAGGGGATGGATAGGCCCAAATTTGACCTTTGCTACAATCCCTAGCTAAGTGGCCCATTTGTCTACTACAATGAAGACACTATCTTGGTAACCTAGATACCTCTAGCCTCTATTGGAGCATTCCTTGCTCAAGGGTCTTAAGGAGAATCACCTCTAGAAGAGAATCTAGGTCCTCTATGACCATCTCAAGCCAGAGGACACCATCATCTGCCACAATTGAAGTTGTAGTCTCCATGGGAGACTCTAGCATGGTACCAAAAGCTCGACTAATGGAAGAAAGGATGGCTCTATACTCCTGTGGGAGCCCTGGGAATAAAATTATCACTAAGAAGTGAGGGACATGGTGAGTCGACGAGTCCATGTCCTCCATTGTGAAACCATGGTACCAAGGAAAAAGATAAATAAAGTGAGCTAAGGAGAATGGGGCTCTGCTCCACAAGTGTTAAGGTGGTAATGGGGGAGCTCAACTTTGGAGGAGGAATATGCCTCTCCCATAAATGGTGACTTCCTGGATGCGGTCCCCTTCTAGTGCCAAGCTTTCCTAGATCCAATCTCTCACTTGTCTCCTCATGGGTGTGAGGCCAACTAATTTTCCCACTATTGATTGCCCACTCTTGAGCCACCACTACCTTGTCTGAAGTGCTTGCACTGCCTGCTTCACTTGTTGCTTATCATCTGGAGAAAGGAGAATCTTAACGATCATTGGGGGATTCAAGGGTATGCTATATAGCCCCTTTGACCAGACCAAGGGTTGCCACAAAAATTCTCTTTCCCCAAAACAAGCAAGAATGTTGCACCCCAAGTGGCAAGGAGAGAGTGGAGAAAAAAGAAAAAAGAAAAAAGAAAAGAGAGGCTCTCAGCTAAGGGTAGCACAAGCCCTTGAGCTTTGAGAAAAGAAAAATCCTGAAATAAAAGGGAGGAAGATGAAAGCCACCAAAAGCCTACCACAACTGATGAAAACCTTAACTTGTAATTCTTCACTGAGGGGCCTAAAGTGGGGCCCAAAACTTAGCAAAAAGAGGCCGTACAAAAGAGAAAACAATAGCCTCAATGGTGCATCAAAGGGCAGATTGGTAGCCCTTGGAGCTTCAAAATGATACAAGTTGTAATATGCCAAGGGAGGGAGCTATGGGCTCTAAAAGGCCCAGATACAAGACAAAATTTGAAGCCGAGGTCCAAAACTGATGAGAGTGTGCCTTAGGGGGAGCCATTGCTACCAAAGTTGGGGTTGGTAGATAGTCTAGAATGGCTAGCCAAAAAACCTTACCAAAAGCTGGTTGCAAGCCATTAGGCAACGTAGCAAAGGCCTTTCCACTGATGTGCAATAGTTTTAGATACTGCATGGGAGGAATGGGCTATCACCTGTCTTGGGAGCAGCTCCAAATGACTATCCAAGTGGTCACAAAATAGTGCAACCCCTTCCTAAGGCAGCACAAATTGCTAGAGACTAAGGCAACCATAAGGGGGGAAGCAAAGAGGCTAGGAACAGGGGTAGGGAGAAGGATAAGTAGAGGGAGGGACGGAGGGGTGGGGGGAGGGGGAGTGTAGCAAGAAGGGAGAGGCTCTTGCTAAGCGCTATGCTGCTTGAACAACTTTTGGGGAGGGCTCATCCTAAATTTATGTGAAGGTATGTATATGCTCGTGGTGTGAAGATAGTGGGAGAGAAGGAAGGAATCTCACTTGCGGCTTTCTCACATACACAATGGGGGAATACACACAAAGGTGGAGGCTGAAAACAGTTTTCCTCTTCTTAGTTGTAAAAGCCAAAAGAACTCTTGTACAAAGAAATAGAAGAACCCTATATGTGGGTCTCAACCAAACTCAGCTAACTAAGGTGGCATACTAACTGAGCCATGAACTAGAGTACATAAGGATAGCTGTCATCCAGCTATTATTCATGAGCGGTGTACCAACCGCATCTGCAGCTAACAAGTTGGTGACATAAATGCACAACGGTCACCCTGGCATATCACGAGTGGAGCTCGATATCTCAACACTCCTCCTCGAGCTCAATCCCAATTCCTGCACACCAAGCAGGTCTTTGAACTTGTGCAGCTTCTCTGCACCCAATGCCTTCGTGAATATGTCAGCTACCTGATCCTCTGTGCTGACATAAACTAGATCAATAAGACCTAGTAAAATCTTCTCTCGCACATACTGATAATGCACCTCAATGTGCTTTGTTCTAGCATAATAGACTGGGTTATTTGCCAAGTGTATACTGCTCATGTTGTCATAATAAATGACAACTGGCCCATCTGTAGACTGATGCATGTCATAGAGTAGCTTATGCAACCAAGCTACCTCACATGCAGCCATTGCTGCACCCTTGTAGTCAGCCTCTATGCTCGACAAGGAAACTGTAGGCTGTTTCTTGCTGCTCCAAGTGACTGCAACACTCCCAAAAGAGAACATATATCCACTGGTAGATTGTCTATCAAAAATACTACTAGCCCAATCAGCATCAGTGTATCCCTGCAACTGTATCTGAACCCCAGCCTCATAAAATAGTCCATACTGCAATGTGGACTTCACACACCTAAGTATGCGTCTAGCCGCATCCAAATGCGGTTTCCTTGGAGCCTGCATAAACTGACTTACCAACCCAACAGCATAGCTCAAATCTGGCCTGGTAATAGTCATATAAATGAAACTTCCTACTATTCGTCTATACATAGTAGGGTCTTCTAGAAGCTCACCTGCATCTGCGCTCAGCTTCACATTCTGCTCCAAAGGAACTGACATAGACTTACAGCCTATCATCCCATATTGCACAGCATGTCCAATCCATACTGCCTCTGCAAGAGCCGTATCCCACTTGGTGATCTAATCACCTCAATGCCCAAGAAATAACGCAGCTCTCCCAAATCCTTTATCTCAAACTTCAGCTTCAATAGCATTTTCACATGAAGGATATCTTCATCACTATCACCTGTGATGATCAAATCATCAACATAAATGACAAGTAGCATAATACCTTTCTCTGTTTTACTCACATAAAGTGAGAAATCTGCATTGGAAATCTGAAAGCCAAGAGTGACAAGATACTGTCCTATCTTGTCAGACCATGCTCTAGGTGCTTGCTTCAAGCCATAGAAGGCTTTCTTCAACCTGTAAACAAACTCAGGATGAATAGCATGAACATAACCTGGTGGCTGCTCCATAAAGACCTCTTCTTGCAAATCACCATGCAAGAAGGCATTCTTTACATCCATCTGATGTAAAGACCATCCCTTTGATGCAGCCATAGCAATGACTGCTCTTACGGTTGCCATCCTTGCAGTCGGACTGAATGTTTCTTCATAATCAATGCCATATGTTTGTGCATACCCCTTGACAAATAATCTTGCCTTGTATCTGTTCACAGAACCATTTGCATTGTGCTTCACCTTATAAACCCACTTACAGCCAATTGCATTCTTGTCTTTAGGCAAAGGCACCAATTCCCATGTAGCATTTGCTTCCAAGGCATCGATTTCTTATCCATGGCTTTCTCCCATTTTTCTTTTCCCATGGCTTGCTCAAAAGAAGTGGGTTCTAGTTCCTGTATCACTTTGACCATATAGGCATAGTGAATGGCTGTAAATCCATCATATTTCAGCCTATCCACAGGATACCTAGCTCTGGTAGACCTGTGCAAAATAGGCTCACTTCCAAGTGCTCTCAAAACATCCCTCATCTTCCTTACCCCAGGTATAACAATAGAAGGAATACCCAACTCATCATCACTGCTCTATTCTGAGCCATTAGATTCACCATCCACATAAGAGTGACCTGCATTCGCATCAAACATGGGATGATCTACCTTCTCTTTCCCTTTTCGTGATACCTGCATACCACTATCTGCATTGCTTTGAGGAGATTCTCCTGATCTCGATCTGCCTATCCATGGCGAAGTATGTGAACCACTGGTAGAGGACATTGCAGGTCCACTAATATTTTGTGATTGCTGCTGTGAATTCTATGCAGCATTACCATTTTGTGCATCTACATCATCAATCACATTTACTGGTTTATACCAGCCGCTCATCTCATCAAAAGCAACATCTCTGCTTAGTGTAAACTTACGAGTAGAAGGGTTATAGCATCTATACCCTTTCTGCTATTGAGAATAACCAATAAAGATGCACTTCTCAGCCTTTGGATCCAACTTGGACCTCAACTCATCTGGCACATGAACATAGGCAATGCAACAAAAAATTTTCAAATGAGAAATATCTGGTTTCCTACCAGTATACATCTCCTCTAGCATCATGCCATGTGTTGCTTCAGCCCAATAATAATCTGGTAGGACTTTTTCATTTAGCATGGCCCGATATACCTCTCCAATATGCCTGTTTTTCCTTTCTGTAAGTCCATTTTGCTGTGGGGTATGACTGCATGAATAGTGCTGCTTTATGCCATGCTCTTGTAGGAACCTGGCAAACTCATTTGAGAGGTACTCTACCCCTCCATCTGACCTTAGGCATTTTATTTGCAGGCCTGTTTCTTTTTCAACCATAGCTTAAAAGCTTTGAAATGCCCAAACACTTCACTTTTCTTTTTCATAAAATACACCCAAACTTTTCTACTATAGTCATCAATAAAAGTGACAAAATAATGATAGCCTCCAATAGATGCAGCTTTAGTAGTCTACACATCAGAGTGGATTAATTCCAATGGCTTCTTACTCTCTTGAACATGTCTAGGAAATGGTTTCCTTGCCTATTTTCCAAATTGACAGGCTTCGCATACCTTATGCATTTCTGCAACCTTGAATTTAGGTAATCCTGCAACAATATTTTGGGCCTGCATTGATTTAAGTCACTGTACATTAACATGACCAATGCGTTTATGCCAGATATCAATATCTGCAACTACACCAATCCCATGTGCAAACATTGCTGCACTCAATTCAGGCATGTCAGCATCCAACATAAACATCCTGCCCTTCTTCTTTCCTTTTGCTATCAAGCGACCGTTATTTTTCATATCCTCAACAAAGCATCCATGAGGATTAATCTGACCTGCAAGCCCTGCTCAACCATTTGACCAACAGAAACCAGGTTCTTGGTGATATTCGAGACATGAAATACATCAGACAAGTATTTCTTTTTCCCATCCTGCATAGACAAAGGAATTTTACCAATCTGCACAATAGGATGTGCAGTATCATCACTAGTCTCCACAAATCCTGGTCTTTCCATTTTCCTTGCATCCTGCATCCATTCTGCATGACCTATCATGTGGTTTGATGCACCCGAGTCAACATACCACACATCATTACTTTCTTCTGCACTTGTCACAGAATTGGTCATGTGCTGCACCATAAACAAATGCTCATTTCTGTCATCACCCTATCTACTAGAGGATGCATAATTGCCTTGTTGCAATTTTCCATTCATAATGTCATTTTGCTTTTTGTAGCAGTCTTTAGCCATATGACCCATTTTACCACAATAGTAGCATTCAACATTGTTGTTTGCATTTAGGCCTCTCTGCCATCCACCATGACCTCTTTAGCTCCTCTTGCCTCTAGAGTTACCATGTCCTCCTTCAAAGGATTGGTTTTCTTGAGTTTGCTGCATATTCTGATTTCTACCATAGCCTCCAGATTGGCCTCCTCTACCTCTACCTCTACCTCTTCCAGCATTTGAGTAGAAGATAGTTTCTTTTGAAGTTCCTCCTGAAGAAGATGCACCACCATTTCTCTGCTCTTCAAAAATTAGAAGGGCAAACAACTCCTCAAAATCAGGAAATTTTTCACGAACAGCAATGGATGTCCGGAACTGTGCATAATCCTTTCCTAGACCATTCAAGGTCACAAAAACTAGATCATCATCTTCCACTGGCGACCCAATGGAAGTAAGTGCATCTGCAATTTTCTTCACCTTCATGTGGTAGTCATTGATGTTCATATTTTCTCTCTGCACATTGTGCAACTCCTGCTTGAGCTGCATTTTCCTGGCTTGCGTATTTGTGCTGTACATTTTTGCCAAAGTATCCCATGCCTCCTTTGGCGTACTTGCATCCTGAATATGCATAATCATAGAATCTGAAATACTGATAGACAGCTAGAACATAACTTTTCTGGCTCTCTCATGCCATCCTTTAAATGCCTGCATTTCCTGTTGATTAGGAACATTAGGAAGAACTGGTTCTTCTTCATTTCTTGTAATGAACTCCCAATAGCCTTTTCCCATAAGGAAATTCGTCATTCTAAACTTCCATGCTTGGAAGTTGTTCTTGTTAAGCTTTTCAGTGACAATCTGTGAAAGAGAATCAGATGCCATTAAAAACACAGTAAAATATTCTCTCACTGCAAAAACATAGCTTCTGTCTCACATGGGCAAATCTGCAAAACTGACGAAAGTGGTATTTGACCACACAGTCACTTCCTAGTGATGATTTTGCATCAACAGGCAATAAGGATGATTCTGTAACTCCCAGTATCTCTGCGCATAGGCATACGATGCAATTTCTATGGCAACTTTTCATGACCTGCAGAGCAGTGGTGGCACAGTAAAAAGGGGGCCTTTTTCTCAATGCTTGCGAAGAACTTTCGCCTCCAAACCAGGCCTCGAAATGGCCTCGAATCAGAAAAATAAAGTCACCGAAGGCTTTGCCCCCTCCCACAACATATATTGCCCTCTCGCCACACTACGAAGGGCGTCTCAATCTGAGACAATGCACTCTTACACTTTTCGGCTGTGCTACCTGCAGAGATTTGCTCCCAAACTCGAAAAAGGAAAGCAACACTGGTCCTCTTACCAGGACACCGCGAACTTGGTTTGCTTTCTTGAGCTCCTTACCATGAACCAGGCTCTGATACCATGTGAAGATAGTGGGAGAGAAGGAAGGAGTCTCACTTGCGGCTTTCTCACATACACAATGGGGGAATACACACAAAGGTGGAGGCTGAAAACAGGTTTCCTCTTCTTAGTTGTAAAAGCCAAAAGAACTCTTGTACAAAGAAATAGAAGAACCCTATATGTGGGTCTCAACTAAACTTAGCTAACTAAGGTGGCATACTAACTAAGCCATGAACTAGAGTACATAAGGATAGCTATCATCCAGCTATTATTCATGGGCGGTGTACCAACCGCATCTGCAGCTAACAAGTCGGTGACATAAATGCACAACGGTCACCCTGGCATATCATGAGTGGAGCTCGATATCTCAACACGTGGCAGCATGGACACTGTGAGGCAAAGGAAGTTGGCTCTTTTGAGGCGTGGCCTTGATGAAATTGGAGATGACTCAAGGGACTGTGAAGTCCTCTAAGGTAGATTTATTAGTGAGCCTTAGCCTGGGTCTCAGGTTGATTCTTGGTCACTATCCAAAATCACAATCATGGAGGTAGTATTGTTGAAATAGATGATGCTAGACATATTGTATGTACTTAAGAGAAGAGTAAAATAGTGGTAAAAAGAGAGATATAGTTGATTGGAGAAGAGTTGATTAGAAAGATGATGATTAGATAAGTAATATGGAGAGTATGAGAAAGTGACGTGTACTTGAGAAGGTAAGGATAATCATGTACTCTTGCCTATATATTAGGGCATTCTATAGTGGAAGAGTAATATCTTGCTTATGTTTCTCTCCTCTCACCATGGGTGCCTACTTTGAGTCTCCAGATATTTCTAAATGTGCTATTAGAGCCTTGTTGTTACTTTAGTCCTCCCTTTTTTTGATGACAATTGTTAATGGTTTCTTCTCCTCACTAAGGCTTTAACCACTACTTACTAATTGTCAATGGTTTCTTCTCCTCACTAAGGCTTTAACCACCACTATATAATTTAGTTTGAAGGTTGAAGGCTAGAGCATCAGGTTTCTTCTCCTCACTAAGGCTTTAACGCCTATATGATTTAGTTCCAAAGTTGAAGGCTAGAGTAGCAGGTTAGCATCTAATGGTATGTCAACTTGTGTCACTATAGATGCCATTGTTAATTAGGGTTGCTCTATAGCCATTGCCAATTTTTCTTCTAGAGCATTATTCCTAGAGATTCTATTCATTTCATCATCTATTGGGACTACTTTATGATCTATTGCCTACTTGAAATAGTTTGTATTCTACACCTTCAGAAGCTCGCCATCAACTCAGTTTTTGAAAGAGATGAATGTTTGAGAGTCAAGCTTCTATTGGTTCATTGCCAATTACTCTGTGTTCAAGGTGTTACTATCCATGGCACTATTCATTGGAAGAGGGCTACATAATTGTTGGAATCTCTCAATGTTTTCTATTGGTTGTAAAATCACTAGTGTGTAGAAGATTGCTTCTCGTACTATGCAATTGTTGCTTGTCAATCTTCGAACTAGTTCCAGGCTACTACAAGATAAATACTGGGAGCAATTGTATGCTTGTATACCAATCTTCAAACTAGTTCCAAGATACTATAAGGTAAGTACTGGGAGCACTTGTATGCTTAATGCTGCTCATGCCACCTACTTTGGGTTGCTGTGCCATCAATCTGATGAAATTACTTAAATCCTTAAAGAACCACAAGCTTATTCAAGCCTTGGCAATGAGGATGACTTGTGTTTTCCTTGTTTAAAGGTTTTCTCTTTGTGAAGTCAACTAAAGTTTGGACTTCATGATGACCACTATTATGGATAAATTTGACCAAGGTAAAAGGCATAAATATGTGTGTATGCTTGTATGTGTGGTAATAGTCTAATAAAATATGGTGTGCATAGGGCCCAGGGTTGAGGTGGCAGGGCATGACCATGTGCCACCCTTCCATGTAAGAGGACCCATAAGGCGTTTGTACATAATCCATGGTAGTAATATTATAAAATATTAAGGTGGCATGGTTCCTCAATGTGCCACCTCTCCACCTAGGTGGTCCTATGCCTGCATTTAGTGAGACATGGCCCAAGGACCATGGGAGATGTAATATAAAATAGGTGGAGATGGATATTATATTGAATTATCCCCTCCATGTAGGATAGGCTTATGTGGAGGGGGCTGTAGATAGTCCAAGAATGCAAGTTAAATATTGGGGAAAGTAGGATGAGGTGGCAAGACTCCTTGTGCCAACCCTCCACTTGTCCTCCTAGATGTTTGAACATATTATAAAATTGGGAAGAGACCAAAGGAGTATCTTAGACTTGGGATATGGGATTTGATTTATGTGGAAAAATGAGGCAAAGGGTTGTTGCACACAATTGAGAGTGCATACCCACTTAGCCCACATGGGAGATTCCTCCACACACACCATGCATGTGGGAGGATGCATTTATTGGGAGAGACCCCCTCTCTTGGCTATAAAACGAGGGGGCTATTCCTTGATGGGACATGCTTATTCTTGTAAAGCCACCATGCTAGTACTTTGATTTCCCCCATCCTTCCTTCCTTTCAAATAAAGCATGACTCTCTTTCCTTGATGTCTCCATCTCTACATTCCACCTCCCATCATGTACATGCTCATCTTCCCCCTCTCCCTTCCTCTTTGTGCCATGGTCTCCCTCTTCATTCCCACCCCTATTAATCCCTTTTCCCCACCCATGTTAACACTTCTCCCCTCACGTTTCCTTTCCCCCATGGCCCTTGAGCATCACCATGCTTAGCGTCTAGCCTCATGCCTTGATTTATTTTCTAGTTAATAGAATTGGTGTGGCTACTGGGATTCGAAGTCTCCATGGCTAGTGGCATAAAATCCATCGACATTTGTTTCTCCTATGACTATGTACGGTTCTTTTTTTCTGCGCCTTTAGTCTACGTGTCTTCTGCTCGCGGTTCCTGTACATTTGCATGTCTTCAGGGTACCTGCACATTTGCATGCATGCGTCTTCTGGTCATGGGTGCATTTGTGCAATGCATTCGCCCATCTTTTGGTAGTGGGTGCATTTGCACTTCATGCCACGTGTCTTTTGGTCACGTCACAGGTGCATTTGCGCTTTGCTGCACATCTTCTAGTCGTGGTTGGTGCATCTGCAAAACCCCAACTTGCGGTCTCTGTGCGTTAAAAAAATTCTGTAACACACCTCGCGTCCCTCTATCCTCTTCCTCTTCTTCTCCTCTCCTCTCCTCTCCTTTTATTAAGGAGTGGGAATTGAACCCAAGACCTCCCCATTCACAAAAGGAAGACTTACAAATGGGCCAGCAAATAGAAAGTGATCAAAATGTAATGATATTGCTTATATGTTGAAATCTCATGAACTGTAACTCTCTAACAGTAGGGAGTTTCCTCTTGATGTAAAAAGCAAAAGTACTTCACTTCATGAGCTCCATTCATATCTCATACTAGATTGCAGATTTTGAACTTTTTCAAGTACACACACCACATGAAGAGGGGGGATATTTATGTCACTTCTCGATGGGCTCATTATGGCTACAAATTGGTGAGATCTCTTTCTTAATCTTCATGTCGATCTTCAACAAACTGATTGTACAATGCATTGCTCGAGGAGACGATGGGTGGGATGATACACTGTGGATGGTTCAAGGTGAAGAACTAGTGATACATTAGGAGGGCTTTGATTCCAATTCTACTCATTGTGCGGTGATCGAGCTACTTGCTGCATTGGAGGTAATTAAAAGGGTAACATTCTTCCAAGGGTGGGATGATCCACAAACTTGGGGTGAGATTTGGAGCATCTGCTTATTAATTCCTGTGGATAAGCTCCTCTTGAATGATTTCTTCTCGACCTCACTACAAAGATTTCTAGGTATCGACTATGGTTGGTAATGTTTTGATCAAGGAATCCCTTTGTACCTAATCAACCCTTTGCGCCACATTTCGAGCTTCATGTTGTAATTCTTTTTGGTCGAAAGATAAACTATCAACAAAGGATAGTAAGTTTGTTTGGTGCTGAAAGTCTTGCTCAAGTATTGAATTCTCCCCCCCCTCTCCTTCTACCTATCTTGGACTACCGAGAAACCTGGGATGTCTAGATTTTAGTCTTGGTGTAATGACATCTTGGATCCTTCAATTGACGGGGCATACAAACCTTCGACCAAGGCTACTAGTGTGGGTGTGAAGCTCACTTCGCCGAGGGGTGAGGTGTATTGTTATAGCAAGTCTGCACCTGCAAGTACTTGCAACCAAGTTGAGTACTCGGCACTCATTTTTGGGCTACAAAAGGCACAAGAACATCACATCAAGTAACTTGAGGTGCGAGGAGATTCTCAACTCATGTGTGAATAAGTTAGTGGAAGGTGCGGAGTGAAGGCTTGGTTCCACAACATCAACAAGCATTAGAACTTTGCCAACAATTTGAAGAGGTAAAAATTTATCCCTCGAGCTCAAAATTTAGTTGTTGATTTCTTGGCACGTGAAGCTTGTACTTCAATCATGCATGAAATGAGTGGAAGCATCGCCCCAACAAAGCTGCAAGCCACAAATGAGGGTGATCATTTGTAAAGAATGCAAAGGTTATGGTCATCATGAAACTAAGTGTTGTGCATATTTGATACGAGTTTACTGACTTCGGAACATCATCAAAAAGGTCCTTAAGGACATTGCTCAAAAGAAGGATGCCAAATCGCACACCCCTTGAAGAAATAGCATGGCGACTACAAGAATTGGAAGAAGTTGAAGGTGATGTGCAAGCTCTCCAGCTGTTGATATTTGTCATGGCATTCTTGTTTGCCTTGATGAACAACCTCATGCAACGCCATGTCCCTAACCCTCGCCTATAAAGATGGATGCAATATCATGCCTCGACCAATAAGGGTTGTCCTTCTAAGATTGTTTATGAGCTATTATATGCTAAAGATTCTTCCCGTATAGCGTTTCACAATACACCAATCACACCCTACCCTGCCTATGTGTGCTTTGTGGATGTATCTTCACTTGATTTTCAATTCAAGCTACCTCTTTCCATTGTTTGCTAATAGATAAGCGTCATTTCGCGCCTCTCTTTTCCATTTTCCAAGCATGGCTGATATTCTTATGTTCTACGGTTGGGTTGAAGAAAATCCAAATGATTATCTTGTGGCCTTCCAGCGCCGTTGTGTTTCTCTCAACTTTCTTACTGAAGATAGACGGTTGTTGGTTCTTTCCACATTCCTAGAGGGTTTGGCTCAAGTGTGGCACAAGAAGCAGGCCGAGGACATTCGCCAAAGTTGGCTGAGGTTGACAGCAGCTATGATCAAGTATTTCAGCAAAGAAGAGGAGTCGGAGAATGTGTACCTATAGGTGGCAAACTTGAAGCAGTCAGAAGGTGAGACGGTGCATCAATATGTGGATCGAGTAGCTGTGCTCCTAGACCGTTTAATTGCCACGCAGGAGAACAATGCCGAATTTTGAGTTGGAATGACTCAGCATGTGCTGGGCTATCTTGTAGCAAGAGCAAGTGATGAATTCTGCCTCAAGCTTAAATGGGAGAATCCAGAGACCATGGTGCGAGCACAAGAGATTGCTCAAAAGTTTGATAAAGTTCAATCTGACCCCACTTCAAAGAAGATGGTTGTCCCTCCGCAACCCCTTCAATTCTTGCAACAATAACCTGGGGTCCAACTCAGGGGCATACCCCCACCCCCCATCAGGGATGTATCTACCGCCTCCACCTAAAAGGTATCATTTCCCCAGCCCCCATCAGGGATGTATCTCCCTTAGATGCTTACTCTCAACAAGGTTTATATCCTCACCCTCCACTTGGAAGATTTCCCCAGCCTTGCCCACGAGCCCCCCTCCTTCCTACTCCCCCGACCCCTCCTGCTAAAGAGCTCAGAGTCAATGACCTAGCCAAAGCCATGGTTGATCTTCGGCTTGAGATGGTGGGCATAAAAAATCAAGCCAATCACCCTCCAAGAGAACGTGCCAATGTTGTGTGCTATGAGTGCCACCAGAAGGGTCATTATCGCATTGAATGTCACAATATTCCAAGGGTGAATCTTCTAAGTGAATTAGGCACCAAGGATTCTGACGTAGAGGTCCTTGACCTTGGGAAGAGAAGTCGTACCACCTCGGACCCCGCTCCAAACCGTGGACAGGGTCGGCCCAGGAAGAAGGTGTCCTTCTCAGAGCCCTCAGATACTGAGATGGCAGATCCACCAACAGAGAAGACTAAAAGATCTCGCAGGAGTAAGTGGTCGCCCTCGGATTTTCCTATTGGCTCAGGCCAAGAAGACTATTTAGTTGTTCAAGACTTTGCTCATCGGTCTTTGAGCATCACACTTTCTTAACTAATAGCGTTAAGCCCTAAGGTGAGACGTGAGTTGCAGTAAGGGATCTCAACAAGGAGGAGCAAGAAAAAGGGAAAGGTACGAGAGATTTCTTCTATCTCTGAAGAAGTTGATCGGCATCCACATACAGTAGATGTCATCATAGATAATTGCCGTATCAAAAATGTGTGTGTTGATGGGGGAGCTGCATGTAATATCATGGTGCCCCGTATCATGAAGAAGTTGAATTTTCCTTCACTCAAATCAAGGTAGCAAATGGTCGACGACTCTCCACCCTGGAAGTCATTGAGGATTTGCCCATCACTGTTAATGGGTTGACCACCACCATCAATTTCTATGTAGTGGACATTGAAGATACATGTAGGAGTTACCTAGCCATACTCGAGAGACCGTGGTTGAGAGAGTGATGCAATCAACTATTGGAAGACAGGACACATGTCTTTGGGTGCTTCAAAGCAGAAGATCCCATTGCAACTAGGTGCCACTGTATTAGAAGAAGAAGAGGAGCAAGATAGTGATACTCTCTCATCCTCAGTTTCTAAATCAATGGAAGATTCAGACGGGGGGGAGGAGTTCTCAGAGGAATAAGTTTACATGATGGGAGTGTCTCCGACCTCACCACCCACGGAAAAGGTAACAGCTAGTCCTCAACAGCTTGAATCTATGCTTTTCCTAGACCTCACTCCAAGTGAGAAAGACGAGTTCCTAGAAATGTTCAAAGTTTTCCTGACCTCTTTGCAACAACTAGCTACCACCACCTTCACCATGTGACTGCCATAGAACACAAGATAGAGCTGAAGCCTAATGCTAAGCCAGTGGCTCAGAAGTATCGGGAATCAGGGCCCCTACAGATCAACGCTTTGCGCTTAGAGTTGTGGAAGCTTGTAGAAGCAAGGTTTATTGTTTGGGTCCACAATACCGAATGGGTTTCACCAGTGGTAGTCACGCCAAAGAAAAACAACAAGTGGTGGGTTTGCATGGATTATAAGAAACTCAATGCCGCTACCAAGAGGGACCATCATCTTTTGCCCTTTCAAGACCTCATTCTTGAGAAGGTAAGTGGTCATGAGATGTATACTTTCTATGATGGTTACTTCGGGTTTTATCAAATTAGAATTGCCGAGGATGTGCTTAAAACCACATTTGCCACACCTTGGGGGATGTTTGCATTCAAAGTAATGCCATTTGGCCTCACCAATGCTCCTGCTACCTTTCAAAGATTTATGCAAATGGTGTTTGCTCCTTATTTGGGGTTTCTTGGAGGTGTTTTTAGATGATTTTTGTATATGCTCGGCATGGAAGGAGCATGTCATGAAGGTTAGGTTGGCCTTCCAAAGGATCAATGATGCGAATGGTAGCCTCAACCGTGATAAATGCACCATTGGAGCCACTCAAGGGAGGTTACTGGGACATATTGTCTCATTCAAGGGCATTAAGCCTAGCCCCGAGAAGGTAGAAGCTGTCCTCAAGCTCTCCCCACCAACAACCAAATGTCAGGCCTCTAGTAGCATTGGATTCCACTGTAATTAGCATGACAATTGGTTGCAATGGTTAGATGCTGGGTGGATGGATTATAGATGAGTACTTGTGACCTTTCAAAGAGAGAGGAAGAAAGAGAAAAATATAAGGTTTAAGTTAGTAGGAAGAAGGTGTTAGTAGGGATTGATGTAAGATCCTAGTGGTGATAGGGTTAGCTGAGTTAGTAAAATGTATCTTGTTCTCCTCCATAAGTCCCATATTTGATTTGAGTGGAACTTTTATTGGATTCTCATCAGACTGTCTTTGACTTGCCATGTTTGTAAGTCTAAAGTTTTTCATGATATTTTTCCTTGCTTCTCTACTTGAAGTTCTTTCAAAATCCATTTTATGGATTATACTTTGTTGAGGCTTTGCTTGGAATGATTTGAGCCCAATAAGGTTGTGGCACCATTAAGAGCTTTATTTTGTCTGAGTTATCAAATCTAAAGGAGTCTAATAATACACCATACAAACTCCTAACATGAGGACTATGGTTGAAGAGGTTTGTAGCATGTGGGATCTAGGAAAGGATTCTAAGATAGAAGCAATAAGAAAAAGAGGAAGTCAAAATAAAGAAAAGAGGATGATTTGGAGTTAGATAGTTAATGGTCGTCTTAGTAAGGGAATGTGGGAAAAAACTTTGAGGGTCACAAGAAACTCATCCAAACCCATGCTGGTGTCATCACCTTCACCTTGTAGTTAAATCTGTCTTCTAGAGCTATTGATGTAGAACCTCTTGTTGTTCTGGGTATTCAAACACTCTGTTGACTTAGCCATAAGTTAAGGCCCTGTTCGATTTTGGCTACTGATTCTGAGTGGTGTATTGACTTTTTGTAACAATTGTAGCCTTTTCTTAATCAAGGAACCATGGGATTAATGCAGATGTGAGTTTGTGGTTGCTTTAACATCACTTAGTTAAGGCATGGACCCTAGTGGGTGCTTTTACAAGAGTCAATGTGCTAAGTGTACTGTGTTGAGGACCTGAAGAGGACTGATCGCCTATTTTCACCTAGTCATATTTTCACTTTGGACTTGCCTTAAAGTGAGTAGAGAGGTAGGACTCCCACATGTTATAACTTTATTGCTCTTTATGAAAACACCTAGGTCTAGCACTTGGAATTGAGTTCATATTCACCTAAATGGCCTTAGTACCTGTGAGTGTGGTGGCACATTGACCAATTGTGACCCAGACCTAGCAAGAGCATCATTTTGTAGACCACCAGAGGAATATGAATTGTATATATTACATGTACGTCTAAACTCATGTTAAGTATATCTAACCTAGGTAGGTGTCCTTTACTCCGTAGATCCGAACAAAGAATCATGATAAGTGTGCACACATGTAGGTATTGCTAGCTATTGCACTAGTGTGTATGAAATACCAACATTTTCATACAAAGCACGATGTCGCGAATGATCATAGTATAGATAGATGCTTACTCGAGAGAGAGTAGGATGTGGGAAAGGACAACTTGCCATCCCATGCCTATTTCCATAGGCAATTACCACATCTATAACCATTCAATTATGTTAGGAGGGGGCAAGATAATTGGATGGTTTCTCTGTCTCGAGGTCTAGCACACTTACATTGTTTTTTAATGACATAATAGTGAAATTGTCTTGAATTGTTGAAAACATATTCATGATGTGAGATGGTTTATTTCTTTTACATGGACATCAATCATGGCGGATAGAGAAGATAGGGTAGGACAACATCAATCGCAGAACGAGGCTCACGAACGAGGGCAAAATGTTGCGAAACCATAGGATTTTGTTACAATGCTAGGTAAAAGTGGATGTGCAACTTTTGCAACCACGTCTTCATAGGATCTGCCCTTGAGCATAAGAAAACGTTTGATTGGTGATGAAGGAAAACAAATAAAGAGATGTGAGGGACCAAGTGTTGAATCTGTTAGTGCCATCCTATAAGGCATTAATCATGTAGAAAGTAGAGTACCCTGTGCACAAGCTGAAGATGTAATAGTGAACATTTAATATGTGCAACTATTCTCATGTAATATGACATTGAGTGGACCATGGGAATTGTAAATCAATCAATTTCTAGTTTCATACGTATTCTTTTTTATGATATGTAAGGTGAGTCCAGATATTTAAGATCAAGTTTATAACGTAATCAAATGCTTTTAAATCTTTCGAATAGTTGTCATATGGTTGAAAAGTAGTTGGTGTGAGTGAAATATTTGTCATGTAGATGTAAGCATTGCTAGTTACTGCACTAGTGTGTGTGAAATACCGATGTTTGCGTATAGAGCATGATGTTGCGAATGATCATAGTGCAGACAGATGCTTACTTGAGAGAGAGTGGAATAGAAAAAAGCAATTTAAAGATTTGTGATCTCCACCATCTCATATGAAACACCACATATTGTCACCTTCATTCAAACACTTATGTTGCCACATTCGGGTGTGCTATGTATTCTTAGTCCATGGGGCACGGCATTATTCTCGTGTATCCCTAAAACTCCAAGATTGGGGCCCCATTTTTTACACTAGTACACATGTATGACAATGGAGAGAGATATAAGTATATAGCTCAAAGGTGGAGGAATAACCCAAGTTGGCCACATGGTGTAAATTTTCTATGAATTTGTTCATAGCATGCAGCTTCTTAAATATCCAAAGCCTCCACAAATTCCAACAAATTTAGATCCCACACAAATTCCAACCAATTTTCTCAAAGAATTGTCCTTTCGGAGGATCATTTCCTTATACATAAAGGCCTATGGTCAATGAAGAGTTAATCTCCACCATTCCGTTTTGCAAAATTACGATGCAGAATAAAGATCGGTCACATGCTATCATGTACTTATTCCTCATTTTGCATTTGACCAATGCTCTATGGATGAACCATTGGCCTACGAGTCTAAACTTCTCCCAAACCTGAAGGAGAAGGGAATTAGTGTTGAGAGCCGATTGCTGTGAGGAAACCACCAAAACTAGCGACTGGCTAGCAGGCTTGGAGCCGGTTTCCCTAGTTTTCGACAAGAAGCTGCAACCATCGCACCAATTATAGCCATTGATGGCTAAGGGGAGGGACGTGGCATGTGATTTTTGTGATGCGGCATGGTGTTATTGGTGTGCAAGTAGCGATTGCACGTGGTTCAACGTCCGCATTAGTGAAGGCTAAACGAGTGGTTAACACAAGGCATCTGCTATGAAGATCTGCAATATGTGGCATGGTGGAGAAGAGGTGGTTTGCATGCACCATTGATGATTTCAAGATTGCATGGCCGAATTGGATGTAGTTTGGCAAGGTCACTGCATCAAACCATGTGTCGTGACAACCAAAGCCTTGCCATTTGTGCATCGTTGGATGCATGTTGTGGATTTTGTAGATTCGTGTAAGGTAGCCAGTTATGTTGTGGTCTATACACTACCATTATGAAGGTTTGCACATTGGATGGTCCTTATTTTTCCTCCGTTGACCCCAGCCGTTAGCAGTGGGGGAATAGGCCTTGGTCGGTCACCAAGTAGTGGGGATTCGGTAATGATCCCTCAACGCCCAACTGGCTTGAGGAGGAATGGGCCTTTGATAGGTGGTGCTGCTGCTCTTGACCAAAGCAAAAAACCGGAAGGACATCTCTATGAATGGTTTCTTAAAGGGCGCCCTTCTGCAAGTCGGGAGTCCTGGACTAGCTATGTGCTAAAGTAGGAAGCTGCTGATCACGGATTCCTAGAAATTTCTTAGAGGAATGTCTTCATTCGAGTGTGGATCTCAAAAATTTGACAATTGCCAAACCTGGCCAACCGTGACCCTCCAACGTGTTAGGCGTGACGGAATTCACGGAGACCGTCGCAGAACTTGTCGTTTAGAATCGTTCGTGTCAACAGGACGCGAAAGTTGATGTAACGCCGATGCGTGACGCATCGAACGAAGATTAACGTTGCTGATGTGGAAATATTTGCCAGAATCTGGAGTGTTACGACGTCGACAATTTATGTAGAAAGAAATCGGCGACAATCAAATGATCTGTTGACGTTGGAAAGAAATTCACAACCGTAGAAAAAGGTTAATATGAGGTGTCCGCGTGCAGCTGGCTCGGATGGATGTAAGCGATTGAAAATTTGAGACACGGTGATGCACAGTAGAGTAGTTGGATGGATGTTGGGAATCGCTATCACGACGAAGAAAATGGCGATCGGGAAGCGGTAAAGCGAGCCCGGCGGTAACACGCTTCTGCACGAAGAAATCTTTTTTCACGTCTGTGGGTTGGTTCATTTCAAAAGTTCCGTTGCTACCCATTTTGTAGATATAGCAATCTTTGATCAATATATTCAAAGCATTCGAAACTGCCGGAACGGAGGTTGTAGACGCGGTATTGGGTGCGGCATTTTCGTTCATTTCCGTCGGTTCTTCCCACGCGGTTCCTTCCTCGTTTTGCGGCCTGCTCTTCTACGTCGCTGTTAACGTATTTCTAACGCACCTTCCGAGCTACGCCACCGATTCCCACTTCCAAACCTTTCTGTGATCTTCTGTAGTTGCTCGATTTCTGAAACCCATAAATCAATCCGTGATTCGTTCACCTCCCGAGTCCCTGCACTTACTCTCAGCAATCACTAGCTACTAAAAGCTATAGCCTACAGGAGCCCTTCCAGCAATCATAGTGTTGATACTTGCACGGCTAGTTCCTTCTCCTCACTCCAACTGATCAATCAGGCTTCAGTTCCCTGCTCATTCTGCAGCTAGCTAGACTAGGGGCACATAGTGTCGTGAAACGCGCTTTATTCCGTTTCTTTTGACCACCTCAACGCGAAATGCTTTCTTGATTGCCCGCATGCTAGCAATCAAATTCTTTTCAAAAGATGGAGAAGCCTGCTTGTCAACCCACTTCCCCCCGTCGCTACAAGCACCGCTACCTGTGGATACTGGCTGCTATCGGTTTGTGGCCGATTCTCTGTCTATTCCGTCCCTCCTCGACCGAGCCGCCTCAATTGTTCAAGTCTTGGCAGTCTTCAGTAAATCTAGTGACCCAAGTTTCACATTCTACGGCGGCTAATTCGCGGAGCAGCGCAGACCCGACACGACCAAAGTTAGCCAACGATTCCCTATCATCCAATTTCCGATACAGACTTCGTCAAGGACAACAATTCGTGGAATACAAGAGCGACCCCTGTGCTGGCGAGTATGTCTACATTCATCGGCTTCCGTCCATGTTTAATGACGACTTTTTCACAGATTGCCATCATCACAGCCCTTCGGCCGATGTATGCAAGGTTCTGGCGAATGCCGGTCTTGGGCCGAAATTGGAAGATGAACAAGGCGTTGTTAATTCAAGTAACTGTTGGTATGCTACGGATCAGTTTGCCCTAGAGGTCATCTTTCATAACAGAATGAGGCAATACAAGTGCTTGACTAGTGATTCTGCTAAGGCAACGCTTATATACGTGCCCTTCTATGCAGGCTTGGACATTTCCCGAAACCTTTGGGGTGCAAACGTTTCTGCCAGGGATTCTCTTCCAAAGGCTCTCGCTGGTTGGCTCGAAAGCCAGACTGAATGGAGCATTATGGGAGGAAGAGACCACTTTCTGGTATGTGGCCGAATGACTTGGGACTTCAGACGCTCGACGGATAGAGAAAGCGATTGGGGCAATAGCCTCTTCATGCTCCCCAGCGTAAGAAACATGTCATCGCTTTTAATTGAGAAAAGCCCTTGGGATTCTAATGACTTTGGCATTCCTTACCCTACTTATTTTCATCCATCCAACGATTCGGATGTTTTCGAATGGCAAAACCGCATGAGAAATCGTGAGAGGCCTACGTTATTCTCATTTGCTGGAGCTCCTCGTCCAGAACTCCAACACTCCATCAGAGGGGAAATCATAGAGCAGTGCAAGAACTCCAAGCTCTGTAAGCTTTTGGAGTGTGATAGAGGCACAAGCAAATGCAACTCGCCTAGCAGTGTGATGAACTTGTTTCAGGAATCAGTGTTTTGCTTACAACCTCCAGGAGATTCGTTTACCCGACGATCGTTGTTCGATTCTATGGTTGCTGGGTGCATTCCCGTTCTCTTCCATCCTGATTCTGCATACACGCAGTACATCTGGCATTTGCCACATAACCATGGGACATATTCAGTGTTTATCCCCGAGGATGATGTCAAGCGAAGAAATGTCGAGATTGAAAATATTTTAGGAAGGATCACAGCTGCAGAAGTGCATGAGATGAGGGAGCAGGTGGTAAATTTGATACCAAGTTTGATTTACGCCGATCCGCGTCACCGATTGACGAATGTGAAGGATGCCTTCGACGTGGCAATCCAAGCTCTCATTGAAAGGGTCACGGACATGAGGACAAGGACGATCAAGGAAAGGGACGACGGCCAGGTGGAAAGTACACTAGGAAACATTTGAGCTCAAGTCAAGAAATCGTTCAGGGCGCTCCACTAGCATTAGTCTGCTGGTTGTCGTTGAGCTCGAGCCTCGCACCTGCTCAAATTCTGATTCTTTAGTCGGTTGGCGAAATATGCAGACTATTGATCGGACCATTTACAGTCTCATTGCTCAAGTGAATATATGTTGATTACTGAACCGGGTTGCATATTTGGGTTGCTTATGAAACCGAGTTGCATGTAAATTGCTCTTGGAGACATTAAATTGCTCTTGCAATGTCTCAAACCATGAGTTAATTCCATGTGTTTGGAGCTTCATTTTCAAGGACCGTGTTCTTGTGAGGAGATAGCTAGAGGTCTCTTAGCAAATGCACTAGAGAGGGAGTTTGAGATTATCTTTATCACCATAATTCAAAACTCATAGCATACATATTAGGAATGCCAAAACTCAATAGCAACATTGTGCACATAGGAATGCCAAAACCCAATAGCAAGATTGTGCATGTGCACTCATGTGTGTGTGTGTGTGGGTGAGAGAGAGAAAGAGAGAGAGAGAGAGAGAGAGAGAGAGATTTAAATAGCAAGATCTTTTATGTGCATGTGCACATGTGTGTATGCTCTGTGTGTGTGTGTGTGTGCACGCGCGCTCAAGGTAGGTAGAGAGTCAAAGAGAGAGATTGATTGGCCCATTAACATCTTTCTTTGCTTCCTATGTACATGTCTTTCCTTCTACCAAAGTTGAAACCTAGCCTCTGGATAGTCTCACGGGAACATTTCAAGTTTTCCATTCAAACATCGAGGAGTTAATGTTCTCAAGATGCAGTTCTACCTCCTTGACAAAGTTTAGTATTTTTTTCTATAATTCATGTTACCAAGTATCTCAAAGAGAAGGTGCATATGGAAGCCTCCGTCCTATTCCTCTCCCTAACTTTGATAGTCCAAAATGGCCTCTTCCTCATCCATTCTCTATAGATGCATTTAGAATGAAGATAAGATCAGATATTCAATCATCAATGAAGTTTACTTTCGGTTCAAAATCTTTTAAGAAGCCATCAAGTATGCCAAGATATATGACAATACCATGGGACTTTAGGGCAAATTGGTTTTGTTCTTAGATTCAATCAATTTTCCAATTTGAAAATGAAGGGTCAATTTATGAAGGAGGTTTCTCATGCACCACCCGAGAAACCTCAAATATAAAGATGTTTACTTTTGAAAATAGAGGATTATGAGAAGGCCGAGTAAGAAATCTTTGCTTTAAATTTTAGGCAAAGATCATGCTACTTGGAACTACTCTAGAAATAACCAAGTGGGAACTAAAGGCCTAAATAAACCTCCATGAAAACAAATACATGCAGTGAAAGTGTTACCACTTAAAGGTACTAAGAAGTACATTGAGGTAGAGGTTTATCATGATGATAGTACCCACATGTGTTGCTTATCATCGACAATATGGCAGCCACTTTTGGTCATGAGGATGCATGGAAAATATTAAGGGGCCAAAAGTGAGAATTATGGTTGATAGTGCCACACATAATTTCTTAAGAAAATTCCAAGTGCCCATAGATATGTGGCCTCTATGGCAAAGGGCAGTGATAAAAATATTTGGGACACCATGATCCATGGTGTAGAGGCGGACACTCAAGGCTATTAGGATTGAATCTTGACAGGACAAGTGTTGTTATTGGTCAAGAATGGTTATATAGTCTTGGGCATAGCTTGCAATGGAGTTGTTTAAACAACTCCATAATTTTAAAGAAATATGGTAGAGTCTTCTAGATTCGGGGAGAACGTTATGTATCCGATGCTCCAATTTTTTTTTCAATGGAATTGGAATGATTTCTACACTGACAAGAATGCAAGGTTGATGGTTTTATTTCTTCTTTGTTACCTTTTGTTAAAAAGTATAAATCTTCTTTCAATGATTTAATGATTGTATTTAAAGATGTTTTTGTATCTGGTTTTCTTGATGGTTTACCCTCTAAGAGAGAACTAGATTATAAGATAGATATGACACATTTCCTCGATCTACCCTGTTTGTAAACCTGCATATAGACTTAGTCAAATAGAAGAATGTGAGGTTGAAAGACAATTAATTTAATATCTTTAGAAGGATGATGACCAAGTAGCTCACCTTGGTCTGTACTAGTTTTATCGGTAAGTATATATTGATGCTTCTCAATGTTAGTATATACTGACACTAATACCGATGCACATTCGCCTACAATTTACCGACGCTTTGTGCTCGTATAAATTTTCATTATTATTAATGTCTGAGAAGTAGACGAATACCTTGTAGTGATATTTGGTACTTCAATACATAAATTTGGATGTCCCTATCTATTCAAGGCTAAAAGAATTGTCTTTTCAAAAGCGGATATGTCTTCTGATTTCCTAGGTGTCCAGTACTCAAATATCACAACACTCAAAGAGAATTTGGCACCTAATGGCATTGGACACATACTCTACCCTTGTAGAGCAGGTGGTGATTTTCAATAATATATTTTTTGCTCTTGAGTCTTTTATCACCAACTTGGTATGTCACCATCTCCATAATGAAAGCTCCTCAATTTTTGGGATCACTCCTTATAATTACTTTTTATATTTAGAAACATGAGGATCAAATTCACATTTTTCTTGTAAGGACTATGAATTTTCCTTGCATTTCGCTTAGAGAACTTTCCAACACACTAAATTTCCCCTTCTAGTATGTTTGTTAATTAGATATCAAATTCTTGCATTATTTTAGCCACCTACTTTTCTTCCTTTAAGTCATGGTTAATTGTAAATCCACAGAATGCTTTCTTTATAAAAAGTGATCTTAAACTTGGTGCAATATAGTTCCTCCATTCCTTCAAAGGATAAGTTAGCATACAATTTCTTTTGATATGTTGAGTAATTTCATTGAGCACGGTCTACCTTTCTGCTTTCAAAAGCCACTGGTCAATCCTTTTGTAAAAAAGCTGCCCAATAGCAAAACCAATGGTGTCTATTTCAACCATGACTGGCTCATTGGAATCCACTACCTTTAAGACAGGAGCTAATGCTATAGCTACTTTTAACTTTTCAAAACTCTTATTTTGAGGTTCATCCCATATGAAGGTACATCCCTTCCCTTAAGCTAATATGTCATAGGAATATCAATTTTAGCATAGTCTTGGATGAATCTCTTATTAATTCCATATAAACCTAAGGATATCTGTAATTTTCTATATTTTGGCCCTTATTTTTCAGGATCTATATGAATTCCTTCTTGGGATATAATATGTCCCAAGTACTTCACTTCTTTTGCAAAGAATTCACACTTGGATCTTACACAAAAAGAGGGTTATCTCTAAGAAATTGAAACACTTTTCTCACATTCAATATGCTTTTTTCTCATTTTACTATACATAAGAATATAATCTAAGCATATAGTAAATTCTACTAAATATGGCCTCAAGACAGTCTTCACATAAGTGTCATAAATGTTGTTGTAGCATTGGTCAGACCAAATGGCATTACTCTAAACTTATAATTCTTGTGCCTAGTATGAAATGAAGTCTTAAAGCCATCTTCTTCTCTCATTTGCACCTCATTTGCATTTGGCAATATCCAAATCTTAAATAATTTTAGTAAAATGTTTAGAGCTTTGTAATTGATCAAAGAGCTCATCAATGCAAGGCTTAGTATATATTGTACTTTTATTTGAAGCTCAGTAATCTATGCACAAACACATAGTACCAACCTGGTAAGAGTGTCGGTATATACTGACACAATACAGAAGCTTAGAAAAAATTTGTGGGTATGAATGTGCAAAATTGCCTAAAACTCTCAAATCATCATGTCTTATTACAAAATTTCCCTTTTGAAGAGGGTAGTACAAAATTTGAAGATGAGATACAAAATGGCAAAATTGTCGAAGGTATGCTAAATACAAAATGGCAAAACTACTACTAATCCTCCTTAGACTACCGGACTCATCGCTGCCTCTGCCTGATCCTTCGACCTCTCTGCGTTTACCTGATCCCTTGCCCTCCTCTCTCTCCCCTATGTCTCCACCTAGAAGCTCCTCCTTCTCTATGTCACTTAGGGTTTCGACATGCTCACCCTAAGGAAGAGCCACTTAAAAAATGATATTACAGTTTAATTGTAAAATCAATGGTTCGATCAAACATGCTTGAGCAACGATGATTGGAGTAGACTTACATGCCAAGTGACCACCGCAACCCAATCAATATCGTCTCCATTTCGCTCTAGGTCCCAGAATAATGGCCTCACCCCTATTCTCCATGCGTACATGTACTCCGCATTTGTAGTAGGATGACAAATCACAGATTCTTATGGACCCAACTTAAGAGAGTCAGATGAAGTGCAATATATGGGTAATTAGACAAATAGAACAATAAATTACAAGAGAAATAGACTTACCACCCATGCCTCATAGCTGCCCTTTTACCACTCATGAGGTGCAAAGTACCTATGATCTCCAGTTGTCTCGCTGTTGCTGGCCTCCTTTGATTCTCAAACTTGTCCGGCATTTCTTTGAGATCTTTCTTGGAAATCTTCCAATCTTCTTTGTGTGCCAATTTGGCCACTTTTAAATCTAACCTAGCACACTGATGCCTATGGTGAAGCCCTTTCATAAGGGCCACACTACTCCTTGGTTTGACATCCACCATTTTCCATATAGTCAACCCGTTCAATAGAAAAGCATCCTCTACCATCTCAATCACCTAACATGTCTCCTCCTCTTGATAAAAGTAATTCAAAAACCTTAGCCCTCTTTTAGAGTATTTGTTAAGGCTACAGCAATCATAAAACAATATGGCGGTGGTATGACCTCCTCATGCGTACTAGAATACACGTGGTCAACCTCTCTATATTGCCCAATTACCCATGTAGAAGCAATCTAGCCATTTTGTTAAGCCATCATATCATCATTCCCAAAAGGAGAATTTGAAACTACCTTATAGCCTAGTTAATTCTGAAAGAAAAGAATTTGGGGCTACTTTATAGCCTAATTAACTTCGGCTTTTGTGCACCACAAGTAGGGCTGCCTTTGGTGGAAAAGATAAATTGTTCCTAGGAATCACACTCTATAGGTAGATCTTTAAAAGGGAGACGCCTCATAGTTTGTTCTCCTAGATTGTCAAAATCACCTCCACAAATCCAACAGTCTATATCTAATAAGCAATGGGTGAGCTATTACCATAATAACTCTTATTGTGTTCTCTACAAACATTTAGGATTTTGATCATAAGGTCATCTAAATAGCTTGTCCACCAACTAAGCTAAAAAACATCTAGAGTCAAGGCAAGAATAAGTTATATATCATCAAAACCATCTAAAGACAAGGCAAAAATAAGTGGGATAGAGAGTATGACTCCACTTCATTTGCTGGTCACCAAATCTCCGAGCCTTTCCTTGGGAGGAGGCATCCACATGTATGAATATCTTACTATAATACCATATGCTTGTAATCATTAGAACATCCATCAAGCAATGGATGTAATATTTTAGAACTATGAGGTTAATGAGCTTAACACTTGATTTAGAGAATCCCTCTTTGTTTGATAATTCTACTCTTTGTAAGGTTATGTCCATCGTATGTATGTCTATAAAAAACACGTTCATGTGTTGATGTTTTCATTTTTTGTAGTAAATTTTATTTAGTTTGGGCTAAGCAAAACCACCAACTCAAACTTACTGTCAATACATTATTTTCAAAACCATGAACGATGAATGATTTTCAAAATCGTTCCATCATTTTGTTCCTGTTGTAACTCCCCACACGGCTTTCTCAAATCCTACTCACTAGCTTCTGAGAGGGCAACATCATTAAGATGGCTATTATGTAACATTCTCAAGTTGGAAAGATTTGAAGGCTCAAGCATCATCCAGATGGCTATTAGGGTCTCTAGAGGCATACGAGGAAAAATTCCACAGTTGGTGCCATAACCACATTTTGTTCACATGGTTTCGTTCTAAAATTGGCTTCAAGCATTTAATGGACGTTTGAGGGCTTGCAGGGACCTGTGAGTAGAGCTCTATGTCGTGAGACTGCGTGTCAGAGTTGGGCACAATTGATTGGCTAGCCCATCGAACTCCATACAAGTGGGGGAGGATTGAAGGCACTTCAAGAGCGAGGTGCGAGTTGTCTATTGGATGGTGAAGAAACGGCGCGTTGGTGGGATCTACCTAGGTGCCAATTTGCACATGAGAGGCTCTTCACATTAGCATCGATGTGTGCGCGAGTGTGGAGGAACCCGCAGAGTGGGCATGAGACTCTCATGGAGCAATCTCAAGATGGAAAATATGAGAAGGCTCAAGAATCCTCTTTGTTGTATTGGGTACTTTGATGAGACTTGGCAATTGGTGATTCAAATATGTTAGGCTTCAAAAATCAAAGCATGTTGGCTTCAATCTTTTGCTCGAAGTTTCTTATTTGGTTGTTTGGATGATATATAATAGATCTCAAAACTCAGGCATAGCGATTGAATCATCATCCTCCATGAGAATTCGCGAGCGAGTACCTTCCTCCAGCATGGGCTAACGGCGTCACCATGGCTCTTGCTCAGTTTTGCACCCCCGCTTCTGTTTTGAGATCCAACCCTTCTTTCACCTTTGCAGAACGACCGCTCTCCTCCCACTCTGTACGTTTTGGTTTATTTTTTTTGTATACATTCTGTTCGCGCAGTCCCTCGTTACGTTCCGTGCCTTTTTCAACGGGAAACAACCATTGCGCGTTGATTCGCTCCCCCCCCCCCCCGGTCTGTGTGGAGCTTTGTAATGCGTTTCTATCTTCTGGGCAATCAACTAACCAGCTTGCTTTCATTGTAAGGACTTGATCATGTCATTGGATGCTGTATGGTGCTACGAAACTTTACTCTATATATAGTGTAGAGCGCTTTACTTCACTTTGAATATCTCCAGCGGTATTGCTCTCTTTGCGCCATGATCCTTGCCTTTTGCAGCGTTCTGATTTTTGGATTCATGGTCGGTTGTTCAGTTGCGTTTCAAATCATCAAGGAATAAATGGGTCATGAACAGTAAAGCAATCAGCCCAGGGAACAATGATTCCAATGGCGGAGTGAACAAACTGGGAAAATCGATTTTTACTGATGAGGTTATTTCAACATCACTCCACTTAACTCTCCGGATAATTTTGTACATGGCCGCACCGTTGTTATAAGATTAAACTGTTTTCGGTTGACGTGCATCTATCTTCGAAAATTAAATGAGACATAAGTGTAAAGTGCCATTTAACTTTTTATGTTTTAAATGAGAGAGAGAGAGAGAGAGAGAGAGAGAGAGAGAGAGAAAGTTTCTAGTTTTTTGGAAGTTTTTGTTTCTTGACTTGCTTGTTTATTTTTTGCTTAAGTCACCTGCATCGTTTCTTCTTTATTTCTTGTTTTCATTCTCTATTGTTTATTTGACGTATTTTAGTAAGCACTGGGTTTGCTAAGTATGTCTTCCTTTTGCTTTTCATAAAAGTTTTTGTTTACCTCCCTTTTTTTTTTTTTTCTCTTTTTTCTCTTTTATTTTCTTTGTAGATTTTTGATCTTTAGAACAACAAATTTTCTAAATTTGTATGATTGGACTTATTCTAGTCTTACAAAGGTATATGTTTTCGGTTGACGTGCATCTATCTTCGAAAAACAGTTCTTAATATATACATTTATAAGCGCACAAAAGTATGCCTAACATCACCTGCAAGCTTCTTCGTCTACCTTGACCTTCAGACTGTTTTTCAACAAATAGAACAGGTCATGCACCTTCCTCTTCTTGCTTCCTAATGTTGAATGCATTTTGTTATATCTTCTCTCACCTACTGTATCACTTGTGTATTGTGTATTGGACGATCTTGTTAGGACTACAGGGTTTTCTAATGTGCGCCTTTGCGCAGCTTGGTATCAATTCTGGCCCATGTGCTTTTCATATCCTCAGATTTGTTGAACCATTCTGCCTTAAGCCATAGACCTTGTGTATAATTAGTAGTGATTTCTTTGATATATTAAGCCTTGTGATTTTGTATAATAATTCATTATTTCTTTGATATATTAAACCTTGAAGTGTTGACCACTTGGTGGTTTATTTGCATCTCAAGAGATGTTTGTATCAGCTCATCAGGTTGAAGGGCCATACGATGTACAGAAGGTTTAAGGCTCCTCTCATTATCCAATGACGATCATGACTAGTTCAAGCTTCAAGTTTCCCTCCCACAATTATGAACCTCATTTTCCATTATCATGGATTCACACATCCCCCTCCTCCCCGCCCCTGGCCCCCCCGTGCCCCCTTCCCCTTCCCCTTCTGCCCCCCGCCCCGCCCCACTCCATCCCCGCCCTTCTCTCTCTTTCTCTTTCCAGCCAATGACAACAAAACCAACATTAACCCATAATGTAGGGCAAAGAGAGCGGGAAAAATGGACCTGCGGATATGACAGTAAGCATACATCATGATTTAATTTATTTGTTTGGATTGTGATTGCAATCTTACCTACTCTCTCCTCGCTTCAGCTCGAGGGTGCATGCAGAACAATGTTGTCAACGATGGAACACATGAAAACAATGGTGTCGTGGTCTTTAGTCTGATGGCTTTGTTGGAATCTATTGTGGGAGTCGGCTACAAGAAGCAGCTCTGTATTTCTGACATGGTATCATAACCCCACAGGAAACTCAGAATTGCGTGCTGTCCGATTGAGAGCCTTTGCTTGAATTGAAGATCATCTCAACTCAGTTTGCAGAATTCAAGATTAACTCCGATGTTTGAAGGATAGGTACTTTTGAAATTTGTGAGGACGAGGGTGACTTTGTCAAGTAGATAAGTGTGCCTTTGTTAAGTAGGGATTGCAGGGTTTCATATCGGTTTCATAATGGTGTAGCGTCACTTCCAAGATCTTCATTTCAATGGATTTACGGATGCCTATTCCAAAATTTAGTTATGGAGGCAAACTGGAAGGAGCAACTACTGATCTAGAAGGTGAAGATACGGAGTCACATGCTGGCAAAGGTGTATGAAAGTGACAACAGGGGGATGCGACAAGAAAGCGGTAACACCTGCAGATCTAGTTGAGGTGGAAGAGTGGGAGGACAAAGCCACTGTCAAGGATTATTGGAACGCCAGCAGATGTGGTGATTTTACATATTTAGTTGGTAGATATTGCAAACAAGCATGGGACATCTTGAAGGACGTGCATGCTGGGACTTGGCAAAGTAGGCTGCAAGGGAGCTAATTTCCTCTTTTCTCAACGTGTCCTGAATAGTTGATCATCAAGTTTTCCAAGTTTTAATATAGAAAGCTCATTGCAGAGGGTCCATAATGAGGGGCACAAGGGTCCAAAGGGGCTTGGTTGTAGAGTTTGGCAATGCTTGCTCTTTGCCATTTGTGGAAGTTTTGGTGCAACAAGGGAATGTCCCAAATGTAAGTACAATTTTTAAACGTTTGATTTGACGTTTAGCATGGCTGAGGCATGTGTTGTGACCTAAGTTGTTGTCTTCTTTAGAACAAATAATTTGGAAGTGGGCACAAGTTATTGAAATGTCTCATTTTCAACGATGCCCTGTGTATATGAGTTGGAATACCTTAAACTTGTGCTTCGTTTAAGTCTAATTAGGTAGTTTTAATTATATCTATAAACTTGAATTTGAGATATGGCCATAGAACACCTAGCTAATGTTCTACTTATTCCTTGAACACCTAGCTAATGTCGTCATCGATAGCTATGGCAGGCAGGAACATTTGATCTAAGTTTTAGAAAGTGAATAGTATTTCTTACATTCTCTATGATAGACATGAGGTGTATGTAAATTTGTCTCATGTCTTCCTTCTTATATAGAGGCCCTCTTTGCAATTCATTTTAGGGATGTCTTGAGCAGGTAGTGCTTGGTATGCGTATTGGAGCTCCTTAATGAAGAGTTCAAGCTGTGTTTTGAATTTGGCCAACTCCTTTCTCGTCAATTGAAGTGTCACGAAATCTTAAAGACATTCAATTTGTTTTCCTCAAGAAAATCAAGATGAAATTTCAAAGTTTTTAATAAGAAGGGTTTCAAATTTGAGGTATAGAGTCTCCAGGATTGTGTTATTATTTTTTCCCTAGAAAAAGAACCTTCTATCAATGCTTGAAAAACACCATACAAGTCAGCCTTTGATAGGAGCTACTGATGGTAAATACAAGAAAGGAAATTGGCTGTCAAACAAGCCTAGCCCAGCACACTGCCTAGGGTCTCTTCGGAAACAGATATAATAGCCAAGGTGGCAGTCTATACATCCAGTGAATACCTCTTGCGGAAAGAGTGTAGCAAATGCTTGTAGGCCAAGCCTTGCAAGCCAAGCTTTGCATGAATGCTCCCGGCTTTTGATGGTTGTGCGTGAACTTGGGGTGCCGCGCTCCAAGATGGCATGCAAGTTAAATATAATATCTTGCCTTGCTTGTTTATTTTTGCTTAGTCACTTGCTTCGTTTCTTCTTTATTTCTTGTTTTCATTCTCTTTTGTTTATTTGACCTATTTTAGTAAGCATTGGGTTTGCCCAAGAGACTCCGTGGGTCTTTAGAAACCCGGTATAGCTGCTTATACTTGGGCACTGATGACGACATAAGTGTTGCTTTGCTTGCTAAGTATGTCTTCCTTTTGTTTTTCATAAAAGTTTTTGTTTACCCCTTTTTTCTTCTCTTTCATTTTCTCTTTTATATTCTTTGTAGATTTTTGATCTTTAGAACAACAAAAAATCCAAATTTGTATGATTGGACTTATTCTAGTCTTACAAAGGTATATAATATCTTGCCATATGGCAACTAGTGTAGTTGCCAGAGGGCTTGCTGGCCAAATCTCAATCTGAGAGACCTCCTAGACTTGAATCCTACATGCAAGAGAGACTGGACCGATAGAGGAAACGTGACCCCCCTCTGTGAGCCATGTCACCATCCCCAAGGTGAAGTCCCGCTGCGTCCGTTGAGTGCTGGCCACAATCTTGAAGGTTGCTGACCGTATCCTCTGCGTCGCTATACAACCCCAAAGACGATGTGGGATTGTCTCGAGCACTCCCTCTGTGCAGCAGTGGCATCTGCCATCCACTCGCATTTGCTCCAGCCAATGGGCAAGCCCCCATGGGCCACCATTCAAAAGAAATAGGAGATCTTCCGTGGCCTAAGGCTGGACCACAAATGTGGCTAGAAGTGGGAAATTAACTTGCCGGGGACATCACGCTCCACCCAGTGTTGTGCCCTTGAATGTGTCCATGCAGCAGCCTCCAATTGGATGCGACATTGAATGGAGGTCGTGTAGGAGAAGAAGGATACCTCTTCCACCCTATGTGAGAGCCCTACACACGCATGCCATAACCACTCTCCTGGGTTCCATTGAAGATCACGGAGGGGCCGCCCCTCCCAAAGCCAAAGACGCCATGCTGCTCCTTTCGGCCTTAATAAGATTGAGACCGGATCAATGTGCCAACTCCGTGCCCACCCGACCCATTACCGTCCCTCATCCGCCCAATCTCGTTCCATTTCAGCCTATAAGTGGTCGTAGAATCTATGACGGTAGGACCTAAGGGACTCTTTGTCCGCTAGTGGCCCAATCCACGACCTCTAGAATGTAAAGATGTTGTCCAGGATACTACGCTCCTGAACAAAACCAGTCTGAGTGTCATGAATAATATCTGGAAGGTGGGGCCGCAACCTCAAGCTCAAGACCTGAGCTAAGATTTTGTATGCAGTGTCAAGTAAGGTGATCGATCTCCACTGGCAACAAATGTCTGACCTATCCCCCCCCCCCCCCCCCCCCCTTGGGATAAAGCAAAGCCAACCTTGGCTCAAGGATTGAGGAAGTGAACTTGAATAAAAAATCTCTTGACACACCAACCAAAAGGGAGTGAGGATGTGCTCTCAGAAACATCGAAAAAAGGTCGGAGTAAGACCATTCTCTCCAAGTCACTTTTGAGAAGGGAGGGCTTGGAGGGCTCCTTATTCGTGAATGGAGCCTCTAACCACTTGCAGAGGATCCACTGGACTACTGACGGGATTTGTGCCCAAATCGTTTCTTGGGCTACTAAGGTGATGAGAAGGAGCTTGCAAAACTACCTTAAACTTCTGTGATTTGGAAGGAAGCTTTGAGGGCAAGTAGTCCGTGTTCGTGCGGCGTCGGATAAGGGGCATCACTAGAGTCACTCCCATCTTCGCCCATTGCATCATCAATGAGACCTCTAGTCCTAGCTTGGCCTATGTGTGACTTGGTTAAACTGCAGCTCGGGTCCCACTCTGTTCATTGCCATGCCCAAGCCTACGCCGGATCTCTTTTGAGAGAAGCCGAGCTAAAAAATAGCAGAAGCGCCATGTGTGAGCCAAATCTCCAACCTCTGGGGGTCCATCCACTACGCCATCATGCAAAAGATCTGCTCTTTCGTCATACATTTGAAGAGGGTGGGGTTCCACTTCTCTCTTGTGAGGCGAAGTTGAAACCCCAAAAAGCATGAGTGCGAGACCCCATAACGCCACTGGATCCCTTTGCTGTAAAATTATAACTGTTATCTCAAGCGCAAGGGGGTACTCGGGGGGGATCTCGAGGTAGTTCTACGGTCTTGGCCTCTAGAACTCTCTAGGCAAGGGCTGCCTAGGGCGGGGCTTTGGGCTTGGAGGCTGAGTCTACGAAAGAGCGGGAGAGGCCTGCAGCTCAGATGAGGAGGCCTTAGCTATAGAGGGAGTGGAAGACTCAACCCCACCCTTGCTCGGGAGTTTCGGGTCGGGGCTGCGTCAGGTGGGGACGAGAGGAAGAGGAGGAGGCTGGCTTTGCTGTAGAGGGAGAAGTGGGGGATGAAGAAAGGGGGGTCGGGGTGGAGAGAGGGCAGGTGGTGAGGGTAACTGCAGCAGGGGGCTGGGTATGGGGGGGAGGGGAGACGAGGGAGGAGTGGGGGATGGGGGTCTGGTGGCGGGACCAGCAGGGGGAGGAAAGGTGCGGTGACGGGGGAGGTGGAGGAGGGGGGGCAGGGTGTTGGAATGGTCACCTCCCCATCTGTAAGCCCCCATATGAGGAGAGCATGGGGGAGGTAGACCTGGAGATATTGGGGCTGTCACATGGGCAGCACATGAGCTGCCATGTGGGCAGCTGTCAAAGCAAAGGACAGGCATACGGCTTGCAACAGGGCCCTGTGAAGGGCGCGCTGACCTCAGCAGGGTACGGCCCCACTGTACGGGGCTGTATGGAGGCTTCTTTCATGGAGAACGGGGCTGCTGGAAGCCTGACAGAGGGCGGGACCTGCAGTGGCCAAAGGTGCCTGCATGGCAGGGCCTTTGGGCCTTGTATGGAGCCTGCAACAAGGCTGGAACAGGGCCAGCAGAAGGGCAGAGGCCTGCGCCTATGGCAGGCTGCCACGTGGCCAGGCGGGTCTGTGGAACAACCCCCAAACCAGGTCGGTTTACAGACTGGGAGGGGGCAGACTGCTTGGCCCAAACAGACCTAGGGGTCGGCCTTACCAGGTCGGTCCATTTCAGGGCCCCTTGGGCCTATAAAAGGAGAGGCATTTGGCCTCATAACACATCACTTGGAGCAGCCCTTAGGACAGCCGACAGGAGCAGCAAAGGGGGAGCCTTATGCCTACATTCAGGAGGACAAGGTGACCTAGGAGAAGCTGCAGACTGAGCTAGAGTGGCAGCCCACCTAGGCTGGCATCCGGACAGCAAGGTGGAAGGGATCTAGACAGAGAGTCTACATATGCTCAAGGTGGAGCACGCGGGCTCAGAGATCTAGACGTGTCAAGCTTGTAGTAGAAGGACCTTTTGGTATTGTATCTTGTCCTAGTTTCTGGGCGGATGGAAATATACAGTGTTGCTATTTGTCTCTGAGCATTGTCTATTTACTGGCTTGCACATCTATGCACATAAGTTAAGAAGTTTGTGATTCCACATCACACTGTGTGAGCTCCTGGGCATTACTATTAGTTTTCCGCTATGCATACCCTTTGTTGGGTCATTTCTAACATAGGGCCGCGTCTGGAGGAACACTAGGGACCTGCTAAGGTGCGGTGTCGTGGCACTCGGAACTCCTAACTGTTGGGGGATAGCGTCGAAGAAAGTCTCCTCCTTTGGGATTTGTGGACGGTTTGAAGAACCTCCCTTAGGCTGCTTCTCTTGGGACGGGGGCATAGTCTCCCCCTTTGCGATCTTGCGCTTGCGGCGTCTAGCATGCTGCCTATGGTTCCACTGGGTCCTATTGTCGGATCTCCTACGCTTCACCTTAGTCAACCCCCCCCCCCCCCCCCCCCCTCTTCCCTTCCCCACCCTTTCCACCTAGGGGGGTTTGGGACTCAATCCGTTGACCAGACTCGTGCTGAGGTCTCTCTGAGTGAGCAGCCCTCTGCTCCTATCGGGGGTGAGTTGTAGTGCTGGTCTCACCTCTCCGACACTCGCGGGCTAAATGACCCATTTGTCTGCACCATAAACACTGGCTTGGTAGCCTAGAGATCTCGATTCGCTGCAGGGACTCTCTGCCATCAAACATCTCGTGGAAGATCTCCTCTGGGAGGGTCTTTGGATGTGTCACTATCAACCAGTCCTGGGGGACCCCATTGTCTGCAACTGCTGAAGTTGTTGTTGGGGGTGGCGTCTCCAAAACTGTACCAAAAGCCTTGCCTATGGAGTGAAGAAGGATCCGATACTCCTTTGGGAGCCTTGGGAACCGCAACGTCATTGGGAAGCGGCGCACGTTGTGTGTCGACTCCATGTCCCCCACAGTGAACCCGTGGTACCAATGAATGAAGGAAACCAGGTGCGGGCCAAGAGGGAGGGGGCTTTGCTCCACGAGTGCTCGAGAAGTGTCGGGGTAGCTCAATTGAAGGAGGAAGACTCCCCTACCATAGATGGTGACCTCTTGAATGTGATCACCCTCTAGCGCCAAGCTTGCTTGAATGCAATCACGTACCTGCCTCCTTGTGGACAGTGGGATTGAACCCCACTATCTTGCCCACTAGTACTCTGTCTGGTAAAGATTTCACTGCTTTCTTCACATGTTCTTTGTCTTCTGGAGAGAAGTGAACCTTAACAATTGAGGGAGTCGACGATGTTGCCATTTGAGCTCCTCTTGCTAGATTTAGGGTCAATGCCAAGACTCCAATCCTAGAAAAGACAAGCTCACGATCTTTGCTCCTTGAATGGAAAGGAAAGGGAAAAGGGAGGAGGAAGAAAGGAGAGCCCGTAGCCCTCCAAAAAAGCACACTACCGAAGACCGTGCCAACTCTCTCTACTCCACGAGCCCCCAAAATGGAAGGGGATCCTCGAAGGCATTCCAAAACTGCCGCTGAGTCACCTCGCACCAATGGGGGCCAAGAAAGCTTTGCTAGCAACCTCGGAGCTGAAAGGTGAAGAGGCAGGGTCTGGTACAAACACCCAGCCTGCTAGGCACCCCTTGTACCATTAAATGCTGCTGAAAAAAGCCTCCGAAACATGTCCCAGCTGAGCAAGGGGGAGGTGAGAGCCTTTGCTCAGCCTCTAGCTACCCCGGCAGCTCAAGGGCCAGCCCTTGAGGCGCCTCAAAGGCACGAAGAAGAGCCGGCTGGAGGTTGGCCTCCAGCCTGCAATCGGCAGCAGCAACCAGCCCCTTAGGGATGCGATGGCAGTACATGGGGGGGGGGGGGAGAGGAAGGGGCGTCATGAGCCCTCAGTCCCGTGCGGGCGGGAGAGGCTGCAATACAGGCTGAGGGGGAAGGAGAAGAAGAGGCGATGGAAGAGAAGGGGCGCGAAGAGGAGAAGGAGAAGGCAACCGCGAAGAAGGAGAGATGGGATAAAGGAAGGCCGAAGGCGGCGTGAGCACGAAGGGGGTGGGGAAGCAGGAAGGCGGGGGAGGAGCAGCTCGGTGCGTAGGAGAGGAGAGTCGGTCTTCTAGGATTGTTATTAGGCCACGTGTTCCTTGGTTCTTGTATTCTCTTAGAAGGCTTATCTCTTTTCAGACCTAGATTGATTTGCACTATGTTGAGGTATTATTGAGATCGTATTTACTAGTGATAAAATGGTTTTTCAGGATATTGGTGCTGAGCATGGTGAGGGATTTGAAACTTTTAGGCCTCGTGGGCCATTGAAGGTCGATGTGGTAAGTTCACCGCTTGTAGCATCTGTTGCATTTAGACTCCAGTTTTGGGCTGCCAAATTGTCCATGAGAAGTTTGTATCTGTGTGATTGTGAAGTTCTGCATCTAAGATTTCATGTTGCTTGGAGGTTGATCTATCGTACTTCCTTGGTAGGACTACTTGAATGATAGAATGCGCGAGAGAGGCCTTCAAAGGATAAGATATGCAATGAAGCCTGATGAGGCGTTTGGCTTAATTTATTCATGGGATAATGTATTGGTAAGCTCTTTGATGATATCTTACATTCTCTTGTCTAACTTCTAAAATGAAGTGGATGGCTAAAAACTTTCTTTTTTGACTTGTTTCACATGCGAATGTGTATATGTATGTAGTTTAGAAGGGGCTTTTTGTAGTTGTGATGAAACGTTTTTGGTTTAGCATGCACAAGAAATATCCTAATCTGATATCTTGTATCACTTCAAATATCCAGGCCAATACTAGGGCGCTAAGGTTGGAGGCTTGGAAACAACTGGCCTTTGAAAAAGGTGACTTGTTTTGCAAATAATACCTGAATTAATCATATTGGCTTTAGTTAAAGAGTCTTTTAGTCTCATAATTTTGCATTTGCATAAAAGGATGGTAAAATCGAATTTGTTCTAAGCTAGGTTTGCTGTTCTGTGTTTTGAGCTTGGCTTTTTCTTGATCTATTGTTGATATTGTTGGATTATTGGGATTACGTTCCCACTTGTGAGCTCCCATATGAGGAGGACATGGGGTAGGCTGACATGCAGCATGAGAAGGGATGAAGGGGATTGGATTGGGGCTGTCATGTGGGCAGCAACCTGGCTGCCACATGAGCATTACATAGATCCATCGTGGTCTAGATTTGGGGCAGCCATATGGGCCACCCTTGTCAACATTTAGGGCTGACTGTCTGCCCTGTTTTAGGACTGTTATAAAGGCTGAAATGGGCCCAGTCATAAGGCCTTTCAGTTGGGCAATAGAGGCGCCTATGAGGGCCATTTCTAGGCCTAACATCCTGGTGAGCAGCAGGAGCAGCCAGGTTGGCAGCTGCATCCGAGGCAGAGACCAGGCCACAGATCTGTTGGCCTGCCATGTGGCAGGTTGGAGTGGGCCCGGTTCAGTCTGCAGCAGATGGGGACAGTCGGCCATTACCGGTCAGCTGACCTGGTTCGGGTTGGCCAGATCTGGGGGGGTTTATCTCTTATATAAGAGGGGTTCAACCTATCCAGCAGTTCAGCCTGCAGATCACCTTCAAGGATGAAGAGCAGAGAGTGCCAGTGAACAACAGCATAACCTTCCAGGTGCCTACAGTGGCACATGTACAGCATGGTAGAAGAGCCATAGGTGGTGCACTGAAGGGGAGCAGAGTGCTCACTGAAGCCCACTGAAGGCACATGGTGGAATGAGGAAGAGTCCGTGTTAGTCGTAGCATACGAGCCCATTTTGGGTGCCTTACCTCAGCCCTAGTATGTTGCAGGTGTTGGAACAATGTTTGGCAGGTTTTGTACTTGGATTCATACTTTTTGCTATACATCGGAGTATACTTCTTACGTGCGTACATGTGGAGTGTGTTGTTTCATGTGATGGCATGTGATCCGAGGAAGTCTTCCGCTTTGGGGAGTTGGCTGTAGCAAGTAAGCTTGCGTGGTAAAGGATGCGTGATCATATACTCTTTAAGAGAATGAACATTAGTTGGTGCTTGCGACACAATGGTTTCTAACATAATTGGCAATTTGACATAGCAAAAGTAGGCCATGTCCATTTGGTGTGCTCCTCCAACTCTCAAGTCCCTTCCGCTTTAATGCCAAACGTCATGGACCAATCTAAACAAGTTCCTTGCGCAAAACACACACCTCTAGATCCAAAGAAGGTGATATCATCCTTTCCATATAGTGATGATCCATGCAAGCAGCAAAAATCGTTTCTAAGTTTGAGTCTCTATCAAGCCGCTTTTGCTAGCAGGGGTGCCTCACGACAGCTATTTCAAAATTATGCAGTTTAATGCTTCTATTGTGAGGAAGCAAGAGTGGTTGTTTCAATCATAAATTGCCTCACAGCAATGTGCATTTGTTTACTGTCTAGGATAAAACACCATCTGCACAGCCAGAAAACACGAAGACTAGACAATAAGAATTGTTGGTAAAACTCTTGTAATTTGCGTCAAAGCTTCATCTTTGCAAGAGTGTCCATCAATATAGGTACCACTGTATAGAGCTTAGTTGTATGGTGGAGAAGTGGATTGTGTTTAGTTAATTGATTCACCCTTGGCGAGATTTGGTGGTTAGACTTCTGAGAGTGGTAGTCGGACCTAAAGGGCCTAGGAGGACCATGCCATGACATCATGTCATTTGTAGTGCATACCTCCACTTACATCCATGTTGGATGAAGGGGATGGGTACCACATGGCACCGTTGTTAGTACTCTAACCTAGGTGGCTTTCATTTGCATGCAATAAACACCGCACATAGTCTAGGGCAAGTGTCAGTATTTCACCCATGCATATGTGTCAACATGTTTTGATTGGACACACTTCACAAGTGCCACATAGGAGGGCCAGAGCTTGCGTGTGAAGACATTGGGTGGCTTCTCCCTCACACCTCCTCGTCTCTTCTACTCCTCAATTAGGGTTTTGATATGTATAGTAGTCCATTGGATGAGTTGCTCTAAGTTGCGTGCGTTTTCATTTGTGTATTGGTAGCCATTGATTGGCATGTGATTGCAGGCAGCAATACATTTATGTGCGTGCGCATTGATATGTGAAAGGGCATCACAAATCTAGTGAGCGTTTTCTGTGCGATTTTGAACTATAAACACATCTCTCACCACTGCTGCTCACATATGAGGATGTTGTTTATGACATTGCTAGGTTGAACAGGTACTTTTCTAAATAGAAAAGCCAATGTTCTTACATGAAGTTTTTCATTTTATTTTCTTTCAATCGATAGCAATGAAAGATTGGTTGCCCTTTTATTCTTGGAGGAAGCTTTGATCACATGTGAGTTTATCAATCTCCTTTAGTATCGGAAAGGATCTACACATCTTGGAGACAATGGATTGACATAGTTAGTTTTTAGTGTGCTAGAATGCTTTGTAATTTTGAAGTACACCACCATGTCTACTTCATAAAACATGCATACAACTTGTTGATTATTGCCTAATTCATGCATATGCTACCAATAGCAAAAGACTTGCACGAGTAGGCTCTAATGCCACGTTTCTCTTAAAATGCTATGATGTTGAGTGCTATTGTGCTCATAGGATAGCTACTACAATGCATGAATGCATACAACATATGATGTTGGGAAGTTGGATGTACATAGCATGCAAAGGAATGCAGGTGACATTCCCTCTTGCTGAGGTGCAAACTTGAACACAATAAAGGATGCCTTGGGCTCTTGGCATGTTGGATTGCAAGAGGTACTTAGTTTGCAGCTGAAGGCCAAACTATAACAAATCATTTCATCAAATAGTTAGGTCAAAATGGGAACCAAGGTTGCCTAGAGTTAGAGCCTCTTATAAAATTTGGTGTTCTCATGATGAATTATCAGACGTGGAGGAGGAACTGTGTGTAGGGATCATGGAGAGATTTGGGGCTGGTTTGTTGGGAGCCACATGACACGTGGAGCATGCTTGGCCCATGTCTAGACTCTAGATTTGTGATGAGTGAACATAACTTTCTCTCTGATAATTCCGTCAATTAAAAAAAACAGTCAGTGGTGAAGAGGAGCTGAATCCAGTCCTTCATTTTGGCAAGGAAAACACTAGCTTGCAGCAATTACTCATTGATAATCTGTATTCTTATGGTAGAGACAAGTCATTGAGCCTTTTCCTAAAGGAGCTTGTATTGCAGAGATTTGCAATCCGCCAGTAAAGAAGGGAGATAGAGGCAGAGGATGGCTGTAAAGAGGCGCCATGTAGGTTGTCCGACAGCTTATGGACTTGCTGGCAGCAATGCAGGAGCTTGCATAATTTTTCATGTGGAACTCTAGGACCTCGTTTAGAGGGAGGACTCATTCAGCTCTAGTTTTTAGGGTTCGTGTTTCCGTCTTGGGTTTAGGTACGTCTAGGTTATAGCCCAGGATAGGAGCCCCAAAGGGCCCCCCAAAGGCCCATCTTAGGGTTTAGGTAGGTCTAAGTCATAGCCTAGGATAGGAGAATTAAAGGGCCCCCCAAAGGCTGGCCTATGAAAGAGGAAAGGAGCAGCCATGGTACGAGCCCCGAAAGACAGGTCCATGTAAGGCCTTATGGGCTTGGGAAGGCGTCTTTTATAGGCAGCCTTGGCCCTCGTTTAGAGGGAGGACTCATTCAGCTCTAGTTTTTAGGGTTCGTGTTTCCGTCTTGGGTTTAGGTACGTCTAGGTTATAGCCCAGGAGCCCCAAAGGGCCCCCCAAAGGCCCATCTTAGGGTTTAGGTAGGTCTAAGTCATAGCCTAGGATAGGAGAATTAAAGGGCCCCCCAAAGGCTGGCCTATGAAAGAGGAAAGGAGCAGCCATGGTACGAGCCCCGAAAGACAGGTCCATGTAAGGCCTTATGGGCTGGGGAAGGCGTCTTTTATAGGCAGCCTTGGCCCCTCCCAAGTCAGCCCCTACCCGCCAGCAGCTCCACTCCAGCCCTCTTGTGCAGTCCTTGTCATCTCCAGAGATCCCCCGTACAGCAGCAGTAAACCAGCAGTACAGATCAGCCTCTCCAAGAGGGTGTACACGTAGCACTTCAGTAGGGTTTGGACCAGCAAACGGAGGGAGGTTTGCTGTTTGTTTCAGCAGCTCTTTTGAGTTTTATTTTACAGTTTTCTCAGCTCACCTTTCAGCTCTCATCTCTCAGCTTTCACTCGGTTCATCTCTCAGTTTATCAGCTCCATATCTCAGCTTTTTCCGTCCTCAGTTTCACCTCTGTTCATCACTCTCACTCACGCAGCTCTACTGCATGATCGTGGACAGCACTGACCTGTTTGATAGTAAAACCAGCCTTCAGAAATCTAAAGGGCAGTAAACGTTAACTGACTTAGCATACACTTCATTCACAGCCACATTGCAACATTTCCATCCACTTCCATTACTTAAATTCCATTGAAAGACAACCTTTAAACACACTTGTGGTGAGGCTAGAGTGTCCCTGCTCAGAAAACCAAACACCAAGGACACCAATTTGGCCCAAACACTTTGGCGTCCCTTCCGGTATTTATTTAATTCTTCAGGAAATGGAATTATGCAATTACATCAAGGGCTCACTCTTGCACTCTGCTACACTAGCAGTCCACTGCCCAAGCCAATACTTGGCATCAGAATGCATCCAATTGCAAGGCGTCACATTCCACACTGACTGTGCCCCACTGAAAGTGACAACGCAACAACACCAGCCCCAACAAATGCTCAAACAGCCTCAAGGCATAAGAACTGCAATACACTGTCCCTCTAGCACCTTTCCAGGCACACCCTTTGTGGCTGGGTGTCTGGTTATAGCCTGAATCGCCTAGAGAGAGCCTCGAAGCAAATAGAAGCAATCACAACTTCAAAAATGACAAATGAAAGTCAGAATATCCATATCCGCTATCCATGGAAGAGGGGCAAGCTCTATCCCTGCACCTATCCTCTGTCTAGGCACCCAAGGGTCTATAAATGACTGCCATGCGGGACAGTACAGGATTACACAGGCTATGGGTATGTGCCTCGATGAGGTGCATGGTTTGCTTTCAGAGCAAGCACATAGGCAGTATGACGATCTGGTATGTACTTGATGTTCTTCATTTGAGCCTTTATAGCATGCTGTGGAGAGACTTTGCTCTTCATTTGTCTCAGGTAATGTGAGATTGGAAGGAGTTAGCCTTCTTTGAAGGCAGAAGGGGAAGTGTGGGTGCTTCTTCAAATCTCGGACATAGATTGCTGGAAGGTGATGGACAACGTGTATTGAAGCCAGAAGAGTACCTGCTTGAGAGCTCGGTGAGAGTTCGTGGTTTAGGTTATCTAGAGATATTCATTGGTTGCGGGCCTTGCCAAAGGAAGGACGGGTTGAAACAGACCCTCAGAGCATGGTGCTTGGAAGACTCCATGTTGCTTACTCACTATGAGGGGGACAACTGGAAGATCGTGGCAGCTGGATTGCTCGAGTTCGAAGGCGGGAATGTGACTGAAGGTGGTGGTGCCAGGAGGTGCTACCAGAGATGGACCTGTGTACAAGGATGGTGTGCGGAAGCGGAACCAGACCTGGTGGAGCAAGAGCCACTGGATAAAAAGCAAGGAAAAGATTTTGACATTGAAATGTTTTAGAGGACTATGACTAGGGAGTTACTGGAACATCGTCATAGACGTGTTGGCATTGGGTGGAGATGTGTCGGTAAGAGGGGGTGTTGGAAAGGGCGCCTTCCCATCCGTAAGCCCCCATATGAGGAGAGCGTGTGGGAGGGAGACCTAGGGCAGGATGTGCCCAAAGGAAGAGAAGAGGGTACTTGGCTGATCTGCAAGAGCATAAGGCGGAGCAGAGGACAGCAGCAAGGACCCAAGAGAAGAGGCTATGAGCTCACGGATGACGTCAGCAGTAGTATGGAACAATACGGAGCTGAGGCGCACACGTGTGGGCAAGATCAGGGAGCCAAGAAAAAACGCAGCAAAAGCGGGACAGAACAGTACATGGGTCGGCCAGGAGAGAGGCTGGTTGGGCAGACCTAGGGGCTGGGCCCTTGCCTTGAAATGAGGGTTGTGGGCCAAGAGGGCCCTTGTTTTGAGCCCCAGAACGGGCACATTTTATAGGCGGGCAGAATGACCGACCAGCAGGTCAGTTGTTTTGCCAGCCCTCTGGGCCCTCATTTCAAGGCAAGGGCCCAGCCCCTAGGCAGAGGAACTGGATGAGATCTTGGTTTCAGAACAGATCCTGGCACAACGTGCAAGGAAAGTTGGAGGTAGAGTTTCCAGAAGGATCTAGTTAAGTTTCAAAACTATTGAGCACTAGATGCCAAGTGGATAAAGGAAGGTGAGCTGGCAGATTCACCTAGGGTATTGGAGCTCTACTCGGAAGCATTTCATCTTGAGCCGATTGCCAACAGAGCACCGGTCTGAAGCATTGCCTGATGCTCTAGAGGTGGGTAGCACCTCCACCACTTCAGGACAGACAGGCCCATGTATCTAGAGGTTGCTTGGTGGCCCTGCAGATCTCACTCGAGGTACTGATTGCTGACAGTTTTTTTGCCACGGGACTGCTATGATGAGTGTACTAGTCACTCAACACAGGTGATGCATTGATGTATCGATGGAATGGCGTGCTCTCCTAGACCATATCATCATTGCTGTATTGCTGATCATGTATTATTTGGTATGGGCTATTCATGCCGCTTTCATTGTTATTTATTTGTTGTAAAGGTTAGCAACAAACTGGGTAGCTTGCTATCTCAAGACGGGGTATGTAACGAGGACGTGAATTTTGTAATTGTGACTACCTTTGGCGTGGGTGACTAGCCTAGGGGAAGTACACCAATGCCTAGGTGCAATCACTACGCCCAAGTGCTAGGCCAAGGCAAGGTCAAGAGGGGTCTAATTGTTGGGCCCAAGGGAAGCCAATTTGTCATTGGTAAGGTGGGTTAGAGTTTTTAAGTGTGTCATTGGTTGTAGGGGGGTAGGACTTTAATGAAGGGGGGGCAAATGTGCCACGTGGCACAACCCCATGCAACCTTCTCTCCAACTCCCCCTACACCCAACATTGGGTAATTCCTTCATTTTGAACGGGATTTTTCCACGCTTCACCTGCTTCTTTCTCTTGGCACGCATCCCAAGGCATCTCCTTATTGTTGTGCGGACTTCCTTTCAGCTGTTGTACGGCCTCATAAATGCAATACAGACCTGCTTACGCTGCTATACAGACAATTTCATGCTTTCCAAGGCTGCTTTTGCTACTGTACGGCCTCATTTATGGCTGTACGGATCAGATTTGCTGTTGTACGGGTCACTCCTTTGCTGTATGGGCTGATTTGCACACGCTCCAAAGTCCTCTGGCTGGTGGATTAGCCCTTTTTCTCCTGTTTCTGGCCTCTGCACTCGTGAGCCTTGCTTGCTTATGGTGGGGCATGACTCTCCATCAAAACCTTTGGCCTCAACTGCTTTGTGACACAAAGTTTGCTATGCATCATCAGAAAACCATCCTTAAGCATATAGTGCTCGTGTCTTTGGCCCTTAGCCAACTGATCATCAATCTTTGCAAAATCATCATTGGCATACTGATCTTTCATGGCATCAAGCTCATTGTGGTATGCAATGGTGACAACTGACTTGCAGTTTCTTTGATACTGCATCGGGACTTGACTTCGTGGAAAGTGCATCTGCAACATTGCCAAGCACATGCACAATCTGAAAATGAAACATGGAAAGGATTGCCCACCTCGTATTTTTTCTGACAGGTTTCTCTGAGTAAAAAGTACCTCAAGGATTGATGGTTTGTTTGCACATAGAAATCAGCACCTAAAAGGTAATCGTTCCAGGTAGAAAGAGCATGTATGACAGCCACCATCTCTTTCTTATAGATCCTGAAATTCATTTCAGCATCACTGAGCACTTTCTCTCAGATGCAACCGCTCTACTGTCCTGCATAAGTACTCCTCCTATGCTGTTCCGATAGGCATCGCATTGGACAGCAAAGGGCTTGCACAGATCTAGCAAGAGCATAGCTTCTCCTTAAGCTCTTCAAAGGCTGCAATTTCCTTAGTACCCCACCTGCGCTGAACAATGTAGACTCCTCTAACCTATCCAAGATGTCATCAATTCTGGGTATAGGGAATCTGTTCTTGATGGTTATCTTATTCAGAGCCCGATAATCTATGCACATCCTCCATGATCCATCTTTCTTTTGCACAAGCAACACGGGGGAACAATGAGAAGAACTCGGCTGAATCAGCCCCTTTTCCAGGAGGTCCTTTACCTGGTTCATGATCTCCTCCTACTGGGTTGCACTAACCCTGTATGGAGGCTTATTTGGCGGGTTGCTACTTGGAATTACATCTATGGCATAGTCCTTAGGTCTTTCTGGTGGTAATGCTTGTGGTAGGGAGTCAGAAAAGCATTTGTGAAACTGAAAAAGAAAATCTGTCCTCTCTTTATCCAGCTTAGAAAAATTAGAGCTTTCTTCTGGTGGCTGTTTTTCGGTTTCAAAAACCAAGTACGCAGAAAGATGCTTTTTCATTACATTTGAAATGATACAATTGGGGTAGATTCCCCTTTCAGTTTAGCATCCAAGACATAGGTTTTCCCTCGGTGAGTCAAAGTCAGCATTGTGTTTCTAGCAGCCAAAAGAGCTCCCTTCCTGTGGTGCCAGGGTATACCCAGCAAACATCGCATCCATTCAGTGGAATACTAAAAAATTCTTCAGTGTCCACATAACTCTGAATGTGCATGCGGAGCTTCGGAATTATCACGGTGACTAACTCATCAAGCCATATTTGCATCACGTAGTGGCCCCATCTCTTCTGCCTTTAAGCCCAATTTTCCAGCCAGCTCTGGGGATATGAAATTGGCACGGGATCAAAGAACAAAGTGGTCTGGTCATGGATTTTGCCCTATGCTCTGTGCATTACTGCCAATTCCCATTGTGGGGTCGACCATTCCAGGTCCCATTCCTTGCATCTGTGGCACGTTCAATGAACCACTCATCATTACAGGCATGCCCATTTGCATTCCAAGCTGCATCCCTATGTTGGCATACATCATATCGGGATTTCCAGCCTGCATATCTGAAAATTTTGCATTCCTGGCTGAAAACTTTCCCAAGTATGTGCCAAGTATTGCTAATCCTTCTGTGGGCTGTCCCATCATTGCTTGGAAGACCGGCCCTCCTCTGAAGTATCCTGGGTGCATCATCGAAGGAGGAAAGGGTTGCTGTCCCGTGTTGGGCATTCCCCATGCCAGGAGGAACTGAAGGCATCACAAGTGGAGTCACGGGTGGCTGTTCACTTGAAGGTGTATCATTGTGCGTAGGCCTTTGCTTCCTCTATTTCTTTTTGGTTGTCTTTTTGCTCTTGGGAGGGGCATTCAAAATTTCAGCAAGATTCTGGGTCAATCCTGTCAAAGTGCCCAGTGCACTTGCCAATTGCACCTTGAAGAGGGCTTCTGCATCAAGTTCTTTTGTCTCATCTGCCTCCGCATGGTGGTCCACAGTGGTATGCTCAAAGGGAACATGCTGTCCCGCATTAAACTGCACGTGCTGTGCTTCATTCTGCTGTGCCTCCTGCTGTTCCTCCCATTCTAAGTCTTTCAAGTCTCTATTCTGAATCAAAGGATCCGGAGGACTCGGAGTTCACTTCCCGATCAGTGGCTGAGTCAACCATGGTGGCTGAATTGTGTGGCTGTAATAAAAGTGCAGCAGAGACTTCTTTTGCCCGGCACTACCAGGGCTCACCTCTGTGGGAAGATGGTAATTATCCCAGCAATGGAACCACTGAAACCGGCCTTCTGAAATTTAAAGGGCAGCAAACCTTAACTGACTTAGCATACACTTCATTCAAAGCCACATTGCAACATTTCCATCCACTTCCATTAGTTAAATTCCATTGAAAGACAAACTTTAAATACACTTGTGGTGACTTTGGTGAGGCTAGAGTGCCCCTGCTCAAAAAACCAAACCCCAAAGACACCAATTGGTCCCAAACACTTTGGCGCCCCTTCTGGTTTTTATTTAATTCTTTAGGCAATGGCAACTGTGCAAGTACATCAAGGGCTCACCCTTGCTCTCTGTCCATTGCTCAAGTCAATACTTGGCATCAGAATGCATCCAATTCCTAGGTGTCATTAGAACCCAATTGCCAGGGCAAAGTTAAGGCATTCCTCACTGACTGTGCCCCACTAAAAGTGACAATGCAACAACACCAGCCCCAGCAAATACTCAAACAGCCTCAAGGCGCATTCCTCACTGACTGTGCCCCACTAAAAGTGACAATGCAACAACACCAGCCCCAGCAAATACTCAAACAGCCTCAAGGCAGAGGAGCTGCAATACACTTTCCCTCGAGCACCTTTCCAGGTAGACCCTCTGTGGCTGGGTGTTTGGTTACAGCCTGAATGGCCTAGAGTGAGCCTCGAAGCGAATAGAAGAAATAACAACTTCAAAAACGACAAATGAAATCCACAAGGAAGTTAGAATATCCATACCCACTGCCCATGGAAGAGGGGCAAGGTCTATCCTTGCACCTATCATCCTCTGTCTAGGCTAGGGGTGTAGAAATGACCTCTAGTCAAGGGAAAAGAGAGAAAATATGAGAGAGAAACATTCTTGGAGCTGAGAACAGAAAGAAGAGCAAGGCTCACGGGTGCAAAGGCCAGAAACAGGAGGAAAAGCGCTAATCCACCAGCCAGAGGACCTTGGAGCGCGTGCCAATCAGTTCGTACAGCAAAGGAGTGACCCGCACAACAGAAAATCTGATTGGTACAGCCATAAATGAGGTTGCACAGCAGCAAAAGCGGCCTTGAAAAGCATGAAACTGTCTGTACAGCAGCTTAAGCAGCTCTGTACTGCAGCTAAAAGGAAGTCCGTACAGCAACAAGGAGATGCCTTAGGATGCATGCCAAGAGGAAGAGAGAAGGTGAAGCATGGAAAAATCCCGTACAAAATGAAGGAATGACCCAAAACCTTGGGTGTAGGGGGAGTTGGTGAGAAGGTTGCATGGGGTTGTGCCACGTTGCTCGGTCGACTATTATGTTGACAATTTCGAAGTTGGTGTACTTCAATGTGAAAGACATGAAGGGTGGTGCTTACGGAGTGTGCAGAAATATGTGATTTGTATGACAAGTAGAGTGCGGCAAGTCAGGGGTATTGGCTCAAGAAACTCATTGAACTTTGTATGGAGGAGGGGACTTCTATGTCCAACAATTTGAATGAGTTTAACACTATCTTCAGTCAGCTATTATTGTAGAAGATTGCATTCAAAGACTCGGTGAAGCCATGTATTAAAACATTTTAGATTATTACCACAAGAAGTCAAACACTTGAAGAAACCCTCGGTGTTGCTACTGTTTGGCATGTCGGGAACCCTTGGCTTGAGGACTTCTCGACTGAGGAGGAGTTGGGAGCCACTCTTGATAGACTCTCATGCAGTCACTAGTATCTCTTGCATGTCTTTAGCTACGTCTAGCTGAATACCCTTCAATCCAACCATCACAGGAGACTTGGGTTGATATTCATACATAAACATAACCGGGCTGAAAATGCTTAGCTCTATTTTAGGCAAATCCCACCATTGGGATGTACTTCTCTGAATCAGAGGGCTGCTTGGAGACGTATGCTGGAAGTATATCTTCCAAGACTTGGTTAACCCTTTCTATTTATTCATTACACTCAGATGATTAGCGGAACTTGTACTGTGGTTCCTAACTTCATAAACCCTTCCTGATAGAAGTTTTTATGAACTGATGAGCTAGTTGAAAAGCCCTCGCAGTTGTTGTTGTTGATAATAATCTAGCCATGTTTGTCAATCTATCCACCGTATCCCAAACAACATGATGGTTCCCTTGGATTTGTGGTAGTCCCACGATGAAGTCCATGGAAATACTTTTCCATTTATTTCCAAGGATGTTTAGAGGATGCGAGAATTCTCTAGCCCTAAGGCACTCAACCTTATTTACTTCGTTGAATTCTTGGATGACCTATAGTTGAGCATCGTGTCATTGATAAAGGATCCTCCTCCTAACCTCTGCGACATTAGGAAGACAAACCTTTCCATTTCCAAATAGCTAGTCATTTTGAATATAGAACTGACCGCCCACGAGCCGCCCACCATCTGAACAATTGGTATGACCCATGAGACTTGGTCTATTTGTATGGAGTTCCCTATCTAGACTTGCTGCCAATACCAATCGAAATGACTATTGGTCCTACACAACCCTCTCAGGGAATCATAAAGGTCAAGTCCTAAAGCTTAAAAGAGTTTACCTCACCAACGTGACTCAAAGCATCGGCAATCTTATTCAAACTACCCTTCCGGATCTTGATTTCCATTATCAAAATCTTGCCTTGCCTCAACTCCGGCTCATAACATATGTATTTGATAGACTCCCTATCAATACAACAAACTTGGCTCCAAATAGATAATGTCTCCAAACTTTTAATGGATAAATAACCGCATATAATTCCTTCTCTTGAGTCGGCCACCGAACCTGATATCATCTAGCTTTTTACATCGAAAACCTTTAGGTCGGTCCTGTTGGAATAAAGCTGATCCTACCAAGAAATCACTAGCAGCCTCGATTATGAATGGTTGGCTAGGATCTGGTAAGGCCAATACATGCGCTTCCTTCAACTCAAACTTGAGAGTTAGGAAAGCCTCTTCAAGTTTATCATTCCAGGAGATAGGACTGTTGGATTGAAGTCCACGTCTCTTAAGGAGGTTTGTCAAAGGAACTGTTAGCTTTGAATAATACCTCATTGACCACCTAAGGAAGACGATGAAGCCTGGGAATGCTTGACGCTGCCTACTATTTGAGGAACAAGCTGGATCCTCTCATAATCAATGCTCATGCCCTCTCCGAGAAATTTTATGTCCAAGGTTTATAAGAGTTCTTTACAAAGACTCGATCTTAGACTCCTTCGCATACAGCTTCTCACGCCTTGGTGTTGCTAACACAATGTGGAGATGCTTGACATGCTTGTCGAGAGAATGGCTGTGTATCATAATATCATTTAAGAATATCCCACTACAAATGCCCCTAGATATTCATGAAAGATATCGTTCTGCTGGAAGGTTATAGGAGCATTCGTGAGTTTAAAAGGGAGTATTAAAAACTCATAATGGCCATACCTAGTCCAGAATCCCGTCTTATAAATGTCTTCCTCAGCTATCCGTATCTAGTACGAAGGTCAATCTTTGTAAAATAGGCATCTCCCTGCAATTTATGCAAATTCCCCAACTTCCATCCTTTTGGTGCTTCAATAGCACCTGAGCACCCCAAGGAAATATACTTTTCGTAATCTGCCTCAATTGTAGATATTCTGACAACTATTGATATATCTCATCTTCTTGCATTTGATTCTTCCTGTAAGGTACCATGCTTATAGGCTTAGCTCCTGGAACTAACTCTATTCGGTTCTAACGGGTGGTAAACCAAGCGGTAACTTAGGAAATACATCAGCAATTTCTATTTCTTTTTTTTGCCGAAAAACAGTGCTAATTATATTACTTCGAGAACAAGATACAAAAGGTCAGCTTGTAGCTGACGGGCTGCGTTCACAAATCGGACACAGCCCTAAAAGGTAACAAAATAAATCACTCTCTCACGGCGGGATAAGGCGAGTGTGAATGAACAGCCATCGGGGTGGTGAGTAGCGCCACCGAAGGCCCTGCGAAGTCTGCTCGAAGAAGAGGCCCTGAGTGTTCCAAGCCCGGAGGAAGTGTCTCCGCTTCTCTTGACCAGACCGGGAATTTCCCTGAATCTGGTCCCACTGGCCTCTGAGGGTATGAATAATCTCGCACCAAATATCAGTCATGATCTGGGCAGTCGATAAGGAGGTGCCACCGAGGATCTGCGCGCAACGCGAGGTCCAAATGTGCCACCCTGCTATGCTGCTAATAATCTCCCAGATTGGCTGCCTCTCTTGAACTCCTGTATCCGCCTCTGCTAGGTGCTGCGGGATACCCTCGAGCGGCCCCCATGTACCCTGTGTGATAAGGAAAGTGGGGTCCTGCTGGCATGCCTCGAATAAGTGATGTAGACCAGGTGCGGTGTTGCACCGTGATCAAGCCTAGCTCTGGTGCTGCGCGAGTGAGAATCCAGAAAGTCCATCTCCACACTTTCTGGGCGCGAGTGCAGCTCCACAGGCAGTGTTTTGGTGACTCCTCAACCTCATGGCAGATCTGACAGCGTCCGTTCTGGCCTATTTGTCTCAGCCAGCTCCCCACCGGAAGACCTTTGTGGGCGAGAAGCCACAGGAAGTAGGAGATCTTCCGCGGCCGCCAGCTCTCCCACAAGGCCTTCCAGAAGGCCTGCAAAAAGAATCTGGAAATACCCTGTGCATACCAGCTGGGCCGCTGGGTGGGGGGGCGGCTCTGCATCCTCCCAAGAACTCGCCTGCCCAAAGTCGTGCTGTAGGCAAAGAAGGAGGTCGGCCCCTGTCCTGTCACAATCTCTGGCCAACTCCACTCTCCTGGGTCCCAATCAAGCTCTGACAAGGCCGGCCCCTCCCAGAGCCAGAGTCGCCAAAGCTGCATCTGATCCTGCTCAATGCTAGGATCGGTATGCCAGACCTTCCCCAAAAGGCCTACGATCCGAACCCTCTGCCATGGGAGTAGGGGGTCGATGAGTGCATCCTCTCTCCTGAGTCGTCCATCCCCCATAACCGCGAAGAAGGAAATAGAGGAGTCGTCCATACGTCCTGCGACCACCAGTGGGATGCCACGGGGGGTGAACTGTCCCAGCCAACGGTCGTCACCAGGCATGAGGATCTGAGGCTCAGGTGGAACCAACCAATCAGCTGGGATCGTGCCGTCGATCTCCGTGCGTCTCGCCTGGGCTCCACGTGCACCTCCATCTGCGTCTGCGAGATCAGCCGTCTCCAAATGTCTGTACGTGTCCCTCCAAACTCGAAGGGCCGGGCTGGCCCCCTCATCCAACCATCCCACCTGATATGTGATCTCTCCCCCAACTGAAGGCCCTCGGCATCTTTGACCTGATCATTCCAGATAAGCGGCTGGCGATCGATCTCCTCCTGACAGCGGGGAGGGGACTGAATGAGATTGAGGCGGAGCCGCCTCCAAACCATGAGGAGGCTACGAACGAGTGGGGAACGGGGCTGAGTGAGAGGGGCGGAAGTGAAGATCCACCTGAGGGACAGGAGCCACTCTCCACCTCGGCGCGGGACACAAGAACCGACCCCCTGCTGAAGTAGCATCTTCCACGTCTGCCCCCCCGGGGTCAAACCGCGGATGACTAACTTGCCTAACAAGGCCTGACTCTGCAGCTCTGGATCGATGACTTTCAGGCCTCCCTCAGCTTGCGGAAGAATAACTGTCTGCCAAGCAACCCTGGCTCTGGTATCTTTGAGGCCATCCTCCTCGGACCAAAGGAAGTTGCGAACCAGCCTCCTAAGCTGTGCCACACTGGATCTCGAGAAACACCAACAGGAAGCCACATACCAAGCAGTGGCAAGGAGGACTTGGTTGACTACCAAGGCACAACCTGCAAGGGAAAGCTTAGCAGTGCTCCAGAAAGCCAGCTTCCGTCGGATGGAATCTAGCACCGGGAGAAATTGCTGAGCTGGCGTGATGTCCAGGCCGACCTGGAAACCCATGTATCTAGTTGTCTGTCCCCGCGGGATCCACCTGAAACCCAAAAACCTCCCCCACTGAGAACGCGCCCTGGGGTCTGTGAGAAATGTTCCAGTTGATTTTCGCACCAGCAGCCGAACAGAAGACCTCCAGGGCCATCCGCACCCTCTCCAGCATCAACTCATCGTCTTGGACATACAGGGCTGTGTCATCCGCGTACTCCGAGTCCAAGAGCTCCGTGTCCTCTCGGAGGGGAAGGCGAACACCCCTGATCCCTGTAGACCTCGCTCGAAGGTAGTAAGTCATAGCCTCGGCGAAGAAGAGAAACAGTAAAGGAGCAAGGGGGCAGCCCTGACGCACTGATCTCTCCAAGCTAAAACGCTCACCCATCCTGCCTCCAATGATGACTCTGCTAGAAGCTGTCCTGTACAAAGCTGAAATACCCTGAATCCAACCTGCTGGGAAACCTAGCCGCTCTAGAGTCCCCTCCAGAAAGGACCAGTCCACTCGATCGTAGGCCTTCTCAAAGTCGAGAAGTAGGATGGCAAGGTGTGATCCGCTGTGCTAAGCCCACTCCGCCGCCTCTGAAAAGGTGAAGACATTATCCAGGATACTGCGATCCTGGACAAAGCCTGTCTGAGTGTCATGAATGAGGTCTGGAAGTAGAGGCCGAACTCTGGCGCAGATCATCTTGGCGAGGATTTTGTAGGCAGTGGTAAGGAGAGTGATCGGGCGCCACTGACGGATCTCCTGTCTATCTCCTCCCTTCGGGATGAGGCAAATCAGTCCTGAGGAGAGGCTCTCTGGCATATAACCGCTGCTGAAAATCCTCTGAAGAGCTGCTAGGAGGGGCTGATGGATCTGGTCCCAGAAGGAGGTGAAGAATGCCCGTGATAGCCCATCCTCACCTGGGCACTTCTGTCCATCGATGGCCATCAAGGCCTCCAACATCTCATTTGTGGTAAACGGAGCCAACAACGTCGCCTGCATGCTAGGCTGGACCAAGGAAGGAGTGTGTCTCCACACCTCCTCACGGGCACGACGAGTACGAGGAGCAAGCGGCTCCTGCTGGAAAAGGGTCCTGTAGAAGTCGGTGGCCAATCCCAAGACCTCTCCCGGATCCGTAACGATGTGTTCCTCCGCTATCCTGAGACTCCGAAGCTGATCACCTGCAGCTCTCTGGCCATGTGTCCTGAAGAACTCCCTGCACATCCGGTCACCCTTCCGAGCCCAGAAGGAGAAAGAGGCGTGATAGGAAAACTCTGAGCGACGCTGGAGTGTCTCCTCAAGAAGGGCTCTGGCTCGAAGGGCCTGGATCCGAAGCTCCTCCGAGCCCGGGGATGCCTGCTGGAGCCGCTGAATGGAGGCGAGGTCCCTCCGAAGAGCTCTCTCTCTACCCCACCACTCCTGTCGAACCTGTAGGGCTGCGAGCTGACAGATCTGGTTGGACTCCTGCAAAGCCTGCGCCACCGAATCAACCAGATCCGCGCACTCGCCCCAGTCTCTATCCCAAAGACTGCAAATACTGCTGCGCACGTCCTCCCTCGAGAAAATGGAGTCGGGAATCCAGCATGAGCAGGGGGGAAGGGCCTGAGCTGCCGAATCTAATTATAAGAGCACAGGCGCATGGTCGGAGAGTGTCGTCCCTGGAACTATACCGGCCTGACCGCCTCTGCTGATGGCCCAATCACTAACATAAAATCCATCCAGCCTCTCCAGGAGTCTGCCTCCTTCCCTTCGGAAGCCCCACGAGAAGTCCAAGCTCCCGTGCCAACGCCGGAAGGACGGGTCTCGCCAACAGTCCCTTCCTCCTGTCGCAAAGATAAAAGAGTCCCAAGCGGACTGCTCTGCCTGAGACATACCTGTAAACTCCGGTCCTCTGCCCTGCTGGTCCTCCAAGGTCTCCAAATTGTTGAAGTCACCTCCAACAATCCAGGAATCCATGTGTCTGGGAGAATCCCTGTAAGTGTCCTCCAGAAGGTGGCTCTACAACGGAGATCTGTGGGAGCATAAATGTTGAGGATTCCAACTCTGGAGCCCTCCAATTCCAGGCCTACCCAAAGGGCACAACCTGGAATCAGCGTGCCATGACCGAAAACTCCCTGGGCTAGCTGCTCTCCCACGGAAGTACAAACACCACCACTCCTCCCCAGTGCGTCGGTCGAGGGCTCCCAATAAGTGTGAGAGCGACCAGGGAGAATCTTCCCGCATCTACAGGAGTGAGCCGCCGAAAGCTTGTGCTCCTGGAGCAGAAGTACATCCAAACGACCAATCACTGCTGGCTGAAGTTCCTGTCTCAAAATGAGCTTCCTAGGACCACGGGTGCCAGAAGAGTGAAACCCATTCACATTCCAGGATACGAGGTGTAGGCTCATGGTGAGGACTGGGAGGCAGCGAACAACTGTCTGCTCGCGGTCGAGGTCGAAGAAGAAGCTGACATTTCAGAGTGGAGGCACTGGCGCTTATGGGAAGGTTTGGAGGGGGAGGCGGGGTCGTCCTGCCCGTCCTTCAACACCTTTAGCAAAGGCGAGAGGCCTTTGGTACCATGAACGAAAGCTTTCTCGAGCCAGCTCGAGATCTCTGAGGTGGACATCCTGTAGAAGGCACGGAGTTTCTGAGGAGTCCAGGCTCTGACATCTTGGGGGAGGGGCCGAGACAGGGGGGGCCTGAGGATCACAATCAGTTTGAATCGTTTGGCGGCGCAGCGCCACTGCAGGCGCACGTCACCCTCGGACCACTGAGTCTCGAGAAGCTGCCCACTGGACGGGCCTATCCAAGAGCAAATCTGAGCATGCGTCTGCTCCCTGAGAGCCTCCCAGACCGAGTCGTCTGTCCAGGTCTCGGTGCCGTCGCTAAGGAACGTGAAAGCAAAGCTAGGGCCATCCCTAGGGGCCAAGGCGGCTATCTTCCCATCCGCCCCTTTGCGGAGCAGGAAGATACTGATGTCAAGGCAAGCAGGGAAGGTCCCGAGGTCAGCCACATTCAAGTAGTCCCAGGGGCCAGATCTGTAAAAGTCGCGGGGGAGCTCTCTCTCCTGAAGCTGAGGCCCGTCAGAGTCTGCCACTGAGGGGCTAGCGGACGGAGAAGCCTGCTCCGGTGGTGGTGTAGACTCAGGGTGTCCTGCCAGCGGAGGGGGAGGGGGAGGAGGCTGGGGAATAGGCAGCTCAGACTCCTCAGGGGCGGCTAGCGGAGGAGAAGAAGGAGGGAGAGCGGGGGCTGTCCTCGGCTGAGGAACCGTCGGAGCAGCTAGCTCTGCGGGAGAGCTGAAAGAGGCGGGGGGGGAGGGATGAGGCTGCATCTGGAGCTGGGGCTGAGAAGGAGGGGGAGAAGACTGAGAAGGACGAGGGGGCTGAAGCTGCGGGTCGGGAGACATGGGGTGCAGTTGGGGGATGGGCTGGGGCTGAATGGGAAGAGGCTGGGGAGAGGAAGAGAGGGGGACCTGAGGCTGTGGAGGGCGGGCTACCGTCGAAGAAGATGCTCTCCCATGTCCCTGGGGCGGCTACCTGTCGGGTCTCTGAGGTGCAGCTACAGGCTGGGTAACCTCTGCCTCCTTGCCTTTATCAGAAATCTTCTTGTTCTTTCCTCTTTTCCTTCTAACCTCAGTCCAGCCGCCAGCTATCTCTGGTCCGGGCTTCGGCTGCCTCTGCTCCTCCTGGCGTGGCTGCCCGGAGGGGGGGGGAGGGGGCGGAGAGGGGGGAGGCGGGGGAGGCCGAGAAGAGCTGGCGAAGCGTGGGCAAACAGCCGCCAGGTGCCCAAAGCCGTGACACCTCAGACACTGTCTTGGCTGTCCGGTGACTACCATGCTCTGGGTGATGCTGCCGGCACCTGTCACGATCTTGATCACTGCCGGGAGAGTCGCAGGATCCGCCACAGCCACACGGAATCGGGGGGCTCCTGCCGTAGTCACCGCATCGGCGAAAGTATCGTGCATAACCCAGCCGAAGTGGGAGCCCAGATCCCTAACAATCGGCCGCAGCTCAGCAGCAAGACCAGGAAAAACTAGCGTCACTGGATGGCGAGGTATACGGAACCGAGCATCAAAATCTGCTGCGCTGAATCCACGGTACCACGGGACTATCATGATAATCTTTCCATCCACTGACGTGGGGGAGCCAGCAATCAGGTTGCTCGCAGCTTTCGCACTGGAGAGTTTAAGCCAGAAGATGCCCCTTCCCATAAGGGCCACCTCCTCAATATGGCCGTCCTCTAGCATGAGAGTGGACTGGAGCCAGTCCCTGATGGCTGATCTGGAGGGGGAATGTCCAATGACTCTGCCATAGCCAGAGGTAAGGGCAAAGTCATTGGCAACCTCTTGAACCCGAGATGATTGCTGCTTTGTTAGGATGACGCGGTAGGCATCTGGAGAGGGAGGGACCGTCTGGGCCTCCGGTTCCGGGCAGGGAGCCGCCATACCGCCAAGACAAACTGCGAGGCTTCTGATGAGGAAGAGGCTGCCACCCAAAAAAGGGGGGGGGGTTAGAAGCGGGAGGGTGGAGCCTGGGTGTGGCGGGAACGGAGGTGGCGCGAGGTGGAGGCGTGGAGGCGGGGAACGGGTGAGGTGGGGAGGCGGGAGCGGAAGCAGGGGCGAGGGAGAGGCGGAGCGGGGGCGAGGGGCGGACGGGGGGCGGGGGGAATGGAGGGATGGAGGGGGTGGGGTGGAGCGAATGGGCGGGGGGGCGGGGGTGAAGGCGGGAGGGAAAGGCGGGGATGGAACGGGAGGGCGGAGAGGCGGGAGGGGGCGGGGCGGGAGGCGAGGGGTGAGGGGGCGGAATGGGAGGCGGGGGTGAGCGGAACGGTGGAGGGCGGGGTGGAGCGAAGGGGTAGCGGGGTGGAGCGGAGGGGGTAGCGGGGCGGGGGTGAGCGGAGGGGGTAGCGGGGCGGGGGTGGAGCGTGGCGAGGGGGGGAGGAGCGGGCGGGGGTGAGGCGGGGAGTGAGGGGTGAGGCGGGGGGGGCTGCGGTGAGGGGGGGGGGAGAGACGGAGGTGCGAGGGGGGGGGTGAGAGCGGAGGCAGGGGTGAAGCGGAGGAGGGGCGGGTGAGGCGAGGGAGGGCGCGGTGGCAGCAGCGGGTGAGGGGAGGTGAGGGCGGAGGGGTAGGGGCGGGAGAGGGCGAGGCAAGGAGGGGCTAGGGGGAGGTAGAGGTACGGCGGGGGAGGGGAAGCTCAATCATCTGTTATCGACCAATTTCACCTAGTTGAAGGTAGCAATTTCTATTTTAACATTGGCAAGTGCGCGTGCTTCCCATGCATCTAACTTAAAGATTCACATACATTATTAACCTCAGCTACAAAAGGACATAAATCACATTGACACACGTCACACTCGGAATTTGTCATCATATTTTACTTCTAAAGAGTTTACGAGAGTGCAGAGTGGGACATCAAAATCACCCTGCAATACATAGGGTACTCTCCTTTGACAAAAGTTAACTTCTGACTCGACCACTTAGTTTGGACGTTTAGCTTGTTCAATCATTCTTTCCATAGAATTATATCAACTCTATCTTAAGTCATAAGCATTAAATATAGATCTTTGAAGTAAATCTGGACAGTGAGGAGAATTTGCATGGCACGATGATCCTGTATTTGCTTTTTCACTTGTATATCTACCTTGTAGATGTGGTCACTCGGCTAAGTTGGAACCTCCAACTTTTTGCACTAGTTTAGTATTCAAGAACTTATGAAACTCCTAGAGTCAACCAAATTGTGCCCTGTCCTACCGATGAGCGTCTCATGCATACATATGAGATCATTGGGTTTGCATACATTCATACTAAAGTTACAACCATTCTTGCAAGGAATTCGACCTAAAGTTGTGGTATGAACAGAAGATATATTGTTACCTTTGACTGCGGCCAGCGTTGCCGTCTTGGCTTACCGTTCAATTTCGGACACTGCCCTCGCATATGCCCATGCCCCTTTTATCCGCAATTGAAGCAGCAGCGTTCCTTTACATACTAAAGGGTTTGTTTAGCCTTCTTTACGTGCTTTACGGTCACTTCAACTAGAGGCTTTGAGGGACTTGTGGCTTGTGTCTGATTTGTCTCTTCCTCCTAAAAGTTTGACCTGGAATTCGTGGTAGCATGTGGTTTTTTAGAAGAACTCCCCTTTGCCATAGTATCGTCATAGATCTTAGCATATTTGATTGCGTCCTCGAGTTCTTACTGCGGTTGTTCTTCACCTAGAGTTTATGCACCTTCCCTAATCCATTGATAAAAAACCCACACAAGGTGGTAGGATCCATGTACGAGGCTTTTGATTGTAGGTTCCTAAATTCCTGCAGATAGGTATCGAATGGTATTTTGTCCATGTTCAAGTGTGTGATCTCTGTGAGGAGATCGAACTCATCCTCAGGTTGAAGAAACTTCTCTTTTAACATTTTTGTGAATTAAACCCAACTCATTGGCTTTTCTTTTAACCCCCTCCACCATGCTAATGCCTTTCCTTTGAACATCCCTCACACCATTTGGATTTTCAAGGAATCAAAAAAAGGGATGGAAAGAAAGTATATTTGTCACTAGTTCAACCATGCATCTATGCAGAAAACAATGTAAATTTGCTAAGATTGCCTTGAAGATTGGGTATAGCTGTTGGGAGGGAGTGGCATTGCATTAAGGCACCACCAAGGGGGAGCAGAATTGCATAGAGAGAAGTGCTGTTGTAGGAGTGTAGAAAAGGAGCTTGCAGGAGGAGCTGCTTCAGTACGAGGGCTTCTGCAGGAAGGGGACTGCTGCAGGAGCATAAAGAATTGCTGCAGGAGGCCGCTATTGTGGACGAACTGCTGCAGGAGGCATTTGCTTCTGTAGAAGAGCTGCTGTGGCTGTGGAGGAGTTGCTGCAGAAGGCTGTGCGTTTGAGAAGCTGCTGCAGAGGATAGAATGCATCAGCAAGAGGGGGAGAGAGTGTGTACAATGAAGGGGGGGTGGGGCTCCTTTAATAGATACTGGAGGACTGTTTGCTTCAAGTGTGGGAATCTGGCTTAGATTGGGATAGAGGGGTTGGAAAGGCCTCAGAGAGAAGGTGATGATGGATTTCTTGGAAAGTGGTGGGCTGCATGGAGCCTGAATCCATGCTTTGACAAGTGGTGCCATGGGTCATGGATGGATCATGGCCCTGCGACATGTCCTAGCACAGGTTGCAATGTGTCTTGTGCCACCTCACGGGCTGCCAGGTTGCAATGTGTCTTGTGCCACCTCACAGGTTGCAATGTGTCTTGTATCTCTTCGACTCTTTCATGTTTACAGGGCCACACTTAAGGCTTTCACAAACATTTTCTTTAATAGTTGGGACACTAATGCTTCTGACCCCTTCGATAATGGTCCACCCTCAAATGCTAGACCCTAGTCAACTATTACCTGACTGAAGAGAAGGAAAACATATGCATTCTTTTGGCAAACATCCTAATTTAAAGAACTTGTAACTTGAGAAAATAAGGATATGCAATAAGTGACAGGCAGTCTAACTCAGGGTTTGGAATAACCTAGGATTGGGAATGGAGCTAGCATGGGTAAGGTTTAGATCCCATGGATAGTATGCAGATAAAGTAAGCTATTTTGGAAGGAAAAGTAGAGGCTTTATAGCTAAAACCAGGTTTTATTGGAAAAGTAGAGGTTCCCTTATGGAAAGTTAAGCTACTTTGTGCATGAAGCCTAAAGTTACGACTAGCTGCTAAAGATAGCTAGGCTACATGCAAGAATTTGATCTCAGTGTTCAGCTATAGCCTGTTACTCAAAACTGTGGTTTGTGATGATGTTTTTTAGAACATTGATGATGTCAGTATATTACTCTATGAGTTATTTGGTGCTTTTTAAAGACTCAACATTTGGGAAATTATTACGGTATTGTACTAGTGCCTTAGGGTCAATTTGATCATTGTTAATAGTTATTCGTGGAACTTTGAGTTTCGGGAAAGCCTTTTTTTGAATGGATACAGGGATTGCAACAAGCTACTTGATGCTATTTTTTGTTGCCTTTCTTTCAGCCTGTTGTGCATTTGAGTGATGAGCTTTAGTAATTTTCTTCTGTCTGTATTTTCACCCTCTCTGCTGTTTGTACCTTTTCTCTAACTATATGTGAGAAATGGTAAAAACTGTCTGTAAATAGTAATGAGAGTAAGTAATGTTCTATTCATAATGTTTATTGATAAACTCCTCATAGACTACAGAAAAAATCCTGGTTGAGGATCGGGAGATTCAGCGGCAGATTCTTTGTGTGGGAACCGAACATGTCCTCAGAAAGGTAAGCATCCTGATTTTTGCTGAGTTTGTTTTCAAAGGATCATGTATTCAATATGAGAGTTACAGTTGATGAGGTGAAAGTGATCGACAAGCGTAAGTGCTTGATGACAGTATAACGGCCCAATCAAGATTGTAACCTTGATTCAGATTCGCTCTTAGGAGTAAGTGTGTTTAAAGAGAATGTTTAAAATTCTTGGACTTGGCAATCATTTGTGTAATGAGCATGTCCAAAAAGGGCTGTTTTCCATCATACCTAATTATGCATAAATGTATGAAGGATTTGTTGTTCTTTGTCTTCCTTTACCGTCAAGATTATGTATTTACCATCATGCTTTTTGCTGGGCGGTTATTTGCCCCATACATATAGCATCTATTGCTACTCAAATCCCTCCCCCTCTCCTAGATTTTGGAGGACGTGACACTGTTTGTGTACTATGTGATTGTAAGTTCAATGGTGATTGTATCCTAGGGTGTGCCACAATTCCTTTGCAGGCACTAGGTACTGCTCGTTTGCCCATGGGCCTGACTAAAGTCAAGTAAGATCTCCACAAAGCTGGTTTGCAAAAGCAGAAAATAATCGATCCACAAGAGTTCGTATAAGTTTTAATCACATGGTACAGGATGCTGCTCCCCTGCACAAGCCCAAGCCCAAGCCCCAAGCACCGGAAATGCCTGCTTTGACAATCATTGATTCTGGTCGGAGTCATATGTGGGCCAACAACAAATGGTGCAAGTGATATCTACTGAAGACAAAACAAACTGGGATGCAAGCATCATGATAAGGCCACCTGATCTCAAATTGGACTGCTTGCTGTGCTTTACTTAGAGAACCTCATGAAATCCTTGGGTGGTCAATCTTTAAGGAATGCTCTTATCACTTGTGTTCAAGCCCCTATAGAGACAACTCCTTTGTACATTCTTGAGGTCGTTTAAAGTTCTCTAATGTCTAAATTGTCCTTAAATAAGGTTCTGATGTCTGTATACATTTGGCCTCCTAAATTCCGGATGCCCAACTTATATATATAAGTGAAAGGAGGTGCATTAAAGAAGCTCCCTTATGTGGTATAACCCCCTTTTCCTTTCCTCTTAGTTCATATGTTGTCATACTTGAGCTGTCTCAGATAAGAATTCATCATCCTGAGAAATTGGTTGTTTCATCATCCTGAGAAATTGGTTGTTTCAGATGCTGTAAGTCGTGGATCAATGGCAGGTTTTGTACTAGGGGAGATGTAGAGTCACTATGCTTGCTGAGAGTTTAAATATAATAGTTTTAGATGGATGAGATTGCATGGCATCATGGGGTGAGTAGCCTTGTGAATAAGGGCGAGCTTGCATACATAATTCTTCATGGGGGCTGGATTCTGATAGAAGATTATCCCATGTTACATCAACAATTCAGCAACATACAACTGGCAGATTGGGAGCTAGAGTGCCCCTACACCAAAGTAAAGACACAGATTGGCCCCAAACCTTGGCGCCCCTTTCGGTATTTCTTTACTAAATGGAGAGACCTGCACATAGATACACAGTGAGTCCAAACTCATTTGCATTCAGTGCATTTCCCACTCTCAGTAGGCATCAGAGTCCCAAGCATTAACCTTGCTGGGCCCTGCTCTCATACCCCAATGGCAATAGGCATCCATCTCATTGCAAACACCTGCATAAACTTGGAGTTGTTGCTAGCCAGCCCAAATGGGGTCACAAAACTCTACAGACTACCACAGGTGTCAACTGATTCACTGAAATACCCAAGTAATTGGTGCATAGCTAGTCTGCCTGCAACCATGGGAACATGATCTTGAACTGCAAGCATCCATTGTGACCACACTGCCAACTAAGCTTCCCCAAACACAGCGCACAACAAGGCACAAAGTCTGAGTGAGCAACCGACCACTCTTTGGCATCAAGGGCATTACACAGCCCGCTAGGCATCCATTGTCAAAGCTTCACACTTGGGTAGGCATCAATGCCCCATGCTTACACCTTGTCATGCATTGCTTTCACCAAGCTTAACAGTGAGCATTTAATTCTGATCCAACAGATGGCACTTAGGCACTGTATGATACGGTTAATCTCGTCTCGCGGGATCGACTCAGGGGGTGCATCCAAACTATATTGAAAGGTGTCCATCTGAATCCCGTGTCTGGCAAACCATGTGGATATACGTGCATACCATGTGTTTGCCCCACGCTCAACTAGTCGTTTGGATGACTCCAGAGCCAGCCTCAGTAGTCTCCAATGGGGTAAGTCCCAGACTCTATGGATAAAAGTCACTGTTTGAAAGATGACATCAATCTGTAGTGGTGTCATGGCGAACTCTGCCTGTACTATCTCATGCGGGACAGAGGGCTTGCTCCGAATCATCCTAGATCCCATGGTCACCTGTAACCACTCAAATGTCTTTCACATTGCTATCGGTAGATCACACGACACAGGGCTTGGCCACATCATCAGACAGCTCTACCGATTGTCTAGACGACGAAGTGCAGCCCGTACATTCTGTTTGGTGAACAGATGACAGGTGGTGGGCCTAGGCGTGGAGGACATATCCGGTGGTGTCTGCATTTGGGCATCATAGAGGGAGCATGCATATGTGTGCCACACATCTGGGTCAGAAATGGGGATAGGTGGCTTCCCCTCTGATAGAAATCCCCATCCAGTGGTCGGGTCTCCTCCTCGGAACGATCTGACAATCTCATCCATCCTATGTGTGAGGAAAGCCTGTCTCTTACGGTGCGTCAGTCGTCGATAGATCCTCTGTGCTTCAGGTGGCGTCGAAGGACTCAAAGTCTGCTTTTGTGTGAGGTGGGCTCTCGCCTCTCTGCACTCGTCGTCGAACCAAGGGTTGTGAGGCATCTTCCCATCTCTGGCCCGCTTGGATCGGGTCGTGGGAAAAGATTTTATAGCAGTGTCCTGTACCACTGAGAAAAGGGTGTCGGAGGCGCTTGTGAGGTCTATGCCGTCTCCAAGTATAGCTGGGAGCTCCCTGGCTAGATGGCTCATGTATAGTGGGTCGAGAGCATGGTCAAAGTGGATCTGAGTGCGTGGGGGGAGCTCTCCTTGTGATTGGCGTGGTGGTGGCGATATGGAAGGTCAAGTATGAGTGATCAGCTTCGAGTGGGGGGAGGGGTATGGCGAAGTCGTGTATCCGTGAGACAAAGTCTAGTGGGCCTAGTAGATAGTCCACTGTACTAGATCCACCACCATGTGGGAAGCAAGTGAGTCTCCTAGAAGATGGCCATCTGTGAAGGCCATTAAAGATGATTAGGTTGTGGATTGCCCCGAGTTCAAGCAGATGTCGTCCATACCCTATCACCTGTGGGGTATCTGCAGAATGCCTTACTATCCCAAGCTCAGTTGCATCTAGTTCCGGGACTATGTGTGGGTCTCTGTCATCATCTGAGAAGTCAAGTAGGCCCACCTATCTATTTCCTGTCCGTGCATTGAAGTCCCCCAGCAAGTTAGTGTCTCCTTGTCTGGAAAACTTTGTGATGTCATCATGGATGTCTCATATGGATTGTGTCCATCTGTAGTGATCTCGCGTGCATAGGATGATGTGTTTGGAGGAAAGTAGCACACTGCAATGAAGATAGGCCGAGCATCTGGGAGCTGAACTCGTATCCACATGTGTCGTATGCTCCTCTCTCCGAACCATTGATATGAGTGGTCTCAATTGTGATTTGAAAAGGACAGCCACTCCGAGCCTTGAACTCTGCTATCTCTTCTCAACTCTCTTCTATGAGCTGATTCCCATGTGTATCCAGTCACTGTGGGCAGCCCTCGCTCTGGACTCTCGTGTGTTTCGGTGTAGAAAATCATATCTCTATCATTATATATCTCCAGGAAACCCCTTGGGTCAGACCATAATGTGCCATTACAATTCCATACTACTATTTTCAATCCGGTATGTGCACACATCCTATGAGCTTGACACCATCACAATTCTCTCTCTTCCTTCTCTTCTTTATCCTCCTTATCTCCTCTCTCTTGAATAATCACCCTACCATCCCTATAAACAGCCCATTTCCCTGCTTCCCTTGCTGCCATTACTTTTATCATACCTTCCTTGCGATGTTCCTGTTGTAGGAGTGTGAGGTCATCATCTAGGTAGATCCTGGTTCCCTTCAAAGTCGCCCTCGTGCTCATGAGGATCTTCCTGTCCATGGCTGTCTGGAATTTCAGCACTAGTGGTTTTGAGGGTGCCTCAGGTTTACCCACCCTCCAGGCTGTCTCACAAGTGAGATTGACTCCCATTTTGGTGAACAGTATTTTGGCATCTCCCATTGGAGTGTCTCCTATCGGAAGCCCCCTCACTAAGACATTTAATGCTTTCCTGGTCCTCCTTTTTTCCTCATCAAGTGCTTCGGAGATAAATTCTTTTTTGGGGGCTGTTGTGCCCTATTTGACCACATCCTTCCATTCCAACATCTTAGCTTCGCCTTTGCTGATTTGTTGTTTAAGCTCAGCATGTGTGCCTTGCATTGTTTCTTGCATGGTGGCAATGTCCTTCCTGACATTGCTTTGCAATTTCCTTCCGGGGGTGCTTTCATGTCCTTTATTTGCTGCAATTCAGTCTCCAAAGCATGTACCCTGTCCTGGAGCTTGTTTTTCTCGCATATCCATTCACCCTTTTCCTTCTCCCATTCCTCCTTTTTGCCCCTTTCTTTCCTCCATTCCTCCTGCATTTCCCTCCATGCTTTTTCACTTCAGCTAGTGTTTTATCTACATGTGCCTTCTCCGCAAGGAGGGCCACATTAGTAGATTCCAAGCTATCGATTCTTTCAATCAATTCAAGGCATATCTTTTGGAGGCTGGTGAGGACATTGGACGTAATGTTTGGAGAGAGAGAGAGAGAGAGAGAGAGGGAGAGAGAGAGGGAGAGAGAGAGAGTTAACATGACCAGGATCCTAGCACTACCAGGCAATGTGTAAACGATCAATCTTGATGTGCTTATTACAATCACAACCCAGAAAGCATGCTATGGAATCTCTGCTCACAGCCCGCACTCTTGCAGTTTTAACCCATGTGTATTCCACTAGCCCTCCATACAAAGACCGTACGGACCACTAGTACTAGACTTCCGTACAATCACCCATACACTGCAGGGCTGTACTAGGCCATACAGACAAAGATCAAGCTGTACACACAAACCTGTCCAGCAGGCCGTACATCATCTATGAGCAGTCCATAGACAGCCATAATGTGGGATGTACAAAATCTGCAAGCTTCTTCCCGTACACAACCGTACGCTGGATTTGCCCAGCCCGTACATCCTCCGTACATGTCCATACACCCCGCTATCCTCCTCTTCAACTTCCGGTCAAGATCCTTCAACATGTTTTTTCCCTCTCGGACCACTTACATACGTTTTCGCCTATTTTCCTTGCCTGGAGCCTTCCAAGGTCTTCCTTGCCAAATTGGTTTGTATGGGCATGCCACGTGGCAGACCACGTTTTCATTTGCCCCTTGCCCGCTCTGTGGGGTCCATTCCAATGCCCAACCTTGGATCCTTAGGGCTTTTTGCCCCCTCTTTGGACCCAACCACAATTTTTATGCCAAGGCATTAATTGCTAGGGGTTCTAGCACACCAAGCAACCCATGACCTTGCTCCTTGCTTTCCAAGGGTCCTGCCCACATGCAGACCAACATGCATGTGAGCGATATCTTGCCCTCGTGACAAGAGCCTTGGATTAGAGAGGTCTTGATTGATTTGAGAGTTGTGCATACGTGGCAAGCAGGGTAACGTCAAGCTTTAAAAAATACTACTCTTGCTCGTTTGATTTGTTGGGATGGTAGACGTTGCTCATCAGAAATTGTAAATGGATCAAGCTCACGATTACAGCTTCCCCAATTATCCAATATTGCCAGAGAATATGCAGACTCCTTTTCAGTTAACACAGCTGTGCATGTTTAGCTGCACCTCTGGTATGTTGATCTCATGGCTTAATGTTTTTGATTGCTGATGAATAAACTTATTGAGGAGAAAGGCAGCAAATGCAATGTAGACTTTTCCCTCTGGTTTGGATTTGCAAACATAAAGAAGTGCATGCCTCCCCACTTGTGAGCTCTCATATGGGGGAGGATGACGCACAATTTTGGATGGGTAGAGGGGTTTGGTTTAGGACTGCCATGTGGGCTGTAGGTTGGCTTCCACACAGGCAGTGTACTGATGCCCTTGTTAGATTGGGCAGCCTCAAGGGCCACCCTGGCCAGCATCAATGGCAGGCAGAGGCCGTGGAGATGTACGGCTTCTAGTGCAGGCCCTGGTATGGGCAGAAATGGCAATGTGCAGGCCTCGAAGGAAGCCCGGTTGCCCTGTTCAGGTCAGTCAACAGAGGGTTGCTAATGGGCAGTGGGCCAGACTGAGTTGGCATTGTGTCAGACTAAATCGGCAATTAGGTCATCCAATTGGCCCTGACGCACTGGGTCAGTCGGTTTGGGGGGGTTTATCTGCTATATAAAGATACAGGACTGCTCTACCTTTGAGCAGCTATTGAAGCCTATATAGATGCCTTGTATGTGGCGTCTGTTGGGATTTTAAGGGTCACCTCCGCACCTGTGAGCCCGCAAATGAGGACATGCGGGAGGTATACCAGGAGCGAAAGAAGGGTTAGAGAGATGCCACGCTGTCAGAGAGGAAGTGGCTGCTGCGGGAAAATCTGGGAACTGTAGCAGGGCTGTCACATGGGGAGCATGCAGGCTGCTATGTGACCCAGCATATATGACAGCATAGGTCCGCTGAGGAGGGCTGAGGTGCAGGCAGGAGCAGGCCCTGCAAGGGTAGTACACAGGGCAGTGAATAGGGGCTGCTAGGGCCACTGTATATAGGCCCTGCAGGTGGTGGCAGCAAAGAACTGGCATTCTGCAGTCTGGGGCAGCCAGTCGGGTGCAGCTGTCTGGGTCTGCAGAAGTGGGTCGGTCCCACAGACGGGATCAATCAGCACCTGCCATGTGGCAGGCTTTTCGGCAGGGGAAGATCTGCCACTGACTGGGTTGGCCCCACATCAGTTTGCTGGTCTGCCTATTCCTAGGGCATTCCAAACCTATAAAAGGGCCCCTGGAGGGGCAGTCTATCAGTCTTTTGTACCTCAGTGTTTGGCTGCAGTTCCAGCAGCTGGGAGGTCCAGAAATTCACTTAGTGCCTCACACATTGGCTACAGTTCCAGTAGCAAGGATTAGCCTTTTGCCTCATCATTGGCTACACATAGGAGCAGCAAGGAGGTCAAGGATTGGGATACCAACAATACGTCACCACTGGTTGCAGGCAGAAGCTCTGATTGCACATAGGAGCAGCAAGGAAGTCTGTAGAAGGGGCATCTACTCAGCCCAGTGAAGCTCCATAGGGGCATGCATGCTGAGAGTTTTGGCGGTGCTAGGAGGAGGTAGGAGAGCAGTTTTGCGTGGTGCGAGGGGTCCACATCTAGGTAGCACCATAGTTGCTAGATGGTGGCACACGGTGCACACCTTTGTACAAGCTTTTGTCCATCTTTGGAACAATACTGTGGTTCATTAACTGTCGGCATCTATCTATATTCACTTGTATGAACAATAAAGGATTGAGATTTGAGTTATCACTACCTGATTTCTGGACTACCTTTACACAATCTTATGCTGCGGGAGTGTTGGCTACAGCAGACAAACTCTGTCTCTATTTCTAACAGTATCTACCTTTATATATATTGTATTTTTGGCTGTACATCTAAGTTCTCTTTCAGGTCTGTGTTGCTCTCTTTCTGGAAGTGTCTTGTAATCCCAAGGTAAAATCTTACGCTCTGCAAGGTGAGTTGGCTATAGCGAGCAACTACCCTATGTTTTTAAACATAGATGATGGTATTAAAGCTGGTGAGATTGAAGATGGTGACGTTTTGTTAGAAATCAACCAACAGAGGGTACACACAGCGGAAGACTGATAGAATAGCCCAGGAGCTCACACAGTGTGTCTGGGGTGTGGAATCACAAGCTTCTTTAACTTATGTGCATCACATAGATGTAATAGGCAATGATCCAGCCAGCTATAGAAACCACCAAAAGAATATACCGTCCAAAACTATGGACATGATACAAAAGAGAGATCCAAAGTCCTACGAGAGCGTGGTCCTTTGATCTTACCACAAGGTACTTCTACTATCTGCCGTATATCTCTAGAACACTGACCCCGCATGCTCCACCTCGAGCGTATGTAGACTCTTTGTCTCGATCCCTTCCACCTTGCTGTCCGGAAGCCGGCCTAGGTGGGCAGCACCTTAACTAGGTCTACAGCTCTACAGCCCACTTGTCTTCTCCTGGATAGAGGCCCACAGGTGGCTGATCTGCTGCTCCTGCTCCCTGAACTGCTGCTCAAAGTGATGATTTGTGAGGGCCTGGAGGCCCTCCTTTTATAGGCCTAAAGGCCTGCTGTAAAAACCGACCAGACAGCCTCATCCTGGCCGACCAGACTGGCTGACCAGTCTGTTAGCTGGCGGACCTGGTTGGCTGGTCCAACCAGCCCTATATAAGGGCCTTTGCCAGGCCCTTTTGGGCTGCTGGCTTTGTCCCTGTCTGCACCTTCTGTCAGGCCTGATGCAGGCCCCGAGCCTGCCCATATACTCTGCCAGCAGCCCGCCACGCAGGCGCCTCCAGCCTGCTCATCTGCTGCCTGCAGTTCCACCTCCTGTTCAAGGCTATTCCAGCCCTTAGATCCCATGCTGCTGCTCTGTACTCACAGCTCCAAAGCTCCGTACTGTTGCAGTTCCGTTCGTGGCAGATCTGTGTAGATCCAGGCTTCCAAAGCCCCTCCAACCTTCCAGGTATCTTCTAAGGTGTGCTACCCACATGGCAGCCCATGTGCTGCCTATGTGGCAGCCGCTCATCTCCTTGTTGCTTTCTTGTGAGGTGCTTCCCAAGTTGTAGCCCCCTCTCCATGACTTCTTCTTTGGGGATGCTGCCCACATGGCATCCAATTAGATGCCCATGTGGCAGCCCTAGCCCTAGGTCCACCTCCCCCACGCTCTCCTCTTTTGGGGGCTTACAGATGGGGAGGTGACCATTCCAACACCCCCTCTCATCGACACATCTTCATCCGATGCCAACACGTCGATGACGGTGCTCCAGTAACTCCCTTGTCGTAGTCCTCGGGAACATTTTGATGTAGAAATCTTGTCTTGGCTTTTTATCCAGTGGTTGCTGCTCCTTTCCACTTACGCACATCATCCCGGTACGGAGGTCCATCTCTGGTAGCACCTCCGGGCACACTTTTGAGTTATGTTCCCGCCTTCGAACTTGAGCAATCCAGATGCCAGGATCTTTCAGTTGTTCCCCTTATAATCAGTGAACAACTTGGAGTCTTCGAGGCACCATGCTCTAAGGGTTGTTTCAACCCTTCCTTCCTTTGGCAAGGTGCGCAACAAATGAATATCTTCAGATAACCTGGACCATGAACTCTCACTGAGCTCTCAAGTAGTTACTCTTCTTGCTTTTGTGTCTGAGATTTGAAGAAGCACCCACACTTCCCCTTCTGCCTTCGAAGAATGCCCATTCCTTCCAATCTCGCATTACCTGAGACAGTTGAAGAGAAGATTCTCTCCACAGCATGCTACAAAGGGCTCAAATTAAGAACATCAAGTACATACCATATCGTCGTACTGCTTGTGTGCTTGCTTTGAAAGCAAACCATGCATCTCATCGAGGCACATATCAAAAACTTGTGTAATTAAGAACATCAAGTACATATCAGATTGTCGTACTGCTTGTGTGCTTGCTCTGAAAGCAAACCATCCACCTCATCGAGGCACATATCAAAAACTTGTGTAATTCTGTACTGTCCCCTTCGGAAGTACAGCAACCATCTGAACATGAAACCCTAGGGCACTCCATGGAATCCATCCTCATGTCGGTATCAAGAGTCACGCACTTGGAAGATACCAAGCACTCCATGTTGTCCTTCACCTTCACAAAGGTTTCTGACTCCTCGTCGACCCACATCTCAATGTCAGACATCATCACTGTGGTTTCTAGGTCGGCATATTTGACCTTAGTAACACACGGAGATGTCACCAAGAATAGCTCTTCGATTACCACATTAGCTTTGGCTTTTGTGTCACCCTCTGAATTTGAGTCGAACTCCTTGTTTTTTTGATCCGCCTTCTTCTTTCTGCAATCCTTTGCAAAATGGCCTTGCGTGTCACAATAGAAGCACTTCTTCGTCGTCTTGGAAGTGTCCTCGTCATCAGAGTCATCCTTCTTGGACTTGCCACCGTTAGGCATGCCCTTCCCTTTGCCAGCGTAATCCTTCGCCAGCAAGGCCTTGTCATCTTTGTCATTGTTGGAGAGCTTCTCCTTGTAGCAACTCCTCAAAAGTCAGAGGTTTAGTCCTCTGTCTTGTTGTCACGGTCGTAACGAAGCTTTTGAAACTTTGTGGTAGCCTCCCCAGTACCATCAAGGCCAACTGGCACGAGTCCACCTTTTGACCAACCGATGGTAGTTGGTCCCTTATCACCTCGACCTTCGTCAAGTAGTCATGTACTGAATCTCCCTCATCCATATCCAGGTTGTAGAGTTGATGCTGAAGAAGCAAGATCTGGGATGTGTTATCTGTCTCGTACAGATACTTCAGAATGGCCCACGCCTCTACTTACGTCTCGGCCATCTGATGTTGGGAAGTACAGAGTCCGCCGTAGTCCCTATGATCAATGCTATCACGTGGGCATCTCTATCTTCCCAAGCTTCGAGCTCCTCTCCATCTACTGGTATGAGTATCCTCCCCTTGTTGTCCACCATATCCTCCGGCTTCACCTCCACTCTTGTTGTCAATTTCCACGGCTTCGGAGCCGCTAAATGACTCCGGATCTTCACCTTCCAGCTTGGGTAATTTGTCCCATCTAGTTTCCCGGACTCTCCAAAGTTAGGGATGGGGAAAGAAAGAAATCTAGGGGAGGAGGAAGGGAGAGAAGGGGCTGAAGATGGTTCTGAGATCGACATCTTTGTTGCTAAACCACACAGCACAGTCGAACAAACTCAACCTTGTGTAGACCAGAACTCTGTATGCACCTGACTGAACCTGTGTCATCCTCCTTCTTGCAAGGGCACTATCCTCCAGTCGATTCCCAAGAGCTTTTGAATCAGGGTCGTCCTCTAGCAAGGTCCCTGCCTTCAGGCTCCCACTCCTGTGAGCCTTCTACTTGGGTTCTTATACCATGTTAGAAATCAACCAACGGAGGACTGATAGAATAGCCCAGGAGCTCACACAGTGTGTGTTGGGTGTGCAATCACAAACTGCTTTAACTTATGTGCATCACATAGATGTGCAGACCAGTAAATAGACAATGATCCAGCCAGATATAGAAACCACCAAAAGAATATATTTCCATCCAAAGCTATGGACAATATACAAAAGAGAGAGATCCAAAGTCCCACCAGAGTGTGGTCCTTTGATCTTACCACAAGGTACTTCTACTATCTGCCGTATATCTCTAGAACACTAAGCCTGCATGCTCCACCTCGAGCGTATGTAGACTCTTCGTCCCGATCCCTTCCACCTTGCTGTCCGGAAGCCAGCCTAGGTGGGCAGCACGTGAGCTAGGTCTGCAGCTCTACAGCCCACTTGTCTTCTCCTGGATAGAGGCCCACAGGTGGCTGATCTGCTGCTCCTGCTCCTCCCTGAACTGCTGCTCCAAGTGATGATTTGTGAGGGCCTGGAGGCCCTCCTTTTATAGGCCCAAAGGCCTGCTGTAAAAACCGACCAGCCAGCCTCATCCTGGCCGACCAGTCTGCTTGCTGGCCGACCTGGTTGGCTGGTCCAACCAGCCCTATATAAGGGCCTCTGCCAGGCCCTTTTGGGCTGCTGGCTTTATCCTTATCTGCGCCTTCTGTCAGGCCTGATGCAGGCCCCAAGCCTGCCGATATACTCTGCCAGACCGCCTGCCACGGAGGCGCCTCCAGCCTGCTCATCTGCTGCCTGCGGTTCCGCCTCCTGTTCAAGGCTATTCCAGCCCTTAGATCCCACGCCGCTGGTTTGTACTCACAGCTCCAAAGCTCCGTACTGTTGCAGGTCCTTCGTGGCAGATCCGTGTAGATTCAGGCTTCCAAAGCCCCTCCCACCTTCTAGGTATCTTCTGAGGTGTGCTACCCACATGGTGTTAGAATTATAGATATAATTCAGCAGTGACCAATGTAATTTAATAAGCTAGTTAGGGGCACTTTTCCCTCTTTAAGAGGTTTTCCCCCCTAACCGCAGTTAGTTCACTAACTATGGTTAGTGACTACTAAGGTTTTGTCACTAGGACAAAACCTTATCTCTAACTCTTTCAGTTGTACACTTTCACACTCTTCTATTGCAACTAAGCTCTCAAGCTTTCATCTCTCAAGCTCACTCTCTCTTGCTCTCTCTCTCTTTCCCCAAACTCACATTTGGTATTAGAGCAGATCGTGCTCTTGGACCTGCTCTCAGCCCCCGGACTCTAGCGCTCCCTTTGCTGGCCATACCTTCTATCTGCTGCAGCTCTTCATCCCGTACCTGCTCGCATATGCCATAAGTGCTGCGTCCGTACCAATCTGTACCTGCACGTACCATCGCTTCTCATTTGTACCTTCCGTTGGCAGTTCGTCCGTACTGCCGTACGCCCATTTCTCGAAGCTTGTTGGGTAGCTGTTGCTCCGTACAACTCGTGTTGCAGGCGTCTGTACAGGTCTGTTACACGTCAGACTCCTGTTCGCTACCTTCCCGTACCTGCCCGTACGATGGGTGTCCGTAGATCGTACAATCGACTGGCCGTTGGTACATGTCGTACGGCACTCCTGCGTCATATTCCGTACAGCAGATCTTAAGCCGTACAGCCCGTCGCTAGACTGCACGGTTCGCCGTACAATTTCGTACGGTTCGTTGTTGCCAGCCGTACACTTGCGTCGACCGTACTGGTCCTGCGTCATTTTCATCGTTAGTTCATCAGGCGTCGTACTAATCCGTACAACCTTAGTACCTTCCGTACTTTTTTGCGTGCAGCCCATCCGTACAGGTGTTGTACCCACCGTTCATGTCCGTACAGTTGCATTTGGCCTTCTGAGTAGGTTTCATTCTTGCAGGCATTCTTGCAGTTGGTCGTCTGGCAGACATTTCTTTGCAGGAAGCCATTATTTGGTAGAGCAGTTTTTTGGGCAGATTTGAACATATTATTTGAATTGGGCATTTTGCAAAATTTGGGGCTTTTCTTGGATTTGCCCCAATTTCAACTCAATTTCACCTTAACATTTGGGGCTTTTGCAATTACACTGCGATTTCGCAGTGAAATTTGGGGCTTTTGCAGATAGAGAGCAATTTGTGCAACATTTGGGACTTTCAGACCATTTGCTCCTTTCTGGTTGCAATTTCAAGCCACAAATTGGGGCTTTTGTGTTGGGAGAGCAATTTTGGAGTTTTCAGTTCATACTGCCTTTCTTGAAGTGTTTTGCAGCACTTTTGGCAGATTCTAGAGAGTTTTGATGCTTGGACAGATTTCTGACAGTGCAAGTGCAGAAATCTGAGTTGCATTTACAGCCAGTGCTTGGCTGTGTTTTTTGGGAGTTGTGCATTTCATTCCCAGTAAGGGAATTCAGTTTTGTATCCTGCTTAAATCTCTTTCTCAGATATGGCCCAACAAAATCAGAATGACTTCCAGTTCGGTGGTCTTTCACAGGAAGACAAGTTGGATGGTACCAACTACTCCCTCTGGAGTTTTATGGTACGCAATATTCTGATTTCTCGCAATTTATGGGATTATGTGAATGGGGGTGAGATCCGACGCAGGTATGGCACCTAGTACCCCTCCTCAGCAAGGAGGTGGAAGAGGTCGTGCACAGGGTGCAGCTGTAGAACAAGTTGTTGGTGCAGCTATAGCCACTACTCCAGAGCAGAAGAGATGGGATTCACGGGATGCCTTAGCTTTGTCATGCATCTCTCTTTCAGTGAAAAGATTTATCATTCCGCATATCTGGTCGTGTAAGACCTCGAAGGCAACGTGGGATATCTTAGAAAGCATGTATGCAGCCCCGAATGATGCAAGGGTATCTTTCTTGAAAAGAGAGTTAAGTAATACACATATGGAAGAGGGTGACTCCATGTCAGTCCACCTCACAAAGCTACAGCATCTCAGAGAGCATAGATGAGATTATTTTTGATTCAGAGATGATTACTACCACTCTGAATTCTCTTCCTGAGTCTTATCTCAGCTTTCATACCTTGTTGAACTTATCATTGAGGGGGGGTGCAAATCCTCTCACTTTTCATGAATTGATAGGACTTCTGCTTCAGGAAGAGCAGACCAGAAAAAACTTGGCTTCACGTGCAGGTGAACAAGCTATGCTCTCAAAGTTTTAAGTCAAAAACAAAGGGACAGGCAAAGACATCAGTAAATCAGCCTTCCAGTGGGTCAGGACAGTCTTCACAAAAGGCTAAAAATGATGCAAGTAAGCCCAAGAAGAAGGGTTTTTGTCATTACTACAAAAAGCCAGGTCATCACATTGCAGAATGCAGGAAAAGGCTTGCAAAAGAGAAGAAAAACAGCTCCGGTATGGCTGTTTCAGATTCAGCTCCTCATGCATCTGACAGTGGGGATGCTGCAGCCAACTTTGTTGGACAGGATTATGCCTTTTTATCTTGCATTTCAGATTCTAGGCTGGCTGCTCCAGATGCTCGGGATAGTACAGCCACTTGTAATGATGATACATATGCATTTTTGACTTGCAGTTATGACTCTTCTACGGATGCATCTGCTTTCAGTGTCAATGAAACACTGAACACTTGGTATTTTGACAGCGGTGCATCCAAGCATATCACCTCTAGGAAGTGTGTTTTTACTTCCTTGCATCCACCTCTTGTTTCTAAGAAAGTCACTTGTGTCAATAACTCGTCATATTCAGTACGTGGCACAGGAGAAGTTGAGCTTACTGCCATTGATGGCTCAGTTTTCGATTTCAGGTCATCTTTGAGGATGACAAATGTGCTGTCCGAGACAGGGAAAATGATTATGCCTTAAGATAATCTGGTACTCTGCTGCTTGGGATTTTTCAGCTTGATCTTTTTGAGAAAAGAGCAGCCCATGCTCTTGCAGTTTCTACCCCTACTGCTGCCATGCAAAATGCATAATTATGGCATGCCCGATATGGCCACATGCATTACAACAGCTTGATAACACTTCAGAAGCACTTTATGGTTGATGCATTGCCACCTCTTGAGATACCTCCTCCACATACCTGTGAAGGGTGCATTTTAGGCAAGATGCATAGATTCCCCTTCAAAAAGGATGGTTCAGTTAAAGCTGTCCACAAAAACAGCTTATACACAGTGATGTCTATGGTTCCATGAGGACTCCATCATTGGGTGGTCATTTCTACTTTGTTACCTTTATTGATGATTACTCCAATTTCACTTGGGTCTTTGGGCTGAAGCGCAAATCAGAAGTGTTCATGGTGTTTAAACACTTTTCAGTCATGGTTGAAAATGAAACCGGACTCAAGATACAGACATTGCGCACAGATAGAGGTGGGGAATACTTGTCTGCAGATTTTAATGCTTTTCTGAAAGGCAAGGGTATTGTGTATTAGTTCACAGTGAGGCTGACCTGTCAGCAAAATGGCAAAGCTGAGAGGAAAAATAGAACTCTTGTCACCACAATGTAAATATCCTAAGTCAAAGTACAGTTGACCATTTATTTGATCATAATTAAAGAGTTTTTATATGTGTTAATTACGGTCAAAGAGTTATTTTAATGGTCAAAGTATTGACTCCAGTCAAGTAAATCTGACTGTGGTCAGAGAGTGTTGACTTCGGTCAACAAGACTTGGCATGCGCCAAGAGGGTTAACCCCGGTTAACCAAGATGTGCCAACTCCGGTTGGAGAGACTTGGCTATAATTAAGGCGCCTTGACCCTTGGTCAAAGCTCTTTAATTATAATCGAGAGTGTTGGCACCGGTCAACCAGAGAAAATATATATATATTTATTTGTATATATATATTTGTTTAGATGTGCACATGTGTTCAGTGGGGACGCCCACCGTGACTAGGATTAGTCCACAGTGTGTTATTTGCATGCAAAGCGCTAACAATTAATGGGTACCATGGTGGTGCGCTTTAATTAATTGTTGCAGATACTAGGAAGGATTATTTTTCCTAAGCGAAATGGGAGCCTGACAAGCATCTAGGAAGCGGTTCGTGTGACCGAGAGTTTTGAAGACTCCAGAATGGCCCTTTAGTGGCTTGTAATAGGTTTTAGTCTAAATTTCAGACAAGTGGCATGTTGCCAATTTGAATGGGGCTTGAAGCTCTTGTAAAAGAAGGAATTCTTTTCACGTTTTAGAGATAGAGATTTACAAGACAGCTCTATGCTGAACGTCTGTAACAGTTTTTCTGCTATGAATAAAGACCTTTGGGGGGGTCCAGCCCGACAAATTGTCCTGGGCCCTAGTGTATGTTGAGTGAGAGGGAGTGAGGGAGAGCTTTGGATAATGTAATTCCGTCGTTGACGTGAAGAGATAGCTGTTTTTCCACTCTCAGTCTGGTTTTAACTCTTATGGAGATGGACAGATGTATGCTGAAAAGCAAACACATGCCTCACAAATTCTGGCTTGAAGGTCTGATGTGTGCCAACTACATTTTAAATCGGGCTCCCACTAAGGCTTTGAAAACAAAAACTCCCCATGAGGTTTGGAATGGGAGAAAGCCTTCAGTGGATCATTTCCGAGTCTTTGGATGCCTTGCATATGCTCATGTGCGAGTTGAATTTAGGCACAAGTTGTCAGATAAGGCAATTAAGTGCATATTTGTTGGGTACAGTGCAGAAAGCAAGGGGTACCGTCTCTACAATCTTGCTACACGCAAGATCATTGTCAGTAGAGATGTGATATTTGCAGAAAATTCAGCTCACACTTAGGCTGAATTTCATATGCCTTCTTTTTCAGAGGATGTCTTTGAGGGGTTGCTACCCGTTGCCTTGGGTTCCCTTGCTGATATTTCTGATGCAAATCAGAATTTACAGCCACCTCCCGATGCTTCAGTTCAACCACAGGATGTCTTGCCACCTCCACAGGCAGTGGAACAGGTGGTGCAGCAAGAAATTGCAGACATACAAGCAGCAAAAACAGTCCCAAACTGGCTGTTACAGACTCTCATGGAGAGTAAGATTGATGCTGCATTACCTGGCAGGACTCGCAGTGCAGCAAGGCTCATGGAAGGTGCTAATTCAGTGGAATCAGCATATGTAGGTACTCTTCTTGATGAAGAGGAGCCTGCAACATTCGAAGAAGCAAACGACAATGTGCATTGGATGAATGCCATGCACGATGAGTTGCAGTCCATTGAAAAAAATCAGACTTGGGATGTTGTAGACTTGCCACCAGGTAAACATGCCATTGGCACACGATGGGTTTTCAAGGTCAAACGGAAGCCAGATGGCTCCATTGACAGATACAAGGCAAGGCTGGTTGCTAAAGGCTATGCTCAGAAAAAGGGCATAGATTATGAGGAGACATTTGCTCCTACATCCCGGATGACCACCATCCGATCTGTTATTGCAATGGCTGCACATTTTGAGTGGAATGTTCATCAGTTGGACATAAAAACAGCCTTCTTAAATGGAGACTTGCTGGAAGAGGTGTATGTCAAACAACGTCCAAGCTTTGAAATTACAGCAAATGCACTTCAGGTATGCAAGCTAAACAAAGCTTTGTATGGGCTGAAACAGGCCCCTCGTGCATGGTATGCCAAGATTCATGCCTTTTTGACCAGCAAGGGGCTGCACAATAGTCCTACTGAGAGCACCCTCTACATCAAGATGGATGGGGGGGAAATTTTAGTCATCCTTCTTTATGTCGATGACTTACTGCTCACAGGGTCCAATGAAGATAAAATTGCAGATTTCAAAGCTGATTTGTAGACCACCTTTGACATGTCAAATTTGGGGCTGCTTCACTTTTATTTGGGGATCCAGTTCTCTCAAGAGAGACGTGGCACTGTTATGTCTCAGTCCAAGTATGTGCAGAAACTCTTGGACAAATTTAACATGCATGATTGTAAGCCCATAGCCACTTCCATGGAGCCGGGGCTGAAACTCACAATGCATGATACAGGAGAATCAGTTGATGCCACATCTTATAGTCAGGCTGTTGGATGCCTCATATATCTCTGCAACACTAGACCTGATATTCAGTTTGCAGTATCTCAGGTGAGTAGGTATATGCACAGCCCAAAAACGATGCATTGGCAGGTAGTTAAGCGCATCTTCCGTTATTTGCAGGGCACGAAGTCTTTTGGCTTGTTATTTCCCAGGGGGGGTGACTTGCAGATGCATGGCTATAGTGATTCAGATTGGGCTGGTGATTATGACACTAGGCAGTCCACTAGTGGCAATTGTTTCTTTTTGGGTAAATCTTGCATTTCTTGGCTGAGCAAGAAACAATCTACAATGGCTACCTCATCATGTGAAGCTGAGTACAAGGCAGCTTTCACAGCAACAGTTGAATGTGTTTGGCTGCGACATCTATTTGCTGATCTTCATCTGTCTTTGGAGGGTCCTTCTCCAATTCTCACTGATAGTCAGAGTGCCATTGCAGTGGCAAAGAATCGAGTGTTTCATGCTCGCACGAAGCACATTGAGGTTCACTATCACTACGTCAGAGAGAAGTTGCATGCAGGAGAGATCAGTATGATCGTTGTCTCCACACATGACAACGTTGCAGATATTTTCACCAAAGCATTACCACGTGAAAAGTTTGAGGCATTTCACAGTGTCTTGAACTTATATCTGTTTGGTGATTGATCAGCCTTGTACATGACATTGGCACTGCAGGGGGGTGTTAGAATTATAGATATAATTCAGCAGTGACCAATGTAATTTAATAAGCTAGTTAGGGACACTTTTCCTTCTTCAAGAGGTTTTTTCCCCTAACCGCAGTTAGTTCACTAACTATGGTTAGTGACTACTAAGGTTTTGTCACTAGGACAAAACCTTATCTCTAAGTGTTTCAGTTGTACACTTTCACACTCTTCTATTGTAACTAAGCTCTCAAGCTTTCATCTGTCAAGCTCACTCTCTCTTGCTCTCTCTCTCTCTCTCTCTCTCTCCCCAAACTCTCACACATGGCAGCTCATGTGCTGCCTATGTGGCAGCCCCTCCTCTCCTTGTTGCTTTCTTGTGAGGTGTTGTCCAAGTGGCAGCTCCCTCTCTATGACTTCTTCTCTGGGGATGCTGCCCACATGGCATCCAATCAGATGCCCATGTGGTAGTCCTAGCGTTAGGTCCACTCCCCCCACGCTCTCCTCATTTGGGGGCTTATAGATGGGGAGGTGTCCATTCCAACACCTTCTCCAAGCTGAAGTGTCGTGTACTTACCTAGAAGGAACTTCCTCTTTCAAGCGTGTTTGTTTGGCTTTTAGTCAGTGCAGCATTCTCCTTTAGGTCATCTATACCCTTTCCATGTTGATCAGCTCATTCATACTAAACTTTAGTGAGGCTGGAAAATTGGATGGAACGAATTATCCAATCTAGAAAGTAAAGTTTACATCCAATCTGGTAGCAAGAGAGATACGGGAGGTGATGGAAGGAATGGCTTTGAAACCTGTAGACGTGGTGAATGCCATAGGGAAGGTCATAATTCCAATAGATCTAGATAAGGTGAAGGATTGAAAACTAAGTGATGCAGTCACTGTCTTCATGATAATCTGGACGTTGTGATACGCCATATCTAATTGGCGGATATATCACAGCAAGCATGGGAGATCTTAAAGGATCTCTATGAGACCAAGAATATAGTGAATATCATCACACTCCAAAATTAGTTGTTTACCCTAACAATGGGGAAATAGTCAGCACTGACTTAACATAGTGAAGATTCTAGATGTTTGTAGTTAGTCAAAAGTTGGACAATAATTAATAGGTGAGGATGATGCCACTTCCTTCCTCATAAGGATGATAGTTGGGATGACTGTGATCATGCTCAAGCTATTCCCAATCATTAGGTAGTTCTTTCACCAATACTTGGTTGACTGTGACTTCATTCCATTATAAGATATTTATACAAGTTGGAGAGATTCTCTCTCTGCATGTAGGAATTGTAAGACTTTCTCTCTCTACATGTAGAACTTGCATCTAGGAATCATATGTAGAATTTGCATGTAGAACATGCATGTAGGAATCTGATGATCAGTAAGCTTTCAGGCAGCTATCAAGGGTGATGACTCTCACAGTTGGAGAATGAACGAAGCCATTGATTACTCTTGAAGAACTTGGCCTATTGGTTCTCGAGATGGATCAAATGAAGCTGTATGATAAAGTGGATAATAACGATCAAGCTTTTGTGGCCAAGAGCAAGTCTAGCAAAGGAAAGCAACAATAAAGAAAGAAGGATTCCAAGTAGACAAGGACTCCACAAAAGATGAAGGCAAGAAAAAGAAGTTAAGAAAGTGCTTTTACTGTGACAAGCCAAGATACCTTGCGAAGGATTGCAGGAGGAAGATGGTTGATCAAGCAAAGGAGGATTAGTCAAACTCAACCGAATCATATAATACATCAAACGTAGTAGTCGTTCAACTTCTCTTAGCCGTTGCTCCACCAGCATCCTTGAGGTGAGGTTTGCAGACCCACATGTGATGGTGTTCATGTAGGACATTGTGGAATGGATCATGAACTTGGGCTTTGTTCTTAAACATGGAGATGTTGCTCAAAGCATAGAACCTAGGAATGAGCCAGTACCATTGGCAAAAATGAAGGTGGGCACTTTGAGCTCACCATGGGTAGTTTAGAACACTGAAGTGCACGATGGTCGATGGTGCTTTTGGGAGGTATGTGCTATCAATTTATTTTTTTTGGAGGCTTGAGCAGTTTGCTTTGGGGTAATTGTCTATCACTAGTTCTCAGCTGTTAGGAGAATGGAGGGTGAAAGCCTTCCGTATGGACAGAGGGGGAGATCTTATTATGGAGGCATTCAGTGCCTTTTACAAGATTCCCTTAGAGGTTGATGATGTTGGAGTTACAATAAGGATTGAACAAGTGAAGCAAAAAGAGAGTTTATTCAAGAGAGACATGCCCAATATATAGGTTCCAGTTACATCCAATAGTGACATCACATATGAGCTCACTAGAGCATCTAGATCCACAAATCTTCAATCAGTTCCATGATTCTCTCAATCACAACCCACACACCTAGATTCACTCAATCACACCTACTGACACCTATCCAGGCACACCATGTGTTCACACACTCACAACCTCAGACCTTAGGACTCCAGATCCCATTATATCAATTTGTCCTTCATTCCCCCCCACAAATTGATGACCTCAATCCTAGCAGTAGTTCATGGGAAACTTCATGGCTTGCCCACCTCTAGTGGCAACACACATGATCCACAACTTGGTGCTCACTCTAGCTGCATCAGTGGTAGACTCATTTGGGCATCCTCATCCCAACATGATCTCACTCTGACTTTGGTTTGTTGGTTTACAATTGGGGGATAGACAATGACTATGCATGGGAATATCCTTAGATCCAACAAGGTAACACATAAGACTAACAATAATTTGAGGGGGACATCCCAAGGCAGAGAACCCTTCTTGACCACACATGCAAAAATTCTAAATTGAAGATGCGGGAAAATACCCCCCTTTGATGGCATATCTTGTCTTTTTCCTTCTTCTCTCCCAAGCTACCATTCATATCCATTGGAAATCATCGTGCAAGTCATGATATATTTGTCCTTCATGTAAGCTCTTGTCATGGTCAATCGACACTAGTCAACTAGTCAACAAGATAGTATGACTCGAAATCCACTTTAAACTATCATAACCTCAATCCTCAACATAAAAGGTGAAAAATGCATTCAACTGAACTGAAAAAGAAATCTCTGAATCTCTGATTTGTACTTTAACTCCTCAAGCATCACCTTAGCATTTAGTGTAGCATCAAACTTCAAAAATAGTCTAGAAATGCTTGTAGAAAACAGAGGAACCTTGGAGGATTGCTACCTCACTCCACAAAGAATCAAGCAGAGGGAATTTGCTGCGCAATAAAAGGTACTTGGAAGTAGAAGACTCAGTGCAAGTCTCAGACCAAATGAAGCGTCACACCTCTAGGGGAAGCAGCATCTTCTCCACCTCCAAAAACATGTCTTCTTCAAAACCCGGCTGGTTTTTCTTTAGTTTCTTCTCATTCCCTTGACCATTTGCCCTCAAAATTCACCAGCAGGTAGCCCATAGGGTCGCCTAAGTGCACCTCAAACCATTTTTGAAATGGTGGCTCCAGCAAGCTAAATTTGAAGAAATGGCGCAGAATGGAGCGAATCTCAGCACGGGCTGTAGAGGCAATATTCCTTCAATTCCTCTCAAGTGGAAGTGCGCCTTAGCTAGGGGAATATATACCTGAAAGGGCTGGAACAATGGTTCAGAGATGAAAGAGAACAAGCACTTGGAAATTTCGTGGGAAGAAGAGGAAGAAAAGCTTCAAAAACTTCATGGTGAAGAAGATGATGACATGGCACTCAATGAGGTCTCAAGGAGAGTGAACCAAGGCTCTGATACCACATGTTGGAGTTGCAAGAAGGATTGAGCAAGTGAAGCAAAAAGAGAGTTTATTCAAGAGAGACATGCCCAATATATAGGCTCCAGTTACATCCAATAGTGACATCACATATGAGCTCACTAGAGGATCTAGATCCACAAATCTCTCAATCAGTGCCATGATTCTCTCAATCACAACCCACACACCTAGATTCACTCAATCACACCTACTAACACCTATCTAGGCACACCATGTGTTCACACACTCACAACCTTAGACCTTAGGACTCTAGATCCCATTACATCAATTTGTCCTTCAGATGATGCAGACTTTTGAGAGTTTGGGCCTCTGTCCATAAGGTGATTGGGAGGCTTCACCACAATTACCCAATTGCAATATGCTTGGAAGAACCAAGTGGTGAACTAGTTAAAACTTTTCAGGTGGAGATTGGTGATCCAAAGGATCAAAGGAGCATGCCTATAGCTGCTGGAGGTCAAGTGGATAAGTTTACAGATGGTGTTAGTTCATACACGGGTAGAAATAGACGCGGGAGACTGGGTGCTTTGCAGCATTTGGAATGTTCTCAACTTATGAGGGGAACAACTGCATGGATCTGTTCTTGGTACTTGGGTTGAGTGACATGTTCGTTATCTTCGGGGCCAGAAATGGTCGGTGTTGCAGGTTTGGAACGTGCATGGAGTTGCGGAGTCATGGACCCGAATTCAGAGACACCTTTGACTTGTTCCAGAGAATTTCACCAAGGGAGCAGATGGAGCAACTGTATCGACATAGGTGTGGGCCCACTGTGCATTGGCAAGAGGGGGTGTTGGAATATGAGGGTCAGCTCCCCACTTGTGAGCACTTATATGACAAGTATGGGGGAGGATGCCGTACAATATTGGGTGGGAAATAGGGGGTTGGTTTAGAGCTTCCATGTGGGCAATAGATTCGCTGCCACATGGGCAGTTTATACAACAGGTTGGTCAGTTGGGGGGGTCTATCGCTGTACAATGAGCCCCAATTGGGGTTCCATTATCAAAGAATTTCAGTCTACAGAGCATCTTCCGGACTGGAGCAGAAGCCAATCCAGTGATCAGTATAGTAGAGCAGTTCTTGCAGGAGCAGAAGTCACAGAAATCGAGCACACCTAGGTGCATATCTGCAGCCTGTAGGAGAGCATGAGAAGGTGCATAGGAGGGAGCTCTGTCAGGAGGGAACCCTAGAGCAGAACTTTGCAGGATTGCTCTACCTTTGAGAAGATATTGAAACCTACATAGAGGCACATGTCAAAAGACAAGTCATCCACAGAGGGTGCAAGAATGGGAGCTGGATTTGGTACCTTATCTCATTGGCTGTTTACTGAAGCTGTTGGTACATCTGTTGGCAGTTTGTACTCGGTATGTACCTTTATATATAGTCCATTTTGGCTGTACCTCTAAGTTCTCTTTTGGATCTGTGTCACTCTCTTTATAGTTCAGTAAGCACACACAGTTGAGTTGTGTCTGTCTTGAAGTGTCTCGGGGTATATCTTCCACTGCAAGGGACTTGACCTATAGCAAGCAACTACCCTATGTTTTCTAACAATATATGTGACAAACTTTAACTGCAAAATATGCAGCATTTTGTCTGAAACTAAGATTCATGGTTTTTTAGTAACTGAAATTAATGCTGTTTCTGAAAATGTCTTTCGGAAGGAAGCTCAATATTCATATGTTTTGAATGTAATATGTCTCGTCTTTCTAGAACATCAGGAGTAGCAGTAGTGTCCCCATCTCATTTTAAATCTTTTATGCCATGCTTCTTAGGTGCTTTGCTGGGTAGAAGCAGAGAGTCAATTGGAGCATTTCAAAGAGCGTCTTGCTGAGATTTACTATGAAAAGTTGTCCAAGGTAAGTATTTGTTATGATTCTAGCAGTTTACTTCTCCATGTGTATCTCATGCTGATACCATCTCTGACTTAGGTACGGGCTCCAACGGAGGGACTGAAGGAATGGCTGGAGGCATTGCAGACGGCTGGGGTTCCTTGTGCGGTTGCATCGTCATTAGATCGGTTTAACCTTCTTGCTGCACTTCAGAGAATGGGGCTTTACAAATATTTCCAGGTTTGTCTGAGCCCTTTGTGGGTTCAATGTAAAGATCCTTTTTGTATAACTTGGTAGTTCTTGTATCCTAATGTCTGGCTTGTAATGGTGCAGGCTGTTATTACTCAAGAAGATGGAATGGAATCTATGGCTCACAGGTTTTTATCTGCTGCTGTGAAGGTGACATCCTCTGCTTCCTGCTGATTTTGGAATTATAAAATGGGTTTGTTTCACTATGTGATGTGAAATTCTGTTCAAAATTAGTCCTGTTGTCTGCCTATCTAGGTCTCAACTTTGTGTCAATAGTATATAATTTTGGTTTTGATGCCCCTTTTTAATTGTATGTTGTAGCTTGATCGTCCGCCATCCAAGTGTGTAGTTTTTGAAGATGATCCAAGGGGTATAGCAGCCGCTCATAATTGCTCTATGAAAGCTGTGGCCTTGATTGGATCTCATCCTGCGTAAGTGGTTTATGTTCAAGTATCACCAACCTTGTCATTGCTAAGGAGCTGACTTTGTGTGTGCGCCCATGCATGTGTGCAGTGTGCCTGGAAACACAGTCTATCCGATCGGGCCAGAGCACCCTGTCCCCGTGTGAGTCATGCCTGGGCTGCATGTGTCATAGTGAAAAGGGGTCCTGTGAAGGCTGCTCCCAAATACGTGTAGGGACCGCACTATCTCCACTAGCTCGGCTCGATAAGTGAAACTAAGTTGTCGGATTACTGCATGTGAGGTGTTGAAGACCATAACATTGGTCTTCCCAAGGTTGACTGTCAGGTTTCTCTTTCTACAGAACACCTCTAGGACCTCTAAGTGTCTGTCAGGTCATGGAGGGGTGGTGTGTTTGTGATGTGTGCACGTGTGTGTTTATGTGAAGCTAATGCATAGGCGCATTGTTGCATGACCACAAATTACTCTTCAAAGCATAAACGTTTAGAAATGAACATTTGTAATTCCCCCTATCTCCCTTCTTTGCCCATCCCCTTCCCATCTGTTCTCTTCCAAATTTGGTCTGTGCGTGCATTGAACAAAAGAACTTGTGTGCATATGCGTATCGAAGCATGCGCATGCATGTGCCCGTGGGCCCTACATGTTCCCATTTGCTTTCAAATAACAGACGATCTTATAACAGATGATTGTTCTGTTTAGGTATGAGTTGACACAAGCAGACCTGGCTGTGAGTAGCTTTAGTGAACTTTCTGTCATCAATCTGCGTCGGCTATTTGCAAACCGAGGTGCAGAGTTCATGGACTTGCAGAAACAGCCTGCCGAAAAAACCCCTCCCAGAAGAAGGATAACAACAGACACAATGCCCATGCCCTGAAATCATCTCATCTGCAATTTTTCAATCCTTAATTGAATGATAACCTTCATCAACCTTGCCTTGCCATTTCAGATACTGAGGCTGTCGATAAATACATCAAGCAATTTTAAGCATCCATGCAAATTACCAGGTGTACATGAAACTGAAAGATGGCGCAAGGAGAAGTTGATATTCATGCCAGGATCACCCGGGTGAAACTGAGTATCTGGCCTGTAGACAGTAGCATCAACCTCTGTAATGTGGACTCGTCAAGTTGTGAGGGAGTCGGTTAGTGCTTTTGTTAGAGCAACAACCTGTTGTACAAAGATTGAACATTAAGGTAGCTCTGGAATGCTTTTGTGAATATAGGTCTTAGGAGCAGCACTGCAGAAAACTTCTGGTAAATAGATCAATGTGACCTTGTATCATTCTTTGAATTGCCATTGACTAGGGTTTAAAAAGTTCTGTGGACATGGTGGTTGCGTCGACAATCTGGATTGTGGTAAAAATTTTGACCATGCATTGTGCCTTTGGTGTGTTTCACTTACACTAAGTTGTGTGCATTTGTAAGGGAGCAAAGCTAATAGCTGTTGAATGTGAGAACTTTTGATCATTCCAATTTATAATGATGGATGCTCTCTTCATGACGAGTGACGGGGGTTGGGTGTCGAAGCTTGGAATCTGATAATGTAGGATGCTAATGCGATTCGAATATGCCATGTGTCTTGTCTTTGTTGCTGTGTAATGCATTGTACCATCAGGTCCTGAATGTGTTGCACTACCATTTTTGCATAGAGTATGATATAGGCCTTTATTTAAATCACAGTGGGAAGCTAATCGCTTTCGTTCTAGGCTGTGAGTTAAAGGAGTATAGCTTCACTATTTTCTTGATGTCGGATATCCTAAAGTCAGCTCTCGATTGTAGGACTTTATTTAAATCACAGCGGGGAGCTAACCGCTTTTGTTCTAGACTGTGAGTTAAACGAGTACACCTTCACTAATTTCTTGATGTAAACTCAATATGAGTGTTGTGGCGATGTTAAAACTGGAAGGCTAGAATCTAACGTATGTAAGATTGCCTCACAATCAAACCAACTCCCATTATTACTCCGGTGACTCGTGAGGTCTAGTTTTGGCTTTATAGTTTGAGGACCAAGACACCAAGGTGTAGGTGGACATCAAGGATGCAAAGGAGATTGGACACTTATTGCGAGCAAACACAAAAAGGATGAAATTTTGCGGCTTATGCTTGGAGATATTGTTGAAGGTAGTATCATCCACTTGAAGCCTCATCTTTATCTTGAGTTGCTTCCTTATGATGACATGTAGAATTATGCCAAGGGAACTAGGTGGTGCCATTGTACTAATGAGGAGAGAAGAATTGTAAGAAGGTTAATTGCAACTGGTAAACATATCATCTCCAATTCTTAGTCATGAATCCAGTCGTTGAGAGCACTTATGGATGGGTCACTCCAATGAGTATTGCAATCCATGTTGTTTTTGATTGACTAATAACTAACACGAGGCAAAACACCATGTAAGATTGTCTTTGAATGAAGACACTCCAGAAGTGAAGAACGAGAAGGAATTGTGACAAAAGAGCTAGTTGTGACAAAACACAAGCAGAGTAGTATTGTCAACGAACAAAATACAAGGAGAGTCCTATCGTTAATGAGGTTCGTTATAAATAAAGCCTATTGATACTTGGCGACGAGCAAAATGCAACAAGACATTTGAAGAAATCGAAGTAGCCGAAGTAAGAATAGAAGAAAGAGGGGAAAGAAAAGGAATGGAACTAAACATTAAGAGCGGATACAAAACATTGATAGGTTGCAAAGCAGGGTGGGCACGTGATTGAGACTCCTAATGCAACTAAGGTCTTCACTAAAGAACTTCAACGAAATTACAGGCGAGAATTAGATACCCAAGAAAGTTATAAATGGGCATAATTTTGGGAAGGCCATGGATTACAGATTAGGTGCACTATGCTCTAACTCACATAACAAAAGGAAAAGATTTAGTGTACATGAACTCCCATATAATTTTTTTCTTAGCAATGCCTACCGCTCTTTCCACCCTACACTTAGGTTATTTAATGTAATTGATTTCATTAAAGGTAACCTTAAAAGGGAATTACTTTTTCCAGTCGGACCCATAATGTTAAGCACCGAGTGGTCTTGACTTAAACTTTTGTGGTTTTTTCATGCAAAATGGTTTCTTTCATGAATCCAAAGTTCCTTCTTTAAAAGTTAATGTACATTAACAATAGATTCCTCTTTTCAAGGCCTTTCAAACGAGCACCCATGTTGCATAGTTTTGAGTTTATCTTGACCATGAAAATTTGTAAACAAGAATCTTGCTTAAAGTTGCATCCCCATTCCTCATCCTTGACCGTTAAATTTTTACATTCCAACAACTCTCTTTTCATAGAAGTCCTTAAAAGCACCTCTTTTGGGAGGGTTGAATTTACAAGGCTTTTCAATAAGCTGTTGAGGGATTTAAGTTGACTCTCTAAATGCCAATGGGAATGCACATTTATGTGAGCACTCCATTAACAACCTTAATGATGCTGTGTGGAAATAGGCCCTTAACAAGTCAAGACATACATAATCCTTAATGCGTATTTTTGACACCAATGATTCATAGAGGGATGAACATCCACAAAAGACTCTAGGTCATTATTGAGCCGACTCTGGACACTCAAGGAGCTCAGTCTAAGCTAGGCTATTGTACTCCAGTTGATAACTTGTATCCCAAATTCAAAGGTATCCAACCTAGATCTTGAAATCTGGTGGTGGGGATAGAAAGTTATAAACCCTTACCTAGAGGAATTTTCTAGTGAATAAAGAGGCTTATAGTGGGAGAGATCCAAGAATGTAATTGGTCATACAAATATGCACCAGTTGTAACGTCTCATGAAACTCTTATGTAATCACATCTAAGTACATCATGCCACATATACATACACATTTGAAAACATCCAACATGTTACTCATGCATTGAACTTTTCTAATATGCCAAAATATAAGGGAATTTGATGATTATTGGGGATCCTTCCATGGTTAGTAGCCACGTATCGACTATAGATTGTAAAGGTTTTTCCCTCGTTGGCATGTGGTCATTCTTCCAGGAACATGTCTAAGACAACATCCCCAAAACTAGTCAATTCCTCACATCCTCATATGAAAGGCGCTCGGATATAGTAGTGAGGTGCTGGTAGCTAAGCAATCCTCTATGGTGGATGTGCTAGCTAAGGACGCCACATGGACTCTAGGTCACAAACAAGATGGAGGACAGAGGGGATGTCATGAGCTCTAGCATGGATAGTGGATAGCTCCCTATTGAGTGGTGCTATGAGCTCCCTATTGAGGGGCTCTATGAGCTCTTAGATGGGTACTCCTCCATCCATGGTGAAGGGGGGGAAGGCAAATAGGGGTGGAAAAATGAGACAAGGGATGGACAAGAAGGGATGAAAATATAAAGAATGGGGGATGAGAAAAAGAGAGTAGAGGGAGTAGGAGGGCAGGGGGAAGAGAAAAAGAGAGTAGGGGGTGTAGGAGGGGAAGGGGAAGAGGAATGAGAAAAGGGGAGAAGAGGGAGGAGGGGAGGGGTAAGATCCAGGATATGGCGGAGAAGGGGAATGCAAGAGTAGAAGGGGAGGGGCCAAGGTAGAGAGCGGGATATGGGGGAGGAGGGGAACGGGGAGGGCAGGGGGGAGAGGGTGGGATATGAAGGAGGATGGTAAGGGGAAGGGGGGTTAGAGGAGATGAAAAGGAGAAGGAGGTGGGTTGGGGGGGGGGGGGGGGGGGGGAGGGGGCTAGAGTAGATGAAAAGGAGGGGGGAGGAGTAGATGAAAAGGAGGAGGAGGAGGGGTTGGAGGAGGTATGACAAGGGGGCGGTTAAGATCAAATGCTAAGAATGGGGTATGAAATGCTAGAGGAGGAGTGGTGGTTACAATGTAGGCATTAAATGCTAGTGGTAGGACATTCACATCAAAGCATGGAGGCTTGGGAGAACCCCTCCCCCCAAAAGTGAGACCTTATGAAGGGAAAGGCACCATGTATGATGGTAATATCTCTCTCCATTCTCATTCACCTATATCATGACCATGGTAGGTCACCCCTAGACTTGCCACCTTGCAGAGGTATTTTGCATGTAACATCATTCAAGTTGGGTAAATTTGCCACATTCTCATGCAATGTAGGAAGCCTTCCACTACCTTGATCGAGGTATTACCCTGCAAGCATTTGCTATGTAGGATTCTATGTGTCCCATGTGGGATGGGTTCATGCCACATGAAATACCTCAATCAAGGTCTTAGGTAAGAGCCACTTGATGCTACCAAGTAGGATACCTCAAAGCCATAAGCTTAATAGTTTTTTTAAAAAAGAGAGAGGTTAATAGTTGTTAATAATATTAGTAATAGCCATGAGATTAGATATAGGTATAAAAGGATTACTTGATAGTTGTTAATAGGATTACTTTAGATTAGTAGAGAGACGCTATGGCTATAACTTATTAGTAAAAGCCATGAGATTAGTTATACTTGTAAAAGGATTATCTGATAGTTGTTAATAGGATACTTTATAGTTGTTAATACAATTACTTTAGATTAGTAAAGCTACGTTATGGTTCTTAATATGTTAGCAAGATTGGTTGGGATCAATATTAGCCATGTAGTATTAAAGTTTGTAAGACTAGTTAGTTAATAGCCGCATAGTACTCAGGTTAGTAAGATTAGTATTTGCCACGTAGTAGTAAGGTTAGTAAGATTAGTAGGATTGGTTGGGATTAGTAATAGCCACATAATAGTTACGTTAGTAAGATTAATTAGGATTAGTAATAGCCATGTAGTAGTAAGGTTAGTAAAATTAGTATGTGAACATACCTTGATTGAGGTAATAACACCCATGTAGGAAGCTTCATAGATCAATTGAGGTTTGTATTTCATAGATCAATTGAGGTTTGTATATCTTTGTCAATCTTCGAGTAGTATTAGTTGTGTGTCGCATGGTATTAGCTAGTGCATTGCAGTGTAGTATTAGTAAAATTAGTCACATAGTTAGTAGGATTAGTCACGTAGCATTAGTAGTTTGTAGGAGTAGTCATGTAGTTAGTAGGATTAGTAAGATTAATCGCGTACATAGTAGGATTAGTGGCGTAGTTAGTAGAATTCGTCACATATTATTAGTAGTTAGTAGGATTAGGCATGTAGTTAGTAGGATGAGTAAGATTAATCACATAGTTAGTAGGATTAGCCATGTTATTAGTTGTGTGCCATGTAGTATTAGTCTTAGTATGTCCCCCCAATAAAGGGATTATTCATGAGTATATTAGCTGCATACCTCGGTTCAGGTAGTATAAGTTGCTTAATGTTTCGCTCACATGTTTGTAGAATTAGTCAAGTATTAGCTGCCCCTGCATTAGTACTTAGTAGGATTAGTTGTAGTTAGTAGGATTAGTTGAGCATTAGTCACCCTTGCATTAGTAGTTAGTAGGGTTAGTCGTAGATAGTAGGATTAATCATGTACTTAGCAGGATTAGCTGCGCCTCCGTGTAGTATGAGTCACATGCTGCGTAGTATTAGGCTACTATGTCCCTCCATTAAAGAGATTGTTCAGAAACATATTAGTTGCATACCTTGATCAAGGTAGTATTCGCCACCCAAAGTTTTTCTCAAATTTTAGCAGGATTAGGCATGTGCTAGCTGCCTCACATACCTCGATTGAGGGAAGAGTTGCCATGTTCGATAGCCTTGGATGCATACCTTGATCAAGGTAAGAGATGCCATGTTCGATAGCCTTGATCGCATGGGATGAAGCCACATAACTCTACAACCACCTTTTTGAATAGCCTTCACTTCTTGTAAAAATCCACGATGTAGGATATGCATGGTACCTCAATCGAGGTAAAATCACCACATAGGATAGCCGTGCTTTACCATGTAAAATAGCCACATAGCTCGATAGCTATGTAATAGCCACCATGTAGGATAGCCATCTAGCTTGATAGCCATGCTCTTTTTGCCACGTGTAATACCTGTATGTGTTGACTAGCTTGTGCCATGTATGATGGTTCTAGATGCGAGATGCGTAGAAATCTTGATGACAAGCTTGTGCCATGTGAGATAGCTCAATAGAGGCAATAGTCATGTAGGATAGCCTGATGCTAGGTTGGATAGATCGATGCCATGAGAAATTGCCATGTTTAGACACTTTGTGCCACATGGACTACCTCGATTCAAGTTTTGGACATGTAAGGTTTGCCACGTATGATAACATCTAATAAATTCGTGAACAAGTAGACCATCAATGTAGGATTCTCTCCACCACCTAGATCGAGTTTTTCTTGCCATGTAGGATTGTTGAAATATGGTGACCTTGGTATTTGATAATTAGACTATGCCATGTAGACTTTTTGGAAAGCAATGTATGATTTGTAATACTTCAATCATGATAGCAAAATGCAGTAGAGTGCCACACAAAATCCTCGAATCTATAAGAGGTGCCATGTTTCACCTCATTGATTAAAATACCTCGATCGAGGTATAGCTGCCCACTACTGGATTTTCCTTTTCTTTGTATCGCCTTGAGACTAACCAAAATGTGTATCCTTAGTGTGCAACCACCCTTCTCAATGATAATGTAATCTTCCTCAAGGCCTGCATCTCAAAACATCTCATCCTTTGTTAAGAGTCATAGATGAAGCTCAAGAAATAGTCTCAAGGCTTTTTTTCCCACAGTGATGAAGAAGCTCTACTACTACATGATTGCTGCAACTCAGACTTAAGCCTAATGAAGTGGAGATTATTCTCTAACAAATTGAAAACTATATTAGCATACTCTACAAGATCAACATATTCGTGTCCTAACCCTCTTATGTATATCAACAACATTTTAGCATTTTACCAGCCCCTCTTGTGTATGTCTTTAACTTGGTGATTTTCCAATCCCTCTTATGGAGCACAAGTAAATGAGTTGAATACTTGCCATGTCTAATGCATCAATGCTGTGTGCACAAAATCATCCATTTGTGATTTCCACAACACAATCTCACTTTGTTTCAACCTAGAGTGTCAATGAGTTTCACATCAATCCATCAATGATTCTTTTGTGGATAGTGATGCCCTTGCTGCTCCAAGTGCCAATTCATATAAAAAACCTAAATACACATAAAGAAAGCTTAATTATACCACCAATAAAAATGGTTATACAAGTAGTATATTTATATATATCATAGGAAAACACATGTTTACTTACTAGGCACATAATCTCGTAAAAAGTTGCCAATCATCATAAATATTAATGTGATTATGGGTTTTGTAAACGTGATTACCATTTATGATCATGTGATTACATCAACACATGATCACGACATGCTAGAAAACCATGATAAAATCAATTGTTGAACAATTTGATGTCAATAACTATACTATGACAACTAATTAGCACTTACACCTCGATATATATCACTTATAGTAGCTAACACTTACAAAAACTCTCTACGACTTATAACTAGCACTTATACCTCTATATATAATCAACAGTAGTGCTGTTACTAACAACAACATGCTAGCAGCAACACTATAATCATGTGCATTGGTAATAAGCACACTAAAATCAATTGTGTTATGAACAACTCTATTCTTAAAAACTCTACCATGATTGCTAATTTAGCACTTACACCTTTGTATTATATCACAAACTTACAACAACTAAGAGTAATACAATTCATCATAGTAACTATGTTGATGTTTGTCTTTGAATACATTAATTGGATGGCGTTATGCTCATTCCATAGTGTATCCCATTCTTGTATCTTCGCTTCACTAAGATCATTGACAACTAATGGTCTTTTAGTACACATGTCCCTAAAACATATGTGAACATTGCCAATTTTAGATTCAATCAAAATAAATGCATCCAACTCCCAATCCACCATTCTAGCAAGCTCATGGGTATGGGCTTCCTATTATAACATCATCTTCAATAACACCTGCATAACCTTTATCTTAAACTTACGTAACCTATTTGTGCTTTCTATGATGGTCTCCAACTCTCTCTCTAGCAAGCTATTGATTTGATCTAATAGTTTCTCTCAAAGCGCCGATTAATGTGCTCATTTTGCATTGAGAGAATGCATCTTGCACTTAGTGCAAGCCTAAAATTTCATCTTGTAGAAAACACAGTGTGGAAGTTTGAGAATTGGATACAATATTTGTATATACAAAATCCATGTGTAAGTGCAACATGTGGTGTATAAGATATAGTGCATGAAAAACCCAAAAAAGGAAAAAAATCACCTCCGTCCTCGAGAGATTCCAAGGACCTCACCTTAGGAGTAGTCCCATCTATCTCTTGTGGCTTGTGAGCATAGGGACCAAGGACTACTCCGGGGGCCAAGCCCAGGCATGGGGGTAATGATAGGAGAGGAGGATACGTTTCAAATCAAAAGTGGTTAAAATTGAACTGGCAAGGTGCTCATATAGAAGTGGTGGTATTAGTACCACCAATAGTAATAATAGTAGTAGAGACACTACCAATGATAAAGGGACATCTATTGATGGGTAAGCTATCAATATTGGGTAATATTAATTTTATCATAGGGTGAATTCACACCGAATTTTATGACTACAATTGGCATGACATAGTGGCTACAATGATTTAGTGGAATAGGTAGTTCACTATGACTAAAATTGGAGCCTTTTGCCTTTACATATATTCTCTATTCCCAAAAAAAATTCTCCCTTTTACTTAAAAAATATAATGCCTTATCAACAAGCTTCAGCCTCATGGATATAAACAAATCAAAAATCTTGTCTCTCGAACCCATTGCTTTCCAAGATAAGGGAATTTTCTTTATCTCCGTCCTCCAAGCTTGAAGTGGTGCTTCCTTCCCCCAATGTGAAGTGGTGGTTGTAGTATGGCTTCCCAAAGGTGGGATTTACAGAAGCTCCTTGTGGAGAAACTGACATCTTGAAAGAAAAGAATGTTGCACAAGCCAATTCCTTTGCATCTATAGACAAATGAGTTCTAGGCATAAACTCTAGGATTTTTATATATTTCTATATATTGATTACTTTGCATCTGTATCCAAATGAGTTTTAGCTATGCACTCCAGACTTTTTTGCTACTTTATATCAATTCCTTTGCATCTAAGCCAAACAAGTTTAAGTGCACAACTTTTCTACCCCTCTTTGTCTCTTTTAAGACATCTCCAGTGGGATGCCTTCTTTGATGAGTTTTATGAATGGTAATGACTACAATTTATTGTTCAACTTTGAGTATAATGGATTATGTGGATGATGTGTATCCTTCATCCTAGGTGACTAGAAATACAAAAAACAAGATTATACATTTTGTGTAGGTCGATAAGATTCAAGTCTGTGTCCAAGTTAATAATCAATAAACATTCAAGCCTATAGATAATGTGTATCCTTCATCTTGGTGACTAGAAAGACAAAAAGAGGATTATACATTTTGTGTAGGTTAACAAGATTCAAGTATGTGTCCAAGTTAATAATTAGTAAACATTCAATATTTCACATTACTAGTAACATTACAACAAATGTTACATATCAAAGGGCATGACATTATATATGATGGCTTCATGTATCTTGTGTGAAAGACAAAATAAGTTTGAGGCACCTTCAATAGGATTCATGGGAAACTTGATTGCTCTCCAACCAGATGTGAGTACACAAAAGCAATTGGTTTACAATCAAGTAGTGTGTACTTGTCTTCCTCTACTTCAGCATAGTAATATCCCTGAAGAACATAGGATCCTTTTGAAATAAAGTTGCTCCATACATCCTTTCAATATAAAGTTGCCCCATCCACCCTTTTGAGCTCTGATTTCAACTCGTTTACCACCTTGCATTTGAGAATATAAAAATTTGGGGCTTTTTCTTCATCCTCCTCTAGGATAACTACAAAACTATCTCCAATAGAGATATCATCACTCAACAAATCATAACAATATTCATAAAAAAGCCTAGCGAATTCTCATCATCATTTCGCTAATCTCATCAGATGAGTGCTCTTCTACTTCTTTGCCACCCTCTATATCCTACAAGGGGATGAGAATGTGGTACTCTTGACTCTCCACATGTGTTGGACTTGTGTGTCACATCCACTGTTCTTGCATGCAGCAATAATAGAAGCATGATATCATCTTGGTTTTGATTACATGTGTCAAGTATAAAATACCCACTAATACAATGCAATAGTGGAAATTTTTGCAATCCAAGATATGACTCCCTTGTACATCACTTTCTTTGATCTCCCAAAATATTCTCTTGATCTCCCATCTTTGGGATCAGTACTTTTCCTTTTCTTCTTATTCCCATTTCTATTAGTGCTAGCTTCAATGTCTTCAAATAGTCCATCACAAGGTTTCCCTATTGATCAACAACCCTCTCAATGGCTTCTCTAGCAAATTTGTGCTTCACAAATTAGATTAAAAATTTTGTAGTATAGTCCCCTAATGAGAGCCATAACTGTCACCTTTTTATTCTTGCTAGCTCCGCTTTTTCTAGCTCGATTGCCTGCATGGCCGCCTTAGTTTCCACCAATAGCATGGCCATTGATGGGTCCTTGGACGTGAGCCCTCGACCCTAAGCCCCTGTATCTCTGCTAACCTGCTGACCGCCGTGTCGAGTACTGATGCGTAGATCTTGGACATAACATGCCCAATCATAATGGTCATTTAGTTTTTACAGGCTCATGGGATGTCTTGCCTTGTGAATGGGTGTGATGGTGTTAAGGGTCCACGTGTGTGGGGAGCCTAAGTAAGAGTAAGGTTACCCTAGATTAAAATACAATGTGCGAGATATATAATAGTGGAACATATATTTACTTCCAAACCCCCACTTGAGTTGCACTCTATGAAAGAGCAAAACAAAATAGCAAGTTATTCTCCACAACCCCTTGTAAACTATTTCATAATCTCGCAAATTAAAGAATGTGTTGGAAATCAAGCAAGACCATGGGGCTTGGGGAGTATTTACCACAGGGCTGGGTGAAGTGTTTATAGAGACTTACACTTTCTCTATTGTTGCAACCTCATGTGGGCACAATGGTAGTTGTCTTATGCCATGGTCATTGCATTTTTACATGACAGATTTGTGCGCATGGAAGGTAGATCCACATGGCCTTGCATACAATATGGAATCTCGAAGACCTATTACACTTTCCCATGCAAATTTCAAGGATCTACAGTAAGTGAGGTGTTCGGTTTGACCAACACATATGCCACTTGCACAGGAGCATGATGATTCATGGAGGCCAAACATTTTGTTGGTGCATTTAACCGACTACATCCTTTATATATGACATTTGAACATGTCTACTACAACAATAGGTACTTTTTCCCTTTAATTTATACACAAAGTGTGGCTTCAATTCTTGGAAGAGGCATTGCGAGCTTTGAATAGTTGGACGAACATCACAAAAACCTATTGAATAGTTAAATTTGCAATATCAATGGAGATATATATCAAGCTACGTTCACATAATGCAATGTAATAGAATTTTGTATAATACATAATAGACATGCGACCTTGTGCTCTTGACATAAGTACATAGAGCGTACTAAAAGTGCTAGAAAGTGGATCAAAAGTGTTTAGAAAGTGGTTAAAAATGGTTGAAAGTGCTAAAAAAGACACCAACTGTTTGAAAAGTGCATAAAACATACTAAATGTGCTCAAAAAAGCTCAAAGGATTAAAAGGCATTGCAAAGTGCTCAAATATCCTTGTCCTAAACATCATAACTCTCTCCTTGAATCTTCTTTGCATCCCCAAACATTGTAGCCATCATCGTTGTTGCAAAATTTTGCCATCCATTCTATGTTCAAGGAGTTTTTTTTATAGAGATCCTCACCACTTCTTTCTCCCCTTCTTATTTTGTGGAGATCTCCTTTACCTTCTTTTTGGGTGGAGTGGATTTCCAAGATAACTTCCTCTCACTCTCTCTCCTCTTGAATAGCTTCATAAGATAGGCACATCTAATCTATCCATGTGTTAGGAAATGGATGTTTACAAAATCTACACTTTGATGTTGCCTTCAGAAATATCCAAAAACAATACAAGTGCATAGGGTGAAAACAATGGGGCAATCGGATGTGGTAGTCATCTATGATGTAGCCATTGAATATTTTGCACTTTTCACCCTACCACATGTATGAAGGAAAAAATTTAGATTTTGTATATGCTATTGTGAGGATTTCTATCTGCTTCTCCTCGTTAGCAAGCTATTTTTTGATAGTTTTCTCCCTCAACTTGAAGGTGTGGATATTTTCTGTCAAGCTTATCTACTCTCTCCTCGTTTTAAAAATGGCTCCATTAGAATCCTATAGCTCTTTCCAAACCATTTTAAACTCTTTGAGTTTCTCTAAGTAGGCATTTTGCAAGAGGGTCACTATTCCCTCCAATTCAAAATATTGTGTGAACTAGTGCTTCAAGTTTTCGATAGCCCTAGCAAGCTCTTGTAGAGTCCCATGGTATTCTAGTCCTAGGGCATAGTACATTCCTATCAATATTTGGACGTTTCATCTCACTTAAGCTGCTCTCTACTCGATCTAAAGCTTGTGCATTTTCTATGGCTTTCAAGATTTCCTTCATGGAGCGACCCCCCCCTTTCGTGGAGTTGTTCCATATTTTTAATGCTAATGAATTTTTCCATATTGTAAATCCACTTGAAAACTCCTTCCTCTTCAATTTTTTGAACCTCAAGAGTTGTTGCCATGCAGTATGAGCACTCTTTGCCTCCATTCAAAGAACTTTAGCCATTTCTTAGGCACTTGATGTGCTCCTCTACTTGACTTCTCTACCTCTCTTCCATAGCCAACTTCTCAACTTCCTTTGCCTTGACCTAGGCCTCAATCGTTTGTAGCCATGCTTGCAATTCCCTTTTGTTTTCTTCCTTTGCCTTGGATTGTGCTCGCTCTGCCTTGGCTTCAACATCCTCCTTGAGATCTTGCAGGGATGTTGCTTGAATATTGTAGTCGGGTTTTCTTCCTTGGATTCCCCTTTCATTTGGATAAAAAACGTGCCCCATAAGGAGTGGATTAACAAATGGATTAAGAAATAAAAAGGTCTATATGAGGCCTATAGAGGGTTCCATTACTCCCATATGGGGACAAAAAGTACATCTCCCTAGGCCCTTGGTGGTCCCAAAAAGTGCATATCTCTCTCCCACTTTGAGGGTCCCCCCACTTACAAAAAGATTACTCTTTGTACACCCTTGAAAGTGGTCCCCATTCCCAAATAAATATCTCATGCTTACCACCCATCCCAAAAAATTTGAATTTTTTCAAAAGTGCCAAAAATGAATGAGAACCCTTCTAAACCTTCCCCCAAACCATGCCTATGTACCCAAATCACTTTCCAACCACTAAATCCTACTCCTTCTCACCATAATCATCTTCTAATACCTTTATCATGCATCTTCTAACCATAATTACTTTTCCTCTACTAAATCCAAATTTTTCTCACCATTTTGTTTTGCTATAATCTCAAACTTGTTTCCATTTTTCCTATTCTACCTTGTACCAATCTAAAATCTTTGCCCTTCCAACTTATAGTTGAAGAACCTATTTTGAGTTCCTCCCATGTCTCCATTGGAAGATTGCACCAACAAGCTATGAAAAAGAACCTTGCACATTGAAGTTGCACTAGAGTATGCTTGTCAATGTTGTGGCCACAAGATTGTTGATAAAGAAACATTAAATTAACTTAATAGCAAGGAGTAAGGCATGTCAACCTATGGAGTGTTGGTCAAATCTATTTAGTGGATCCCTTAATGGGTACTCCTCCTATGTTTGAAAATGTGACAATTTTGATTCAATACATACGAGATGGTCTACAGGGATTATTGGGTTATTGTAAACCAATTGATCATTCTAGTGCTAAAGCCCAATTTGCCAAGGTACACTTGTTGAGATGGAAGGAGAGATTAAAAGACTTGAAGGTACCATGCATAATCTCCATGAACAATGAACCCAAGAACAAAAAAAACTTTTTGATTTTGTCACAAGAGACAATTACAAGGTTAATTGACAAGAACAAATTGTTAAAAGCTACTTGGTCCCTACAACAAAAGCTTGCTACATTACCTAAGAGATTAGAAAGAAACCCTCTGGGTTACAAGCATAGGATCAAACTTGTGTAACCAATGGAGAGCTTGGCATATGGTGGAGCAAGGAAGCTTAGTGTGAAAGCTACATGGAATGTATCTTTTGCCTATTTTTTTAATGTGAAGCATTGCTTACAAATGATGTAGTTCTGTATTTTTTTAATGTTATTATGTTTTTTGCAATTTTTTAATGGAGGTCATTGGAAGAGATTCATCTAACAAACTTTATGCCATAAAGATTGTAGTGAAGGATAGAAAATCCATTTGTATTCGTAGAGATCCCTATTAGCATGCATTGTGACATGTAAGATTACAAGTTGTTGGAGCCAATTTAGAGAATACTCTAGACCCATAATAAATTGTCCATGCACGTGACACTGCTAGCATCTAATGGTCTTATAAACAAAGGATTTTTTACACATTGAACAAAGGAGCAAAGCAAGGACCTTTGAGCACACAAAGCATAACAACGTGTTTTTGGATGCACACAAGGTCCAAGCTACAATGGTACAATTTTACAACTTGAAAGCATGGGCAGGTGACATTTTTCTTGTTTATTTGTGCTACAATTTCGTAAAGGTCTTTTCTAATACTGTAAATCATATACTTTTTTAGATTGTGAAGAAAAGTTAGTGTTTGTTATCAAGTTGGTTGAATGTGAGGTTGTGAAAGGCAACAAGTTGAAGAGGGTTAGTATCAAATTGATGAAAAAATCCCTTGGACATACCAAAGAAAAGCAAGTTAAAGAAGATTTTAGTATTCAATGGGAAAGGCAAACTTGGTGGCTTGCCGAATTTGAGCTTCCTAAAGAGACACACTTGTTCTTGAAAGGGATATTTATAGATCTATGATTCCAAGTGTCATAGATTCCTAGAACAAAGGATAGCTTCACATTGAAGGATTTGGATTCTTCAAAGTTAAATGGTGCATGTAAAAAGATTTTAAAGTATCGAAGTGTATGTTTGGAATGGAATTAAGTGCAAATGTGACATATTTGTGCCTTTTTTGTACGCACTTACAACAAGTTCAAGTGAGTAATGGCATGAGCATAAGACAATGTAGAGTGAAAGGGAAAATTAAAAAAGAAAAAGTATTTGGGAATGGTGAAGGTTTGATGACTAACATAGTAGATGATGATGAACAAATGAAAGTACTAGAGCAATGGAGTGATGATTTACGATTATAATGTTGCACCAAACAGAGATGAAATTGATGAAAAATGGGATCCAATTTTTAACATCCCATTGCAAAGACTACATTCTTGTGTGTCGCATGCCTAGAATGCAACTTATTGATAAGCTTTACCTGCACATTGCATATGTATGGAACATGAAACTAGAAGAGAGAGTGGAATCATTTATTGCAAGGGTCAAACCTCTTCTCTTGAGCATGGGTCTACATAGAGGGAATATAAATCTATCCAAAGACACAAAACTCTTAGGAAAGTCAAAAAATCTTCCAAGTAAAGTGTCCATAATGGGCTCAAAGGTGCAAAGGTTTTTTCCCAATCATGGAAAAATTGATTAAATATGCATTAGAATTATTGCAAAGATTTATGTGAGTGTGCTACTAATTTGAAAATAATTATGAGTAATTGGAAACAGTTATATGAGTGCACCACTAATTTGAAAGTTGACCCTCATGTGAGAACCTTCAGAGTATGTGTTTGGAAAGCATTGGAAAACATGGTAGAGATATTGAGAAAGCCTTCATAGACGATAAGGACATGTAGCTATGTAAAATAATCACCTAAAAAAGTTCATTGAAGCCATGGTGTATGAACGGGGTGAATCACACATTGCTCATTTCATGGTATGTTTGGTCTTAACTTCTTTTAAAATCTAAATTGCATTATGTACCTTTCCTATGGATGCAGCATGTTCTTTAGGCTCATGGCCCTTGATTCTTCAACAATATGGTTCATTGAGTTTCGGGGGGGCCCAAGGGATGGAGAAATAGAGCTTGATATAATTTTTCCAAAAGTATGTGGCATGGAGATGGGGTTGATGGAAGTAATTCTCTTCATGAACTATTTGAGTGGTTCTATCGTGGTATAATTGGGTCCCCCTATGTAAGGGATAAAGATTTGCAAGTGGAGTTAGCCCAAGCAAGTCATTAAACTCAAATAAGTAAAAGGAGACATTCATGGAAATCTTTGCAAGCTTTCCAGTTACATAAAAGGTGGTTAGCAACCCGAACTTGTTTAGGAAAGCGTTAGATCACCAAACAAAATGTACATTGATATTAATACAATCCTCTTTGGAAATTTTATGGAGTAGTATTTTTAGGACATATTTAATTGATTGGCTCATTTTTTTAATGTTCTTTACTTGTGGACCCAACACTTAACATCATTCTCTTTTTACAACATGCACATTCAAGAAAATTTATTTGTTTGAAGCAATAAGGGGCTATAATTTTAAAAAATCTCAACATGGGGCTATAATTATCAAAAAGTTTTAAGCCAAAGTGGGAGGGGGGATTTGTAGTTATAAAAAAATTTTAAGCTGAAGGAGGGGGTCATAATTAGCTTTAAATAAATGAGCTTTGTACAATCTCATTATCTTAGTACCACAATACTTTCTCATGGCATTACATTCCTTATTACCATCAAATCTCCCATCCCTCATAGACCTAACATCACGCTTATGGCGAGAACAAAGCAAATTGGAAGACCAATTGATGTAAGGACAAGACTCCCAATCAAAATAGAAGTATATAGTAGGATGCTCGAAGAATGCCAAAAGAGGAGAGAGGAGAAGGAGGCAAAAACAAAACTTCTAATGAGGAAGACAAAGAAGATGAGCAAGAAGGGCAAGGGAAAGAAAATTCTCAGAGACAGTTAGAGGCAAGAGGAGAATCGAATACAAGATAAGAAGAATAGTCATTAAAAAAAAAAAGATTGGAGGAATGGGCCAAAGTGTAGGAAGAAGCAAGATAGCTAAGAATTCATATGGCTCAATAGGCAAGGCAATGACTATACTAGCAATAATTGCCATGATAATAACACTATAGATTTTCCATGAGCCAGACAAAGCGGTGGAAAATTTTGTGCCCCAATTGAAGAAGAAAGCAGGCCCTGGCAGAGGAGGAGGTGGAGGTGGAGGTGGTGGAGGTGGAGGACCTCCTAGATTAAGGCACCATAGAAAGCCAGGAATGAAGTCTCTTCCTGAGATCAAAAAGTATAAAAAGAGCATAGAGCTTCTAATTAAGAGAGCTCTATTTGCTTGATTAGTTGAAGAAATAATGCAAGAAAAAAAGGACAGACTCCCAATAGAATCAATCGCACTGGCTCCATACAAGAGGCATGCAAAATGGCTCTTGTATCCCTTCTTGAAGACACATGTGAGCAATCCATGCCAAGAGGGTTATGATCATGAGAAAAGACATGCAACTTACAAGCCAACCCATCCCTAAGGCCATAAACAAATTTGGTGACCAATCTCACGATTTTGGGTGGTTGTAATGCTTATGGACACCGATTCCAGTGGTTATTAATAATTTGTACAATTCAAAAGGTTATAAATATTTTTTAATACTTTTGAAAACCAAAGTTGCTGGCTGTAACTACTTTTGTATAATTTTGAAAATGGCAATATTGTTGAATTTTTAGTGATATATATTGTTTTGGGTAATTTTACAATGATTTTTTGGGTGATTTTCCAATAATTGGATCAATTTTTGTGGGAATGCCTAATGGCCATTATTGCATAAATTTCATTGGATCAAATGCCATTGTTTTTTTCTATTTGAAGCTCCATGGTGCCATGGAAAATTTCCTTAGGAAATTTGAGCACATTTTACCTTTTAGGGCCTATGTGCACGTAGGTGCAAAATAAGGCTAGACGATGTCATTGTTTAGCATTATTTTGCACCTGCACGCATATAGGCCCTAGAAGGACAAAATTTCCCAAATTTCTTTGGGGAATTGCCCATGGAACTATTGAGAGTGTATTTGCAAATTATTCTTATTCCCTAAAATGTTTTGGTCAAAATTGGCCACTTGGGAATAGCCCCAAAGTTGGCAAATTCTTTTGGGACAATCCTCTATGGTAGAAAGTGTATTTGCAACAAGATTAGGAAACTTTCCCACATTTGGGCACCAAAAATACCATAAATGGAATTTCCCCCCAAAAAGGGCATCAATACTCACATTTCTTTGATGTTTGCATTGATTTGGACCTCTATGGGGAAATGGCCCCAAAAAATTAAGTTAAAATTGGCCATTTTGGGCCCATGTGCCCAAAATGACCAATTTTGGCTTAATTTCTTTGGGGAAATGCTCCATGACAGAATTGGGAAGTCTATTTTTGAAAATATTAGTCATTTGGACTCTAAAAAGGGCATAGAACCAAAATGGCCAAATTTGGTGTAGTGATTTGGCCCTACTATAACATTTTCACCAAATAAATTTTGCTAAAAATGGCCAATTTGGGCTCATGTGCGTGTAGGCATGAAAATTGATCAAATGATGTTTTTGCATGTGGCGATTTTCACACCTAATGTTATTTGGCCAATTTTTATGCCTTCATGCACCTGGGCCCAAGGTAGTTTTTTTTTGCTAAATTTCCTTGGAGGAAATGTTCTAGGAAGTACAAATCACCAAAAACAAAGTCCTTAAAACTTTGATAGGTGGGAGAATGCCTATTGGTATCCTTTGTGGGATCCAAATGCCAATTTCTCCCTATTTCTTTGGGGCAAATGCTATCTGGCAACATGGGAGGCCTATTCACAAAAAAATTCAAAAATAGTAGAATTTGATATTGGGGACAAATGACTTACATAGAGCCACATGCTCTTCTATTTTGAAAATGTTTTAGGGCAAGTGCATTACATGTTTCCAAATAGCATGTTTGGACAATAAACAATAATTTCATAGTTTAGGAATTTTGAAAATGATGGGGCTATGACAGATTGCATAGTGAAATTATATAGGGCCCAGATGATGTACTTCTATTGATTTTTATATGAAGTTCTTGGCAAATCTATTATAAATCAATGACACATATAAAAAAAAAACCTTTAATTTGTTAAGCCACATAAAAATTGTTTACAATGAATGTAGATCATATAAATACAATTTGACCACAATCATATTTAATGGCACTAAAATTATCGTTGTCTTGGAAAAAAGAAAAGTATATACTAGATTTCAAATTTATATATACACTATAATGCCATTACAATATAATAACAATATACCTTGTTTGATACTCTTCATATTTCATTATAATATAATTTCATTTTACCCTATATCCTATAATATGGAAGGGTTTGCATTAGAACCTCTTTTGTCATACCTTCCTCCTCTTCTTTTTCCTCTTCTTCCTCTTCTGTCCCATGGAGGATGTTCCATCTGTTTCTTGGGGGACCAAGCCAACTCTAAGCCTATAAATGCTTCCAACTTTCATGAGTTTTCCTTTATCAAAGGTTTTGTTGGACCACTTTAGAGAAGTTTTGTTTTCTGCATTTGAATAGAGATTGTCCTCCAGCTCTCTTTTTTGCTCTGCATTTCTGTAGGAAGTACAACTAGCACCTCTTGTATGAATGGAGGTGAAGGTGCATCCTCCATCTCTAGAATAATTGCATAATACTCTATTTCTAAGGACACAAAACAGGTTCCTATAGGTCCCATTTGAAGATCTAACTCCACCTCTAATATTGTTATAATGATTTTGACTTAAGCATTTACATATTCTATGCTGCCTATGTCTAAAACTAGCATCAGTGTGTTGCAGCTTTCTATAAGGATATTGATAGGAACCCATTGTACTTTGTCTATGTCTAAATAACGGATCATGTAGGGTTTAAATTTTCATTGATATAATCTATTACCTCTTTGAAAATATTGATGTGCTTTTAGACTATCATCATCACGTGTATCTCACGATTAAAATTCTCATATAACTCCACCTCTCTACTCAACTAACAAGTAGAATCCATGGAGGTGTGGTATGTCTCAAGGGGTGTGGCCATTGGAGGTTTGTGGAAGTTGGTATGAGTTGGGATTGAAGAGGTTGTCTAGGAGATGATCCCAATAAAGGCTATCTTTAGCCCTAGGGCCTTTATATAGTTGACTCTAGACTCTTTAAAACACTCTTACAAGTCAAAGGTGATGTTTTATAGAATTTAGGTAATAAAAGATTGGGCAAATAAATATTTTAGTTTATTTCTAGGTAAATCTAGGAAGAAATTTTAAAATCTATCACCATGATTAGATGATATAAAGCATGATAATAACTTACCATGACACTTTTACAAAAAGCAATCAATATTTTAAAAGATTCAAAAAATAATATATCGACTGCATGAAATCCACAAATTGTGAACTTCAAAATCACTAAATTTATTATGTATAGACTCATTGTACAAATTCACAAATGACATCACACTTAAAAACTATTAAATTTATTCAATACCAATATGAATGGCCAGGGTAGAAGGACGCTATCAAAGATAGGAAGAGGAATACTAGGATGGAGGTTTCCATATACACCTAGCTTGGTAGTTAGAACATCATGTTGTTATAGTGTAATGAGAGTGCAATTAATAGCTTTGAAAAAGGTGATTAAAAATTAATCCTAAACCAAGGAAAATGTATTAAAACAAGTTTTAAAAAGCTAATAGCTTTAAAAAATTAATACTTTAAAACAAGTTTAAAAAAGTTAGTCCTAAACTAAGAAAAATATATTTCCTTGTGTGACCTTCATGCTGGTTCTTGGAGTTGTTTTAGTGTAAATTGCAGTTAATCCTAAACCAAAAAAATGTATTTCCTTGCAACCACCATGTTGGTTCTTGAATCCATTTTGGTACTACTTGCAGTTAATCCTAAAACTAAGGAAAATGTATTTTCTTGTGCACCAATTGTTTATGCCACGATTTCAACTAGCCATATTGCTACATTAGGAACGATGATAATAGTGTTACTTATATTATATTAAGGTTAAAACAAAAGAGACAAGGATAACAAATCAAGCATTGCTTAGTCTTATTGAGAAAAAGTTGAGAAAAAGAGATTACATCCAAAGATAGTTTATCACAACTTTGCAATTACTGATAGCCTCGTTGAGCAAAAGTTGAATAGAAGAGATTACATCCAAAGATAGCTTTTTCCATAATAGTATTATCTTAAAGTTGAAACAAAAGAGATTACAACTGGTGAGGATAACCACTTAGCCATTGATGAGAGCCTCATCGAGAAAAAGTTGAACAAAAGAGATTACATCCAAAGACAGTCTTGTACAACTCAATCATTGTGGAGAGCCTCATTGAGGCTTGTCGATAGCAACAATACATTATCATATTCACAGAGGACAACTTGCTGTGTCTGAATTTATAGGGAGCCAATAGAGAGGCCTAAGATTGTGCACAATTGCAAGCATCAAAACCAAGAACAACAACTATACGAGAAAACTCTGTCATAAAAATTCTTAGCCCTTGATCAACATCTCTAGAGTATCCATAGAACACAACTAGAAAGAGGCCATATGTGTGCATGCCATCCATGGAGATGTTTGGGGAGCCAGGGAATATGAGAACCATGTACAAGTGCGGGAATTTCTATTCTTGGTGAGTGCAACACTATGGCCTTGTACGAGAAAGCAAACATGAAGGGGATCATGCTAATAAAAGGGGGGACAAAATTGGATTTAGTAGGAGGAGGCATGGAGATGATGAAGACCAAAAAGGGATGAGGGTGTTGGGTGAGGAGTGGAGTGGATGAGAAGGGGAGGGGATGAGAGAATAAGAGCTGGAAGGAGGAAGTGTGGAGCAAAGTAGCCAAATATTAGAGCACGGGAGTGGATGAGAGTTGGGAGCATGGAGAAAAGTAGCCAAATAGCATTCTCCATGTTTGGGGCCACGATTAAATAGTAACAGAGGCACTCTACTTAATCATCTAAATAATAATGAGCCACCTTCAACCAACCAAAATTTGAGCACCATAGGTATTAGAGGATTAACTGCATGTGTGCAAGCCCAGTGGTGCCATACAAATAATTGTCAGCCATCTTTAATTAATCAAATTCAAGCTGCCAAATAATCACATGCCTGGATGCCTAGATAGTGCTTTATTTTGTAGGCTTCAAAGGCTTGCTTTGCCATGCCAAGCTTTATCAAAAGGCCTTAAAAATTCTTGGCTTCAAAATAAGGCCACCAAATCCAAAATTTATAAGGCTAGAGTAGAATTTGGCCTTCGAGGATGAGATAGCCCATCATTGTATCATCCAAATTTCTTACATATTGGTGTACCAAGGAAAATGTATTTCCTTGTGCAACCAAGGAAAATGCAATTGACGATATGGCCCTTGAGGAGTCCCCTTTAGGGGCAAGGGCCATATCGTCATGCCACTCAAATTAGGCCCCCCCAACAAGTCAAGAGTACTCTACTGTGAAAATCTTAAGGCCTTCGTCGATGTCTAGGGGGAACCCATACACCACAACCATAAAGAGGCCTGAGGTGAGCATGTCATCTAAGGTGGTGACATGTAGATATGGGGGGAATCAACCATGGGAACGAAGGGTGTCCATTGGTGCCATCATTTCTACTCCAACTGAGTGCAACAACACAATCACATTATATGAGAAGGCAGATGACATTGGGATCACAGTGCATTGAGGGGTGGTAGTAGGCATGGTGAAGATGAGTGGGTGAGAAACAAATGAGCAAGGGAGCAGAGGAGTGATGAGAGTTGGAGGAGGGAGCATGGAGCAAAGTAGAGCAAGGGCAAAAAAGAGCTAGAGGAGGGTGTGTGGAGCAAAGTAGCAGAGCAGGGGCAGATGAGAGCAAAGTAGTAAAATTTCAAATGCCATGGATCTTATATATTATAAAGTTTGAGCCACCATGGTGGTTGGAGCTTGGGGTTCCATCCATATTATTTATAGGCAACTGCGGTGGAATCTTAAACGCCACCCAAGATGGGATGGTAATCATGAAGAAAAGGCTCGATGGTGGGTGAGCAGGCCACTTTGGTGGCGGGAAATTGCTAGCCCGATGGAATCTTAGCCATGACAGACATGGCCAATGAGAGCCACCACCACCGGGTAGTAATTACCACCACAAAAGTAAATCATGAAGCCTAATCACCTCTAATCACTCATTACCATGCACTCTAGTACTCTACTAAGCATGCAAGCCCGGTGACTGGTAAATTATTGCACTCGTAGTAATCATGCATGCAAGCCCGATGGTGGTAATAGGCAAGTGAGTAATTGTGGGCCATTGCAGTGGCTGGTAATTAACTCTGCAAGCCCAGTGGTATCTTAGCCACCACAGACATGGCTGATGAGCCACCACCATCAGGCAAAAATCGCCACAAAAGTAAATCATGAAGTCTTATCAACTCTGATCACTCATTACCATGCACTCTAGTACTCTACTAGGCATGCAAGCCTGGTGACTGGTAATTGATTGCACTCGTAGTAATCATGCATGCAAGTCTGGTGATGGTAATTGGCAAGTGAGTAGTTGCGGGCCACTGTGGTGCCTGATAATTAATTTCTAGCCCAGTGGCATCTTAGCCGCCATAGATGTGGCTGATGAGAGCCACCACCACTGGGTAGTAATTATCACAAAAGTAAATCATGAAGCCTAATCACCTCTAATCACTCATTACCATGACTCTAGTACTCTACCGAGCATGCAAGCCCGATGACTGGTAATTTATTGCACTTGTAGTAATCATGCATGCAAGCCCGATGGTGGTAACTGGTAGGTGAGTAATTACGGGCCACTGTGGTGGTTGGTAATTAACTGCCAACCCATTGGAATCTTAACCGCCCACCACCACAGACGTGATTGGTTATCTTAGATGCAACCACTGATTGATGATAGAGGTAATTACCACAGATGTAAATCATGAAGCCTAATCACCTCTAATCACTCATTACCATGCAATGTAGTACTATCGCCACCTTGAATCAATCAAAATTCAGGCCAACCACCACAGTGGCTCTCACCTTGACTATTGCTTGTAGTTGGGCTAAAAATGTAAGCTTATGCTATTCCATTCCCTGAACTATTTCATCTTCTATCCCTCTTGATAGTTTCTTTCTCCCTTGCACTCGGACTACAAACTTAAGCCTCCACTATTCCATTTCCTTTACTATTTCATCTTCTATCCCTGTCAACTATTTCAATATCCATTGCACTCTTCCTACAACTTCTATCCCCTCTCATGATGGACCCTGCCTAGTGTGGGAGCTCCCCACACAATCTTTCCTCCCCCTCTATAGCACAGTGTGAGAGCCTCTCCTCCCTTGATCTTAAAATCATGACATTTGGTAGCTCCTCACTCACTCTTCAAAAGCCCAATTTGGATGCTCTCAGTAACTTCACTAGGTTGATATAGGAGGTGAACATGAAGAAGGGATAAATAGTCTATCAAGGTCAGAAGATTACCATCACTAAAAGCGTGATTGAAAATGTGCTAGGTATTCCTGGAGGCAATTTGCAAGCACACTTCTTTGAGAAGTAGTGGGCGAGATAGGATATTCTAGATATATACCCCAAAGCTCAAATTAGTAAAGATGGTAGAGCCAAGCTTTCTAGCTTGCCAAAAGACCTCCAAGATGTGCTAAAGAAGACAATGCACTTCTTTCCTGATATGAGAGGAACCGTGAAGGTCTTGGCAGGTTCAAGCAACAGTAGAGAAACTAAAAGGAAGTGATGTATCTTTCTCAAGGGCAATCTCTAAGAGCGTGATAACCAACCTGAAGAATTGCATGGATGGAAAATCCAAATTGTCATCTCACTTTGCTAGAGTTGCAATGCACCTAATGACATCTACCCTCAAAGGGATTTTTGAGCAATACGATAAGAAGATGTCTCAAAAGGTGACTTTTCTAACAAGAGAGAGCCACCGATGCAACAAAGGCATCACAACTTAAGAAAATTCTCATGGAGGGTGCAAAAAGCCAAGGTAGAGGAGGCAAAAGCGAGGGCCTTGTAGGCATAAGAGCAAGTTGAGGCCATTGCAAAAATGGTCGACATGGAAAGGCATAGAAGAGAAGAAGTAGAGAAGTGCATTAAGGAGCTCCGAGATAGGCTTGAAGAAGTTAGAAGTAATGGGGACATTGCAGACAAGGAGCTAGCAATGATGCAAAAAGAGCTTGAAAATCAGAGAGCCAAAAATGAGGGTCTTTATGAATAGCTCTGCAACATGCATAATGCGTTGAGCATTGAAAAAGACCAAATGATGGAGGAGCTAAAAAGGGAGAATGCAGAAACCAAAGTGGTGATGCAGGATATGCGAGAGCTTCAAGGCCAGGAAGGATGGGGTAGAGAGCAGTTGGGGTGGAGAAGACAATGAGGCATCTCTCTAGGCCAAGAAGGATGTAGAGAGTAGCCATGATGGAGCAAGTTGCAGCAACCACAATGGGGGTTGCTTTTTTGAAGCACTGTTGGAAGTTCAAAGAGTACGCTATCTGCAACAAGATTACAATAGGATTTGCACGAGCTTGTAGTGGCTTTTGAAAGTTTTGGAAAGCAGTCCGTCATTGTGAGAGATTTCCAAACTAGAGTGGAAGTTTTGGAAATGGCTCATGTTGACGTTTTTGAGCAATTTAAGTAGCTTGAACAGATGCTGAGGGATTTAGATGAAGCTGTTGCACAAAGTGAGCAAAGAGCGGAGGAGATGAAGGAGAACATCCATAGCCTTAGGTGAGGGAGGAAGTAATCAAGAAGCAACTTCATCATGTACAGAGCAAGACTATGGTATTGATGATCACAATAGTTAAATTGGATGCCTATGCTGCTATGCAACAGGGTCCAAAATGCATGGTCTGCCATACCCCCATCATAGATGACTGCATGATCCAATGGCCTGCGTGCTACCACCTTGTGCACATTTTTTGCTTTGGGATGTTTGTGCATGGAAGATCACTATGTAGAGAATGTCATTTGCCATTGCCTAGCTAGATCAAATATGCTAGCCTACTATAGCTATCTACGATGAGAAAGTAGATGCTGCAACTCAATTTGCCATTTGGGCACAAAATGCAAAAGACAAGGAGCTCAAATTGAAGAAGGCCAAAGCCTGAGCCTCACTGCAACAAGGAAAAGCCTAAAGGGAGGAACTAGCCCCCTTTAGGAAAGGAGCAAGAAGGGCCAAGCATGCAACTAGGAAGATCAAATCAAGGAAAGAGCAAGTGACATGAAGGGAGGGACCAGGCCCTTAAAGAAGGAACCAACCCCCTTTGAGAGAGGAGCAAGGAGGGCTGAGCCTACAATTAGGGAGATAAAAAAGGTGACCTGCTCAAAGCAATGTAGAACCAACCCCTTGAAGGAAAGGAGTCCTTGAGATATAATATGAAGGAAAGGAGTCTTTGAGATGTAATCTATGTGTAATCTATTGAATTATTGATTTGTTCAATAGTTTACTTGGGCGATGTATCTACTTTAGGATAACACCAACGTGGTGGTTTGCTTCTATTATTATGAGGATACTAACTTAATTGCCACCAATGCAGTGGTTGGTCAGTAGCACAGTGGTTGGTTGCACACTAGGAATATAACTGCCACTAGTGTGGTGGTTTGCTTCTATTGTTATTATTACAAGACAAGATGAATGGCATACAACTCATTTGTTTAGGAATTGTGGATTAGTTATGGGATTTCTATTTCTCAATGTAAGTGTAGTTGTTTATATATATATATATATATATATATATATATGCACTATTATAATATTTCCAAAGTGACTGAAGTGATGTTTTCTCAGCTGTGACTAGATAGTGTCCTTTGAGGCCAAGGACCATAACGTGAGACAAAATGTTTTGATTAAGTGATTAATGTGAGACGAGAGATTTTGATTAGCCAACTAATGTGAGACGAAAGATTTAGACTAAACAATCGAATGATGAGGTGGACATGTCAGTTGTATTAAAGAGGAATGAGAAGGCCGAGCTCAATGAACTCTCTTCCTATTTAAGTGCCGTGTAGATATTGTGGGAGAGGAGAGCACACACAAAGGGTTAAGGAGACACCAAAAGTGGTGGAGCAAAAGCTACTCCAGCTTATTCCTCTATCATATAATGACAAAATATGAAGAGGGGAGAGGAGAAGAGTGGAGATGAGGAGAGAGGGCACAGGTAGAGAGCACACCACAAATGACTAACTGTACACTAGAATTAGTTGAAAAAATAGAATATATACAAACCCTTTTAGGGTTAGGGTTAGGGGATCTAACCCTTTCCTTTATAGCACTCTATAAGGTTAGTGCTATGCACGTATGATCACGTGATGGTGCTATGCACACATGATCACATGATGTTGAGCGTGAACTCTCAACACCTTCCCTCAAGATCAACATCATGAAGTAGGCCTTCCCTCAAGATGATGATTCTGGGGAATCGAAGAAGGACTGAGCATTACATTCCATCACACCCCTTTAATGGGAATGTCCTTCCTCTGCATCAAACCAAGAGCTAGTCGGTGTTTCTCGAATAGCTCTTTACCGAGTGGTTTGGTAAAGATGTCTGCAACATTTTCTTTACTATCACAATGCTGCAGTGTGATGTCACCAAGTAACACTCTTTCTCTGATGAAGTGCTCTCTGACATCAATGTGCTTTGTTCTGGAGTGATATACTGGATTTTTGGCCAATGCTTGAGCCGATTGATTATCACAGTATATTGTTGTTGGCTTTGACTCATCAAAGTAATATGTTTCTGACAATAGTCTTCTGAGCCATATAGCTTCACATGCACCTGTAGTGAGTGCCCTATATTCTGCTTCAGTCGAAGACAAATTTACAGTTGGCTGTTTGTTTGACAACCATGATATAGCACCTTGACCAAGGAAAAATGCATATCCCTGTGTCGATCTCCTGGTCTCATGATCTCCAGCATAGTCACTATCACAGTATCCATGCAACCGTGGATGACTTCCTCTGTATTCTATCCCAAATTGTCTTGTACCTCTGATGTATCTCAAGACTCTTTTGGCTGCATTCCAGTGAGACTGTTTTGGATTTGCCATAAACTGTGCTAGTGAGCTTACTGCATAACAAATATCTGGCCGTGTGATTGTCAGATATATAAGAGATCCAATGAGTTGCCTGTAGTATCTGTCATTGACTGTAGGCTTTTCTGAATCTTTAGTAAGTTTCAAACTCTGTTCCATGGGAGTGGCTATTAGAGTTAGCTCAAATGTCCACCTCTCATGTAACCCACCAATATTCTGTGTACCCAATGTTGTAAGGCCCCCATATGAGGAGAAGCCATGATGGGTATCAGATATTGGGAGGGATCCCCAGTTTAGACACTGGAAGGGGTCTTAGAGTAGACCAGATGGTTATGAGACGGCTTAGGAGCCAAGAGTAGATACCCGTCTGCACAAAGGGGGGGTTCGGGGGGGCGATAGCCCCCCCGATAGCAGGGGGTCCGGGGGGCGTAGGCCCCCGGTGGGGGTCTGGGGGCAAAGCCCCCAGTGGCAGGGTCGGGGGCTGCCGGTAGCCCTAGGCCCAACGGTATGACCTATGCGCGATCCTTCATCTGCCCGATGGCATGTTTTCTGAAGGGTCGGTTGGTCTTCCAGGCCGACTGTCTATTAGGCCGACTGCCTATTACAGGGCCGACCGTCAACCACTTACACTATATAAGTGGCCACCCCCTATCATCAGATCACCAGTTCTTCACGCTCATAGTCCTCCGTCCAGCATCTGTCTAGATCACCATCGAAGCTCTATCTGTAGAGCGCATGGGTGGACAGCCAACCATCAGTTGTATCAGCAGTTTGGTATATCAGAATTTTTTGTATTCTCTCCAGCTTTCCATCGTGTACTTGCGTTTTGTTGTTATCTTCCGCTGCGTACTATTTTCTTACATGGTATCAGAGCTCAGGCTATCTGAGTAACGACTTTATTGCAAGTTCAACGAGCTTTGTTAGCAAAGGCTACTAGGAGTGATGGCTGCACCAACCCCGTTGCGAATTCGTCCACCTGCCTTCAATGAAGGCAAGCTCGATGGGACGAATTATACTTTGTGGAAATTCAAGATCAGTGCGATCTTGGATTCATATGAGCTTCTGGATACTGTTCTGGGATTGGATCCAGAACCGGTTGGATCACCGAATCCAAACAACCCCAACGTCATAACGCCACCGAATGCAGATCTTCTTCGGGCATGGAAACGAAGGAACGCAGATGCACTCTGCGCTCTTGTTACCAGTTCAAGTGATTCTATTTTTACTCTGATTCAGCATACAGACAAGGCAAGTGAGGCTTGGAACATACTAAAAGGTCAGTATGAAACGCAGAATCAGACCAGAATTCAAAATCTGGAGAATATGCTTGCTGCAGAGAGGTGCTCTGATGGAGAATCAGCTGAGACATTCATCACACGGTTCAAGAATCTACGTGATCAGATGGCGGCGGTTGGGATTACAAAGACCAGCGAAGAGTTGGCCAGAAGGTGCATTCGGATCCTTCCACAAAAGTACGATGCGTTGGTCACGACACTCAACACGCAGGTAAGAAATCCACCCCTCACTTTTGAAGAGTTCAGCGCGATGCTTTTAGAGGAGGAGATGTGAATGAAGACCCGCGATGGCGGAAGTGATGCAGCATTCTCAACCACATCCAAAGGGAAGGGTGGAGAGAAGAAGAATGGTAAGAAGAAGAAGTTTTCAGGTAAGTGCCACTACTGCAACAAAAGCGGTCACATGATCAAGGATTGCAGAAAGAAGCAGCAGGACGAAAAGAATGGCACTACACAGTCTTCTTCGAAAGGCAAGGAATCTGCCAACACAGTTGAAACTGAGTTGGAGCTATGGGTTGCAATTGAAGAAATATGCTCCTCAACAGAAGTTTCAACAACGAATGATTCGTGGCTCCTTGATAGTGGAGCGTCCCGTCACATGACCAGAAAGAAGGACTGGTATAGCTCTTTCAAGCCTCTACAAGAGCCCATGAACGTGACGGTCGGTAATAATGCAAAATGCCATGTGGAAGGTACAGGTACTATCTCTCTTTCCATTCAAGAGGGTGAAACTAAAGAGCTTTCTGATGTATTACTAGTTCCTCAGCTAAAGAAGAACTTGCTTTCGGTTGCTGCGATAACTGATCGCAACTTGGAGGTGCGTTTCAAGAGGACCGGAGCAGAAATCCTTAATGCAGCGGGCAAGGTGGTCGGCAAGGCAGTAAGGAAGAACAATCTCTACGAGCTGACGGCACTAACAGTCTCTTCAGAAGTGGGCATCAGTAAGGTATGGCATGAAAGATTTGGTCATCTTAGTTATCCTATTCTTTTGGAAATGCAGAAAACAGGGATGGTTGCACACTTGCCTGCACTCTCAAAGGTGCAGGAACCTTGTGAAGCTTGTATGATGGGCAAGCAACAAAGGAAGGCTTTTCCACATGAGAGCGGCTATCGGGCAAAGGCTCCTCTACAATTGGTTCATGCTGATCTCAGTGGGAAAGCTCCGACTCAAGCTTTGGGGGGATGTAACTACTATATGCTTATCGTCGACGACTACAGTAGATACATGTGGGTGTATTTTCTACGAGATAAGGCTGAAGCTCTTGGAAAATTCAAACAGTGGCAAAAGATGGTGGAAAATGAAAGCGGGCTGAAGGTAAAGAAGCTTCGCACGTACATCGTCAATCGAAGCTTCACAAAGGCCTTGATGGGCAAAACACCTTTGGAGGCTTACTCAGGTAAAAAGCCTTCCGCTTCTCATTTCAGAACATTTGGATGTGAGTGCTTTGTTCATGTTCCAGATAGCACCAGAAAGAAATTAGATCCAAAGAGCAGAAAGTGTATCTTCATGGGCTATAGCCAGGAGTCAAAGGGGTACCGGCTATATGATCCAGAGGCAAAGAAGATCGTGGTCAGTCGTGATGTGGTGTTTTGGGAACAGCCACATACAGTGGAGGAGGAGGTATGCCCTTCCACTTTATCATCAGCCGTAAAAGTAACTCACCTTGTGCCCGTATCTAAAGCAGAGTTGCAGAATGAGGAGGAGTACTTCGAGGAACAGACTCCACCAACACCACAACATGCCTTGGCTCCACAAGGTAAGCCACTTCCAAAGTGGGCAAGGCAGCTCTTTGATGAGAAGAATCCGGTTCCAGACTTGGCGGAGTCATCTACAGATGGACTTCGACGATCAAAGAGGATAGAGGAGCAAAAAAGGGCTTCTGAACACATAGTCAATATGGCCTTGATGGCTGAGATTATGAAAGTTCAAGAGCCTATGAATTTGGATGAGGCAATGGCGGATCCAAATTGGAAAGCTGCCATGCAAGAGGAGTATGACAGCATCATGAAGAATCAGACTTGGGACTTGGTTGATCGTCCAGTAAAAAGGAAGATCATTGGTACCAAATGGGTATGGAAGGCCAAGTACAAATCTGATGGATCTTTGGAAAAGTACAAGGCTAGGCTTGTTGCACAAGGATACTCTCAAGTTGAAGGCTTTGATTTTGAGGATTCCTTTGCTCCTACAGCAAGGATGACAACTATTCGGGTGGTACTTGCCTTGGCTGCTCATAAGCAGTGGCCGGTGTTTCAAATGGACGTGAAATCTGCGTTCTTGAATGGACATCTCAAGGAGGAGGTATATGTGTTCCAGCCACCAGGATTTGAGGTGCCCAATTCAGAGAACAAGGTTTGCAGACTAAAGAAGGCATTGTACGGGCTGAAACAGGCCCCAAGGGCATGGTACCAACGGATTGATAGCTTTCTCATATCTATTGGTTTCTCAAAAAGTGCTTCTGATGCTAACCTGTATGTTTGTAAGCAGGATGGCAAGTATGTGGTAATAGTCCTTTACGTGGATGACTTGATCATCACAGGAGATCATGAGAAGATGCTGCAACAGTTGAGGGAGTCGTTGAGTTCCGAGTTTGAAATGACAGATTTGGGGCTCATGCACTTTTGCCTCGGCATTGAGGTTTGGCAAAAACCTGGCAGGATTTTCATCTCTCAGCAGAGATATGCTCGCGAGATCTTGAAGGCATTCGGTATGACCGAGTGTAAGGACGTGGTCTCTCCCATGGAGGTGAATGGTAAGCTCTCAGTGGAGGATGCATCACCACTTGTCGACATCAAGGAGTATAGGAAACTTGTGGGGAGTCTCATTTTTTTGTGCAACACTAGACCTGATATCAGCTTTGCAGTTGGTGTACTTAGTAGGTTCTCAAATCAACCTCGAGAGAACCATTGGAAAGCAGGGATGCGTGTGCTAAAGTACGTGAAAGGTACACTGGAGTATGGCATTACCTACAGAGCAGGGAAGACCTTGGCGGGTTACTGTGACTCAGATTGGGCGGGAGATTGTGATTCTAGAAAGTCAGTTTCTGGATATTGTTTCTCACTTGGTTCAGGAGTGTTCTCTTGGATTAGCAAGAAGCAACCAACAGTGGCACTATCTTCGACGGTAGCTGAGTACAAGGCAGCATGCATTGCTGCTTGTGAAGCAGTTTGGCTAAGGAGGATCCTGCAAGACATAGGAGTTCCAATCGAAGATGCGACGGTTCTAAAATGCGACAATCAGAGTTGCATGGCCATCGCAAAGAATCCTGTGTTCCATGCTCGTACAAAGCACATAGAGATCCAGTATCACTACGTACGAGAGCTCATCGAGGATGGAGTCATAGAGCTGGAGTATTGTCCCACAGAGGACAATTGCACAGACATCTTCACGAAGGCTCTTGGGAGTGATTTATTGTTGCGGCATCTACATCGACTCGGCATTGGTCCGAACACGTAGTTCATCTTCGGGTGAACATTGAGGGGGGGTGTTAGAGTTAGCTCAAATGTCCACCTCTCATGTAACCCACCAATATTCTGTGTACCCAATGTTGTAAGGCCCCCATATGAGGAGAAGCCATGATGGGTATCAGATATTGGGAGGGATCCCCAGTTTAGACACTGGAAGGGGTCTTAGAGTAGACCAGATGGTTATGAGACGGCTTAGGAGCCAAGAGTAGATACCCGTCTGCACAAAGGGGGGGTTCGGGGGGGCGATAGCCCCCCCGATAGCAGGGGGTCCGGGGGGCGCAGGCCCCCGGTGGGGGTCTGGGGGCAAAGGCCCCAGCGGCAGGGTCCGGGGGCTGCCGGTAGCCCCAGGCCCGACGGTATGACCTATGCGCGATCCTTCATCTGCCCGAGGGCATGTTTTCTGAAGGGTCGGTTGGTCTTCCAGGCCGACTGTCTATTAGGCCGACTGCCTATTACAGGGCCGACCGTCAACCACTTACACTATATAAGTGGCCACCCCCTATCATCAGATCACCAGTTCTTCACGCTCATAGTCCTCCGTCCAGCATCTGTCTAGATCACCATCGAAGCTCTGTCTGTAGAGCGCACGGGTGGACAGCCAACCATCAGTTGTATCAGCAGTTTGGTATATCAGAATTTTTTGTATTCTCTCCAGCTTTCCATCGTGTACTTGCGTTTTGTTGTTATCTTCCGCTGCGTACTATTTTCTTACAGTGGCTGCAATCTTGCAATCTGCCATATGAAACTTCTTCAGGAGACTGTCAACATATTTGAGCTGACTCATGAATGTGCTATCTGAATCTCTCCAGAACTCAATTCCAAGACAATAGTGCATAAGTCCAAGATCTTTCATGTCGAACTCTGCAGATAAGTCTTGTTTTAGTTTTCTGATGAAGCTATCCTTGCTTCCTGTCACAATCAGATCATCTACGTACAAAAGTGCAATAGTAATATCTTCCCCTTGAACTTTGTAGTAGAGAGTATGATCTGCATTGGACTTCATGTATCCCAGATCAGCAAAATACTTGTCAATTCTGCTGTACCAACTTCTGGGTGCTTGCTTTAAGCCATAGAGACTTTTCTTGAGATGGCAAACCTTGTTCTCTTTGCCTGGTTCAACATAACCGGCTGGTTGTTGCATGTAGACTTCCTCGTCTAGATAACCATTGAGAAATGCATTCTTGACATCGAGCTGATACACATTCCATTTACTGAGTGTCGCTAGTGATATCAAGAACCGTATGGAATCCATCTTTGCTACTGGAGCATAAGTCTCATCATAATCTTGGCCATATTGTTGTGCAAATCCTTTTGCAACTAATCGGGCTTTGTATCTCTGAATACTGCCATCTGGATTGTACTTCACTTTGTATACCCATTTGTTGGCTATGGCCTTCTTTCCTGGTGGAAGGTCGCATAATTCCCAAGTGTTATTTTTATACAAAGCATCCATTTCTTCATTCATAGCAGTTTGCCATTCTGGCTTATCTACTGCGTCTTCGAAGTACACTGGCTCTTCTATAGCCATGATGGTAGTCATAAGAGCATAGTTGGTGGTTTCCACCTGAATTGCTTTGCCTTTCTGAGCATATGTCAATCTGGCTGGTGGTCTGCTTTCCCTAGTAGACCGTCTGAGATGCTGTGGCACTGCTTGGGGTGTTGCTGGCAATTCTTGCTCTTCTTCATCAACCTGTTCTGTAGATGACTGTGAAGTCGATGCTTCTATCTCCTGTGTAGGTGAGGTTTTCCATTCTGATTCCTCATCGAAGATTACATCTCTGGAGATAATGACTTTGCGGTTGATGGGATCATACAATTTGTATGCTTTGCTTTCTTCACTGTAGCCAACCATGATGCATTTGCGTGACTTCGCATCCAATTTCCTGCGATGATCATCATGTATGTGGGCATATGCTATGCAACCAAATATGCGGAGATGCCCAATGCGTGGCTTGTGTCCAGTGAATGCTTCATAAGGAGTCATACCTTGTATCGGTTCGGTAGGAAGCCGATTAAGCAAGTAGTTAGCTGTAGCTATTGCTTCTGCCCAATACTGATTCGGAAGATGCTTTTCACTAAGCATTGCTCTAGCACTGTCTGCTAAAGTCCCATTCTTCCTTTCAGCTATTGCATTTTGCTGAGGAGTATCTGCACATGTGAATTGTCTTCGAATGCCGTGATTTTTGCAAAAATTCATGAATGTTGAAGACATGTATTCACCTCCTCTGTCTGATCTCATGACCTTGATCTTTCTGCCTAATTGGTTTTCTACCATGGCTTTGAATTCTTGAAATCTGGCAAACACTTCAGATTTCTCTTTCAGAAAGTAGACCCAACAATATCTGCTGTAGTCGTCGATGAAGGTCAAGTAATAAAGTGAACCATTGATGCTGCGGGTCTGGGCATAACCCCATACATCTGTATGAATCAAATCAAGAATACCTCGTGCACGAGAGGTACTTCTGACAAAGTTGGTTCGCTTTTGTTTGCCGAAGCAGCATGCTTCACAAACCTTTCCAAGAAATTGTAGCTTCGGAATCCCAATTGCCATATTTTGATTCCTGAGATCTAACAAGTACTTGAAGTTGACATGACCATATCTCTTGTGCCATTTTGCAGATAGTGGCATCTGTTGCATTTGAGCTGACATGGCATGCTTATCTGGTACTGTAGCTAGCATCCTGTATAAGCATCCTTCCTTGACACCTTTTGCTACTAGCTGACCTCTTTTGGATTTGTCTCTGATAGTGCATTCATCACCGTCGAAGATGACTTTGTAGTTGTGTTCCATCATTTGACCTACTGACAAAAGGTTCTTGCTGAGCTTCGGAACATAGAGCACATCTTTGACTAATCCTTTTGTACCAGTGAAATTGTTCATAGGGATAACACCTGTCCCTTGAACCGGATTCGGTGTATTGTCTGCTGTGTAGATGACATTCTTTTGACCTTCTAATGGCTTCATTTCTGTGAACCATTCCTGATGATTTGTCATATGAGATGATGCACCGCTGTCGATGTACCAAGGATCCTATTCCACTTGGTCGACTTGATAGCTGAAATCCTCTTTGGGATTGAAATCAGTGTCTAGGTGCATTGTATCAGTCTGATGCAATTCCTCACTTGCAAGAAACATATTCCCATGTTCATTTGCAAAATGACTGTGACTAGAATGTCCACCACGATGATTTCCTCTTCCTCGGGAATTCCCTCGATTACTGCTGGATTGACCGCCTTGGTCATACTGCTTCTTGCGACAATCTCTTTCATAGTGTCCAAACTTGTGACAATAGTTGCATTGAATGTTTGACACATTGGTGGATGCATTCCCTTGTCCTTGGAATCTTCCTCGGTTGGAATGATTTCCTCTTTGCTGATTTTGATGTTGCTGAGGATGCTGCTGATGCTGATGCTGATTCTGACTTTGATTTTGTTGACGATGACCACTTTTCTGATATGATCTACCTCTGTTTCTGCCTTTACCTCTGCTTCTGTCTGAAGCTGTGAATGCCTGATCATTAGAATGACCTTTACGTGCTTGAATGGCCTGAGTCCTGAGTTCTTCACCAAGTAGAACTGACTGAAGTTCTTCCAGTGTTGGAATTTGCCGTTGGATGGCAATACTCTGGACTAGATTCTCATATCCTTCTCCTAGTCCATTCAGGATTACTTGAATCATTTCTGCGGGATTCATAGTCTCTCCTGCTGTTGCAAGTTGATTGTTGTAGTCTTTGATGCGGAGTACATAAGCATGACCGGTTTCATTGCTATTGCGGAAACTCTGGTTGATCTGGTTTCTCAGGGTGAGAATCCTGGATGTGTTCTTGGACTCGTAGAGAGCTGCGAACATATCCCATGCTTCTTTTGATGTCTTGACTGTGTTTCATTCTGCTTGAGCTCGGGCAATGGCAGGATCTGCTACTGGTGCGAAAACTGTTTGTGTAGATGTAGATCCCGATGTAGATCCCGTTGCTAGTGCTGTGACAACAGATGGAGTAGAGCTACTGGTGGCTGGATCGGCCAATGGTCTAGGTATGGATCCATCGACATACTCCCATTTGTCCTGAAGCACAAGAATGGTCTCCATTTGGTATTTCCATGTACCGTAATTGGAGTTGTCTAACTTAGCAGATGCCTCCAGATTGAGGTTGCTAGTTGACATGGTGCAAACAATGTACTCAAAAGTGTCCTGAAAAACTCTGTATGAATCAACTGCAAATACACTGAAGATGCCAAGTGAAATCTCTGTACCGTCGGTGAAGATAGAACTGCAGTAAATAAGATCTGACCTGTGTTACAAGGCTTGTGGCAATGATGCCGGGAATAGCCAAGAGGCTTTACAAGGCTGAAAAATGATGTGCACGATGCCGTGAGATAGCCAAATAGGCTTTACAATGGTGGCATGTGTGTGTGAAATCAAGTGCTATCTGCCCACTGAACCAATCTGCAATGCCTCTGAACTCTGAAGACTGCTCACTGAACTGATGAACGTAAGGTTTCAGGTAATGTAATGATGTGAAATCGGATGTGAGCGTATGGACTGACTCCGAGTAGGTACTAGTCGGGAATTTCGGGCATGGCTTAGATTGGCAACTTGGGGAATTCAAAGCGTCCCCTCTATGGCGATCTAGTCTACTCTGATCTAGATCTAAACCAACCGTCGATCGATGAAAGAGCAGCAAATAATTCCTTTTCCTTTGTTCTTTTTAAGTGCTGGGTCAGATGCGTCGATGTAGAGGCAAATATGCGTGAAGGAAGTGGTTTTGTCGGCGAGGCTCAAATGTGAGTGTAACTTGCGCCGAAATGTGCGTGATGTAACGAGCGCGTAGAGCATGAAAAATCGAGCGACTTTCCTTTTTGGAGCACCCTCAAATTCTTCCTGGATCAAGAGATATGACTTGATCTAGGTGGAGGGGCAAAAGGAGTGCAAATGGTGCTCAATGATGATGTGTCACTGTGAGTCACATGCAGTGATGATGTGGCACTGTGCTTAGCAAGAGGTGTGCCAGTGAAGCTCTGTGCTGAGGTGGCAGGAGTGTGCACATGCAGTGTGTGCACAGTGTGCCTGGTAAGGGACTGTGCCTGCAAGGGTCAGTGCTGACTGGACTGCTGAGGTGGCACAGATGATGTCAGCAGGGTGACATGGCACTGATGACGTGGCACTGATGACGTGGCATAGATGATGTGGCCTGATGACGTGGCCTGATGACGTGGTAGTGTTGACGTGGCAGTGCTGACATGGCAGTGATGACATGGCAGTGCTGACGTGGCAGATAAGGATTGCCACGTGTGTCAAGATAATGTGGTGACGTGGCACGTGGGTAGGATAAGGTTGCCATGTGTCCAACTATGGGTCAGCCAGTTAACCCAAGGTCATCGTAACCAGACCCTGGTTCTATTCTATCTGCCACGTGTCTGATTGTTGGGCACCGGAATCTTTGAAAGATTTTGACAGAATCTTCGAGATTCCGTCTCCCTGCGGATTTCCGTCGATGTCGTTTGGAGGTGGCGTCTTGAAGTCGATGGAGATGGAGCGCTTTGGAGCTGAAGCTAGGCGGGCGCGAGGCACAACCGGGAAGGGTGGAGCCCAAGCAAAGCCCCCGTGCTTTGCTTGAAGGTGCTGCTGCTATCGGCGAGGTTGCTTGAAGTGGCCGGCTCGTTGGCGCTGCGAGCTTGCTAGAAGCTTGGCTTTCACATTCGTGGTGGCAGCTGGGCTGCTGCTACTGGAGTCTCGCTGGGAAGAAGGGCTTTCGCTTGGCGATGGCGACTAGAGCCTTGAGCTCTGGATGCCGTAGCTGCTGTGGAAGGCTGGAGCCAGTGGCAGTCGTTGGCGTTTGGAGATCGTAGATGGCAATCGAGGCCTGCAACTCTTTCTCTGATGCAGTTTGTTGGAGCATGCGATGAAGGCTGGGCTGCCGCAGTCCGTGAAGGCTTTGAGGCCTTAGTGAGAGTTGCAATGAAGGCGGCATGCGACCGTTGAAGGAGCCTTGCAAGACGTTATTGTTGCGCCATTGTCGAGTGTTGGAAGCCGTAGGCTTAGAGCCTTAGAAGTACTAGTTGGAGTAGTCGATCGAAGCAAGAGCTAGGCTGTTGATGGCGAGCAAGGCTTCGAAAGCTTGTATGCGTTGGAGAGGAAGTTGCAGTCGTTTGCTGCTGTCTCTCCTAGAAGCCGCTCTCTTAGTTGATGCTTGTAGGAACTTGCAGTCTTTCTTAGTCGTCGTTGAAGTAGAAAAGGCTTTCTTTGTCTAGAGTAGCCCGTATTGCAGGGAAGCAAAGCTCTCGTTCACAAAGTGAAGAACAATGAAACCTTTGGAATGCTTCAAAAAACTCAGTGTTCACTAAGCTCTCACTTTCATTCTTAACGGAAATCTCTCAAGGAATTCAAGAATCTCTCTCTCCATAGACGGAAATTCTTCTCAATGAGAAGGAAATTTCTCTCTTTCAATGAACGGAAATCCTTCACTCAACGGAAGTGAACGGAATGAAAGACTACCTCTCAATCTCTCAATCTCTCAATCTCACACTCTTAAGAATCTCAATGTCTCAGCGGAAGACAAGGGAGCTCTGATACCATGACAAAATATGAAGAGGGGAGAGGAGAAGAGTGGAGATGAGGAGAGAGGGCACAGCTAGAGAGCACACCACAAATGACTAACTGTACACTAGAATTAGTTGAAAAAATAGAATGTATACAAACCCTTTTAGGGTTAGGGTTAGGGGATCTAACCCTTTCCTTTATAGCACTCTATAAGGTTAGTGCTATGCACATATGATCACGTGATGGTGCTATGCACACATGATCACATGATGTTCAGCGTGAACTCTCAACATATAATACATCCCACTTCTCATAGGTTGTTCCCCAATTATCCTTAAATGCTAGCTCAACCTTGGGCTTAGGTTTTGTGCACTGTAATAGAAAGTATGGGCCATCTTTTTCTTTCTCCCCAGAGGTAGCAACAACTGCAAAGTTATCCCCCTCTTCTAGACAACCAGTGAGGTCATCAAAACTCTCCCTAAACTATGGTGAGTCATAGTCTGTCTCTTCATTGTTTGTCACTCAATTTGAAAGTAGAAGGAAAACTTGAACTTGCTCCCATGTCTTCATAGTTGCAATGTTGTCACAATCGTCATGATCCCCTATGATGCACACACTAAAGAAAAAAGAAAGTCTTCTTGTTTTAATCAAGTGGTTGTTTGAAAAGCCCCATATGCTATGCATACTGCAAACTCCTTTAATTTTCTTGCAATTGTGCTAGCTTCTCCTTTACACTTCATCTATTTTCACTTCATGGAACACTTTGCATATTACACTATCCTTAAGGCTTTGTTTACTAATGTTGAATGCGTGCATGTGGAGGGGTGGCTGTAAGCCATGTTACAGCATCATGGGCATCAATGAGTTTTTCTTGAGGGCATGTTAATTGGTGTTTAAATAGAGCTTGCTTAATAACAACACCACATCCATCATGTTCACCCTTGCCATGGCTAGACCTAAATAATTCCACATCATGTCTAAACCGGTCAGGGGTTTGAACCTTGAGACAAAGTAGAATCCACAAGTTGATTTAAATTGAGAGGTAGCACCATATGACCACACCCAATGTTGTTTTATATTTTTTGCATGGGGATTTTCCTTTTTCAACCATTACCAATGTAGTAGAAAAGCATGCTATACAAATAAGGTGTCATGTTTCCTATCATTTGAAATATAGAAATGGTATGTGCGTTGTACTAACTTGGACTCCTATGAGTCAACAAGTAGATTGGTGTCAGTTGTAGAAGAATCAAGCAAATGAGTGTATGTGATATGCACAAGAATTGTTATCTACTTGTTGTACCGGTTAGCACTTTGTATCTCATCTTGTTCTTGAAATGAATAATTCTCAGCAAAATCTATGACAGAGATAATAGTTTCATGGGGAAAATTGGCAAGGCACGTCCTGAACTGCTTATCTTGCTAGCTAGCTGTGAAATTGTGAAGCACATATTTTGGGATGGATTGAACCACATGACCTATAAGCTTCCTTGGTTGAGTACTCTTATGCATCCTTTAGCATTGACATTTTCAAATCTCCAGCTCCATTTTAGAGAAACATGGTTGTCTTCCCTCATTTCATTTGGATAGACACGAAATGTATTCTTCTTTAGCTTCAGATTGTAATGCTTGCATGTGCTACAAATGCATTCAATGTAGTGCCACTCAAAGTTTCCCTTCGGACAAACCATTGGCTCCCACAGAGACCTTAGGCTTCAAAAACTGCTCTCCCTTGCAACACATGGTGAGGATCGAGGTGGTCTACAGACTGCGCATTCATTGGGGAGACATGGTCATCGATTCCCATGGAGCAATGCTCCAACACGACCATATCTCAAGTCATTCATAGCTTGCCGGGACAGGTCAAAGTCTATGTGTGTTTTGCAACATTAAAAATTCCTATCTTTGAGTTTCCTAACGTACCATGGCTTACAATGCTCAAAGCTCCTCTGCCCAATTGAAATGTCAAGATTTTGATCCATAAACTTGAGATACAACTCCGTCTGCTGACCCAACATGCGGGACAACAAAACAATGGGCCCTCTTTTAAATGGAATAGCAATACAATGAGCTCCCTTTTTGTGCTATAAAATAAGGCAAAACATTGTACGCAGAAAAACGTAGTCTAATTAAAGTATATAATGAAGCAAAATAATTTTCAACCACCGTGGTGGATAGTCACAATTTCAACTACCGGGCTAGTTTAGGATAGTCACAATTTCAATTGTCAAGCTGGTTTCAGACATGTTTTGAATAGTCAACCACTGGGCTGCATCCCATCCGATTTTTATAGATGTCCTTTCTATTTGGAGGAAATCTTGTATTTTCGTGCCAAAATGCCGTCATTGTAGCAATGACTTCCGCACTTAGGCTATCTCTCCTTTTCTTGTGTTCTGTTAAAGCCCACAGACTTCTCGGATCAGGATGACCATGCATTGCTTCTACTCTACGTTCAACCGCTGGAGCCACGGTCCTCCTTCTGATTGACAACATCTTTGACATTGTGTGCCCAAGCCATTTCTCCTTTGTTTTAGGTGACACCAACATAGCTAATGTTGAACTCTTTGCACATAGTTGATCCAAGCTGTGGACGAGTTCCTTTCACTTTTTGTAGGCCATTTCTTAGGTTAGAGAGCTTTGCCTCTTAGGCATGCATCTCTAGAGGTGTTGGTAGGGTTGTTACTCTACAAACTTTAGGGTGCAGGCTAAAGCTTGTGAAGACTCAAGACTGGTATTCACCTGAATGGCCTGATGTTGCTTCCTCAAATGCTCCAACCAATCGTGACACAATAGCTCGTACTCTTTGTCCCAACGGCAATGATCAAATGTGTGTATATGCACAATTGCTTCCTAATGTTGCTGTTCTGCAAGGAGTCTTCTTTCTTCTCGTTGTTTCTCCCTTTGAAGATGTTGCAAAAGTGTCTTTCGTTGCCATTTTGGTACCGTGCCATTGCTTTCCTTGACCCACAATTTGTTCCTTATGCCTTGATCATGCTTTTTAGCTTTCCTATCTCGTAGCCTTTGTCTGCTTCTCTTGCAAGCCATGGCGAGTTACATGTTGCCATTGATACCATGGCCAGTATCAATCTAGTATAGACCTAGAGAAGCTAGCAGGTGAGGCAAGCAAAGAATAGAAGGTAACTTACCCGAAAGAAGACAATGTTAAAGCAAAGTCTATGCAAGGTCACGTCGAGGTGTGTGTGGGTTGCAGGGCGAGGGCAGGTTGCAAGTACTTAATCTTCCAAGTTTTGATGGGCGGGAGGTGTGAAAATTCAAAATTTGCGGGAGTAGAAAAATTTTCAGTCGCCGATTTTCCCCCCTCCGGCGATACATGTCAGCAGAATTGGATATCCCAAACAAGTGCAATCATTGGCAAGGAAGTGCCTGGAAAAAGAAACAATTCAAAATTGTAGATAGTGTTGGATTTATTAAAAGATCTTTGCACATGCACAAATTGCACATTTTCAACTTATTCCATTTTAGGATGAATCTAGACACCAATACCAACAACTATCAATGTTTTAACACCACCATGTAGTAGTCCCATAGTTTGGATTCCAAATTTTCAATCCTTTTTGGTTTTCAACAATTCAAAAAAAAGTTATGGAGTGTGCCCTCAAATGGGTATGCATCACTTTAGCACAACATTGGAGGCCCATTAATCCATGCCTAATGTTCTCATTTAAGTGTGTCCTTGGGTTGAGGAGAAGCTCACATAATGTACTTTTGAATGATTACCTGGTTGCATGTATGTACAGAACAAAAATTTTATGTCTTTGAATAAATTGCTATATCCTATAGTCTTTAGGATGCATGCTTCACATGCAACATAGCACTTGTAATGATTTAATGGTCTCGTTCCAAATCCTTATTCCATAAATTATGGTATGTTATCTTGCCCATAGTGGTGGACATTATTGGCCATGATGCTAGTTGGAGTTTGTGCTATTCTAAGAATGTGGATTGTTTGAAGTTCAATTGGCTTAGCTTCAATGACTATGGACAATTAAAGTTAGGGAGGGGCTTGTACAATGGCCATCAGGCCAACATCCGTTACTTTATAACATCTAGCACCAGGCTTGCAATTTGTGGGCTCAAATTACTCACCGTGGTGGAGGTTATAAGACACCATGCTGGCAAGAATTTATGTGTGTGTTATTTTTGATAGGCATAGATTACCCACTATGATAGAGGTTATGGGCCACCATGTTGGCAAGAATATCTACGTGTGTTGTTTTTCTGAAATCACCCACCCATGGTCTCATCGAGGGGCACATTGGCCAAGACCTATGTTGTTATGGCATGACTCAAATGAGGGTCTCCACCCTACCATCTGGGCTACCACTGTACCTCTCGGGAAGCACGATGTTTCAAAGCGCAATGAGCAAAGTGAAGCTCCTTAAACTTAGAGCCAAAAAAATTTAGTATAACTAAGATTTTCGATTGCAAATCATGAGCTAGGTTGTCCAAAACGTTAACAGGATAGAAGACCATACTATCCCTTATCCTCCTTATATGATGACGAGTCACTCATATGAGATGCCATATCCTTAATTGTATGTTGTTGGTTTGGCCCTTATCCACTGAGAAATGTTGTCTCCATCTTGCATGTATCATAATATGCACCCCGGTGTAGTCACTTTTGAATGGTATTCCATATAGCTTTGATGTTTGTGCATCCCTAGAATAGATTACCTTTAACACTAGCCTTGCAATTCCTAGGCTTAGATTACCCACCATGATTAACACTAGGCTTGCAATTTGCAAGCTTAGATTACCCACCATGATGGAGGTTATGGGCTACTGTGCTGGTTGGAATTTGTGATGATTGTTGTCTCCTAGTATTGTTAAAAATGGAAAAGAATATAGCTAAAGCTACAAATATATTAAAATTAAGTTGCAACTTCTTAGGAGCATGGATGTTTTTATCAAAGCCATACTTATATATTAATATAAAAGCCTGGAGAATGTTTATCTAGCTAATTTTTTTAGTTTCACAATACCAATAGAACATATTATAATTTTATGTATTTTCTTTTGAATTTTGAAGTAAAAGATGAAAATCCTAGTGAAACCAGAAATTTTTTTGCATAGAAGTTTCAAATCTTGGCTAATGTGTCAAAAGATTATTTTTATCAAGGTATACGAACTTTCGAGACCAATATAAAGCTTTCACTTCTTAACGAAACTAACATGAAAAAATCATCCATGCTTAGAAGCTATTGAGGATATGTATCGTTAAGTACTCCAATTGATATTTGAATATCTTTGGATTAATAAACCTAATGATTGAACTATGTCCCAAACCTCAGTAAGATACATTGAAATTTTACAGGAAGCTTCTATCATTGAAAAACTAAGGTGTTTCTTTGCTTCCAAATACACCGATTTGCAACAAATGTGCTCCATAGCCCCTGCATGTTATAGGCTCCACAACCAATATTGGGCACTAGAAGAATTTTTGGTTACAATGCCATTCGAAAGATGGTTACAATTCTGTGTGGTTAGGACCATCTAATCCATAGGCTTAGATTAGCATTGAGCTCAAATCAGATTGTTAGAACTATAGGAAATTCGACTATTATAATATAAGCTTTTTGGTTATAATGACATTCAAAATCTGGTTAAAATTTTAAATATCCTAGTTTGATTACCATTGAACAAGAAACTAGGCTAGATAGAGGATTCAATTTTCTTGGACAATAATTTGGGTGTCGGCAATCCAATTTTTGGACCATCTAATTTGCAGGCTCGGATTAGCATTAAGCTAACTATTACAAAATTATTAATTATAATGCCATTGGTACAATTTTCAATTCGCTAGTTTGATTGCCACTGAATTGTTAGGCTTCTAACCATTACGATCTATGCTCTAGTGATTGAAAAATTCTGATGTGGCAACCATCTAATACACAGGTCATGGGCTTGGAGTCCAAGAAATATTCTTCCTTGGTGAAACAATGATGTATATGAACACTTATTATGCTAGGATAGGCTACTAGTGAGGTGGGTGCTTGTGGCTAAATATTTAAGTGGAACTCTGCATGCACCACCCCTCAGCTCTAGTGTCACCATGTTCTCATCCTTAGCTCCTCCCTTCTCAGGCAATGAGTTCTCATCCTTAGCTCCACTCTCCTCACCCCTCCTTGGCTCCACTGTCCTCAGCTAGTGAGTTCTTATCCGTAGCTCCACCCTCCTCACCCCTCATCTCCACCCTATTCTCATCCTTAGTTGCACCCTCCTCAGCGTATCCACCCTTGTTTCCATCCTATGCCAGGAATATATTGTTGTCACCTCTACCTTCTCATCTCCATGCCTCGTCAAGATATGCCTCCCCACCCTCATTAAGATATGCCTTGGAGCCACCCTCGTCAAGATATGCCTATCCCCCCTCGTTAAGATATGCCTTGTCAACTCACCGCAAACATTAGGGGAGAATTGGGGTCTCAAAAGGGCCTCATAAGGAATGGATTAGGGAATGCCTAGTGGGCTAATGCAAGGGGCTTGGAGGGTCCTGAAGAGGCCTAACCAGCCCAACCTAGGTGGGTTAAGCCCACATTTGAGCCCACCTCTCCCCCCATCAATGAGGGGAGGGGGCCACTTTTTGAAATTTGAATTTCAAATTTTGAATCTCCCTCCCTCCCTCCCTCCCTCTCTCCCTCCCTCCCTCTCTCTCCCTCCCTCCCTACCTCCCTCCCTCCTCCTCCTCTCTCTCCCTCTCCCTCTCCCTCCCTCCCCCTCCCTCCTCCTCTCCCCTCCTCCGTCTTGCTCCTCCTCCTCCCTCCTCCCTCTCCCTTCCTCCTCCTTCTGGCTCCTCCTCCCTCCTTCTTCTCCCCTCCTTCTCCAACTGCCCAGGATCCCTCTCCTCTGCTCCTCTCTCCTGTAGAATCTCTCCCCTCCTCCTCCCTCTTGAAGCATCTCTCCCCTCCTCCTCCCTTCTACAGTAGCTCCTTACCTCCCTTCTACACCTCTCGCCCTATTCTTCTCCTCCTCTACCTCTTGCCCTCATCTGCTTCTCCTCCTCCCTCTTCCTTACTACTCTCTCCCTCTCACTGCTCCATCTTTGGCAGCTCTCCCCTACATTTTAGCCCGCATCACTGATACCTCTCTTTAAGTACTCATGGCACCATTTGAGGACATATCCAACAAGTACCATGTGAACCTACAGCTGGAGGCAGAATATGCAAGCACACATTCTTTGGGATATAGTGGAACTCCTCAAAGTGTGCTCCATAGTCTTTGATTGCAAGGGAAGAAGCATCTTGACCTTTGGGTGGATGGAAACTTGTATCCTTTAGACCCTGCCACCCAAAAGGGTCCTCCTTTTCATACAGTGCATGATGTTGTTCAGTTTGTTGGCAAGGGACATGCTGGATTGCTCAGTTATTACAATCGATTGAACTATTCTCAGACATTGGCTATGCAAGCAAGTGAGGTGTAGAGAGCCCAAGCACAAGAACTTGCACATTTGGGATATATTACTATTGTGGCAATGCATAATAGTATGCAGGATCTCCAATTACAAAACAAAGAACTTAGTGACAAAGCACATGCACTAGACTTGGAGCGACATGAATTGGAAGAATCAATCTAGAAGCTTGCTGAAAGTAAAGAGATTTGGAAAGGTCTATCTACAAGTTCAACGTGCTATGGAGAAGGAACGAGAGAAGTCGATAGAACGAGTACAAAAGTTGAAGGGAACACCTTTGGGACTAAAGGAGAGGAAAAGACAATTGCAATCTATGGATGCATTGTCAACCAATAGTGGTGCCCGAAAGAGGAGAATACGGGCTGTAAGGTTAGTTCCCCAAATTTTCAATGAAATTTCTTACCCTAAAATATTTCTGGTGTTGCATTCTTTCCACTAAGACTCATTTGTACTCTACTTTAGGAATTTCATGGAGGATGTGATGGGAACAATAGAAATGGATGATAGTGATCCTTCATATGTTCTAAGAAGTTTAATAAAGCCAAGTGATGTCATGGAAGTGTTGAAGGACTCTAGACAAAAAGGGCTACGTAAACAAGTTGCTAGAGAGGTAATGAAGGATTTCAAGGGCCTTGTCCAAGCAAAGGAGGTGCTTGGATCTTGTGATGTTGCTGGTGTAAGTTGTGAAGCTTACAACTCTATTTTTAAAATTTTCAAGTCTACTATGGAGGAAAAGTACTACAATGCCATTGCCAACACCGTGGTCTATAAGGCTTGCATGTCAAGAAACAAACTAATGTGCTAGAGAAAAGCTTGGAGGATACCATTGTGTAAGTGGCACAATGACTTGGAAGAGTAAAAAGAAATCTAGCATCCAAATGTTTGAGATGAATGCTTTCAATAATGTTTACGTGGATGTAGAGAATTTGCAGAGAGCCATGGTCAAATTCTATGGGATGAGAGAAGAAGGTAAGAGAAATTCCCTCTTCACATTCAACTTTATTTCTTCTAATTTCTATATCCTTACTAAATTTCTCTTTCATTGTACAGATGGCAAGCTAATATTTGTTATAAAAATGGATGAAGCTCAGTTGGTAAAAGAGCACAAGCTAGAGAGGGTGAGCATTTGTATTATGAATGACGCCTTGTGTTTTGCTCAAGGGGATGAGGAAGTTGAGTAGGGTTTCTTAGTACGATCTGAGGACATATGGTGGCTTGCAGCCTTTGAGACCCCAAAGGAGTGCCACGAGACATTGAAGTGGGTTTTGGAGAGAACAGGCATCTCATTGATTATTCGAAGACAAGAGGCAGGGCAAACTTTAATTGTGGATGGGCATGGAACGTTTCAAGTTAAATGGCATCTAGCTGGTGATTTGAAGACCCTCAAGTGCTTGTATGGTTGTGATATAGGTGCAAATGCAAAATGGACATGCTTGTATTTCACCCACTCTCAGAAGATGCAAAAGGGAAGCCTACAGTGGGAAAATGGCATCCTTTCTTGCAACCAAAGTGCAGCCCTTGATCATCACAAAAAGGATCCTAAGTGGGACCCCATTCTACCAATTCCATTGGAGTGGGTACACATGTGTACTTTGCATGCTGAACTGCATATACTTGATAAGCTACTCTATCTCCATCCAGTTTATGCTTGGAATTTGAGGCCACAGCAAGTATCTACACAATGCATTGCAAAAGTTGAAGAACTACTCTCACTAATGGGACTTCACGGAGGCAATGTGAAGCTTAAGCAGGATAAGAAACAATCAGGAAAGGTTGGGATAAGTGTGATCCAGGGCTTTGCTCTATGGTGCATGTGTGCATCTAGGGGAGTCACATGTGTGTGTGTGTGTGTGTGTGTGTGTTGTAGAGGCACATCTAGTGCTATGATGTGTCTAGTGTGTGACCTAAGTGATGATGTAAGCCAAAGGCCCCCACATGGGAGGTTCGTTTGATTTAGGTCAGTCCCATTGATGTAGGGGCTGATTGCCACTGTTTTAGGGAAGGTGCCTTTGATCTAGGCCACCTTCTCCCCATTTCTATAAGAGAGAGTCACCTCTCTCACAAGCAATAGTGAACAACATTTTTGGTTACATCTTGTGCTCTCACTCTCCTCTCACTCCTCTTCCAAGATGCATCTATTCTATCCCACGTGTTTCTACATTTGGTATCAGAGCTTTAGGTTCTAGATCTAGCTTAGCCTAGCATTAGAGGCTCCCTAGTAGGAATTCTTAGACTTTCTCAAGCTTCTACCATCTTCACCATTTCTTCCCCAAATTTGTGAGAGCTTGTTCTCCCTCGACGTTTCACCATTCTCCAAGCCCTTTGCGCTGTAGAACAATCTCTGTAGGGCACCCCTTTCAGCTTGAAGCTTGTCGCAAAATTGTGCCTCCATCGCCTATGCCAACAAGAAAATAGTCCGCCGATGTATCGTGTAATTCCGCCTCTGTGGTCACTCATTTCCAAATTCCTCTGAGCACGAGTTAGGCAACACTACAAGCAATCTGCTGATGAAGTTTGAGCTCGTTTGGTTAAGCATTTGAGGAGAAATAGACAAAAGACTAGTCGATTTTGCTAAGCTTCTATATGGCAACCTGGCACAACATTGTGCCTCTTCTTGCTGGTAGCACTGGTCTGGTATACTAGTGTTATTTCTACACAAAAATCCCCTTGAATAGAGCTATGAGCTATGCGAATTGTGGCCTCCAATCTACCTTGGTCTCTGCTGACAGAATTCTTCATATTTTGGTCAAAGGGTGTTGAGCAATCACCATAAGTTTATGGCTTCTATTATTTACTTCAAACTTTCATTGTTTTGCTTGTACTTGAGTAGTAGAACTCAGTCATGGAGCTCATGAGTGTCCTTATACTTTGCATTTAGAATGATGACTATGTGATTATCTTTGACCATGATTGATGAGTACTTGAATTGTAAACATGACTAAGCCCGAGCAAGTAGAGAAGTTTGATGGGACTAGTTTCCATACTTGGTAAACAAAAGCTAAGTTTGTGCTTATGAAAAAGGGGATATGGAATGTTGTGAATGGAAAGGAAAAGAAGCCTACAAAAGAAGAAGCTAATTGGTTGATCAAAGACAAGAAGGCTCTTGCTATCATTGCTTTGGGATTAAGTGACTCATACATTCACCACATTGATGGCTTTGAAACTTCACATGAAGCTTGGGATCACATCTTCACACAGTATTTGGTGCACAAGGGAAATACTTCAAATATATCTTGCTTATTAAGTTCCTTTGGCTACAATTGAAAAAGGGAGTGTGTTATTCCATGAAGGACAACAACTCCAAAGAGAATGAAGCATTTCTTGTAAAGAAGGGCTACTTCAACAACAAAGCAAATCTGGTTGAAGGAAGAACTCCATCAGCAAATGAAGAATCAAAATCTATGGTAGAAGATAAAGACTATGCTTTTTGAGCACTTTGTCTTTTGAATTTTTGTTTATCATCACTTGGTCAAATTTTGAGATTCTCTGCCTGGAGTATGTCATATGTTTTGTCTTTTGTAAATCACCTCTAGTCACCATATGATGTAGGCCATGTGATATGTGTTTTGTCTATCCCATTTTTGTGAACCTCACACCCTTGGGAACCCTTGCTAGCATGAGATCCTAGCCATAGGTTTATCCTTGACCACCATGAGATGGCATGAGAAACTATGAGACTAGATGTATCCTTGACATTGCAAGAGGCAAACCCTTAAGGGGGGGTATGTTGGGATAAGTGTGATCAAGGGCTTGCTCTATGGTGCATGTGTGCATCTAGGGGAATCACATGTGTGTGTGTGTGTGTTGTAGAGGCACATCTAGTGCTATGATGTGTCTAGTGTGTGACCTAAGTGATGATGTAAGCCAAAGGCCCCCACATGGGAGATTCCTTTGATTTACGCTAGTCCCACTGATGTAGGGGCTAATTGCCACTGATGTAGGGAAGGTGCCTTTGATCTAGGCCACCTTCTCCCCATTTCTATAAGAGAGAGTCACCTCTCTCACAAGTAATAGTGAACAACATTTTTGGTTACATCTTGTGCTCTCACTCCTCTTCCAAGATGCATCTATTCTATCCCATGTGTTTCTATAGAAAAGACACAAAATCTTCTTGCTAAAGTGTCCATGGGTGGAGGAAAGGCAAGGAGGTTCTTGTCCAACCACAATGTTGATAAAGAAAAACATACATTGGCTCAAAGCACCCTAGGTTGGCAGTACTGGAAAGATTTGTGTGAGTGCACCACAAATCTTCACATCTGCAAATTGCTACTTTTAGAGCAAAACTGTGGACAACAAAGCTTGATGCATTTATAAAGTTGCTTAGACAAGGTCAAACAGATGAGCTTTATTATGAGAGATTGAGGACAGCATTGGGAGAATTCATATAATTGATGGTAGAAGCATGGGGGGAGTCACATATTACACATTACATGGTAATCCTCCTTAGGTTGAAATTTTGTGCTTTAAACTTGAGTCAGTTTATGTTTCTAATACAATGTTTTTCTTTACAGCATATTCTTTATGCACATGCACCATGGTTTGTAGAGCAATGGGGCCCTCTGTCCATTTGGAATACTCAAGGAATGGAGAAATCACACTATAGAGCAAAGGCAACATGCTTCAAGAATACAAGGAATGGGGGTGGTATCGCACGAAGCAATGCACTACACAAAATGTTTGATTGGTTCTATAGATGTCTAGAGGCCAGGACTCTCAAGCGCAATAAGGTAGAGGTCTCAAGTCTTGCAACAGCGGTTCAACATGTCAAGAAGACAAGGAGATGTGTTGCTTGGAAGTCCTCAATAGGGAGCCAAGGGGTTGCACTTTGGTTGCAACGTAGAGTCAAACAGGGGAGGTATTGGGTCCTAAGAGAGCCCCAAATGTAAAATGTTTGATGAATAAAGTTAACACTATTTTGAGTCACAAATTTGAAAATTGCAGAATTGCATGTGCGACATGGTAGGGCAGAGGGGTGAGTGGGTTGGGAGGGAGGGTGGTGAAGGTTAAGTATTACCAAATTGGCAACAAAAGATTTGGGGGGGGGGAGGAGCTACACTAAAAAAACCCTAATTTAAAAGAAAAACCCTAAAGTGCTTTAAAAAAGACTATATAAAGCACTTCGAAACCCTAAAATCCCTCATTTCTATGGCACGAGTTAAACATACTGCTAGACCTACTAGATGCTATTTAGATGCTACTTGTTGTCCTCCTCACAATGCCATGGCCTCCAAACACACTGCAAGCCCCACTGGCCAAGAGGGCAATGATCACCGAGGATCTGAAGGCGGTTCTCATCATCAGGAGTCCAAGCAACACGAGTCCCCACCATCCGACTCTCATAGGGGATCCTAGGGATCTTAGCACCATGAGGAATCCCAGCACGATGAAGGATCCAAGCACAATGAGGGGTCCTCTCAGTCCTTCCACACAACTAATCATGGAAGTAGAGAGGTCTCGCGAGAGGGGCAAAATAGTCCAGTCAATCATGATCAACTGCCCTTCCCTCCTTCGTGGGGTCCTGGTGTGGAGCATCTAGACCAACAAGGGGAGCAAGAAAGGCAAAGAGAGGAGATGGAGAGATTACAGGGGCCACAACAAGAGGAAGTATTTGGCGGGCTTGCAGATATAATGAACCTTGGCCCTAATCCTCCAACCAAGCAGACCGCAGGAAAGAGCACCATCAACCCTCTATGCCTCGAGATGATCAGATATGAGGAGCCTCTAGTACGAGCTGAGCAAGAGCCTCAGCCTGCTGTCTCATAGCCTCGTGAAAAGGAAAAGAGACCAAGGACAAAGCAGACCCCTAGGCACGAGAGGCCACCTCGAATGACCCAGTAGATACAGGAAGAGGAGTTTGAAGAGGTGGTTGCAAGGGAGGAGAGGTGAACGAAGTTCAAAGTGGACAAGCAGCCATGGAGCCATGTCCAAAGGCTAGTGCAGGGTCCCCCAAAGATTAAGAGGCTCAAAAAATTAGGAGTGAAAGCACTTTAGGAGATCTACAAGTTCCAAACCACTGTGGACAATCTCATTCCCCGTGCACCCTTCTAGCGTGTTGTACGTGAAATAGTACATCATTATAAGAGTGATGTGCATTTCACTTTAGGTGCTATCGGAGCAATTTAGGAGGCAATGGAGCAGATGACAGTAGGTCTTTTTGAAGACGCGAACTTATGTGCTATCCATGCCAAAAGAGTAACAGTGATGGACAAGGACCTTGCACTCGCCAAGCGCATCCGCTCCGATCCCTCCCTTAGGCCCTAGATGTTGTTTAGGTTCATTTGGTGTAACCTGAATCATTTTGTAAATCTTTGCCCTTTGACACCAATGAATAAAAGATATTTTTATGTTCTATTACTGTTCCCATGTTATTATACATGTTATGTGATGCTCTCCATCAGTTTATGCAAGTTAGTGTGAATTTGAGTGGTCAAATGATGTTTTTTCACTGCGCGGCAGAAGGCAAATGTGTTCGGCATTGCGCGGGGAGCCCAAAAATGGCAAAACCTGCTATGGCACATATGGGGCCTATTTGACTTGGTCAAATAGGCCCCGTACGTGCCATAGCGGGTTTTGCCATTTTTGGGCTCATCACGCAAGCCAAACAGGCCCCATATGCACCATAGCAAGTTTTGCCATTTTTGGACTCCCCATGCGATGCTGAACACATTTGCCTTCTGCCGCGCGGTGAGATTCTTACTGGATTGCTCAGAAATGACCATTATAGCGCAAATATTTATTTAATCGCATGCTTTTGAACAGAATAGTGAATGAAAATATTAATGCCAACAACAATTAAAGTTACAAAATACAATGACAATATAAAATAAAATTTGTAAAAGAACACAAAATGGGGCACTGTATAAAAAGTATAGCTGTATTCATATAAAATAAAATTTCTATACAATAAGGCTTTAGAGCCTTTCTCTCTTCTCTAAAACACTAAGAACATTGGGCTTTGAATTCCCAAATACACTCCTAGCTCTAAACCTAGTCGATAGAGAGTCATTGCTATTGTCATTGCTGGCCAAGGACATGGCTGCTGCCATCAATGCCATACCTTGAAAATTGGTTCCAAAGGCATTGAGGGCAGCCATGCGGTTCACCAAAATGACCTTGTCAGCATTGCGATTGATGTCAGGATGACCAATCACTCTTGATAAGGCCTTGCACTTTAGGAGGTCATCAGTGCCATGTGGAGAAAACTTTTTGTGGATAACCACAAAGCGCCCTTTTGCTTGGCCAAGGCAATGTGCCAGTGAGTGATCTTGGTCGAAGCTACTGCGAACAAGGCATTGCCGAGATGAGAATAGGTCGACCTCAAATGCCTCCTGCAATAGTCTAACATTACATTAAAATTCCATTTGCCATTAAAGCAAAAGTATACCAAGAGAGAAGAAATTCAAAGCTCATAGTTTCTTACCACTATGGAGTCATCATGCTCAATCCCTTTCTCTTTGTCGATGAGGATGGATCCAGAGGCCTCCCGCTGTTTGGAGTAAGATGTGGAGGCTTCTTCTAGAACATCAGGTAGGTCGGAGTAGATTGATGTCTCTGCATCTTTGATTTGGGCCAATGTTAAAGCAAGAACATCTTTTATTGAATCATCTGCTCCCAAAAACCTAGGTTCTTGCATAGTCATGTCCACCTCGTATCCACACAGGATACCAAGAGCTTCATCCTCTCGGAGACCAAACATAACCTCTATGTCATGGAGAAAGAGGTATTGTTCTCCATCGACAAGAAGGGGAGCAAGAAACCATATCATTGTTGCAGGGTCAACAGAGGTGGTGCCCAAGGTGGATGGAATTTGAGAAGTAGAATGGGGTTTAGGAGGTCGCTGGAGCACTTCTAGGGCCTATGCAGCTTCCCGCTCCTTAGCTTCTTCATTTATGGGCTCTTCATTGTAGATGTTGGGCTCATCTATAGAAATAAGAGGATCAGAAAGGGCAGGGGCAGGGTCAAGGCTTAAGGTCGAGGCCTCTTCTTCCATTTGTCCCTCTTGGAAAAGGAAAATAAAGGTCATTTCCCACGATAGGAACCTATTTCCTATGTTTTTGATGACTCCACATACTAGGAGGTCATCAGTGTCCACCTCCCTAAACCCTAGGGGTGTGAGCTGGGCTCAAAAGCAATCTAAACGCTTCACAAACCTGGGTTCTTGATTGAACAAGTACTTCAAATAATCAATTGGGACCCATCTTTTTGTAGACTCATCAAGTTGATATGGAAAACTCGCGATGTAGTCTTGCATGTACTTGATGAGGTCTTCAAAATCATCTTGGGCTCCCATCTCGGCCTCCCAAGTAGGTGCCTAGGACATCTATACTCTTATCAAAGACTGGAAATAACTCCTCCTCTCCATCAATTAATGGAGTACGGGAGATGAAATCGTGGAAGGCAGACCTAGTAGAATCCATGGTAGTTTAGTAGCTAGGAGAACTATGGCTATGATAGTGAAACTTTGAAACTAAAGTAACTTTATAACCTATATATACCCAAATGTTCTAAATATAAAAAATAAAAAGAATTATAAAAATTTGGGGAAAAAGTTGACATTGACATGAAACAAAACCATTCAAAACATCAAAATTAATTGCACCACTATTAATTGGAAAATGTCAAAATCCACAATTGTTCCACCCCACATTTTCTAGACAATCTTCAATATTGCAGGAGGGATAAAAGTGGCACTATGCACGAGCTTCTCTGCACGCTTTTCTACCTTTTCACCATTTAAGGTAAAGTGAAAGAACTCAGACATGCCATCCTCCATGACCAATAGGTGTTCCTGCACGTCCCTGAGAGTCCAATGTGACGTGAAAGTCACATTCTTAACATCTCCTAAATGAGAACCAATATATAAACTTACCCCTGTATTATCATCATCGTTAGAGTCAAGGGGGAGCCAATTGTCACCTATTTTCTTCCAATGCCTATATTGGAAAGCAAAATATAACATTTGGCAGGAGATGTGGTACTTGACAACCACATTGTCCTTACATACATGGCATTGAAACAGATCACCCTTTTGTTCACCTGACTTGCTTTCCCAACTCACTCCGAGCAATTCCTCAAGGGCATTCTCATGTAGGCACTTGCATGACAACATGGTTTTTGTTCTGTATATCTAGATATTATGAAAACAAGAAGAAAAAATGTGCAGAGGCATAAACCAAGACAACCTTACCCATTTAGAGCCAAATGTAAACTTCATGGCCATGCCCACATCCTTTGCAATATTTTCCTTGTATGATTGCATTGTTCTTGTGTCCACCATGCTGCAATCCATGTCTTCAAGTTGTGGCGTTGCAATGCATTGAAGATGGCCATAGCCTGATGCCATCCTTGGAGTAATGACCTTGGCATTATACCAATAGATATTTCTCTGTCAAAGTAGAGGACTTCTCTCCAGCATGCATTTGCCTTCCTAAATCCTCATGAATGGCAGTAAACTTACCTAAGAAGCACTCGACTGGTTCCCACTCCTCAAAGTCTGAAGGAAATACATCTGCTATGCACAAGTGCTATTTCAAAATACAATTTCAAACTGACTCATTACACTGGTTCTATTTCAAAATACAATTTCAATCTGACTCATTACACTTCAAAATCTTACACAAAATGCAGACTTACAATGCGATGGTATTGTCAATTGATTGCTTGACGGAGAAGGCGTATGTCCTACCCCATGTAGATGTGTTGCACCTTTGCAAGCAATCCTTTCTTCCCAAGCTTGAACTTCATGATGCGGCCCTTCCATTCATGCAAAAGATCACCTCTTTTGCTCTTGGGAAGCTTATGTGGACCCTTGGCAGATCCTCTCATGTTTATCCAATAATTCAAGCTATAGGTACAAGGCACCCATTCACCCAGTGCATTTTTGCTCTTGTGGGACACAGAGTACATGTATGGTCTCCTCACCATGCTTGTACAGAGGTTACAATAGCAGGTTACAACAGCAATAGTGGACTAGAAAGTGCAACTTGGAGGGAGAGAGCAGCTATGATAGAGGGAGAGAGAGGGAGAAGGTATAGAGGGTGCAACTGAAGCTTGAGAGAAGCTCCAAGAGGTGCCGCAGCTAGGAATGGAGGGAGAAAGAGTAGAGGGGGATGAGCAGCTGCTCCAAGAGGTATTGTAGAGGTATTGTAGCTAGGAATGGAGGGAGAAAGAGCAGAGGGGGATGAGTAGCCACTACAGGAGGTACTGTAGCTAGGAATGGAGGAAAAAAGAGCAGAGGGGGATGAGTAGCTGCTGCTATAGGAGGTGCTGTAGCTAGGAGTGGAGAGAGAATGAGCAGCTGCTATAGGAGGTGCTGGAGAGGGAGAAACACAGTGGACCAAAGCAGGAGGGGGCAGACAGGATGCCAAATGCATTCCCACATTTGAAAAATGGAGGGAGAATGGAGCTGGACCAGAGAAGAGAAGGGGGCAGGCCTGTAACAAGCTAAGAGGGGGGGAAAATTCACCCAGAAGGGCCCACCACCTCTTGAATGACTTGTAGGTTTGTTTGGGGGAGGTGCATATGGGAGAGGGGTCAAGCATGGGTTGAGAGGGCGGGAGGGATGCTTTGAGTGGTCCCCGATGTAAGAGAAGTAGCCAATAGGGGCTGTTTGCAGGTCTGCCCACCCTCCACCTCAACATGGCATTGCCCTACAAAAAGGAGCACTCCCATTGGTACACCTCAAATACCTCACTAATCCCTTGAAATTAGGAAACACTAATTGGGGGCCCTTTGGAGACCCCAATTCTCCCCTAATGGGTGAGTCTTGTAGTTTGGAGCCACAACTACAATGCATGGACTTGTTTTGCCACCACCATCTTATGACTAATGTCATACGGTCTCTAATTTGGTAGGGCGAGATTCCATGGAGTGGAGTTATTTTTGAATCCATCCTCAATCCATCTTGGAGGGATGTACTTCAATGTTCTTTAGGGGTAGTTGAACCACATCGACCAGGCCATGAGAGTCTTTTTAGAGTTCACTCGATATGTCCCTCTGATTGAGGATGGTAATGTCTTTCTGAAGAAGTTTGCTCTCCCTCTTCATCTGGCTGAAAACAATGATGAAGCTGAAGCTGGTGATGTGTAGGGCCTACCCAAGGTTGTAATGATAGCCTCCATCTGGTTGGAAATTGTGATGAAGTTGGTGATGTGTAGGGCCTACCCAAGGATACTCACTTATTTAATATGAATATTCTTTGCCATTCCATGTGCAAATTATGTATTTAACATTAATTAGCATTTGCCTTAGGAAAATTTGGAGTTATTTGTAAATCTAAAGATCCTAATCCAAAAAAGAGGGATGCCAAAGGCATCCTTGATGTGTCCTTGAAATTCTATCAGTTTGCAAGGGCATTTTACATTATAAACTAAGTTTACAAGCCTTTAGGTTTTGAATTAAGCATTAGACATATTATGTAGAGACATATGGAGAGATGCAGAATCGCTGTTTCAGCCGTGGTAATCATTCACTGCCATAGGAATTTTCGCATTGATCTGTTCAAATCCTTAATTCCTCTACTTTCCGAGTTCCCGTCTTTCCTCTTTCATCATCCTCAAGTTCGTCACCCTGTCAATGAGAGCTTGAATTGTCACATCGAAGGCATCCTTCATATTCGTCAATCGGTGACGGGGATCAGCATAAATCAAACTTGGTATCAAGTTTATCACCTGCTCTCTCATCTCCTGAACTTCTGCCGGTGGAATCTCTCCCAGCAATTTTTCTATCTCGACTTTTTTTTGCTTCACATCATCCTCTGGGATGAACACTGAATATGTGCTATGGTTATGTGGCAAATGCCAGATGTACTGCTTGTATGCAGAGTAAGGATGAAAAAGAACGGGAATGCACCCACACACCATAGAATCGAATATCGACCTTCGGCTGTAAGAGTCTCCTGGAGGTTGCAAGCAAAACACTGATTGCTGAAACAAGGTTATTACGCTGATAGGCGAGTGGCATTTGCTTGCTCCTTTGTCACACTCTAAAAGTTTACAAACCGTGGACTTCTTGCACTGCTCTATGATGTCCTCTCTGATTGAGTCTTGAAACTCGGGACGAGGAGCCCCAGCAAATGAGAATAAGCTTGGCCTTTCACGAGCTCTAATCCGGCTTTGCCATTCAGAAACATCTGAATCCTTAAAAGGATGAAAATAAGTAGGATAAGGAATGGCAAACTCATTGAAGCCCCAAGGGCTTTTCTCAATTAACAGCGTTGACACATTTTTGATACAAGGGAGCCTCAAGAGGCTGTTTCCCCAATCCGTCTCATTATCTGTCATACGTCTGAAATCCCAAGTCACTCGCCCAATTACAAGAAAGTGGTCTCTTCCTCCCATCATGCTCCATTCAGGCTGTTTTCGGAGCCAACGATCGAGAGCCTTTGGAAGAAAATCCCTGGCAGAAACGTTTGCACCCCAAAGGTTTGGGGAAATGTCCAAGCCTGCGTAAAAGGGCACGTATATAAGCGTCGCCTTAGCAGAATCTTTAGTCAAGCACTTGTATTGCTTGCATCTGTTATGAAAGATGACTTCTAGGGTAAACTGATTCGTCGCATACCAACCGCTACTTGAATTAACAGCGCCTTGTTCATCTTCCAATTCAGGTCCAAGACCAGCATTTGAAAGTGCCTTGCACATATCGGTCCAAGGGTGGAGATGATTGCAGTTTGCCAGAAGGTCATCATTAAACATGAAGGGTAGCCGATGTATGTACACATATTTGCCAGCACAAGGGTCTCCCTTGAATTCCAACGATTCATGTGCTTGGGAAGACGATAGGGAATCGTTTGGTTGCGTAAGATCTGAGATGCGCCACAAATTAGCCGGCGTCGAAAGCGTTGCTGAAGACAATTGGGGAGCTTCGGTCAACGAGGGACAAAAGAGGCAGAACATCCTCCACAGAGCTATTGAAACCAGCATCCACAAGCAGCCGCGACTGAAGCGATGAGAAATGCGTTTACGTGGAAGCTTTTCCATCGTTCATATATCATACAAGTTCCGATCGGCAGCGTGGAGGCGATGATAGATCTAACATCTCGTATGGAGAAAATGGTATCACAGCAACTAACATTCTCACTGTGATATTCTGATTTGATTGGCTATGGAATGAAAGATTGAGGAGGAGAGATATTCTGTGGCTGGCAAAACCTGGCAAGCAAGAAGGAAGAAACAATCCAGCTCAAGTAGGTCCAACAAAATGGCTGCTGTGGTGATGATCTAAGCTAGGGCTCTACGAAGCGATCAACTTGGTAGATTCTTGGGTGATAGCTGATGACACACACACGCACAGTGTGATAAAGCTACAACTGGGCATAGTCTATAGGCCGAAGGTAGATCTGTAAGAGTACGGTAGGGAAAGATGGCACGGGCAGGAAGCCTGTGTCAGGGGTGTGAGCGAGGAGTTGATGCATCATCTTCGGACTACAACGAACTTGGAACTTGGAAGGTTTGGAAGTGAGACTTTAGTGAGAAAAGCTGAGGAGGTGCGTTAATAAGCAGTAAGTAACAGTGTCGAAGAGCTAGCAACAATAAGCAAGAGCGTCGAAGAGCATGGCATAATTAGCAGTACAGAAGGAGCTGAAACGTGCTGTCGATCCGCTGACGATCATGCAGACAGCGGAGGTCACACGGAGGGTCCTCAAAAGACTATAAAGTTCCCTCGAAAGACCATCGCAGAACGTGTATTTCTTCAAAGTCCTTCACCGAGTTCTCACGACTGTGAGATGGGTAGCAGCGACGGCGTGTGTGACGGAAACGCTGCCGTTGTCGATGTGCATGGTTGACCTGGGATTGAGGGACGGCACAAATTACCATGCCGACGCCAACTTCAACACGTGATGAGGCTTTGATCTCAAGTTGTCAACGCTGATTTTCTGTGAAATTTCCGCACGACTTGGCACGACGGACCTTTTACGCTTCGGAACACTTCCTCCAACGTCGGCCATCAAACGACGGACCTATAATGCATGATCTGCTTCATGACGGCGATTGGCGATCTCCGTCCCCAAAAAACCAGCAAAAATTCTAGTTTATCCAATAGCCTTGGTTATGACCATTGGAACAATACGACGAGGCCTTGACTTAATTTGATGAACGTGTACCCACCTTGAGGGATGAACGTGTACCTGGCCCATGCATGCACGCATCCCCCATCTTTTAAGGAGGCATGCACGCATCCCCCATCTTTTAAGGAGCATGGAAGGACTCCAGTGTTCACACAAAACATTTCTCTCCACAAATCATAAAACTTGGGGATTTCAAACTTTGCACTCGGGAATTCGCAGATTTTTTAGCAAAGATATAGCTAAATTGCCTAGAGTTTTGCAAGTTTATAGAATTGAGAAAAAGTTTTTTTTTACAAGTATAAATGAAAATGTTGCAGGTTCGTTGTATACAGTTTGCAAGTCTTTTGTGAACACTATATGGAGGAGGTGCTCTAAAAAACATTTTTTTTTGCCTTGCCCAGTGGGAGGTCTTAGTAAAGGCGGGGGTTTTCAAGAAACCAATTTAATCATAATTGAGTTTCAATGTAATAACCATTTTAATCGTAAGTGAATCTCAATGTAGTTTTCTGTGTAACGATCATGGCTACCTATGGGCATACAAGTAAGTTTACAACTCTAAAAGTAAAACATGCTTCAAATCACCCAACTGGCAACTGCATGGGTCTAATCCTTGGTGCACATGTGGACTTTGGCTTTGCATATAAGAGAGAAACCATTCCCTCCCAGGGTCCCAATAAAGGTCTCAAACTCATCTATGTAGAGCCTGAACAAGGTTGATGCAGATAACATACAACCTTGTTTGACGCCAATGATACTCATGATCTCCTTTGTCCACCCTGTACTTATTTGAACCCTACGCGAGGCTCTCTCATAAAGTGCGATGGCTACTTAGTGATCTCCTAATCGTACCCTAGTTCCCCTAGAGGTCTGATGAGCTAGGTTCTTAGCAATGTGTCAAAAGCCTTGTGGAAATCCATAAAGCAGGAATGCCCTGACCTCCTTGATGACCCCCCTAAGTGTAGGGACATGATCCATGGTCCCATGATCTACCTGAAAGCATGCCACCCCGACTTTGAATCCTTGAAGCTTTGCGACCAGGCTAACCTTGTGTCAAGTCACTTGATGCATAGATCTTAGACATGACACATCTAATCATGATGGTCTTGTAGTTTTTTCGGCTCATGGGATCTTAGAATTCTTCGTGGTGATTCAGTGAGCTTGTGAGGCATGCTTGTTGTGAAGATGTGCATATGCTCATTCTCCTTCGACTTTCAATGATCTATCTCTCTCATTCAATGAGGTTGTTTGGGTGTGGCTGACCTATGAAGGAATGATTAACTAGACATTGTAATTGAATTCCAAACGGCGCCGCATAACTTTTGGACTCCTATTTGATGTTATATAAGGATTGGAGTGTCTCAAATTGAATTGAACAGTCTACCGACTCGATGGAAACATGAAGCAACAATTTTGAGAGAGGCATGAATGACTTGTTCTAAAGTTGCTTCATATTTTGCATTCATAGGTCTTTGTAGTTTGCATTCATACTTCTTATTTGAGAACATGTCAAACTAGTTTGTTGTAGAGATGTATAAAATTATTGAAAGAAAAAAGGATCATGCACTTGCACAAATGATGTGCCGTTGATCCCTCTTGGTAATTGCATCGTGGATGTTTGACATGAATTCTTCTTGGAAGTCACATTGGAGTCAAGATTGACCACATTATGTTTGTTGATATATGACAAGAAAAGGGGTGCTTACAGGGGAGCATTCAAAAGCGATCAAAGGTATGTTCGATATGTTGTGTTTTGCATCAAAGGTTTTGTACAGGTGTGTAGCTTGCTTGCATGGAAGTGACTAATATTGACATTGCAAAATGCCATTACAAAAAAATTGGACTAAAAAAGGGCCCTATAAGGGAGCCCTTGGGCTAGTGACATGGAAGAAAAAGGTGAATAAAACCCAATAGAATATTGGCTGGTGGAGGGTAATAGAATATTGGAAGTGGCCTGACTTTTCTATTTATTTATTCAATGGCCCAAACAATGATGTAGAGCACCCACTTGCTACCTCAACTCTCCCATCACATTTTTAAATTGTAACCAACACTACTACACATGGGTCCTATTTCGACGCTTAAGGATCGACGATTAGCATGCACGGGGTGCTAATCATTAATAATCAAAGCAGGATTCATTAAGGGTCGCTATATAGCAACTTTAGGTAAACGTCGCTATATAGCGACGTTTAAAGAACATCGCTATATAGCGACCTTTATTAGACTTGTAAATGGTTGGTATATAGCGACATTTATTAGATTTGTGAATGGTCGCTATATAGCGACACTAAGACAGTTTCCTAGAGTGACGTTTTACAGAGAGTGTTTTTTCCCATACCGACCTTAAAAGATAGTTTTTCCCAATGACAAATTTTTTTTCTTTTTCATACATGTTTGATCCTTTGAGAGAATAAAAGTACAAGAGCATGTACATCAAGCCTTTGAAGCTTATATTTTCATGTCCAAGTTTGAGATGAAAAAAATCAATGAAGAGCATTTACATCAACGGCTTCATTCTGAGCTAAGTCCAATGTGCCAAACAAGTCTATCTCTAACTCTATACCGAGTTGATCTCCTATATCATCATTGTACTCTAGCACTATACGTTCATCTAAGAGTACTTGATCATCTTCTTCAATAAAGTGTGGTGATTCTTGATGATCATCATCTTCTTCCTCAATATCGTGATCTCCATCTTCCCTTTCCTTCTCTTCTTTTTTCCCTCTTCCTTCTCTTATGCTTATGCTCATTTCCCCTCTTTCAATCTCTTTTTCCCTCTTCTTTTTTCCCCTCTTTCAATCTCTTTTTCCCTCCTTTCCTTCTCTTCTTTTTCCCCTCTTTTAATCTCTTTTCCCCTCTTCCTTCTCTTATGCTTATGCTCATTTCCCCTCTTCTTTTTCCCCTCTTTCAATCTCTTTTCCCCTCTTCTTTTTTCCCCTCTTTTAATCTCGTTTTCCCTTCTTTCCTTCTCTTCTTTTTCCCCTCTTTCAATCTCTTTTCCCCTCTTCCTTCTCTTATGCTTATGCTCATTTCCCCTCTTCTTTTTTCTCTCTTTCAATCTCTTTCCCCCTCTTCCTTTTATTCTTTTTCCCCTCTTTCTTCTCTTCTTTTCCCCTCTTCTTTTTCCCCTCTTTCATGAGCATATGTTTTTTCTTCTCTTATACTTATGCTTATATGCATGAGCATATGTCTCCTTCTCCTTCTCCTTTCCTTTTCTTTTTTCCTCTCTTTTTATCTTCTTTTCACAAGCATATGCCTATGCCTATCCCTATGCCTATGCTTATGCTCATGCTAATGCATGAGCATATGCTCATATGCTTATGCATAAGCATATGCTTTCTCTCTTTTTCTCTTATGCATATGCTTTCTCTCTTTTTTCTCTTATGCATATTTGGTTCTTTTCCCCTCTTTCAATCTCTTTTCCCCTTTTCTTTCTCTTCTTTTCCCCTCTCCTTCTCTTATACTTCTCTTTTGCTTCTTATGCTTTCCCTCATATGCTTTCTACTTCTTACCCGCTCTTGTTTTTTATTTTTTATTTTCGTGTTTGTGTCTATGTTTGTCCAATCTCCCCAAATTAGACATGGGATCACGTCGCACGTGCGATGAGTATGAAAACCCTCATAGGAGGAGACATCATGATCTCTATTCTCCAGAGGACTTTAATCAGGCGACACCTCAGGGGCCTACCCCTACGACTACCCCTGACCCGACTCATCTCAGGCGTAGCACTATGATTACCCCTCGGGGAACTCCTTTGCTAGCAGCCCATGGCTTTGTCAGGAGTCCTGACGAGTTTTTCGCATAGATGAGCGATGAGGAGGCAGTAAGATTCTTCTCTCTGCTATCCCAGAGGACCTCAACAACTCTCTCTCCTACACCAATGGTTGGACCTACTATCCAGCCATCCCCTCTAGCCCCTTCGACTGAGGGGTCATCACCTGGGCATGCCCATCGTAAGGAAAGGAAGAGTAGGAGGGGTCACTTATGTCATGTTGACTCGGGAGATGTAGACGAGTACTTTATTGCATGCACTTTATCTAACTCTCATAAATTGGGCCCACAGCAGGCTGCGATGGGTCACCTTCCTACGAATGCAGAGAGGAGACGCATGTTTCATGTAGGAACAAAGCCATGGTTTATTGAGCAGGAGGCTCTGGGAGCGACGGTCGATTGGGCTGAGGTGGCTACTCGCATGGTATAAGTCTACTCCTACTTGTAATCTCACTTTTTAAACTGTTTTATTCTTTAAGTTCCAATCTAATTTCTAATTAATATGGTTTCACTCTTAGAATCAAAGCTCGAACGTCCCATCAGCAGAGGTGAGTGGTGATGATGAGGGATTAGGCTTACACGGCTTCAACGAGGGCCAGGGATCAGGTGCAGCTCACGAGGGCCAAGGAGCAAACGCAGCTCACAAGGGCCAAGGATCAGGCCAATAGGACGAGGAGGAGGATGAAAACGACGATTCGAATGAGCAGTAGTAGTAGTAGTTTGCATATACTTCGCCATATATATGCTTTTGTATATTGGCTCATTTGAGCAATTTTGTATCACCCTTTTCGAAAGGGTAATTTTGTAACAAACAATGTTGTATATCTTCGACATGTATATGCTTCTGTCACTCGGTTCATTTGAGCGATTTTGTATCACCCTCTCCACAAGGGAAATTTTGTAATAAAAAACATTCTTTTGTAATTACTAAATAAAAAACATTAGTGGGGCAAAATAGGGCTTGTTGTGGCCCTGTTTAGCTCCACTAATGTTTTTTTAAAGCTTTTGTTAATCATTGCTATATAGCGACGTTTACCAGTGTCACTATATAGCGACGTTTACCAGTGTCGCTATATAGTGACATTTATATGTGTCGCTATATAGCGATGCTTATATAGCAACCTTTATTTTTCGACACTTATCGCAATGTAAATAATGACCTTTGCACTCGTCAAAATTTTTTAAAGAAGTGTAAAACAGGTTGGTATTTTCATCAAAAATTTTTATGTATTACAAAAGGTGGTCTATGACGATTAGTGCATAGGTAAATAGAAGGAGATCTACGAAAGCCACTGTGCTGGTTCTTGGAGTTATATATTTGTGTACCAAGGAAGATGTATTTCGTTGTGCAACCAAGCAAAATGCAATTGATGATATGCCCTTGAGGGGTCCCCTTTAGGGACAAGGGCCATATCGACATGCCATTTCTATCCAGTGGCATCTTGGATATTGTATAATGCATGTTAATATGGCCCTTGCCCCTAGAGGGGACCCCTCAAGGGCCATATGGTCAATTGCATTTTCTAAAAGTTTAACTGTATTTTTCTAGGTGTATCTCCATGCAACCACAATGGTGGGGTCGTTGGAGTTATTTTAGCACTATTTTGGTCATAAACCAAGGAAATTATAGTCCTTCTAGGCTTGGTATTTCAGTTCTTATTGCAATAAATAGGCAAAAGTACAATTTATCAAGTGAAAATTGAGCAAAAGAGATTACAATGTACATCTACGTCCAATAACAGGTTATATAAAAACTATCAACTTATACCGAGCAAAAATTGACAAGAGGGTCTTACATTTATAAAAACTCGGCAATTGCTGAAAGCCTTGAAGGCCAAAAGATTATACCTAGTGGCCATAACCATTCAAATATAAAAGTTAACAACAGTGCATACTGAGAGCCTCAAATTGAGCAAAAAGAGATTACATAAATGTAATAAAAACTCAGCAATTGCTGAGAGCCTTAGAGACTAAAACATTACATCCAGTGAGCCAAAAGATCGTTGAGAGCCTTAGAGGCCAAAAGATTACATTCAGTCATTGTTGAGAGCCTTATCTGAGCAAGATGGAATACTGAGGCCCTCTGTGAGCATGTCATCTAAGGTGGTGACATGCTGATGTGTGGAGAATCGTCGGCTGTGGGAACGAAGGTGGTGACATTTTGATTGTCGGCAATCAACAAGCTTGGAATTAGGAGGTGTTCCTAACCGGTTCCCACTTGTGTTAGCCTCATGCCTCCAAGGCTTAGGCTATTTGGGGCTCAAACTCCCTAAGTGACCTCAAGCCTTAAGACATTTGTGGTTCAAATTCCATGAATGAGGCTCAAAACCTGGAGTGGCGAGGCTTAACTTCTGCGAGACACGTGACTGTAGCTTGCAGTTGTAACATACAATGTGGCAGCTGGAACCTATAACTTGGTAGCTAGAACATACCACCTGTGCACATTTCCTGCATGCTTTGTCTTGGGGGTATTTGGGGCTCAAACTCCTTGAGCTTGTGCTGTATTCCTTCCATGGCCGTAATCCCTGAAGTAAAATAGAATGTGCACGTTGCTTGCAATCTTTGGCCTTGGGGTGTTAGCTGGAACCTACAATCTGTGCACGTTGCCTGGAATCTTTAGCCTTGGGGTATTTGGGGATCAAAGTCCCTGAGCTTGTACTGTACTCCTTCCATGGCTATTTTTGTTGAAGTAAATGATGAAGCCTAATCACCTCTAATCCTGATTACCCTCCATTCGATGACTGTACTATGTGGATGTTAACATGCCCCCCGCCCTCGGGTCAGCCACACTAGAGGAGGTGTGTGGTGAGGATTATCTATAATAGGACTGCATAGCGGTTCAGCTATCGTGGAGTGAACCGAGTGAGGTACGAGTGATACTTCCAAAAATGGGTGGCATGAATATCCTCATACGTGCAGATGTAGTGTCCATGGAGATTGCGAATGCAGAGGTAGAGGTGGAGGTCTTGGAATTGCATAGGACCGATATTGGGATTGAAGACAATCTGTTGTGTCAGATTGTGTAAGCGATCGTCGATGGGGCAACTGCGGGCAGGGAGATCACAGAGGAGTAAGAGGAGGAGGTGGTTGAAGTGGACGACTGCTACAACGGTGGGATCGGGAACCTGAGCCGTACATGTCATTGAATGATTGGAGGCGAAAGCAAAATCCCTCCCGAGTCATCTCTTTGGGGAAGTTGTACTTTGGAAACTTGTACAACATATTATGGTCCTTTTGCTGGAGTTCTCCGAATTCTTCCCAAGTCCATCGTTGTTCCATTGGCATATACAGGTTGTGGATTTGGCAATCGATATGGGCACTATGGTAGTATCTCCAAAATTTCTCTAGCTTCAAGAACGGGAGGCTCCATCATGGCTGTAGACTGGCATCTGCATCAGTCGTTGGGATTGGAGCATCAGGGGTGAGGTTGTATTCTCTTCTTATGTGCTTTGGATGCCCGTGTCACCAGTCATCAAAGGATTGCATGATGAATTGTGTGAGGGGGCGCACCTCTAAGATTTCATATAGACGAAGGTGAGCGCCCTCAAGCTCTTCCAATGATGCATAAGCGCAATGTCTCGTAGCTCTTGAAATGATTGCAAGTTGACATCTTTAGGGGGGAGGTAGGAGGAGCTGGCGGAGCCTCATCATCTGCAATGGGCATGGGTTCTAGCTACTCTGGTTTGCCATTTTGGCATTGTCTCTGCGGCTGCCTGGACAAAATTGGCTACTTTGAGCAGCATGTTGAAGGCCTCATCATGAAGGTCGACCGAAGTAGTAGAGGAGATGGACGCCCAGGTCTCGTGTTGTGCGGTGGTGGTGTTAGAGGCATTAGAAGAATACTCGGGCAGTGTTGTTTGTGGGAGGGGAGGTTGGGTGGCTTGTTGGGTGGGTTGTGGGTGGTATCCAGAGGAGGTGGTGGTGGAATTTTGGCAAGTGGGACAATAGAATTAAATAGGGCGATGGCTTCTTGGCCTTCTTCCTCGGTGAATTCCTCAAGGTATGCTACATGAATTGTTTCAAAATTGCTCACCAAGGACTCAAGTGAGTCTTGGAGAGCTTGTAGCACCCTACTGAAGAGGATTATTATGCTAAGGGGGTTGTATGTGGTGGACTAGAATGCCATAAGGTGCCCTTAAGATTGGATTGCGGAGGCTCAGCCATAGGTCTACATCCAATTAATGTTTGCTTACACACTTTTCGAGGTGTAGACCCATGACATGAGTCCCTCGAGCTTTGCGATTTGCATCACTTCATCATCCATTGGATAATTAAGGGACTCCGTGATGATGTGGCACCAAGCCTAGAAATTAAGAAGGATAGGATGTGGGGGTTAAAGGTCACTGTGCCTTTACCCCAGTTATGTACAATACTCAAACAAATATATAAATGAATGAAAAAGAAGATTAGAGTGTTCTACATCCACTAAAACTTCTATGGCTCTCTGTTTCTCTCTCTCTCTCTCTCTTTTGTTCTTGCTTTCGTTAAGAGCACTCTCAACTGGTATCAGAGCCCTCTTTCGTTCTTGCTTCTATTGCGAGCACTCTCAATTGGTATCAGAGCTCGGGTGATCTAGCTAAGCGTGTGTGAATGCTTGGAAGCTCAGCAGCTTTGTAGGAGGAAGGAGAAGCTCTATGGGAAGCTTTGTGGGTGACTTTACTTGCATCTGAGTGTGTAGAGACCTTGGAGGAACCTTTGGAAAAGTCACTTTGGTTTTGCGAAGTAGTTTTGAGAGCCTGTTAAGTGTTTTCAAAGAAAAAGTCGTTTTTTGAGCTTTTTCCTGTTCCGTTCGATGATAGAGACTCTGTATTGACTTGTAGAGGCAACTATTGCTTGCTTTTGGTGTCCACTTCACTTTAGGAGCTTGGAAACACCTTCATTCTTGAATCTGGGATCATTTCATTGGATTTCTGACTCACTGTGTCAGTTTCTGCGTTTTTCTGCCCAGGTGTTGGAACTTAAGTTTGGAGCAACCATTTACAGATCTGTCAATTCTGGTGGACTCAAGAGGTCCTAAAACTTCTATGTTGCTCATCATTCGTACTCTAGTGGAGTTTACAAACAGCTCTGTTTCCAAAAACTTTTTTCAATCCGTGTGTTGGACCCAATGATTGAGACCATGGTTTCCAAAACCGTCTATCCCATTGCGTTCTGGACGCCCAAAAACCCCTACCTGTCATTTCTTGCATGATTCGGTGGAGTATTTTCAGAGTTATAGATCTCTGTGTATTCGATTTCGTCTCTCTGTTATGCATTTTTCATTCTAAGGTTTTGAAACCTTAGATTTATGCCAGATGGCAGTGGATAAGTGTTGACTCCCATTTCTCACTCATCGGTTGGGATTTTGGAGTTTCGGCAGAAGAGAGATATTTACAGATTTTCTTGTTGAGTCCGATTATGCAATGGCGCCCATGTTTTGAGGCATCTTAGGTTCTTTTTTCAGTAGCGGTCATTACCGTGGGACCATGATTTCTTGAGCATACCGTATGCAAATCACTCTGGTTGCAGTTTGAGCAATGTGCAATCATTTGTGGTGTGCATTGGATTGTAGTGGATAATTTATAGGCCATTTGGATGCATTGCGGTCCTCATTGGATGCGCTGATAGGCCCAAATTGCCTTGTGGGATGCTATTTTTATGAATGCTTTGCACATGGATGCTATTTTATGCTGAGGGACAGCTTTGACACATTGCAGGTGATGCATTGATAGTGCTATGCTCTCTTGGATGAGGTATTATTAATGCATATGCTAGTGGACGGTGTTTATGCTTGAGTCATTTGGCACTTATTGGCATTTTGGATTGCCATTGCAGTTGGCATTTTCTTTTGGGCGAGATTTGATCATATGGATGCATAGTATATGCACATGAGTATTATGCTTTAAGACATGAGTTTTGGTGATATTTCACTCTATTGTGGCATACACATTTGGGTGCACCTGGTATTTGGTGTGATTCTCTCTTGTAGGCACTAGCATTTGGGATTTTTGCTTCATTTGCATCATGGCATCCTCTTCCATGTTTGAAAAGGAGTTTTTTAGCATTAAAAAGTTTGATGGGACAAACTTTTCTTTGTGGAAAGAACAAATAAGGGATGTGCTTATTCAAAAGAAGCAGATTAAACCCTTGGCAGGGATTGAGGCTAAGCCTGCAAATATGTCTGAGGATGATTGGAATGAGTTGGATGCATTAGCAAAATCTACTATTAGACTTCATCTTGCAGAGTTAGTTTATTTCACAGTAGTAAATGAGCAGACTACGGAAGATTTGTGGAAGAAACTGTGTGCCACTTATGAAAAGGAAACTGCCTCTAATAAAGTTTACCTCATGAAGAGGTTGTTTGAGCTGCAGATGAAGGAAGGGGTCTCCATTGCTTCTCACTTGAATGAATTCAATATTATTTTCAGCCAGCTTCAGGCTCAGAAGATGAATTTTGATGCGGAGACTAAGGCAATATTTCTCTTATGTTCATTTCCTCATGGGATACCTTCCGTACAGCTATTAGTAACTTTGCACCTGGTGGAGTACTGAAATTTGATGATGTTGTGGGTAGCTTGTTGGCCGAGGAGATTAGACAGAAGTCTATGGATGGCAAAAAGCAGGATGCAGCCTTAAATCTGCAAAGGGGAAGATCACAGTTTAGGGGGAAGTCCCAAGAAAGAGGGAAGTCTCGTAGCAAATCCAGGGCACGGAACATTGAGTGTTACCACTGTGGCAAGAAGGGCCATATGAAAAAGGATTGCTACAAGCTAAAAAGAGAGCAAAAGAATAAGAAAAAGAATGCAAATTAGGGTGCAAATCAAAAGGAAGAGAGTCCCAGGGAGGACAAAGGAAAAGTGAAGATCGAGGAGATCAATGCAATCACACATGATAGTGACAATGACGTTCTCTTCATGTCTGCTTTATCTGCAGAGTTGCTTACCACTTCAGATGATGCATATTCCCAGGATTGGATTTTGGATTCTGGTGCTTCATTCCATGTTACTCCCCATACCCTGGAATGGTTCTCCACTTATGACAGCGGAAAGACAGGTTGTGTGCATCTTGGAAATGACTATGCATGTGACATAGTGGGAGTAGGTGACAGAAAGTTTTCTTTTGCAAATGGGTCTGCATTTATTTTATAACATGTGAGATATGTGCCTAAGTTGACCAAAAGTCTTATTTCAGTGGGTTAGCTAGATGATGTTGGTTTTCACACCACTTTTGGCTTTCAGAGTTGGAAAATTCAGAAGGGCTCTATGCTTTTGGCCAAGGGTGCCAAGTGTGGGACTTTGTATCCCTTACATGTATCAGGGGTATTTGATCATGTTGTTGCAATAACCGAGCAGCCAAGCACTTCTTTGTGGCATTGTAGGTTGGGGCACATGAGCTAAAATGGAATGAAACTCTTATGCCATTTGGGTTATGTACCGCATTTGAGTTTCTCTGATTTTGAATTTTGTGAGCATTGTCTCTATGGGAAGCAGACTAAATCAGCCCATAAAAGAAGGGGAAAGAAAGAGTTTGAAAAGCTTGATTTGGTGCACTCAGACGTATGTGGTCCCATGCCTACACGGTCATTAGGTGCGGCTGAATACTATGTGACATTCATTGATGATGCAACTAGGAAAGTGTGGGCTTATGCTATAGCTCGGAAGAGTGATGTGTTCCATGTATTTCAGAAATGGCTGGCCTTGGTTGAGAATGAGTCAAGTAGAACGCTTAAATGCCTATGGACTGACAATGGTGGAGAGTATCTCTCTCATGACTTTCAGCATTTCTGTGATACACGTGGGATTAAGAGGGAGCTCACATCCCCTCATACTCCAGAGCAAAGTCCAGTTGCAGAAAAGATGAACCGTACCATTCAAGAAAGGTTGCAATGCATGCTTTCCAATGCAAGTCATTCTGGCGGTTTTTGGGCTGAGGCAATGAAGACTGCAGTGCATATGATCAATAGATCACCTAGTAAGAGCTTGGATGGTGGTATTCCTGAAGAGGCATGGAGTGGCACTCTTACTCTCATTTGCGTATATTTGGGTGTGAGGCATATACACATGTGCCAAAAGAGCTTCGAAAGAAGCTAGATCCTAAGTCTAGGAAATGCATCTTTTTGGGTTATGGTGAAAGTGGAGAGATGGCTATCGTCTCTGGGATCCAAAAGCAAAGAAGATCATACGTAGCCATGATGTAGTCTTCAATGAGAAGAAGATGCATAAGGCACCCATGAGGGATGTGGAAATGAGGAGAATCACTTTCCACGATGTGAATCCAGCTACATATGTTGATAGACAGCAAGCTGTCCATGCACCAAATGTGCAAGAAATGGTACCACCAAATACTCCCACAGGTATACAATCAAGGGTAGATGATGGATCATCTATTAGGGGAAATGATGAGCCAAATGTGGCTGATGTGCAGGTGGGATAGCAAGCTGAAATGCCCATGAGAAGATCATCTAGAGTATCTAGACTGCCTAATAGGTTTGTTCTAGGGGTAGACTATGTGATGCTTACTAATTGCGGGGAGCCTTCTTGCTATAGAGAGGCTATGATGTGCAAGGATCAACCCAAGTGGGAGTATGCTATGCAATCAGGGATGAGTTCACTTATGAAGAATAAGACTTGGGACTTGGTTTCTTTGCCACATGGAAAGAAAGCATTGCCATGTAAATGGGTCTACAAAATGAAGGTCACAGGTGATGATGTGCCTAGATACAAGGACCGTTTGGTCGCTAAAGGTTCAAGCAAGAGAAGGGTGTGGACTTTGATGAGATATTCTCTCCGGTTGTGAAGATGGCCACACTTAGATGCATGCTTGGACTACTGGCAGCAGAAGATATGGAGCTTATGCAGATGGATGTCAAGATAGCTTTCTTACATGGGGATCTGCATGAGGAAATTTACATGGTGTAGCTAGAAGGCTTTGAAGAAAAGGGCAAAGAGCATTTAGTTTGCAAGCTGAAGAAGAGTCTTTATGGTCTTAAGCAAGCGCCTAGAGAATGATATTAGAAGTTTGATGCTTTCATTTGGTCCCAGGGTTTTAGAAGGAGTGAAATTGATCACAGCCTCTACACTAAAAGGGCTAAGGATAATAGCCTGATAATCCTTGCACTATATGTGGATGATATGCTATTGGCTAGCAAGAATACTTATGAGCTAGATGCATTAAAGGCCAAGTTGCATGAGGCCTTTGATATGAAGGATTTGCGACTTGCAGGTCATATTCTTGGTATGCGCATCACGTGTGATCAGAGTAGGAATCTCCTTTGGGTTTCATAGAAGGAGTATGTTACAAAAGTATTGCAGCATTTCAATATGGAGGGGGGGAAGGCAGTGAGTACTCCATTGCCTCCATATGTGAAACTGAGTCATACAAATAGTCCCAAATCAGATGAGGAGAGAGCCATGATGGCCAAGTTCCTTATGCATCAGCAGTTGGGAGTCTTATGTATGCTATGGGAGCTACTAGACTAGACATTGCATTTGCAGTGAGAGTTGTTAGCCATAATCCAGGAAAAAGGCATTGGGAGGTAGTTAAGTGCATCATGAGGTACATGAAGGGTACCAAGGAGATGTGCATCTGCTTTGGTAGAGGAGACATGCATGTACTTGGGTACACAGATTCAGACTATGTAGGGTATGTGGATAGTAGGAGATCCACTTCTGGTTATGTGTTCACCTTTGCAGGTGATGCAGTGTCATGGATGTCTCATGCATAGACGTGCATTGCTTTGTCTACCACAGAGGCTGAGTATGTTGCATCCACAGAGGGTTGCAAGGAGGCTATATGGCTTGATCGGCTAGTGGGAGATTTGGGGATTCATACAGGTGTACCGAAATTGCATAGTGATTCCATGAGTGCTAATCAGCTAGTACGGAATCCGGTCTTTCATGCAAAGACCAAACACATTAGGTCAGGTACCATTTCATTAGGGAGGTACTTGAAGACAAGCGCATATCTAGATCTTGTCAAGGTTCATACAGATGATAACCCTACAGATATGCTGACGAAGAGTATACCTAGTCAGCGGTTTGAGTATTGTCGTGTATTGATGGGCATTGGATAGAATGCTCACTAATTGTTCTCCCTTAAAGGCAGATTGTCCTTTAAGTGGGAGGTTGTGGGGGTTAAAGGTCACTGTGCCTTTACCCTGGTTATGTACAATACTCAAACACATATATAAATGAATGAAAAAGAAGATTAGGGTGTTCTGCATCCACTAAAACTTGTGTGGCTCTCTGTTTCTCTCTCTCTCCCTCTTCCGTTCTTGCTTCCGTTGCGAGCACTCTCATAGGATGGGTGGCTATGGAGGTCGGAGGGGCAAAGGAGAGAGAGACAAGTGGGTTGAAGATCTAACAAAAAATATAACATGGCTAGGATGGGGCGGCAGTGGTCGGGGTTACAGCGAAGGATTGTTTGGAGGGTGTTAGGAGAAAGTGGAGCTATGAGGTGTAGGTGGAAGATGAGGTTTTGTGTGCAGAGTGCGTCGAAGTGCATTGCGTGAAGTGCGTCGAAGTGCATTTGTAGTGTTTGGGGGATGGTGCGTGGTGCGAGTGTGTAGGTGGCGAGCTGTGTAGAGACCTCCCTGTACATCTAAAACTTTGTTGCTCCCGATCTTCCAAACCTGACCCTTCTAATTGATTGGGGGAACGCTATCATTTGTTCTCTTCTTGGAGGGACACTGTTAGTTCCCGTTCTTGTGCCAGGAGATCCTGTAGAGATTGAATCTATTGTTCCTAGTTCTCCTGTGTTCTGGCGTATTGCACCTCTGCTTGCACCTTTTGCTCCAATGTTGTTCGTAGGCCAGACTCCCCTTGTCGACCTAGTCCATGAGAGTTTGGACCACAGATTCACTTGTGGCAAGGTCATCTTTGAGCTTCATTAGGGCCGGCTCAAGCTCTTCAGCTTTTGCACGGTACTCCTCTGCTCTATCTACGACTGCTTGACCTGTGGCTTGGAGGGTAACCATTATGGTGTGACTGCCATGTGTAGAGAGCTATTCTTGAAGGAAACTTGCTGAGAGCTATGAGGCCTGTTTGTCCCTCCTTTGCAAAATTGTGCGCGCAACCTGTGGAAGTTGTGCCATGACTTTGAATAAGTGTTGTTCTATCAAGTTTGGATGTGAGTTTCTTGACTGACATGTGGCTGTAGCCACCTAGTGCCCTATACTTGGGTGCATTGCAAAATTGTAGAGCTTTTGCTAGGCTTGTCCATGGAGAGGAGGAGGTGCTGGTGGCAAAGGATGTGGTCTCCTGAGCTATTCACACACACACACACACACACACACATACAGAGAGAGAGAGAGAGAGAGAGAGAGAGAGAGAGAGAGAGAGAGAGAGAGAGAGAGAGAGAGAGAGAGAGAGATTGAATAGTCTACATGACCTACTCTCCCTCCACAATTTGTGCATGCCAAAAAGTCATCAAGACACCCTATTTATTGGAATAGTGATTTAGATAAACGTTTCAAAAAGTTCTTTGGTACATTGAGTCACTCAAAATGAATGATTTAGTTGCACCTTTCAAAAATCATTGTTCACCCTAGTACTTTAATGTACTTATAAGATACTAGTGGAGCACAACTATGCAAGTGTACCACCTTATCATCCCAGTATAGACACAAGGCTTATAAATGTCCTTGACATACTTGACTCATCAGTTTCCTTTGTCTCCTTTCACACTCTCTCTTGAACACATATTGTCAACCAGGTCCTATAAGTACATATGCATCTCTCTAGTCTAGAACCTACAACTATATAACCGTTTCTCATTCTTGAACATATAGCTGCATACCCATCTCTCACTCTAAAATATACTCTTTTACATTTACTCATGCCACCTGCTTAGTACAATGCTAATGCTTAAATAATCGCATACTCATACTCCCAAAATAGATAACTCATAACAACCCTCACAATTGATGACTTATCCTTTGATAAGTAGTAAATTTTGCAAAGCTTGGCATGTACTCCACGATAGGGTTTTCACATTTGATGTAGCCCTAATGCCACTAAAGATATTCCCAAGACTTGAGCTTGAACTCTTACAAGGTTGTTGTGGGAATTCCTTTTTGACATTTAGTTTCCTTTTTGCTAATGGCGCCATCTCAATCACTTTCAAGGATTCATTATGTTTGGTCTAGATGATTCAAACTTTATGTTACACCCTTTATACATTTTGCTCAAAAATTTCATTGGTACATCTAGTCACTCTAGATGATGATTTAGTTACACCTTTTAAAAAGCCTTGTTCACCCTAGTACTTGGTACTAATAAGATACTAGTAGAGCACAACTATCTTGCATATGCATGTTCCATTAATTTCTTGGTATCTACACAACGCTTACAAATGGAGTTGCCACACTCTCACAATTTCTCTTGAGCACATATTGTAAGCCTACAACTACATATGCATTTGTTTAGTCTATAACTTACAACTCTATAACCATTTCTCACTCTTGAATATATATTGTGAGCCTATAGTTACATACCCATCTCTCACTCTAACTCTTTTACATTTACCCATGCCACCCACTAAATATAATGCCGATACATAAACAATCACACCCTCATACTCTAAAATAGCCAACTCATAACAACCCCTCACAGTTACTACTTACCCTATGATAAGTAGTCAAATTTGCAATACTTGGTGCATACTCCATGGTAGGCTTTTCACTTTTCATACCCACTAAGTATGCCAATGCATAAACAATCACACCCTCATACTCTAAAATAGCCAACTCATAACAACCCCTCACAGTTACTACTAACCCTATGATATGTAATCAAGTTTGCAATGCTTGGCGCATACTCCATGGTAGGATTTTCACTTTTGATGTAGCCCAAATGCAACTAAAGATACTCCCAAGACGTGAGCCTTAAATCTTGCAAGGCTATTGGGGAATCCCTTTGTGACATTCAGTTGCGTTCGCTCATGGTGCTGCTTTGATCACTTTTAAGGCTTTGTTGTGCCTTGATCTAGATGATTCAAATATTGGGCCACACCCTTCATGCATTTTTCTCAATAATTTGTACACCTAGTCATGTTGAATGATGATTTAGTTATACCTTTTAAAAAATCTGTTCACCATAGTCCTTTGTACTAATAAGATATTAATGGAGCACAACTAGCTCACATATTCAAGTGTGCCATCTTATCATTCATATATCGAATCACACAATGCATCAATTGCCCCAAGGATTATATAGTAATTGGTAAAAAGTGGTGTTTGGCATGGCCCTATCGCATGTGCCTTTATTGGATGGGTGCAATACTTTGCACACACCTTAATCTTGTTCACTTTTAAGCATTGCCATGTAAATGGGTCTACAAAATGAAGGTCACAGGTGATGATATGCCTAGGTACAAGGCCCGTTTGGTCGCTAAAGGGTTCAAGCAAGAGAAGGGTGTGGACTTTGATGAGATATTCTCTCCGGTTGTGAAGATAACCACACTTAGATGCATGCTTGGACTAGTGGCATTAGAGGATATGGAGCTTATGCAGATGGATGTCAAGATAGCTTTCTTGCATGAGGAAATTTACATGGTGCAGCTGGAAGGCTTTGAAGAAAAGGGCAAAGAGCATTTAGTTTGCAAGCTGAATAAGAGTCTCTATGGTCTTAAGCGGGCACCTAGAGAATGGTATCACAAGTTTTATGCTTTCATTTGGTCCCAGGGTTTTAGAAGGAGTGAAATTGATCATTGCCTCTATACTAAAAGGACTAAGGATAATAGCATGATAATCTTGGAACTATATGTGGATGATATGCTATTGGCTAGCAAGAATACTTATGAGCTAGATGCATTAAAGGCCAAGTTGCATGAGGCCTTTGATATGAAGGATTTGGGACTTGTAGGTCATATTCTTGGTATGTGCATCATGCATGATTGGAGTAGGAAACTCCTTTGGCTTTCATAGAAGGAGTATGTTACAAAAGTATTGCAGCGTTTCAATATGGAGGGGGGGAAGGCAGTTTGTACTCCATTGCCTCCATTGCCTCCATATGTGAAATTGAGTCATACAGATTGTCCCAAATCAGATGAGGAGAGGGCCATGATGGCCAAGGTTCATTATGCATCAGCAGTTGGGAGTCTTATGTATGCTATGATAGCTACTAGACCAGACATTGCATTTGTAGTGGGAGTTGTTAGCCAATATATGGCTAATCAAAGAAAGAGGCATTGGAGGCAGTTAAGTGCATCATGAGGTACATGAAGGGTACCAAGGAGATGTGCATCTGCTTTGGTAGAGGAGACATGCATGTACTTGGGTACATAGATTCAGACTATGCAGGGCATGTGGATAGTAGGAGATCCACTTCTGGTTATGTGTTCACCTTTGCAGGTGGTGCAGTGTCGTGGATGTCTCGCGCACAAAAGTGCATTGCTTTGTCTACCACAAAGGCTGAGTATGTTGCAATCACAGAGGGTTGCAAGGAGGCTATATGGCTTGATCGGCTAGTGGGAGATTTGGGGATTCATACAAGTGTACCGACATTGCATAGTGATTCCATGAGTGCTATTCAGCTAGCACGGAATCCGGTCTTTCATGCAAAGACCAAACACATTGAGGTCAGGTACCATTTCATCAGGGAGGTACTTGAGGACAAGCACATAGAGCTTGTCAAGGTTCATACAGATGATAACCCTGCAGATATGCTGACGAAGAGTCTACCTAGTCAGCGGTTTGAGTATTGTCATGTATTGATGGGCATTGGATAGTATGCTCACTGGTTGTTCTCCCTTAAAGGCAGATTGTCCTTTAAGTGGGAGGTTGTGGGGGTTAAAGGTCACTGTGCCTGTACCCCGGTTATGTACAATACTCAAACACATATATAAATGAATGAAAAATAAGATTAGGGTGGTTCTGCACCCACCAAAACTTGTGTGGCTCTCTGTTTCTCTCTCTCCCTCTTCCGTTCTTGCTTCTTTTGAGAGCACTCTCAATTACTGTGGTAGAATGAGGCTAGAGTTACCCCATTTTGCCTACAAGTTTGTCCCTTTGCTTACACAAGTTTGTGATTGATGCTTTTACTATAGGTGTCAGTATAGGCACTAGTGAGGAGTGCCTTGGTTTACTCTATAGGTGTTAGTATAAGTGACAGTGTAAGACTCACTGAAATGAATGTTGTATTGATGCTTATATCATCATTTTTACAATCAATGCTTAAACTACCACTAATACCAACACTTAGTCCCTTAGGCACAAAAACATCTCACTATACAATCTTGTTCACATATCCATCCACAAAATACTAGTCTACATCAAGAAGTGGCCCATTGGGTAGGCTTTGCTTCCAAATGTGGGATGCACAATAGTGCAAGGGAGATTTTGATGCATTTGTAGGCAAGCTTGGAATATATTAGAGGAAGTAAGGCAGTTTTGATCATGTAGGCATTGGAGAGGCATTGCAACTCATGCAAAGGTCTCAATAATTGCTGAACAATTGTAAATAAAATTGAATAATTTGATAATAAAAGATCTTATCTTCCTTATTTTAAGGCTTGAGTTGTCAATCGAGGGGCTAGCCACATGCTCGCCATGTGTCATCCATTAGATCAATGTGTGTGGGATATGGGGAAATGAAACGGTCATCATAACCATGATCATGGCTCCATCTTCTGTTACATAGCCTCTGTGCTTTTCATTATGCTTTCCCTGCCTATGTGCCAAGCTCCCTGCTGAACAATTTGCATAGAGACTCATGATAATTACCATAAAAGTACCTGAAGAAAAAAATGAACACTGCAATCTTTAAGCAATCTATAAGCTGCTTCTTGATTTTTGATTGGCGATCAATTTGCTAGATAGTGAAAAGAAGGAAGGTGAAAATAAGGTAACCAGAGAAAACTACCTCATGAATTTTAAGGAAAAATTACAAGGTGGCTCGGAGATCGCACGCAACTACCTACTTGTTACATATGGTATTATCAAAACATTGTAGAGGGATGCATTGGTGACATGTTGCATGTTGGATATCATGATTCACAAACCTTATCCAGCTCATAGCTCACGCTAGTCACTTGCACTTGCCTTGTAGAGTCTCCACGCAACCTTGATGCAGCTCACAAGTCTCCACAAAGCCCTTCCCTCGCCTCCAGCATAACTTGGCGAGGGATATCTCTCCAGCGGTGGCTAGCCCATCATCCCCAGGCTCCAACCTACCTTGGCGATGGTATCTCTCAGTTGCACATTCATGCGATGGTATTTCGGTCCCTTGTTGCACTACTCTCCCACCTTGTAGCACAACAATCAGGTTTGCATCCCTTATCGTTGATAAACGATGAGCTATAGCCACCGTAGTGCTGTTTGCTTGCACTATTATATTTAGAGCTTGCTAAATGACCCTCTCGGAGACTATCTTGTATGTGCCGGTATCTCTCAGTTGCATCTCCAAGCTCCAGCATATACCTTGTCGCCTTGTCTCCATGCTCCAACTCGTCATCTCCAGAGGCTCCAGCCTACCCGTACGCGATGATACCTATAGCGGGCTCTATTTTAGGGCATCTCGTTTCCATCAAAGAACTCGTGGCATCTCGTTTGGCTATTTTACACAGACCTTGTATTGTGCAAAATGGCTACCCTTGATGAAACAAGGATTCTCCCTCTCATGCCTTTGCCTCCCACATCACTCCATCCCTAATTCTTATTTACCCATCTCTATTTCCTTTGCTACCTAGCCGTGTGTGAGGAGGTGGAGACATTTTCCAACAAGCTTGTGGGTACATTTGGAATGACTGAATTCCCTTTTCCTTGCACTCAGATCATTTGGAGGAGAGGTATTTTTTTCATTCAGGTTCCCTATAGTAGTAATTCACTGTATTTTGGATTAATCCCTTCATATGTATTTAGCTTTCTTGATTTTTGTATATCTTGAACATTCAAATATTGTAAGGTTCCGTACGGTGAACATAGATAATTTATATTCGAACATTTTGGTATTGTGAGGCTCCATATAGTAGTAATCTATGTTTATGAACTATGTTTATGTCATGCCTATTGATGCCTATGTATTGCATGATTCTATGCCTATTTATGCATACAATTATGTCTATGTTTATGATCGTGCCTATTTATGTCTAGATTTATGCTTATGTTTATGTCATGCACATTTATGCCTATGTATTATATGATTCTATGCCTATTTATGTCTATGTTTATAATCGTGCCTGATTATGTCTATATTTATGCCTATGTGTATGCCTATTTATGCCTATGTTTATGTCTATTTTTATTATTAATGCCTATTTATGCCCATGCTTACGCTTCTATGTCTATTTATGCCTATTCATGCCCATATGTATGTTTGTGTTTATGATTCATGCCTACATATGCCTATATGCCTGAGAACCTTTATACATAAAATTATACCTATAGAGTTGCTCTAATCATAAATGAGTGATAACAAGTTAAAAAAATTATATGCAGAACACTTATATACGTGATAATTCAAAACTATAAAAATTAGATTTAATATGGAACCTTTTTTGGTAGTTGATATTAGGAGCGCATAATATATTTTAGTTTTAGCCTTTATTATGATGTGGTGACTTTCCCGTATGAGATACTATTGTTATACTTAAGATATGATGCTTTGTGGCTATTATGTGTAGTATCTAAAGTTGCTTATTTATGAAATGCAACTTATAATGCAACCTGCTAGTCTAACAAATCTTGTTAATTGATAAATTAATCTTGCCAAAATGATTTTTAAACACATTTTTATCACTCTTAAGTGTTTGATATACTTATAAACACTTTGTAAAAAATGCTAGATCCTTGAAATCAATTTTATTTTTAGTAATCTAGATAAAGTTTCAAATCTGAGTAATATATGGATGAAAGACTGTGTTACCAGACATTTGTGAGCATTTTGTAATCACATGTAATAGTTTTTGGTGCTCCTTATATTTTTTGATAATAGTCTTATGGGTCTACATTAAACTCAAGAGAGAAAATCACCAAAAAACACATCTACAACAAGTTGTGATTTTTTGGCCAAAACCTCAAAAGGACACTTTCATGTCCTGTTATGCTACCAAACTAGTGTTAATGCTATGCTAATCCTATGTTTGCCTATGTTTATGCTTCTATGCCATTATGCTTCTACATTTTTGTATCTCTATGCCTATGTTTCTATATGCTTCGATATGCTTATGCCTATGTTTCTATATGCTGTTATGTCATTATGCTTCTTCTATATTCTTCTTTATGTGTTGTTACATGGACATATAGCATTTAAATGAGAAGTTCTAAGTTTATATTTACTTTATGATTATGCATATCTGTTATGTTTGAATAACTATTTAAACACAGTAAGAAATTGTATTTGAATTTTACTCCTTTGTTGTCTTAGCTCATAACTTTGAAATCCATTACTTTGAGAATCTAGTCTTAGTATCAGCAAAGGCAATCGAGTTACGGTTGGGAAGATATTGACAGTTCAAAACAGGCAAAAACTATTGTAGGCTGTTATTACAGCAGTAAAAGTTTGCAGGTGGTGGCTTCCAACAATAGATATAAGGAAATATGTAAGGATTTTGGACTTACTATAAACTGAGAAGTTGTAGATTTTTCTACAAGCTACATTTCTTCTGTTTACACTTTTTTCATCGGAGCTACCATGCAAAAGCTATTGGCTAGTTTTGGGATGCCCTAAGGTCACTTACAATAGAACATGTATTTGTGACAGTGACAGTGTGGCTGTTGTCATTGCAGTTGATATTTTTCGGGCTTGAGTTTGGTACATTGGTGCAGTGTATCCTGGTTGTTTTGTCATCCATTGTGATGGCTTCAGCATCAGAGAATGCATTGTTTAACATTGGGAAGTTGGATGGCATAAAATTCTCCTATTGGAAGGAGCAAATCTACAATATTCTAGTGCAGAAGAAGCAAGTAAAGCCTATAAAACGCAAAGGCATAAAGCCAGAGGATTGGGAAGATAATGAAGAGTGGAAGGAATTGGATAAGCTTGCACACTCCACAATCATGCTCACACTTTCAAAATCGGTGTATTTCAATGTGAAAGATACTGCAGGTGGTGCCTATGGTGTGTGGACAAAGTTGCATGATCTTTATGAGAAACAGAGTGCCACTTGTCAAGTGTATTGGCTGAAGAAACTCATAGATCTTCACATGGAAGAAGGGACTTCAATGTCTAGCCATTTAAATGAGTTTAACACAATTTTAAGTCAACTTTCAACTCAGAAAGTTGCCTTTGATGACTCAGTTAAGGCAATTTTCTTATTGGTCACCCTTCCTGAAAGTTAGGACACTTTTAGGACTGCTATAAGCAATTCAGCCCGTGCAAAAGGCTTGACAAGGAGTGATGTTGAGAGTAGCCTTCTCACTGAGGAGGTAAATAGAAAGAACAATGCTGGAACTAAAAGTTCAAGTGCTCTCAATGTGAGAGGGAGGTCATATCCTAGGGGGAAATACCACGATAGAAATATAAGCAAGTCTAGAAGCAAATCTAGAGGAAAATCCCATGCCAAAAAGGATTTGGAATGCTTCTATTATGGGAAGAAAGGCCATTTCAAAAAGGATTGCTACAAATGGAAGAATGATAAAGGCAAAGGCAAAGGCAAAGCTAATGTGTAGCCCAAGAAGGAAGATAAATCCACGGTCAATATAAAAGAAGTGAATGCCATAAGTAATAGTAGTGATGAGGGTGACATTCTTTATGCCTCTATGTTTGAGCATGCTTTTCTTGTGACTAGTGATGATGCATTGTCATAAAATTGGATACTAGACTCAGGAGCATCTTTCCATGTCACTCCACATAGGGAGTGGTTTACCATTTATGATGCAGGAAGGAAAGGAACCATGAGACTTGGAAATGATTATCCATGTGACATTGTTGGAGTGGGAGATATCCACTTGTCTCTTCCTAATGGTTCTACATTTGTACTCAAGAATGTTAGGCATGTTCCAAATCTAAAAAAGAGCTTGATAAGTATGGGACAGCTTGATGATGATGGCTATCATGTGTTTTTTGGCAACAATACATGGAAAATTAGCAAAGGGTCACTTGTGATTGCTAGACGTTCCAAGCATGGAACGTTGTACTCAATGCATGTGTTAGGCATAAGAGATAATGTAATTAATGTGACCGAGAAGCCATCCGTCTCTTTGTGCATCGTCGGTTGGGACACATGAGCATAACAGGAATGAAGATACTTTTTGGTTTGCAGTATGTTCCCGTGTTTAATTTTTCAGATTTTAGCATGTGTACGCATTGCATGTATGGGAAGCAAATACGGCCTTCACATAAAAAATCTTTGGGCAAGAAGAGGCTTGAACCATTGGAGTTGGTTCACAGTGATGTGTGTGGACCTATGCCTACTGTCTCATTGGGTGGTGCTTCTTACTTTGCTACTTTCATTTATGATGCTACATGGAAAGTGTGGGTCTATCCTCTTTGGAAGAAGAGTGATGTCTTTGATGCATTTCAAAAGTTTTTAGCATTTGGTGAAAATCAGTCGGGCAAGAAGCTCAAATGCTTGCGCACTGATAATGGACGAGACTCAAGTTATGCACGAAAATCAGTTGGGACAGCAAGATGCTCATGGTGAGCAAGTGTTGAGACGTTCCACTAGAGTCTCACGACCTCCACAGAGATATGCTCCATCTCTAGATTATGTCATGTTGATGGATTGTGGTGAGCCTTCATGCTTTGAGGATGCTATGTCTAGGAATGACAAGCATAAGTGGGAGAAGGCTATGCAGTCAGAGATGGATTCTTTGATGAAGAATGCTAGTTGGGATTTGGTCTATTTTCCCAAAGGAAAGCATGCATTGCCATGCAAATGGGTTTACAAGCTGAAGATGTTTCCAGCAGATGCATTGCCTAAGGCAAGGTTGGTAGCCAAGGGTTTTAAGCAGGAGAAGGGTATTGACTTTGATGAGATCTTTTCCCCAGTGGTGAAGATGACTACCCTTTGTATAGTGCTTGCATTGGTTGCCAAAGAGGACATGGAGCTTGTCCAAATGGATGTAAAAATAGCTTTTCTACATGGAGATCTTCATGAGAACATCTATATGCAGTAGCCAAAGGGGTTTGTTGTGAAGGGCAAAGAATGGATGGTATGCAAGCTTCAGAAAAGTCTTTATGGGTTGAAGCAGGCTGCTAGGGAGTGGTACCATAAGTTTGATGCATTTATGCGATCCCAAGGGTACACTTTGAGTGAAACAGATCATTGCCTCTACACAAAGAAGGCATCAGATGGTAGCCTTATTTTTTGATTTTATATGTTGATGACATGCTTATTGCTAGGAAATCTACTTTGGATGTGGATGCCTTGAAGAAAAGATTGCATGAGACCTTTGACATGAAGGATTTGGGTGATGCTAGTCACATACTTGGCATGAGGATTGTTCGGGATAGGAACAAGAAACTCCTTCATTTGTCATAGAAAGAGTACATTAGCAAGGTACTTGAGCATTTCAATATGGAGAGGGGGAAGTCCATAAGTACTCCATTGCCTCCATATGTGAAACTCAGCCAAGCGGACAACCCTAAGTTAGGGGTAAAATGGCAAAGATACCTTATGCATCTGTAATAGGAAGCTTGATGTATGCCATGGTTGCTACATGTCCATATATTGCTTTTGCAGTGGGAGCTGTTAGCAAGTATATGGCAAATCCTGGCAAGAAGCATTGGGAGGCAGTGAAAGGTATCATGAGATACTTCAATAGTACAAAGAACATGTGCATTTTCTTTGGGAGGAAGGACACATCTGTTATTGGATATGCAGATGTTGATTTTGCAGGGAATGTAGACACCAAGAGGTCTACTACACGATATGTTTTCTCATTCACTGGAGGTGCAGTTTCATGGTCTCTCATTTGTAGCCATGTACAGCTTTGTCTACCACTGAGGCAGAGTATGTTGTAGTCACTGAGGCATGCAAGGAAGCTATATGGCTTACTCTTCTAGTGGGAGACTTGAGCATTGTAGGAGAGGTTCTAGTTTTGCACTGTGATAGTTAGTTGGCACGGAACCCTATCTTCCATGCGAAGACAAAGCATATTGATGTGAAGTATCACTTCATTAGAGAGGTGATTGAGGACAAGCGCATCCAGCTTGTCAAGGTTCACACAGATGAGAACCTTGCAGATCTTCTTACAAAGAGTCTTTCCTCAGAGCGGTTTGCACATTGCAGAGTATTGATGGGTGTCGGATGACATTAGGATGCCCATCTTCTCCCTTAAAGGCGCATTGGTCTTTAAGTGGGAGGTTGTTGGGGTAAAGATCAGTGGCCTAGTATATACTCCTTTGTACCATACATACATAATAAGAGCTTACCTTGATCTAGGTGAGTTAGCATCCACAATTTCAGTGTTCTCCCTTTCTTTCTTGCTCTTCGATAAGACCTCCTCTCCATCAGGAAGCATTCTGACAAAGATCCATGACAAACATCATTGAGAAGGTTCCTTGTACCAACAAAGGAGTTTAAAGTGTTGCAACCAAAATGTGGTGAGACATAAGCTCTTTCTGATTCCTTGACTAAGTCATTCTTATCTTCATCATCAAATTTGAATTTGTTATGTTGGGGATTATGGCAAGCTAATGTTCACGTCAATGGTTGTGAAATTAATATTAAGTCATTTTTGATGGATCAAAAGATGGGGCATGAATGGTTTGTGAACCATATACAAAGGTGACTTTACATGATGGGAATATGGAATACAAGATAGATGGATAGTTCAGGCACATAAATTGTCTTCGTATATCAAGCATTGCAGATCCATTTCAAGGTTTCTCATGTGAACATTGTAAGAAAATTTCAGGTTGTTCCAATTTTCGTATGAGAGTAAATAGAGAAAATCTTGCCTGTGAGAGAGGAGAGCACACATAAAGGAATAAGGAGACACCAAAAGTGGTGGAGCAAAAGCCACTCCAGCTTATTCCTCTATCATATATATCTGAGTATACATGGGCACTGTACAAGTGGGTGGGCACACTGCCCTTTACCCCAACAACCTCCCACTTAAAGGCAGTGTGCCTTTAAGGGAGTATAGTACACATATAATACAATCAGCCATAGGCTGAAAAACAAGATGACCACACCATCATCCTATGCCCATCGGCACTTTACAATGTGCAAAGTGCATAGAGGATAAGCTGCTAGCAGACATCAGGTTTGCAGGATAGAAAATGACAAGCTGTAGATGCCTGTCAACCAAGATCTCATGCCAGATCTCACTGGGAGAGTGAACTCTCACCACCACGTGCTCCTGTGCTAAGTCCGTAGCATCTGAACTGTCACTGTGTAAAGAAAATGTCTCTGTACCACCTGTGACCATAAGCACATGCCCTACAATAGACCTCTGCTGGTCTACCTAACCTGCATCACCTGCATGCTGCTCCTGGAAGCATAAGGACCTGATGTCCACAACTGCTTCCCTACTGCCAAAATCTACCATAATCATGCTACCAACTCCCATTGCAGCGGAAGCAAGAACCGGAAGTGTAGCCCCAATGGCAAACATGTGAGAACCAAGTCTCAACATAGTCATGGATGCATGAAGTACTATGGCTACCATATCAACCATAACTTGCTGCTCAACTGATCTGTGATCATCAAACCTGTAGTGTTTCAAGTATGGAGCCAATACAGGCAATGGAGTACTCAGTAACTTCCCCCTCTCCATACTAAAACAACCAAGTATCTGACAAACATCATCAAGACCATGCAGCGCCCACTGCAAAGCATCATTGTCCATAAGGAACCATATGGCAAGTAACCTCAGAAGGATAGCAACCTCCTAAATACTGAGACCATAACCTGTCTCACTATGCATCACATCCTGAGCTCTCATAACGGTATCAAACCTATGAAGCCAAGCTCGAGGGGATTGCTTCTAGCCATGGAGGCACTTACGAAGCAAACACATCAATGATTTCTGCCCATGCGCAATATGACCCGAGTCAATAACTGCAGAAACCACATCTGTCCTGGCATAACCAGCCAATGGATGATACCGGGCATCATTAGCCAAGGTTTCCTCCTCACCATGCATAGCCTCATCCTCATCTGCAAGAGACACTCCGCATCCTGGGAGTAAACTGTAACTGTCCATAGAAGATGCATCAACAATCTCCATAGGAGTATAAACCTGTGGAATACTCGAGACATCTGACCGTCTCTGACCAAAATCAAGAAGTAATCGTGGCTGTCCCAACTTTATAACCTGCTCACCGTGGGAAAAACCTCCCACTCCAAGGGATATGGGCTGTCCCTGCATAGAATTTGGAGGTATCAGTGCACTTACACCCTCCTGGAACACCACTCTCCTGTTATCCACAATCCTGGGCTGTCTAAACATAGCATCCTCTCTGAAATAGACATTATGGCTGCGTATCAACTCTCTAGTTGAAGAATCCCATAACCTGTAGTCCCTACTGGACTCACTGTATCCAAGGAAGATACATCTCCTCGATCGGGAACCATGAGCATAAGCCTCATAGCCAAACACACGTAAATGCTCATAACATGGTGCCCTGCCTGTCAAGAAGTCAAATGGCACTCTACCATTTAGAGATCTCCTGGGTGACCTGTTAAGCAAGTATGCAGCTGTCTTACATGCCTCAGCCCAATAGCATTCGGTAAGACTTGCATACCGTAGCATGCTACCAATCCTGTCTAATAGAATCCGATTTATGCCTTCTGCTAAGGCATCGTGAGCAGAAAGATGAGGAGTGGTCAACACCCTCCTGATACCAAGTGTATCACATAGATGCTGAAATCTAGAAGAGGTAAACTCTGCATCACCATCAGTCATCAAGCTCAATAGCTTCTTTCTTGACTGATTTTCAGCATTACACAAGAAGCACTGAAATGTATCATATACATCATGCTTCTGCCGAATCGGATAGACCCATATGTACTTTGTAGTGGCATCAATAAATGTCACAAAGTAAGAGGCGCCACCCAATGAAACGGTAGGCATAGGCCCACAAACTGCACTATGAACCAACTGCAATGGCTCAAGATACCTCTCACTGACTATCTTCCTCACAAAGGAGGATCCTGACTGCTGACCATCATCACAATCATGACATAAAATTTGAGAGACATCCATAACAAGAATGTATCTCAATGTTGTAAGGGCTTCCATACTTGCAGTAGACATATGTCCAAGTCTGGCATACCATAAACTAGCTGATGGCTACTTACTAATCATAAGCATCTTATCCTGGACACCTGATACATGCAATGCATAAGAGAATCCAACCCGTGATCCCCTAGCCATAACCAGATTGCCTCTAGCAATCTTCCATGCATGATCACCCAAAGAGACATGATAACCTGCCTCAACCAACTGTCCAGTACTGATCTTGCTCGTAGCAAGTCTTGGTATATGTCTAACCCTCTGTAGAACAAGAATAGAGCCACTAGGCATAACAAGGTGGATATCCCCATAACCATAGACATCCATAGAATGATCAATGCCCATCAAACCACTCTCCACAATGCATTCCTGATATGCACTAAACCATGACCTATGAGGGGTCATATGACATGAAGCACATGGATCTAACATCCAATCACCAAGGATGGGTACATCAGTGGCCAAGAAGGAGGTGTCAGACATAGACAAAAGAATGCCTTCATCACTGCTACTGTCAGTGGAAACCCCGGCATCCACGCCTTGAAGCTCAACATGCTTCTTCTCCTTCTTCCTGTCATTCTTAACCTTTCTCTTCTTCTTGTATTTTCTCAGCCATTTCCAGCAATGCTTTTTCATGTGGCCATACTTTCCACAATAGAAACATCTAACACAAGTCTGAGAGCTAGACTTGCTCCTGGAATTCCCCCTTGAACATGACCTGTTTCTACCAATTGATCTACCTTTGGAGTGCATATCAAGGCTGTATTTCAGCCCATCAGGACATTTCAACCCATCATGCTGTAACATAACACTATCATGGTCATACATCCGGCATATACGAGTATAGAACTCATACGCATGGCAGTCTACACCTTGTACACCATCATGTACCTGCAAGTAGACTGACTTCGAGAGTGATGACTAAATGATAGAGCATGCTTGCTCATCCATGTCATCCCAATCACTCTGTTTAATGCTATTAGGCTTGACACCTTTGCATTGAATGGGCTTATGCTACCTCTTCTGCACTAACACATCATAAATCTGCTCTTTCCAATACTGAAATTTGATCCATCCAACCTCTCAATATCAAAGAGGGCACTGCCAGCTGTAGATGCCATATCTGTGGCACAATAGCTCACAACCAAAGAGCAGTATAGTGCAATAGGCAACCCAAATGACCAAAAATTATAGTGTTGTCCAGACCAATCAGGTCTCCAAATAAACTGGCTGATCCAATGCTCAAAGGCACTCAGCCATAAAGAGGCATAAACAAGAATATATGCAGCCCAGTAACCTGCCAATGCCTGGCAATCCAAGTAAGAAATGCACTGAACCAAATGAGCAATGCTTACTCAACCAATGGCAATAGGAGCCCAGCTCAACTATCCATAAACATCAGTGCGGCATCCACCAATGCAAATCCATAATGCATCGAAATGGCATTTACTGCATCACCAATGCATCACCTCAAGTGTGCAACCCTTTGGCAACAAAATCAAGCATTCACCACTTGCCAAATGTGCCAAAGTGACTTGCCAAAATGCCAATAATGCCCTTGGACTGAAGTGAGATCCCAATCACTTTTTGTAATTTACTGTGAGTTCCCAATTCACTGTTGTGCAAGAGAAATTCCTACAACAATACCTCACAGCCACTTTGGGCAAAATAACACGCTGTCCCTGTCTTTGAACAGCGATATCTTTTCACTGAAAGACCGGATGCCAAAGCTGTAAACAGCAAAGTTGTAGCTGGTAGAAAGATCTACAACTTGTCAGTTGACCTCAAGAGCCAAATCCTTGTGGATTCTCAGATATTCTCACCTGAAAAATAGCTTCCTGCACATTGGTCACAGATAGACAACAGTAGACTGCAACTATTTGGGGTTTTGCAGAGGCTGTAACTCCTGCAGCTTATATCGGATCAACTTGCTTCCAAAAGCAAAGTTGTAGTATTTTAGTGAACTACAACTTTCCAGTTCTGCACAAAGTGCAATTCTGCACCAGGAAAGAGATATTCAGTCCTGAAAATGACTGTTCTGTCATTTTTAAAAAAACAGCAGCAACTATTCAATGACCTGTCAGTCAAGAATATCAATCATTTTCTCGTGGGCTTCAAAGCATAACCAGATATTGAACATCCAATTTCTGAGCAAAATACTTGCATATACTGTGGCATCCAATGCATAAACCGCTTTCTGGAAATTGCATACCAGAGAATAAAAAATGCCTTTCAAGAGTCCCCAAAATGCATTTACTGCATGTATATGGCCTCATTATATTGGCATTCAAGTGAACATCAAATTGTATGCATTTGCCACTCACTTATGCATCCAAAATGCATCACCAATGGCATATACCAAGTGACATTTACTGCATCATTTTGCCAAAATGCATCAACTTGCCAAAGTGTATCAACATGTATGCGTTTGCCAATATATAGTCTGCAAAATGGCTGTCTACACACTGATCACGAATTGTCCCTATTTTGGACAGTAAATAACTCTGTACTGTAAACTCGGATGACCGAGCTGTCAACAGAAAAAACGTAGCCCTTCCAAAGTTCTCCGACTCCTCTGTTGGGCACCGAGCTAAATCCTTATGGATTTGCAAATACTTGCTGTCGAAAATGGCATTCTGCTCACTTTTACTGTCTAAAATACTGTCAGATTTCCAGACTAAAAACAAAGAACTCACTCTTTTTCTCCAAAGTGGATGTTGTGGCTATCACTGGGCTACTCTTCCTTTGCTCACGGGAAGAAGAAGGGTATGGAGAGAAAGAGATTCCTATCTACTCCATCTAAGAGCTCGCAGTGGCTCACGAGCCATCTGCAGCAGCTGCAGCTACAAAGAGCTTCCCTACAGCCCTCTCCAAACAACGCTCTCCAATGAAGGCTCAACCTTAACTCCAGCCTGCAGCACACCCCAACGTAGAAACCTCTGCATTGAGCAACTCCTACAATGCCAGTCGCGTGGCATCACATCTCTCCAGTCAACGTCCTAACAACAACGCATGGCTCAAAGCTCTAGCCTTAGCAGTAGTAGCAAGCCTAAATGACGCTCCTACGATCGGATCTCCGAGTCTCCAAACACTTCACAAGCAAGACCAAGCCTACGGCCGTCAACGATCTCCAGCAAGTATCTATGAAGCAATGCCTCCATCAACGAGGCATGAAGCTCCCAAATGATGTCTTCTCCAACCACTCCTACTCACGACTCTACAACAGTGTCCTACAACACACACTCATGGGTGCCTCAATAGCCTGGGCTCCCTCGATGGCTCCATTGAACTCTCTCCTCAGGCTCTTCTCCTCGAGCTCTCGGAGCTCAGATCAGTAGATAAGCATAGCTATGGTTGCCCTGTCTTCTCCACGAGAGACATCGATCCAAAGCTCCTTCAATGCTCGATTCGCACACACCACAAGCCCTCGCGAAGATCCTCGTAGATCGAACACCACGACCTGCTCTGATACCAGTTGTGAGAGAGGAGAGCACACATAAAGGAATAAGGAGACACCAAAAGTGGTGGAGCAAAAGCTACTCCAGCTTATTCCTCTATCATATATATATGAGTATACATGGGCACTGTACAAGTGGGTGGGCACACTGCCCTTTACCCCAACATTGCCCTTCAGAAGAGAGGAAAAAGGAGGAGGAAAAGGAAGGCGGGTGGACTACCTAACAATTTAAGAGCTTGAAAATGCCACTTTTGAGTGTAAAAAATTTTTGAATGAAGAAAAAATAAGGCTGTGGTGGGCAACATAAAAAATTATAATGTTGTCAGTCAGAGTCAAAACTTTGAAAGAATCAAGTTTTGAATGTATAAATAGGAAAGATGTTTGATGCTTTTGTAACAACATAATTGAAGCTAATAGACAAGGAAATTTTGGTGGAAAATCAGCCTTGTGGGAGTTTTTTCAAGAGGTGGCACAAAACATGTTACGGTCAAAGCAAGGACACAGGTTTAGTGAGTCTACAAAAATCATATATGAAGTTATTAAGCTATGGGGTGGTGGTCCACGTCTACATGACTTCTTGAGTATAAACCTTGGAGGTCCATCTTTGTCGACCACTAGAAGGCAAGGAAGAAAAGCAATTGAATTTATTTGTGGTGAGCACGAATACATATTCGATGCTGTTGGGAAGATCTATATGGATGGAAAAAAAGGTATGGAGTCATTTCTATAGTTCCAGTTATCATAGTGGAAGATGAGACAACCATTAAGCATCGAATAAGGTAATTTTAGTTCTCTATGCATTCTAGTTTTATCTATATCATCAAGATATTTATAGTTGCTATGTTTGGAAATCTTTCAAAAATATGAGGAAGTTATTAAACTCTATAATTGTGTTGTGTAGATGGAATGCAAAAGATGACACTCTTATTGGGTTTTGTGGAAAGAAAGGAGAATATCATTAATGCTCATCAAATGACTCCATTGTTGTTGGTGAAGGCTCACAAGGATACTCAAATATTATAGATGCCTTTCAAAATCATATCATAGGTCATTATGCTAGACTTTTGATTGTTAATCCTCTTCATGATCTTCTTTCATGACTAGCTTTGGTTGTGCATTGCACATGCAATTGTTTTGATAGTGCTTTTGTAAGGAACTAATGAAATCTTTTGGAGACATTGCGTAATGCAAACTTGAAAGATAAAGTTGGACACATAATTGGACATGCTTCAGCCAGATGGAGATAGTAGAAGATGAAAGTTGACGCTTGAAGACTATTTGGAGAAAAGCGAACAACCTTTTACTATCAATTGGTGTGGATGGAATTTGACTCTTGAGAGCAAAAATTGTAGGAGGAAATGTGTATGGCCTTCATGATCAAGACTTTGTACACTGTGGAAAGAAACTTACAAGGCCACTTGATAGTCCTACTCGACAACTAGCAATTGGATGTGTTTGGATCACACTAAATTATGTATCTATTATTTACAATTCTTTTTCAATTGAGGAGCACAAGCTACGAGATGGAGATATTCAAAGGAATGATAGACAAAATTGGGGAGCAATTCAAAGGATTGCAAGTAGACAAGTGCATAAATGTTTGAGAAAACTTAAAAAAAAAGAAAAAAGTATGAAAGGGACTGAGGCCTATTTGATGATTGTTGCTGATTATATTGATATTTTCTTGTCACCATATTTGATCTTGAAGGAGCGTGTGGTGCTTGCAGCCAAGGTAGTTTTCTTTTTCAAAATTTGGTGACTATGGATTCATCACCATCCAACCTACACCTTGAAGAAAAATTTCATCAATAAGGAGGCTTATACGGAATGCATACTTTCTTGTCATTTTGTTGTATTGCTCTTATAAAGATGTTTCAAGATTTTTATCTTAATCTGAAGTTTCCACTACATCTTACTGGTTCTGATGCTTCAGTAATTTATTTTAGTAAAGTTGGAGGCATGATTGGGCAAGAAAGAGCATTTAATCTTGGAGATCTTCTTCATAGCATTGGTAGCTTGAATAAAATTGCCATGCATGAGTGTGCCCAAACTGGTCTAACTTTCTCTAGGGCTCATAAAAAGCAAGAGCATATATGGAAACATTAGAACAAATAAGAAGGGATGATTGAAGCAAATCTAGGTGACTATGAGAGTGTTTCTTCTAATGAAAAGAGGATTGATGCATTGAAGGAGGGCTTACAACAAGCTCACATACTATGTGAGTCTTTGGATTTGAAACCTAGCAAGGCTGAAGACTTGAAATGGTGGTTTCAACCTTGGCTGGATGTAGGGTCTACGTGGTCTAAGCTAGATGTTGAAATGGGAGAAGCTGCTGAGATGAGAATGATGACTTTGCAGAGCCATGCAGTGAAGAAGAATCTATGTAGCAATGAAACTGAAGTTATTGCACTTAGTGAGATTAGACATGAAATTAATGACATTTTGAAGGAAACAAGAAACACACCCCCTAAGAAAAACATTAGCCCCATTGTAGAGGTGGACAGAAAGTTTATTTTCAAGTCAACATTGGTGAGCCAACTCAATGGATGTCGAAACTTGTCAAAAGATAGACTCATAAGGGTGAAGCAAGATGTTTACTTCAACCATGAAGCAAAAGCACAATCATCAAATGGAAATTTATTTGGCATAGGTTGTGATTGTACTATATACTTTCATGATGACACAAAAGGACAAGGAAATCAACACATGAAAAGAAATGGCAAAGATACAATCACGAGGAAGATGGATGCAACTCATGGTACATGGTACTTAGCAAGAGTTCAAAAGATGAGGAAGAAAGTCGAAGGGAGGTATGTGGATTATAAGCATTGCTTTGATTTAGCATATAGGCCTCAAGGTTTGGAAGTTCAACTAGGATGGTATCAAAGGGCAAAAGGAGCATAGATGTTCACCTATGATTTGACAGACTTAAACATGGTGGATATTGAAACAATTATTGCATTAGCAAATTTGACAAATAATGTAAGAACAGACAAGTACCAGGTAGATGAGAATGACTACATGGTTTTTAATGACTTCTTGAAAAGTGCTAGGTAAGATTACTTTTCATTTGGTGAAACTTTCCAAAATGTCTTATAATGAGCTAGATCACTAACGATCATCCTTGGCTAATTTTGGTTTCAGATAATGATATGTTACATGTATTGCATAAGGAGTTGGGCTAGTTCTTGAGGCAAAATTCTACATTTTTTGTAAGTCAAATACCCTTAGATAAACTTGAATACAAACTTTTCTTGAGATATATTTTTTGTAAGTCAAGTAATTTAGATAAACTTGAGTGCAAACATTTTCTAGCTTTATCTACTTACATTAATCATGCAAAATTCTTGATTCTTGTTGGTGAAAAAACAAGGCAATACTGGATGGAGGGTCAAATTTGGAAGCCAAGTGGCTTGTTTTAGGGCCCTCCCTTGGCTATAATCTTTACACTATGAACAAGATAATTCCACATCCTCCATGTTATTTAGCTGAGGCCATTCAAGGATCCATCAATGAGGAGGAGAAGTCTGCATAGCAACCTTTAGTCTAGTTATCTGTAGCTAATTTTTTACCATGTCTAAGTCTAAGGTTTTGATTATACTCTTGATGACAAGTCTTGGTTGTAACCTATATCTATTTTTAGATATCAATATGCTTGTACTTTGGATCCAACTCTACATTTTCATTTGGTACTTTTGATGAAATTTGGCTATAGCTTGTGACCCTCGGTTGTGTGCTAGAGTTTGAATATCAAATTGAGCATCTACAAAATAGAGTTTATCTACCAAATTGTGCAATCAATGCAAGTGTGATATGGATCACATCAAAGCTTGAAACATCCCAAACCTCTAACTAAACCTTCATGTGAAATTCCATATTGTGCAGCGAAAGATGGATTGTAAAAATCTAAAGGACTACTAAAGGAAGAATAGACTATATCCAAGAAACTATGCATCCAATCTACAGGTGGTGTATGGCTTCCCTTGAAGATCCACGCATTCCAATTCTATCTGCCAAAATAGCTCATTATTTTATTTACATATGGTCTCAAAATTGTGAGGGGAAGCATGGGTCATTCAAATGTTTGAATTAAAATATAGTAGAAATGGAATAAAGGGTGCTTTCCAAATTGAAAAATTGTCAGATACATTAATAATTATGATCTAAATTCAATAAAGAAGCTATAATATTCCATTGTTCTACAAATTTTCCTTTTATACTATATGGTTTGGAAGTTAGGATATTCAAAAATTTAGAAAAAAGTGATGCAAATACATAAATATGAAAGCATGTGACTTAAAGAAAAGTAAAGCAACATAAATTGAGAGAAAGGTACGGATTGAGTGATAGTAAGCTTAATAACTTTGTGCACTTAACATGATTAGGTTGGATGCCTTTATGATGAGATGATAAACACTACCTTTTCCTAATATAGAAAGTGGCATATAGGCAACATGATGATAGTGCATGCATCATATTGAATATAAACACTTGCACTAAATCAACATAATGCTACTACATGCATTAATATAAAAACTCCAATTAGATCAACATAAGGTTAAATTTTGGGCCATCTTCTTATAAGTTTGTGCCATTTTATTCATCGTTCAATTCAAGTTACTTCATGCAAATCTCTAGTAGCTAGTGACAGTTTGGGAGCATGCAAGGGAAACAAAATTAGATAAGGTGGAGTAAATACATGAGATTTTGGGAATTGAAAAGATCAAAAGTTGAAAATATGTTCTATTAGGTACTAGTATGGGTGTAAAGCATGCATCTATGCGACATACAAATAAAAGGGTTTTATTCAATTATACAATACAATTTCTCATAAGGAGCGTCTATTTCAACTTACACTGAAATGTACAAGAGGAGGGTAAAAAATATAGGCTTCTCAAATTTCAAATTTATTGAAGGGATATAATTATTGATCAAAAAATTCACTGTAGGGGTATATAAAATAGATAAAATGTGGTTACAAAGAGGTTTCTTAAATACCTTTCGAACGCACATTGTATAGTTGGCTTATGTAAGGTGGACCCCTTGAGGCAAGGAGGAGAGAGGGAGAGGTTGGAGAGGAGTGAGGTTCAACGGAATTAAGCTTAATTGCGAGTGACGAGAGGTTAATCGAAATAATTTGAGCCCTTTGAACTGAGGTTAGTCAGTAGAAGTAGTGAATGATTAAAACGGGTCTCTTACCTCTCATCATAGATGGGTCAGGCTACTCGTATGTATATATATATACACACACACACACACATGGCTAGTCTGTGTGTGTGTGTGTGTGTAGATAGAGATAGATAGATAGATAGATAGAGAGAGAGAGAGAGAGAGAGAGAGAGAGAGAGAGAGAATTACTACTTGGTAGTCTCTCTCTCTCTCTCTCTCTCTCTCTCTCTCTCTCTCTCTCTGTACCTTATGATGCCCCTTGTCTATGTGGCACTCTCTCATGGCACACCTCCTCTCATCTTTCTACTGGACGACTCCTCTTTGTAATGACTCCCCCTCTCTGTCTAGTGGCCCATGCTCTCACACTTCTGGCACAATCTAATGCTTAGTTTTGAGTCTTGCAGACATGGCAATTGGTGTGATTGGTGTTGAGATATCGAGCTCCACTTGCGATATGCCAGGGTGACTGTTGTGCATTTATGTCACCGACTTGTTAGCTAGAGATGCGGTTGGTACACCGCCCACGAATAATAGTTGGATGACAGCTATCCTTATCTACTCTAGTTTGTGGCTCAGTTAGTATGCCACCTTAGTTAGTTGAGTTTGGTTTGAGACCCACATATAGGGTTCTTCTATTTTCTTTGTACTAGAGTTCTTTTGGCTTTCACAACTAAGAAGAGGAAAACTGTTTTCAGCCTCCACCTTTGTGTGTATTCCCCCATTGTGCATGTGAGAAAGTCGCAAGTGACACTCCTTCCCTCTCTCTCACTATCTTTACATGGTATTAGAGCCTTGTTCGTGGTAAGGAGCTCAAGAAAGCAAACCAAGTTCGCAGTGTCCTGGTAAGAGGACTAGTGTTGCTTTCCTTTTTCGAGTTTGGGAGCAAATCTCTGCAGGTAGCACAGCCGAAAGTGCAAGAGTGCACTGTCTCAGATTGAGACGCCCTTCGCGGTGTCGCGAGAGGGCATTATATGTTGCAGGATAGGGTGAAGCCTTCGACTTTAATTTTTTGATTCGAGGTCATTTCGTTTTGGAGGCGGAAGTTCTCCGCAGGCACTCAGAAAAAGGCCTTGTTTTTGCTGTGCGACCACTGTTCTGCAGGTCGCTGAAAAGTTGCCGCAGAAATTGCATTGTATGCCTATGCGCAGAGATATTGGGAGTTGCAGAATCATCCTTATTGCCTGTTGATGCAAAATCGTCACTAGGAAGTGACTGTGTGGTCAAAAACCACTTTCGTCAGGTTTGCAGATTTGCCCTTGTGAGGCAGAAGCTGTGTTTTTTGCAGTGACAGAATATTTTGCAGTGTTCTGTAATGGCGTCTGATTCTCTTTCACAGATTGTCATTGAAAAGCTTGACAAGAACAACTTCCAAGCATGGAAGTTTAGAATGACGAATTTCCTTATGGGAAAAGGCTACTGGGAGTTCATTACAGGAAATGAAGAAGAACCAGTTCTTCCTAATGTTCCCAATCAACAGGAAATGCAGGCATTTAAAGGATGGCATGAGAGAGCCAGAAAAGTTATGTACTAGCTATCTATCAGTATTTCAGATTCAATGATTGTGCATATTCAGGATGCAAGTACGCCAAAGGTGGCATGGGATACTTTGGCTAAAATGTACAACACAAATACGCAGGCCAGGAAAATGCAGCTCAAGCAAGAGCTGCACAATGTGCAGAGAGAAAATATGAGCATCAATGACTACCACATGAAGGTGAAGAAAATTGCGGATGCACTTGCTTCCATTGGGTCGCCAGTGGATGATGACGATTTAGTTTCTGTGACCTTGAATGGTCTAGGAAAGGATTATGCATAGTTCTGGACATCCATTGCCGTCCGTGAAAAATTTCCTGATTTTGAGGAGTTGATTGCTCTTCTAATTTCTGAAGAGCAAAGAAATGGTGGTGCATCTTCTTCAGGAGGAACCTCAAAAGAAACTGTCTTCTACTCAAATGCTAGAAGGGGTAGAGGCAGAGGTAGAGGAGGCCGATCTGGAGGCCGTGGTAGAAATCAGAATATGCAGCAAACTCAAGAAAACTAGTCCTATGCAGGAGGACGTGGTAACTCTAGAGGCAGGGGGAGCCAAAGAGGTCGTGGTGGATGGCAGAGAGGCCAAAATGCAAACAGCAATGTTGAATGCTACTACTATGGTAAAATGGGGCATATGGCTAAAGACTGCTACAAAAAGCAGAATGACATTATGAATGGAAAATTGCAGCAAGGCAATTATGCATCCTCTAGTAGACAGGGTGATGACAGAAATGAACATTTGTTTATGGTACAGCATATGACAAATTCTGTGACAAGTGCAGAAGAAAGCAATGATGTGTGGTATGTTGACTCAGGTGCATCAAACCACATGACAGGTCATGCTGAATGGATGTAGGATGCAAGGAAAATGGAAAAACCAGGATTTGTGGAGACTGGTGATGATACTGCACATCCTATTGTGCAGATTGGCAAAATTCCTTTGTCTATGCAGGATGGGAAAAAGAAATACTTGTCTGATGTATTTCATGTCCCGAACATCACCAAGAACCTAGTTTCTATTGGTCAAATGGTTGAGCAGGGCTTGCAGGTCAGATTCAATCCTCATGGATGTTTTGTTGAGGATATGAAAAATAATGGTCGCTTGATAGCAAAAGGAAAGAAGAAAGGCAGGATGTTTACGCTGGATGCGGACATGCCTGAATTGAGTGCAACAATGTTTGCACATGGGACCGGTGTAGTTGTAGATATTGATATCTGGCATAAACGCATTGGTCATGTTAATGTACAGCGACTTAAATCAATGCAGGCCCAAAATTTGTTGCAGGATTGCCTAAATTCAAGGTTGCAGAAATGCATAAGGTGTGTGAAGCCTATCAATTTGGAAAACAGGCAAGGAAACCATTTCCTAAGCATGTTCAAGAGAGTAAAAAGCCATTGGAATTAATCCACTCTGATGTGTGGACTACTAAAGCTGCATCTATTGGAGGCTGTCACTATTTTGTCACATTTATTGATGACTTCAGCAGAAAACTTTGGGTGTATTTTATGAAAAAGAAAAGTAAAGTGTTTGGGCACTTCAAAGCTTTTAAAGCTATGGTTGAAAAAGAAACAGGCCTACAAATAAAATGCCTAAGGTCAGATGGAGGGGGAGAGTACCTCTCAAATGAGTTTGCAAGGTTCCTGCAGGAGCATGGCATAAAGTAGCAATATTCATGCAGTCATACCCCACAGCAAAATGGAATTGCAGAAAGGAAAAACAGGCATATTGGAGAGGTATCTCGGGCCATGCTAAATGAAAAAGATCTACCAGATTATTATTGGGCTGAAGCAGTTGCTATAGTAGTTTATATAATGAACAGGACTCCCACTGCAGCAATACATGGCATGAAGCCATAGGAGATGTATACTGGTAGGAAACCAGACATTTCTCATTTGAAAATTTTTGGTTGCATTGCCTATGTTCATGTGCCAGATGAGTTGAGGTCCAAGTTGGATCCAAAGGCTGAGAAGTGCGTCTTTATTGGTTATTCTCTGTAGTAGAAAGGGTATAGATGCTATAACCCTTCTACACATAAGTTCACAGTGAGCAGAGATGTTGTTTTTGATGAGATGAGCAGCTGGTATAAACCAGTAAATGTGATGATTGATGTAGATGCACGAAATGGTAATGCTACACAAAATTCACAGCAGCAATCACAAAATATCAATGGACCTACAGTGTCCTCTAGTAGTGGTTCACATACTTCACCATGGACAGGTAGATTGAGATCAGGAGAATCTCCTCAAAGTAGTGCAGATAGTGGTACGCACGTATCACGAAAAGGAAAAGAGAAGGTAGATTAGCCCATGTTTGATGTGAATGCAGGTCACTCTTATGTGGATGGTGAATCCAGTGGCTCAGAGCAGAGCATTGATGATGAGTTGGGTATTCCTTCTATTGTTACACCTAGAGTAAGGAAGACCAGGGATGTTTTGAGAGCACCTGGAAGTGAGCCTATTTTGCGCAGGTCTACCAGGGTTAGGTATCCTGTGGATAGGCTGAAATATGATGGATTTACAGCCATTCACTATGCCTATATGGTCAAAGTGATACAGGAACCAGAACCCACTTCTTTTGAGCAAGCCATGGGAAATGAAAAATGGGAGAAAGCCATGGATGAAGAAATGGATGCCTTGGATGCAAATGCTACATGGGAATTGGTGCCTTTGGCTAAAGACAAGAATGCAATTGGCTATAAGTGGGTTTATAAGATCAAGCACAATGCAGATGGTTCTGTGAATAGATACAAGGCAAGATTAGTTGTCAAGGGGTATGCACAGACATATGGCATTGATTATGAAGAAACTTTTAGCCCGGTTGCAAGGATGGCAACCGTAAGAGTAGCCATTGCTATGGCTGCATCAAAGGGATGGTCTTTACATCAGATGGATGTAAAGAATGCCTTCTTGCATGGTGATTTGCAAGAAGAGGTCTTTATGGAGCAGCCAGCAGGTTATGTTCATGCTATTCATCCTGAGTTTGTTTGCAGGTTGAAGAAAGCCTTGTATGGCTTGAAGCAAGCACCTAGAGCATGGTCTGACAAGATAGGATAGTATCTTGTCACTATTGGCTTTCAGATTTCCAAGGCAGATTTCTCACTCTATGTGAGAAAAACAGAGAAAGGGATTATGCTGCTTGTCATTTATGTTGATGATTTGATCATCACAGGTGATAGTGATGAAGATATCCTTCATGTGAAAATGCTATTGAGGCAGAAGTTTGAGATGAAGGATTTGGGAGAGCTACGTTATTTCTTGGGCATTGAGGTGATTAGATCACCAAGTGGGATACAGCTCTTGCAGAGGCAGTATGGACTGGACATGCTGTCCAAATATGGGATGACAAGCTGTAAGCCTATTTCAGTTCCTTTGGAGCAGAATGTGAAGCTGAGCGCAGATGCAGGTGAGCTTCTGGAAGACCCTACTATGTACAGACGCATAGTAGGAAGTTTGATTTACATGACTATTACCAGGCCAGATTTGAGCTATGCTATTGGGTTGGTAAGTCAGTTTATGCAGGCTCCAAGGAAACCGCATTTGGATGCAGCTAGATGCATACTCAGGTATGTGAAGTCCACATTGCAGTATGGACTATTTTATGAGGCTGGGGTTCAGATACAGTTGCATGGATACACTGATGCTGATTGGGCTAGTAGTATTTCTGATAGACGATCTACCAGTGGATATGTGTTCTCTTTTGGGAGTGCTACAGTCACTTGGAGCAGCAAGAAACAACCTACAGTTGCCTTGTCGAGCACAAAGGCTGAGTACAGGGGTGCAGCAATGGCTGCATGTGAGGTAGCTTGGTTGCATAAGTACTTTATGATATGCATCAGTCTACAGATGGGGTAGTTGTCATTTATTGTGACAACATGAGCAGTATACACTTGGCAAAGAACCCAGTCTTTCATGCTTAAACAAAGCACATTGAGGTGCATTATCACTATGTGTGGGAGAAAGTGTTACTAGGTCTTATTGATCTAGTTTATGTCAGCATAGAGGATCAGGTAGCTGACATATTCATGAAAGCATTGGGTGTAGAGAAGCTGTGCAAGTTCAGAGACCTGCTTGATGTGCAGGAATTGGGATTGAGCTTGAGGGGGAGTGTTGAGATATCGAGCTCCACTTGCGATATGCCAGGGTGATTGTTGTGCATTTATGTCACCGACTTGTTAGCTAGAGATGCGGTTGGTGTTGGAACACTGAAAGGAAAGAGTAGAGTTGACACAAAATCAGAATACTTGCTTATAGAATGAAGAAGAAAGAGGTCCTTAAGTAGGCACCTCATACAAGGTCACTGACATCACTGATGACCTCAAAACTCCACAATCATCTCCTCAATTTGTTCCTAGATTCACTCAATCATCCTATGTGGCTTTTCCACCACCTAACTGTGCTTGTGGGCACCTAACTGTGCCTCTAGCACTCACACATAGAAACATAAGGTGTGCCTGAGGCATACACCTTGAGATATCCCAACAAACCCCCCCTCAAGGAAATGCCTCAGGCTATGTCATGGATACATCTAGTCTCATAGTTTCTCATGCCATCTCATGGTGGTCAAGGATTAATCTATGGCTAGGTTCTCATGCTAGCAAGGGTTCCCTTGGGTGTAAGGTAAACAGAAAGGGATACAAACAGACCTTCCAATGGTTATCTCCCCTACATGTACATGCACACAATGTCTGCAAGAGGTACCATGGAGCAAAACATACACATGGCCTACATCATAAGGTGACCAGAGGTGTTTACAAAACACACAAAAACACAATAGTTTATTTCATTCATTTTGGAGGACTATCCAGACTGAGTACCTTGACTCAACATAAAAAGAGAGATCTGGAGCATACATAGAGATGATTTAAAATGCATAATCTTCAAAGGATGCCTCATCTTGTGGAGGCCCATTCACTGTAAGTAGATTTGCATTTTCTGTCTTTGCTTTGGCTTTGCAAAACTTCTCACTATGGTTGTTTTTGCCACAGTGCTTGCATGGATTTACTTTGAAGCAGTCCTTTGAAAGGTGATTTGTTTTTCCACAGTGATTGCAAGGAGAATACTTGCCCTTCTGGAATTTTATAACATAAGCAGTGTCATTGCCTTTCCTTAGCTTGATGTGTCTTTCTTCTTCTTGGAGAGCTAAGATAATGCCTTCAAGGTTAGGATTGGTAAGATTCTTCAAAGTGCTAACAATGTGATCAAAACTTTCAGGCATACTCTTAAGTAACACTGCCATAGCATCATCAGGGGTGATAGGAGAGTTGATAGAAGCTAAATGAGTCATAAGACTCCGCATATAGTTGACATGAGCAGCTAAAGTAGTATCACTTGCCATCTTTAATTCAAAGAAAGAGATTTTAAGTGATAGTTTAGATATGTGAGAGCTTGCACCAAAAATCAAGTCTAGCTTCTGCCATGCTTCCGATGGAGACTCCAAGTCAGATATATGATGTATGTAATCATCACCCAAAGCTAAAGCAATTATACCATATGCTTTTTCTTCTCTTGCTGGATCCCTTGCCGGTCATGTTGGAGTTGAAGATTCTCTAGCATTTGAGGCGTAGAAGAAGCGGTAGGAGTAGGTTTGACAAGTCCCCATAAGTTCTCCCGCATCAATGCAAATTTTACCTTCATTTGCCATGTATGGAAGCCCTTTCCATTGAACTTCTCAAGATTATATAAGGTAGCCATGAGAGGGTCTAACCCAGATATTGGGCAGTGTCTATCTCTCTTACAAGGCAAAAATAACTGAAATGCTTCCAAAGTATAGGCACTTGATGTAGCAAATAGTAGTGACTAGTTTTCAAACAATGATGCTACTTTTTGCATGCTTCATAGAAGTGGATGAACTAAACACCTTCCAATCACAACCAGGTCTAGCAAGTCAAAACAAAACTGAAGCAACACTTGTAGTGAAGTTATTGAAAACTTCAAAAGACTAGAAATGCTAGAGTAGCATTTTATGTAGCATCATTTTCAAAAGTATGTCAAAACTAGAGAGCTGAACTTGGAGGGCTCATATCACACTCTTCAAAGCAAAAGAAAGGGGGCTTTCTGAGGCAAAAGAAAGCTGGTATACCACAGTAGATCCTCTGGGAAGAAGAGGCGAAAATATGCGTCAGGTCACCTTCACCTTCTTGAACAAAGTCGACTGGTTTTTCTCTGTTTTCTCCTTCAATATGCAGCCATTTGCTGCTCAGATTTCAGCACAAGGTAGCTCTAGGTATGGATAAGCTTGCCCTAAAAGGAATTAGACAAAGACGGAGCAGGCGCAGAGAAAACGCAGGAAGAAGATTCGACGAAGTTCGTGCAATGGCGACCAGCAGAGCGGGTTATTTCTTCAATTGCTTGCAGCCCAAAATTCGCCCCAACAAGAGGGATCTCCAGCAGGAAGGGCGTGGGAAATGGGTGAGAATCGGAGGAGAACAAGCTCAAGCAAATTTTTGGAAGAAGAGGGAGAGATGCTGAAGAAGAAGAAGAGGAAGAAGATGATGATGTGGCAGAAATGGGCTCAAGGGGGATCAAATGGCTCTGATACCATGTTGGAACACTGAAAGGAAAGAGTAGAGTTGACACAAAATCAGAATACTTGCTTATAGAATGAAGAAGAAAGAGGTCCTTAAGTAGGCACCTCATACAAGGTCACTAACATCACTGATGACCTCAAAACTCCACAATCATCTCCTCAATCTGCTCCTAGATTCACTCAATCATCCTATGTGGCTTTTCCACCACATAACTGTGCTTGTGGGCACCTAACTGTGCCTCTAGCACTCACACATAGAAACATAAGGTGTGCCTGAGGCATACACCTTGAGATATCCCAACAGTTGGTACACCACCCACGAATAATAGCTGGATGACAGCTATCCTTATCTACTCTAGTTTGTGGCTCAGTTAGTATGCCACCTTAGTTAGTTGAGTTTGGTTTGAGACCCACATATAGGGTTCTTCTATTTTCTTTGTACTAGAGTTCTTTTGGCTTTCACAACTAAGAAGAGGAAAACTATTTTCAGCCTCCACCTTTGTGTGTATTCCCCCATTGTGCATGTGAGAAAGTCGCAAGTGACACTCCTTCCCTCTCTCCCACTATCTTTACAATTGGTACTGCACGATAGCTACTATGGGTGCAATGGCTTGTTGCAAGCCAGCTTTGTCTACATGATCTGTTTGCACCAATTTTGGTTGCTCTCATCATGCCACGTGTTGTGCTTGCCTCTTACTGCACCACATGTCACGTTTGTCCCCCCTAGGATGGAGCAGAATGCAATTGCCTCTATCCTTCTCATGTGATGCTCCTCTCCATGTGACATATATCGCTGCACGATCACTCCTCCAAGGTCTTCCCAAACCTCTTGACCAAGATCCTTCAGACTTGCCTCCTCCTCTTTCCAAACCTCCATGAAGCTCCACATGGAAGGTTTGGGATTAGTCTCTTTTATATATAGTTATATAAGATGCTTTATTATTAACAATTTTTTGGTACTTTTGTCTGATATAAGATCTTTTTGAAAGGGAAATATGTATGGGAAAAGAATTCACTTTGGGAAAAGCCATATGAGAGAGTTCTTTTAGTAAGCGATGGTTTGGATACCTTGTTGTGTACATGGTTCAATCATTTAGATGGTGAAAGGATGGTCCGAAGATCATGGAAAATCACTTTGAACTAGTTTTCCTACTTTGATTTTCATGTCAAATTCTAAAGCACAGATTTGAGGCCTAAGATGGCACATTTTGGTAGAAAGAGATGAAGGTCAAAGTTGTTAGGAATCGAGAGATGGTTTAAAATTGTCTTATTGACTAAAAATTAATTCACTCTTTTGGAAGAGAAGAGGGAGCTTGTATTCAAACTTGTGCAACAACAATGAAGACCAAAGTCAACAATTTGGCCTTTTATACATGTCATCTTTTGAAGGGAGGGCCAACCATTTTCCTTTTAGCACTCTCCTTTTCTTTACAATCTAGGGCTCTTGGGCCCATAGGGTGCTAAGGCATATTTCTATTCTTTCCATCTCTCCCTACTAGTGGAAATAGCACTTGTGTTAACCATATTAGAGCGCTTGGGACAAACCTGACATTAGGAGGTGTTCTTAATTGGTTACCAAATAGTGCTTGGATTAGCCTCGCGCCTCCAAGACTTAAGCCATTTGGGGCTCAAACTCCCTAAGCACCCTCATCTCTTAAGTCATTTGGGTCTCAAACCCCATGAACGAGGCTCAAAACCTGGATTGGCAAGGCTTAACTTCCATGAGACACTTTAATAGCAGCTTGTAGCTGGAACATATAACCTGTGCACGTTGCTTGCACTATTTTGCCTTGGGGTATTTGGGGACCAAACTCCCTGAGCTTGTCCTGTACTCTTTCCATGGCTATTTTCATTGATGTAGATATGAAATGTGCACGTTGCCTACAATCATTGGCCTTGGGGTGTCAGTTGGAACCTACAATTTGTGCACGTTGCCTAGAAGCTTTGGCCTTGGGATATTTGGGGATCAAACTCCTTGATTTTTATGATGTACTCCTTCCATGTGCACATTGCCTGCAATCATTGGCCTTGGGGTATTTGGGGATCAAACTCCCTAAGCTTGTCCGTTGAAGTAGATCATGAAGCCTAATCTCGTCTAATCACACCGATTACCCTGCATTCGGCGACTGTATTGTGTGGATGTTAACATGCCCCCCTTCCTGTTGTTGATTCGCCCCTGGGTCAACCGTGCTGGAGGAGGTGTGTGGTGAGGATTGTCTGTAGGACTGCATAGTAATCCAGTTGTTGTGGAGTGAGGCAAGTTAGGTCCGAGTGATTCCTCCAAAAATGGATGGCGTGCATATCCTCGTACATGCAGATGTGATGTCCGTGGAGATTACGGACATGAAGGTAGAGGCAAAGGTCCTCGAATTGGGTAGGATCGATGTCAGGGTTGTTTAGATTGTGGAGGTGCTCATCGGTGGGGTGACTATGGGTGGGGATATCGCAGAGGAGTAAGAGGAGGAAAGTGGACCATTGCTATGATGGTGGGATCGAGAATTAAGCCCGGTTGTTTAGATTGTGGAGGTGCTCATCGATGGGGTGACTATGGGCAGGGATATTGCAGAGGAGTAAGAAGAGGAGACGGTTAAAGTGGACCACTACTATGATGTTGGGATTGGGAATTGAACCGTACGTGTTGTTGAATGACTGGAGGTAGAAGCAAAATCCCTCCTGAGTCATCTCTTTGGGGACGTTGTACTTTGGAAAGTTGTACAACATATTGGATTCCTTCTGTTGGAGGTCTTTGAATTTGGCCCAAGTCCATTGGCATATATAGGGGGTCGATTCGACGATCGACATGGGCACTGTGGTAGTAGCACCAAAATTTCTCTAGCTTCAAGAAGGGGAGTCACCATCATCATTGTAGAGTGGCATCTGCATCGGTCATTGGGAGTTGAGCATTGGGGGAGAGGTTGTATCGTCCTCTTGTGTGCTTTGGGTGCACGCATCGCCAGTCATCGAAGGACTGCGTGATGAATTGTGTGAGGGGGCGCACCTCTAGGATTTCGTATAGATGGAGGTGGGAGACCTCAAGATGGTGCTTCCAATGATGCATAAGCACACTATCTGGCAGCTCCTAAAATGATTGCAAGTTGGGGTGCCATTTGACATCTTTAAGGGGGGAAGCAGGAGGAGCTCATGGAGCTTCGTCATTTATAATGGGCATGGGCTCCAGCTCTGCAGTGCATGTTGGCATTGTCTCTTCGGCTGCCTATACAAAATGGGCTGCTTTGAGTAGCGTGCCATGTTGTGGTGGTGTTAGAGGTGTTAGATGAATACTCGAGCAGTGCTTTTCGAGGGAGGGGAGGTTGGGTGGCTCATTGGGTGGGTTGGGCGGGATCCAGAGGAGGTGGTGGTGGAATTTGGAAAGAAGGGGCAGTAGTATTAAAGAGGGCGATGGCTTCTTGGCCATCTTTCTTGGTGGCTTCATCGAGATAGGCTACATGAATCGTTTCAAAATTTCTCACCAAGGACTCAAGGGAGTCTTGGAGAGCTTGTAGCACCCTATTGAAGAGGATTATCATGCCGAGGGGGTTGTAGGTGGTGCACTGGAATGCTGCAACGTACCCTTGAGATTGGATTGCAGAGGCTCAGTCATAGGTTTGCATCTAATTAATGTCTGCTTGCAGACTTTTGGGGGTGCATACCCACGGTATGAGCTCCTCGGGCTTTGCGATTTGCATCACTTCATCGTCCATAAAATAATTAAGGAACTCCGTGAGATGCGGCACTAGGCCTAAAAATTAAGGAGCATGGGATGGGTGGCTAGAGTCTGGAGGTCAGAGGGGTGGAGGAGAGATAGAGAAGTGGGTTAGAGATCTAAGGAGAAGTATGACATGGCTAGGATGGGGTGTTAGGCGAAAGTGGACCTGTGAGGTATAAGTGGAAGATGAGGTTTTGTGCATGGAATGCATCGAAGTGCATTTGGAGGGTTTGGGGGATGGTGCGTGGTGCAAGTGTGTATGTGCCGAACTATGCGGAGACCTCTCTATACATCCAAAACTCTTGTTGCTCCCGGTCCTCTAATCCTAACTCCTTTGATTGGCCCGGGCATGCTGTCATTTGTTCTCTGCTTGGAGGGACACCGTGAGTTCCCTTTCTTGTGCCAAGAGATCCTATAGAGTTTGGATTTGTCATTCCTGGTGTTCCTGTGTTTTTGTGTATAGGGCCTCGGGTGCTACCAAACAGTGAGATTTTTTTGAGCGAGCATGCGAGTTTTTTTTACTATAATACACATTGGGAGAGATGCTAGCAATTCTAACTCCACATGCATGCAACATATGGTCATTGTCCATTGTCCATTAACATAGACACATACCTACAACTCTAAACATGGTTCTATGTAGTTGATCATACAAATTAACTCTAAACAAGAAAAGTAGTAAGATCTAAGAAAGACAATTGTTCATAAAATTATTAGGGATAAGTTTTGCCACCAAAAGCATTTACTTTACTATAAATAAGAGCTTTAAAGAGACAATGAGATCATCCACAAGCCATCTTAGTTCCTCAAGTCTATGGAAAAAAAAACATGTTCTAGAAGACAAGGCATTGGAGAAGTTCAAATTCATAGGTGAATTTTCAAATCCATGACCTACCAAAGAAGCAATAAGATGTATGAAAGAGCAACAATCTCCACTATTCATAAATTTCTTGGTGATAAATCCACCAACAAATTCATTTCCTTTTTTATACATGAAATCTTGACAGCTCGGAAGAGACAATGAGATCGTCTATAAACCATCTTACTTGCTCAAGTTTATGAAAGAAAAAAACATGTTCTAGAAGACACAAGGCATTGAAGAAGTTCAAATTCATATGTGACTATTCAATTCCATCACTTTCGAAAGGAGCACTAATATCTAAGAAATAGCAAACAATGTACCTAAAAAGAAACAACAAAATGTTCTCTCAAAACTTGGGGGACTATATCAATGCTTGATCAAAGCATATGCAAGGACATCGAAAAAAATATAGCTTAGACTACTTTGTTTTTTCCTCCACTGCAATGTCATCCATAAAAATACATTTGGGAGCCAATTTCATCCCTTTCTTATGAGGGTTCTCATCCTCTTGACATGCCATCATATTTAAAACTTCTCACACATAGCAAGGCAATGCACTGCAATCATCACCAAGGACTATGTCAATGGCAAGAAAATCCCAAATCATATCCAAATCCCAAATCACAAAAAATACAAGGATGCTAAAGTAAAGGTACCGCACTAGTCCTTCTCTGGATCCTCCAATTCATTTATGCCTTCAAAGGCTTCTTCCTCACTTGAGCTACCATCAACATCTTCATTGTCTTCAGCATGTTCCATTGAAATAAAGAGCTCCTCCACAAAAGACACCATCCTCTTGTCATTGTCCATACCACAACATGTCTTCCACAGTGCAAGGCAGCCTCTATAGTGCTACCACAACCCATCATTAGGTCAAGTACACTGCCATTTGATGGTGTCAATGCCTCTATCAAAGCTGCCATAAATATTGGGCTCTTCTCCAACCCACCTGAAGAAAGAAAGTAATGAACATTGTTTAATCTAATATTGGATGGCTCTGCACCAACCACATTCTGAAATATCTACCAACACACCAAACCAACCATACCATGACATAAAGTTCCATCTCTGTAAACATGTCTAGTAGTAGCAAAAAGGAAGTGTCGAACACAATCACGTGACAAGTCAAGAAATGGATAACCATCAACACAATGCTTGATTGTGAAAGGAATGCTTCCCTTCCTATGATAAATAGACATCATCAATAAATGTACCTTCTGCAAGAAAAAGGGTTAAAGGTGAGATATATAAATGTTTAAGTGCAACACAAACGTAAATGCATCTTGCATAGTGATGAATTTTCTTTCTACAACACATGAACTTCTTCCCAAATCAAAAAAGTTTACATACCTCCCTTCCATTTGATGCTCCTGGACTCAAACCCATAGCCTCATCAAAGTACATGTACATTTGCAATGTCAACTCATGGTTCTTCGTCATGGCAGTAGCACGAACCTGCCTACAAAGACTCTCAATGTGAAAAACAACTATGTGTCCTGTGTCAAAGACTGCCAAGTCTGCAATAGCAAATGCATCATCCACAAGCTGAGGCTTGACCTCATTTTAACATGGTGTGGACTCTCCAAATCCTATGGCAGACAGTCCTGTTGATAGGTCGAGAACAACCAAGTCCACACCCCATGACCTCATCTTTCCCCTTACACTTCCTGTCTTTTGCTTTTGCAATGAAAAAATCTTTCTAAGTCTTGTAGGGCACACTTGCAATTTTGTGTTGAAGATCTCTTGATATTTCTTGCACGTCGCCATGAATAATCTGTGCATTTTCTAGCAAGAGAGACTTTTTCCCAAAAATAAAGCTCTCCGCTTGTGTACTGAAATAGTCTACAAGCTCCCAATGACAATACAAAATGAAAGTCAAATCAAAATGAAACACAAAGACCAAAATAGGATTGGTAACAAGTGAAATGAGAATTTAATTGTACGAGGTAAATGCAATAGAAGTCATATGTAACTACCTTTTGGCATATCATCATCATGCTCTCGAGCCCTCTTGCAGGGACATGGTTGGATCCAAATGCACTGGACTCCTAGAAGGGTTGAATCCCTCATGAATAGGTGTTGCTATATTTCTCAATAGTTCACCCTTGTGGGCAAGGTACTTCTCCTTTTCACAGTCAGGAAATTCACCCACCTCAAAATCAATCCACCAAGGACAATTTTCAATCTCCCATTTGGACAAACCCCCACATTTATCTACATTTCCTGCAATTCATAAATATCCATACTTAAAATTTTGAACATATTTTTCAATGTCCAAAAAATAAATGTACGTGTTCTTACCTTTCTCTGAGTACATTGTTGCCACAGCATCTTGAATATTCTTCCAAGTCTGCATAACATCTAGACGTTTGGATACTACTCCATTGTCCATTAACATAAACACATACCTACAACTACCCAAAATTTAGAATGATATTGAAAAACTTGAATCTGAATCAATTTAAAAAAAAAAGAAAATGAAGATGTACCTGTAAACCACTCTCATGCCACTCTTTGTGATCCCATACTGCTTCTCTCCTGACTTTGGGTTGGGGACTGCATTTTCAACTCAAAAGTCCTTAAAATCTTGTGCCTATATTTTCCTTTAAAAGATTCCAAGTAGGCACGCAATGACATATCCTCAGCATCTATAGACAATGAAGGATATATTTGAGCCAGGGTTTGCAAAAGGCTCTTTGTCTCCCGTTCCAAATCAAAAAGCCATGTCTCCTTTGCAACCCTCAATCTAAAACCCTTGTCCGAAACTGAGATTCCAAATGACCTCTGAACTGCTGTCCCTCCACTCAACTTTATTAAACATTGCACCCTCATCTCATTTGGTAACTGTGCATTTCTAAGGAGGTCTAGTTTGTCAACACCAATTTTAACCCCTCCCCCCTCTAAATCAATGCTAGTCGTCAATTTGAACCACTCTTCACCCAATTTAGGATTAATAATTCCCAACCACTTGCTCATTTTATTCTCCCGTCGTTTTTTCACAATTGTCTCAAGGTCAATGTTCTTATCCTGCACAAAAGAACAAGATTGAAGTGTGAAGAAATAGGAAAAAGAGAAAAATTAACTATTTTATTTGGATGAGCATTATCATACCTTGTTCTTTGATGGCTCCCCTTTACCTTGGCCCGCTCCACCTCAATCTCATGATCAATTGTGCTCTGTTAGCAAAACATAAATAAACAACGGCATCACATAATGCACTTTAGTCAAAGAATAACATGAAGTGACATGCATGAAACAAATTATATATCATGTAGGTAGCTGAAACAGCATCTTTGCCAAAAGGAACCTAGTTAAAGGGTACCATGCCTCCTCTCCACCATTTTTTAAATCCTTTCTTCTTTGCTCATGAACAATTTCTAGATCATTGCATGATAACTTGCTGGTGAAATACCTCATATCACATTCACATAGTTTTTGCAAGCAAAATAAAATGTCCTTGAAGGTGGTTTTCACCACTCCAACATCATTCAACCTTCACAAAGCAAATAAATTTCAAAACTTATCACAATAGAATATGAAGCTAGAAACTAGATAAACAAGAAACCCAATACAGTAGTTTAGAATCACTCACTCATTTATTCGATTGAGAGCTCCAATTAGGCAAACCTCATCATCTCTGCTAGGGGCAATAAAGGAAGCCTGAACCAACACGTGCTCTTGTTTGTTAAAAGAAAAATTTTCATCTATCTCCTTTCTCCATCTAGCCAACCTGTGATTTCTATCCCAACAGATGAACATCTTCCCAGCAAGATCACTCCAATCATCATTGCTTTGGACCTCCCTTTCAAATTCATCATTAACATCTTTCCATATTGGATCTCAATTAGCCTTGACATCATCTGTAACTTGAATATGAGCCCGATCCATTGTTTGCATTGCCAAAATAAAAGACCCCTTCTCCTCAATGTACCCATCTTTTCTAAATGTGAATCCCATCTCCTTTGATTGCTTACCCACAGTCCTTATTTTTTGGTTCATTTGTATCCTACACAGAGGGATTTTAGGAGGAAGAGTTCTCCTAACAACTCTAATTCTCTCCAACGTTCTTTGAAGAATCTCCTGTGAAAACTCAATTAGCACATTGAGTTCCTCATCATCATGCTCTTGTGACTTTGTTTCTGTGACCTTTGTTTTAGAAGGTGTCTCTTTCAACTCCCCAATAGTATCCATGTCCTTACAAGATTTGCCTTCTTCATGGCTTATCTCAATCATCTTCTCTATGTCAGCCATCTGCACATGCTTATAGCTTGTATTCTCTATGTCAGCCATCTGCACATGCTTATAGCTTGTATTCTTTCTTCATAGTAGATCTTGTTAAGACCATTATCGAATAAAAAGGAAACAGATATTAATTAGAATATATACCAAATTCAACTAACTTTCATGCTTAGAAAATGACAATGCAAAGGCCACACACCTAAGAAAATGACACCATTGATAGAAGAATCCTCAAATTTCCACTTGCATTAAAAAATATATATATATTGACATATAAGAACAGATGAAACTAATTATGAACATAAGAAAGAATTTCATACTATAGAATACAACAAGCACGCATTCCCATATAATGTATTGGAAAAATTGTCCATGAGGACCACAAAGTCCCATTTCTCATTCTAGAAGACAAAAGAGAAAACACTAGTGTATCTTATCCTTTTCTAAGGATGGGGAATGAATCCCCACGCTAGATGATGACAATATCCATAGGATCAACTTCTTCTTGTTCATTCCATACAGACATCCTGACTTGTAGGGGGGCTCGAAGCCTAGCCCACCCTTGGGCCTTGTAACAAAAAACAGATGTGTGGACAACTAGTATGGGGGGCTTGGCGCCGAGCCCCCCTTTTTGACTTCTTGCAAATAGCTAGAATTGAGATTGATAGGGGAGCTGGATAGTTAAAATCACAAACGTGTAGATTTAGCACCAACATGGGAAGTGAAAGGAGCACCAGAGGCAAGGAAAGGGCTGCTGCCGAGAGCAACAGCAGAGTTGTAGGGGGGGCTCAACACCGAGCCCCCATTTGCTTCCAAAAGATGGGCTTCCAAAGCAAACGTATACAACAGAGGACGGGGGGAGAGCATCTATTACGGTAGCCAAGCATTCCTAGACGAGACATAGAAGGGCCAGACATGCGGTTGACAAGGGCTCGGCGCCGAGCCTCCCTTTTGGCTTTGTTGAAGAATGAAACCTAGATGATCCTTGGAAGAAGGCTCCGCGCCGAGGCCCCCCTTTCCGGAGTAAAAAGCCAAAGGGACGTGACGAATGAGTTGTCTCAAGCTCGAACTACAATCACAGACCGCTGGCTTGTCGAACTGCTGGGCAACTGTGACGAGCGTAGAAGGAGAGGAGGGGGTGTAAGAGTGGAGCATAGAAGGAGACCAGGCGAGTGGAGGAGTGGAGGGGGAAGGAGACGTGAAGGAGTGGAGGGGGCAGGAGACGTGCAGGAGCGTAGAAGGAATGGAGGGGGCAGGAGACGTGCAGGAGCATAGAAGGAGACGTGCTTGAGTGGAGGGAGCGGAGACGAGTGCAGGAGTGCAAAATTGAGGTGAGACGAGCGGAGACGAGTGGAGGCGTGAGCGGAGACGAGTGAAGGAGCGGAGGAGACGAGCTGTAGATGGGAGCTAGTGAGGACGTGTGTGAGTTGGGAGGCGAAGGTCTTGTAGAGGGTGATCTCGCAAAGCGGCAAGAAGGAAGACAGACGTACGAGAGAAGAGAGGAAGAAGAAGAAGAAGAAGAAGAAGAAGAAGAGAGGAAGAAAGGGGGGCTATGGCGGAAGGCGTACGAGCTTCGACAATGGCTATGGCGGAGAGATCTTCGCTAGTCTTCTTGCTCGTCTTCGCTCGTCTTCGACAATGGCTATGGAGGAGATCTGTTCTAATTCCAGACCGATAACTCAGCCAGGAAGCAGATAAGTGGAGAGCGAGTTCTAACTTCCTGCTCCCATCTGCTTAGTCTCTTTCCGTGATAGCAGGATCCATCTCCTTCTACCCTATCATTTTCTCACAACATTGCTCGCTTCAGAATCGCTACCGCCTCCTCCTCCTGTCGAATACCACGCTATTGAAATCAAGCTCCTCATCCACTGCTCGCGTTCGCATTGCTGCTCCGGCTATGCGATCCAATCTCCCTCTCGCAACCCGCTTTGCTCCGCCAGCGCTCCATTCCTCGAGCTCGCCTTGATCCTCAATGGATTCACCTCGCCATAGCTTCCCCCCCACTGCTGATCAGTCTCCCGTGGAACAAGTAGCTCTCATTGTTAGTACCCTCGATGACCCCTCTTCACCCGTCTGGACCTTCCGCATGTGGAGCATTGGCCTCTTCTCCTACGTCCTACTGTGTCCAGCCCCTCACCGGACGCTTCATGGCCGCCGGATTACCACATCCGCCTTCCATTCGGATCATCTTTCTCTTTAAACCCCGGACCTTTCAACGTGAAAGAGGCCAAACACCAAACACTTTCGGTGGCGACTTCGGAGTCGACAGTGAAGAGGCCAAACACCAAAACCATCCGCATACCCTTCACAAACCGAAGGCAACTCGGTTTAAGTTGACATTTTTAATATAAGCCATCCTTTTCTCTCTTAAGGGCGAGGTCGTTGGGGAAGATAGTGCGAGGAAAGGGTCCTTGACAGATAAACGGACTAAAATGACATCGGGGAGACTGTCTAAGAGTCTAAGACTGCCGGCAAGCGATTGTGTGCGAACGAGGTGTGATTCACGGGGAAAGCGATAGTAATGTGTGTATGAGGACAGTGTAGGCCCGCTTTGAGTCACTTATAAAGGCTTAGAGCCGTCCATCTCAACCGCGGAGTATCTAGATTTTTTGGCCGTTTCTAGATTATCCTCTACTAGATTTTTTGGCCGTTTCTCCTTCCTGTTTGTTGCTCGTTTTTTTTCCCTTTCTAGATTTTCCCATTTTTAAATTTCCCTCAAATTTCAAATTTCTCGTTTCTTGTTCTCTACTTTCCCTCCACACTCGTCTTCCCATTTCTTTTGCTATGGACTTTCCCTCCAATCTTGGACTTCCTCCCACACACTCTCGAGTTTCCTTCCATTCCTAGATTTGATGTTCTCGATTTTCTCTGCATCTGCAGGTTTTCTCCCACACTCTCATAAGAGATGGCTTCCAAGTATATGACATTCTTCTCCAGAAAGATTGCAGGTGAAGGTGCATTCCGGTCATTGTAGAATCTTAAAAGAAAGGATTTGCCAGAACTTCAATTTGCAAAAGGGCAGGTTCCACCTGTTCCAAATGATTAGAGGGACAAAATTGCACAGAGGATAGAAGAGTTCCAGTTCTGCTCCTTACTGATGGAGCTATGGTGTATGACCTTGATGTGGATTATGGTACGTTTGTGGAGATCTTGACTGTGGGTGCTAATGGAAGCATTGGTTCAATGGAAGGAGAGATTGGGAGCCATTTTTCGTCTCTAAAAGATTGGAAGGACATGTCCTCTTGTCGGAATTTCTCCCAATCGACTATACCGGCAATTCCGAAGCAAAATGTGGATGTGAAAGGGAAGGGCACCTCCTTTATTGAAGAATCTAGCTTGAGAGAGAAGGTTATGCGGCTTGCACCAAAGTCTATTATTGCAAAATTCATAGAGCATGCTAATGAGCATCATCAGGTACATGATTTACCTTCTTATTATAATGGGAATATTGTTTTTGAGTTGCCTCCAGTGGATGCAAATGTGAGCGGAATGGATGGAATGCAACAGGCATATGATCCACACAACTGGTCAAGAACAAATCCCACTTCTATTCCATCTTTGTTAAAAATTGCTAGGATCAGGGTCAGTAATTGTGGAGGCTCATTTGAATGCACAAACCCATTATGTGGTTTCCTTCTAAGACACAATAGACCAGATACTCGAGAGTGGAGAGGTCGAATCATAAATGTTCAAGACATAGGAGACCTTGGTGCTCAGAATGGTACTCTTGAATGTTTACACTGGGTGGAAGAACATCCATTTTGTCGCTCTCGATGCTTTGGAAAAATATATTACTATGAGCCAAAAGATGTTGGATACACAAGATTGGCAATACATGTTGGTTACCATGATCATGATGTTTCTCCTATTGTAAGCAGGCGTCAAGTAGCAAATACACGAAAATTTATACAAGAGAAAGCATTGAATGCTCTTTGCATGTTGCAGTTAATGTGAGCCCAGAAATGATGCACAAAGTGGATGAAGATGAAGAATTCATGGTTGAAAGCTTTGAATCTGATCCTATGGGAAAGACATATACAGTGCGTGTTTGTAGTGAACCATCATATACTTGCAATGACTTCATTCAGTGTGCATCACAAGGAATATTTGTTCCATGCAAGCACATGTATGTTGTTTACCTTCTTGTTTTGGGACAAAACATGGATTGCATGGCAATTCACCAACCCCGGCTCACTGCTATGGAGATCTTCCAGTTCCTGACTTCTCCTAGAGTCTACATCAACCATAAAACAATGTAGATTCAAGATATATTTTGGACCCATATTTCAAGTGACATGCAGGATTTGTTTTGCCCATGTTACAGTCAAGTCGAAGTCATTAGATTCCCTTGATATTTATTTTTGGCATAACATTCATATAACCTAAACAATTTTGAATTTCTCCTTTGTAGTTGTCAATTGAATCAATGATGTGACATGCATCTCTCTTTTGGCCTCTATTAGATTCAATTTAGAGTGGTATCCCTTTGAAATATATTAAATGACATACATGTGATGAAGCCTCATAAAGTCTGCCAAGTCATGGATTTGAATAGTCACTTATGAGGTTAAACTTCTTCAGCGCCTTGTGTCTTCTAGAACATGTTTTTTTTTTTCAATACCTTGTCATTAAATACATCTAAAAGGGATACCACTCTAAATTGAATAAAGGCATACACCCTATGGAGGGTTTCTATTTGGAGAGTTTTTTTTGTTTATGTTTGCAAGTTCTCTATTGGTTGTTGATGTTTACCATTTAAGGGGGATTCTATTTGGTGAGTTTTTTCCTAGCGAGTTTGGCAAGGATTCTATTACTTCTTTATGTTCTCAGGAGCAAAAAAACTCACAAACTCGCTAGGAAAAAACTTGCCAAATAGAATCCCCCACAGGGCCTCTGCCTGCGCCTTTTGTTCCAACATGGTTCGCAGGCTAGACTCTGTCTTGTCGACTTGGCCCATGAGAGTTTGGACTAAGGATTCACTTGTGGTGGTGAGGTTATCTTTCAGCTTTGTAAGGGCTAGCTCAAGCTCTTCAGCTTTTGCACGGTACTTCTCTGCTCTTTGTACTGCTACTTGACCCATGGCTTGGGCTACAACCATTACGGATTGGCTGTCATGCACAGAGAGTTGTACCTGAAGGAGACTATGAGGCTTGTTCCTACCTCCTCTACAAAATTGTGCATGCGACCTGTGGGAGATGTGCCATGGCTTCAAATAGGTGTTGTTCCGTTAGGTTTGCACTCGATAGTTGCTCAGCCCTGACATGTGGCTATAGCCACCTAGTGCCCAATATTGGGGCGCGTTGCAAAACTGTAGGGCTTCTACTAGGCGTGCCCATGGAGAGGAAGAGGTGCCGGTGGCAAAGGATGTGGTCTCTTGGGGGGTTGTGGAGATCGAGACATAAGGCACAATGGGAGTGGTCAACGTGGCTTTGGCTCTTGGATGGAGGCCAATGGTGATTGTTTCGTCACCTTGGAAGTCTTCGATGAGGACGGGCTCCTCCTAAACCCATTTGCCTTTGTTCTGAGAATCCGCCTATTGGAGTCGCAATTGTTGGCTCATGAATTCTTGCATATTGCAGTCTTCATATTGTGCGAGCAAGTGGCTTGGGTCTGGTTGCAGATGATCGGTCGGAGTGGTGCTAGGTGTTGTCCTTGCTCACCTTAGGCTTGACCTCTGTCTCTTCGGGCTTTGTTGGCACTGGCCCTGTAGTGAATTGTTCGGCCAACCCAAAGCCGACTGGTGGATGCTACTGCAGCAAGTAGTAGAGAACTAGCATGTATGGCATGGCGTTTCTGATTACTTCCCCATGTGTCTTGAGGTCGTCCCTCATCTGGGTGCATAAATAGTCTACCCAATTTGTAAGCTAGGGCTCCACCAAGCACAACAGGATATTGGGCATGAGGACTGATGGTGGTTCGTGTGCTTGACTTGTATGAGCCATTGCAAGGCTCTTGAGAGTTTTTCCACCTCGGGCTTACGAATAGCAATGAACTGGAGTCGGCCCTAGCTCTTCTGTCGGTCATAGTGGTAGACCTTGCTGAGGGCATCCAACTTCTTCTTCATGGAGTACTTCTCGTCGATGACCGGCAAGCCGAAGGCTACACGTACCACATTGTGATTGATCTTATAGTGGTGGGCATTTCCTGCTGCATCTCACGGGATGCCAACGTTGGTGTTGATGTTGTACACCTAGAGGAATTCTATTGTAGCTTCATGTCTAGGTGGCATGGGAGACGGTCTGCCACTCTGATCAGGCCAACGACTCTAAGTGCATCTTGCACCTCTAGCTCCTTCAGTGCTGCATATGCTACCACTGTATGGTAGTGGAGGGTGTAGTCTCACAGGCGCAGCATGAGTGCATGATGGCGCACACGTCTAATTCTTGGAGCCAATCCTCTCCCAGCAGTGAAAAGCTAGTTGTAGTGTTAAACCGGTGCCATTGCCCGCTCCACTACCACTACCATCCTCCACTCAAGAAATTCATAAACAACAAGTACAAGAGGCTATCCTCTATGCCCAATGTCACTTCGATCACACCCGATGCCCAAAGGAAGTCCAAGAAGCAAAGTAGACCCCAGTCGCTCCAAGAACATCTCTTTTGAAACCATCCGATACAAGAAGAAGACCATACTGCAAGCCCGCGCTTCGAGCCTCAAGCTCCAATACACCTCATTTGCCGCCACATCCCCCCAACAGCTCTGATAACACCAAACACTTGGACGGCTGAGGCAAGAAGGTTTCATGGGTCCCAAAGACGAGGGTATAAGCTGCAAAGGTTTCATAGGTAGTAACACAAGAACCTGTGTTGACCCGAGATGTAGCACCACAAGAACCTATCGACGAACCAAATGCAGTGGACCAACTCCAAAGTACCAAGTACACAATATTACCACAAATAGTCCGACTCGGTTGCTTTTGTGGGGTGAACATAAAATTGTATTTCCACTACCTGGCGAACAACCGTTAGACTTAAATTCACAAAACCCAAGGTTTGTAGGAGTTGGCTATTTATAGCTCTTACTGAAGTGATGGTGAGGTTTAGGGGTACCTGTAGCTTTTCCCATACCTCGAGGGAGATGAAGTTGTGGCTCACTTTTGGGTCTACGAGTGCTTTGATGCTCATGTGCAGAACCTGTAGTTGAACAAGCAACCTAGCTGGCTCCAATATTAGCTCACCCATTAGTTCTAGCTATTTAGTCGTTGCCTTAAGTATTATAATTTGCTTACACTATCGGAGCTTAGCGTTATGGGCTCTGGCTTCGTCGATGGCCTGGCGTTTCATCCTGGCCACCTCGGCCTTGAGTTCTTTTTCTCTATGCATGGCTTGAAGGGTGGAGAGAGTGAGTGGGCCATAGTATCTTTTTAATTTGCTCCCATTAAGGTAGCCATCCATTTCTGTTTTATCAAGGGTGGCTGTTCGGCAGCATGATCCTTGGGGAGTGATCTCAACCACACGATAGGGACCGATATCTCGGTACTTTAGCTTGTGTTTGGTATTACGGACACTGCATAGGAGTGCCAAATCTCCCTCTGCCAGGCCCTTGTTCTTGAGGTTACGATCGAACCACTTTTTATGTCAGGCCTTTTCTACCTAGAGAGAGTAGGCTACATGCAACCTTGTCTCTTCTAACCTTTCGAGGTCAACTAGCCGTTCTACTAACACATTCTTTGTAAGACTTTCCTTAACAGTAAGATGAAGTTTAGGCACTACATACTCCATTGGCATCACCGCCTCCACCCTGAAGGCTAGGTTGAAGGGGGTACAGTGCGTGGCCACTTTGTAGGAGGTTCTGTAGGCCCATAACACTGTTAAGAGCTTATGCTCCTAGTTGGTATGACTGGCTTCTACTGCACAAGTGATGATCTTACAGCACATTTTAGTGGAGCTTTCAGCCAAGCCATTTGTCCTAGGCTAGTATGGCGTTGACTTCCTCTGTAAAACTCACTAATCAGAATTGCTATCGTTTCATTGAGGACCTGAGTTCCTCAGTCACCTACTGACTAACTCCAATGGACATCCAAACCGCGTGATGACTTGTTCATATAAGAATTTGGCAATATACCTTCACCTTCGCTTTCCCTTCTACCCACTTAGTGAAGTAATCAATAGTCGAGATGATGTATCTGGCCCCAGTTTCCTTAGCTGTTGGGCTTATGAGCCTAATAAAATTAATGCCCCATTTCTCGAAGGTTTGATCGGTCAGGATTCCAGTCAAGGGCATGATGTCTGCCTTATGTGGGATTTGGATACGCTTGCAAGGGTCGCATCATTTGATGAATTCGACCGCGTCTCCAAAGAGAGAAGGCCACCAAAGACTTGCTTGCAACATTTTACATGCTGTAACATCAATAGCAAAATGACCTCTTGCGATTCTTGAGTGGGCTTCTTTAAGCACTTCAATGTATTCATGTTCGCACACACATCTTCGCAAGATGCCATCCTTGCCCTTGCGATATAGTTGGCCTGCTATTAGTTGGTATGGCGTTGCATCCTTAATGAGTTTGTGGGCTTGATCCTTCTTAAGGGCTTGGCCCAGAAGTAATTTGTTTGCCAAGTAGTGGCCGATTTTGGCAGCCCATTTGGTCGAGGAAGAAGAGCATCAGGGAGATTATCTTCTGCTCCCATTGGGGCTTCACCATTTGGGATTCTCAACAGGTGGTCAGCCAAGACGTGGGCTTTTCCTTTACATATTGTGATTGTGAAGTCAAACTCTAAAAGGATTAACATCCACCTAGTGATGCATCCAGTCATGCAGGGCTTGTTAACCAAGTATAGCAATGCTTGGTGGTCCATGAAGAAGACAAACTTGCTAGCCAGCAAGTAGTGCTTGAACTCCTTGACTGCATACACCATGGCCAAGCCTTCCCTCTCTGTTGTGGTGTAGTTAACCTCAGCCTCGTTTAATTGGCGGCTCGCAAAGTATACCAGGTAATCCAAATTATGCTCCTCGGGTTGGGCTAACACACACCCGATGGCAAAGTTGGAGGCATTGATATGGACATGGAATATTAAATTCCAGTCGGATGACCTCAACACTAATGCAGTGGCTAGAGCTAGTTTGAGGGTTTCGAAGGATTTCTGGCATTTCTCGGTCCACTCAAAGGATACTAGTAGTTTGTATAATGGGCGGACTATGTTCGCGTAGAACAAGATGAATCTTCTGTAATAGCCCATGTGCCCAATAAATTGTTGGACTCCATTGGCATTGGTGGGGCGTGGTCACTGGTATCTCCAAGATGAGTTTGATTTTATTGTCGTCCGTAGTAGAGATTCCATTCCATGATACTATGTGGCCCAGAATGACACCATGTTTGACCCAGAACTTGCACTTAAGAGGATTCAAGGATATGTGGTATAGGCGGCACTTCTCGAGGATGAGAATGAGAAACTTCAAGTGGTCATCCCACATCGAGTTCATGTAGATGTCATCCAAGAAGACGTCCACAAATTCTCTCAGATACTCTTTGAATACTGTGATCATCATCCATTGGAAGGTGACAAGGGCATTGGTTAATCCGAATATAATCACCCTGGCTACACACACCCCACTCAGCTCGCGAAGGTGATTTTATGTTGATTTTGCAGGGCGATCGACACTTTTTTGTAACCTAAAAATCTATCTAGGAAGCTATAAGCTTCCTTTCCAACCACCCTTTCCAAAACATGTTCTGAGAATGGCAAGGGGTAGTGGTCATGTCTAGTGGTGGCATTAACCTTTTTCAAATCCATGCATACTATATTTTTTCCACTTTTCTTTAGGACTATTATGATGGTTGATACCCAGTCCATATGCTCAATCTCATAGATGAATCCTGCATCTATGAGTTTTTGGATTTCTTCCCTCACTATGAGTGCATATTTGGAATTCATAGGGTAAGGGCATTGATGTACCAGCCTTTGTCTAGCATGGGGATTGTGTGTTGCACTACTTCTGTAGGCACCCCTTTCATGTCGGTGTACTTCCAGGCCACACAGTCCTTGTACTCTTGTAGGAGAGCTATTAAGGCATTCTCCTTGTTGCGGGTGAGATCGTCACGATGGCGACGAATATCGGTTGGGGGTCTTGCCCTTCTGAGGCTAGGTTTACCTCCTTGATCGAGGCTGGCCCATCATACCTTTGTGAGCATCCATCTTCCCAAGACCTATTGGCCTCTTGGTATAAGATCTTACGATCCTCAATCGTGTAGTCCTTGTAATGGGCTGGTCCCTGACATAGGTCCTCTTTTTCTTCAGTTTCCTCCTTTCTTTCTGTCAAAGCTATGGTCCTTTTGGCCTCAGCCATGCTTTTGGATATAGGGGGTTTAGGACCTAAAGGAGTCTCTTCCATTGCACACTTATAGAGCCGACGGGGGAAGTTATCTTACTCACCCGGTTCCCCAATCGGAGGAGAACTCCTGGTGAGCAGTCGTGGCACCCACGTATGATAGGTAGTGGAGATCTGATTTTACCCTCATGGTTCCCTTGCTTACCTCTTGGGGTTTGAGCATGTTAAACATTCTTAGGGGAACAACCGGGGTTAGACCCTCGAGCTCAAGGGTGGTGATCTAAAACCCTACTCTCTTTGGGACATCTAAATTGGCTAAGATGTGCATCCACTTCTACAAGAATTCTGGCTCGGAGAGAGGTGCATACCAAAAGTCATCAGAGTCCCCATCCTCTTCGTTGTCACAGGGTTGGAATAGCTTCAGAAAGGTGGTTCAAGCAGTGGTGTCAGATTCTGCAAAAGATATGTCCTGACAATGGGTGGACCTTGTAGGTGTTCAAGTCCACTCTCATGGTTTGCTCCTTGTGCCGCAAGTAGATGTTATCATTATGCCAGTCATGCACAAGTCCAGATATTTGCAAGAAGGGCCTACCTAGGATAGCTTCATATCTCGACTACCGATGACTGAAGTCCATGACTACGAACTTGATGGGGTACATGAATCCAAATACCTTAATATTTATGCTAGTAAGAACTTTGAAGGGCTCAGTAGTTCCCCCAGATGGGTTTGCTGGAGTGCGTGTTTTTCCCATTTCACCCAGCATTCCTTGGTACAGACACTCAGTGCGCTCCCCCATCCAGTATGGCTTCAACTTTTTGGTTTTGATAGATTATGGGGATAGCAATGGGGTCGTGTCATCACCCTCAAAGTACTGGCCTAGCTTGTTGATGGGAACCTTAGGTAAGTTCTGCCCCTTTTCTGGCGATGACTGGCTAGGATTAGGGCTACCACGGACTGGGAGCAAGAGCAGTCTATTCATCCAATTGGACAGGTCATGCCATAGGATGGGATTTCCTCTTAGCAAGGAAGGATCGACATTTTTACCTCTGTCAATAGGAGGGCAGCCAACTAGGCACTATCGCAGGGTTCTTGTGAAACATCTTCTTCCATGGGCAATAGGTCTTTGAAGCCATATGGATCTCCTTCCTTCTAGAGGTTTTACAGTACTGGATCTTCCTAGAATAATTTCTGCATTAGATCTGGGGCTTCTGACTGATCGAAGATGAGGTATTCCTCTTCCTCTACTCTTTTTGACACGTTGAGCGATTTCACCCATCAAGTGGGCTGGATGAATAGTATCTGACCCTTTGCTTGCCTTGAGTCATGCTCGAACTTTTGTTGGCAGTTCCGTATCAAGTTTTGGGCATCCTTTATGTATTGCTTTTCTAGGACTGGGTCGAGATAGGTCTCCTTATAGGAGGGCGAGGGTGCTAGGCCTTGGGCCTACACTGGATTGTTTACCTCTAGGCTCGGAGGCACTTCAGGGCCACCCTAGGTGGAAGCATGTTCAGAAGTAGAGGAGGTAGCAAGAGTGGTTGTCTCCTCATCAAAATCGTCCTAAATAAGCACCTGGTCAGAGCCATCACCTACTTGAATGGCCTTCTTGGATCGGGTTAGGAGGTGTGGAGGAATCTCGGGGCTTGTCGATAGGGACCCTTTATCCTTCCTTGCCAGCTTCCTCATTGCCTTGCCTAATGCCTTAGCTTGCATTCTCGTGATGACTTGTGGGGCACTGCAGCAACCTAGCCTTGTTTAATGCTAAGTAGATTAAGGCTAGTACTCTTTGGCAGGATGATTGGGGTTGCCGGTCTCCTCGTGGGACAATCTTGAAATAGATACTCAGTCCCACACCCCACACACAAGGGTGTGGGGTTGGTCGAGCAGGGCTATGATCCCTATATGGACAGTCCTTCAAGAAATGTGGCCCTTGGCATTTGAAATAGTACACCAGAAGGTTTGAAGTACCTAGGTAGGGCATTCACTTGCTCTATGGGGACCCTGGCAGGTAAAACGTTGGATTGGGAGTCTCCAAGTGATTGAGTTTAGGTCTCTTTCCCTTGCATTCACGGGAGCCGTCTAGAATACAGGGTTCTATTGATCCTCTGGTAGGAGGTAGTGGATCAGGGTGCCACTTCCCTCCTCATAAGGGTAGTAATCATGAGGTCTGTGACCTGGATCCGTCTCCTTCCAGTCATTGGGCACTTCCTCTACCAACACTTGATTGATTAGGGTTATATAAGGTAGTGGGGATTACGAGCCCAATATGGGTGGAGGTAACGGAGCTAGCTGAGCTCTGTACTGTCTTGAACTGGCCATAGGACCACCCTATGTGTTCAGGGGATTAGGCGGAGCTGTTAGGGCTAATGGGCGTCTCATTTGATACATGGGTTGGGGAAGGGACCTCAAAAACTAACATTGGGAGGTATCATGGTTTCCCCACCTATGGCAGTGTGCGCAGAAGAGTGCCAGCCTTGCCCTTAGGCATAGGCAGTGGTTTCCATTGCATACCCCACACCAAACGTTGTCTCTCTATGGAAACAAGTGGGATTGCTCGGCACCTCCTTGGAGTTCTTGTCCTCCACTACTAGCCTAGCTGATCTAGTAGATTGGAGGTTAGCTCACTCATATCCAAACCCTTGGGCTCGTAGGTCTCCTTCTTGATCGTTTCTACACTTGAAGACCTAACTGATGGAGCTAATTCTGAGGGATTCGGGGTTTTATCTAAATTCTCATTGTCCATCATGTTGTCACATATACGGATGGCCACCTTGTTGCATAGATATAAGGAGGTAGGATTCATCACCATGAGGTGGTCGTGCAGCTTCGGGTCTACCAATCCGATGAGTAAGTGAGGCAGTCGTTCGTCGCTCATCTGCTCGTATGATTCACAACGATCGTTGAGGTGTTTGATCCTGGCAATGTAATCCCTTAGGGATTCCTTATTGTTCTTCTTTACCCCATATAATTGATTAATCGGGCTCCATTTATGGCCACTAGGGGCAAACCCCACAATCAAGGCCTTTCTGAATGTCTCCCAGTTGATTTTCTCTTCTAGGGTGAGAGCCCTATACCATTGGCCTACTTTGCCATCCAAGCTGAGACTGAACACATTGGCCATTTCTAGGTCCCCGGGAGCACTAGAAGCTTCGCAAATTTGGTCAAATCGCTCCACCTGGGAGATTGGGTCTCCTTGTCCAAGGAACTTGGTCCTTAGCTTGGAGATTGCTATGGGTCGCGGCTCCTTGAGGGATTCGTAATCCCTACGGGAAACACTGGGGCGGGTGGAGGTGGTGTGGCCCCCTTTGCTAGGGCCTTCACCAAGATGCACATGGCCTCATTAGTTAACACTATTTGAGCGGCTAGCAAGGGTGGTGTTGTTGTGGGCCTGACTGGATGCAAGGCTAGCCTTAAACCTAGCTCGGGTGGTGGTATCCATGTAGTTGCTAGTACCACCATTGGAACGGATGTGCCAAGGCCTGCATTCAATAGGTATGGATGGAAAGGGACTCCCAGAGGAGGTGGGTCCTGGGGCACGGGAACGTTAGTTCCATGCAATGGGCGATAAGGTGGAAACGGTGGTGCCCCATAGTTGATGAAGGTTGGTGGCACCTGGACTGGTGGGGGTTCATAAGGTGCTCCCCCTTGGAAGTTCCTTATTAATGAGTGGGGGCTAGAAATCAAGCTATCGGATTCCTAGCTAGGGTGCAGGGTAGGCTAAGCATAGCTCAAAGCACTATCTTCTGACATGGTATCCTTGGGCAAAATTGTCTCGGACCTCAAGTGCATGTGGGAGATCTCTAACTAGGCACACTCATGCTGAATTGAGGTTCTAGATTTTTTTGAACTCCTAGGCTATCCCAAAGGTATCCCAACGATCATGGGGATAGCTCTATGGCGACGGTCATAGAGATAGGGTATCACACTAGATGGCGGGATACTGGCATAGCGACGGTGGGCGGCATGATAATTATAGCGACGATGGGTGGCGAAGTGAGCAGAACGCAACGGGTGATGTAGTAGATGTATCGCGCTGATCGGTGAAATAAGTCTTGCCACGTGTTTGATGGGATAAGACGCAAGTGGTATCCCTATGAGCGTAGGGGTAAGGTTAAGACAATGAATGGTGGGATAAGAAGTCGGTGGGATAAGGATCAACGTGTCAATCGATGGTGTAGTTATAGCGATGGGTGTGGGGATCAAAAATAGCAATGGGCGGCATGATAGGCAATAGAATACTTATAGTGACAACGGGCGGCAAAATAAAAATAGCAATGGGTGGCAAAATAAAAATAGCAACGGGCGACGAAATAATTATAGCGATGGGCAATGGAATACAGATATGACCATGGGTGTGGGGCTAAGGTATCACACCGAATGATGGGATACTCATAGAGCGGCGATCGACAAGATAATGAGATAGCAACGGTTGGCGAGATCGCTCTAAGGCCACGACTCAACGGCTGCCAGCACAGGTAGGCAGGATAACTAACTCCGACCTGCATTTAATCAAGGCGATGGGTTAGGCTGTGGTCAAAGGTTAGGTCGATGGGATATAGCTATCGCATCGAGTCAACGTGGTTTAACTGACAGGATATGGCTAACGCACCGGTCAGTGGGATAGCTCTATGGTGCCAACTCGTGGGGATAGTGGAACACTTTGTCACCAATTGGTTTTTTGGGGTTTTTGGGGGATTTTGAGTTTTTGTTCTGGTTTTGTTATGCTAGGGGTGAGAGTGCTCTCAACGGAAGCAGGAACGGAAGAGGGAGAGAGAGAAATAGAGAGCCACACAAGTTTTGGTGGGTGCAGAACGACCCTAATCTTCTTTTTCATTCATTTATATATGTGTTTGAGTATTGTACATAACCGGGGTAAAGGCACAGTGACCTTTAACCCCCACAACCTCCCACTTAATGGACAATGTGCCTTTAAGGGAGAACAACCAGTGGGCATACTATCCAATGCTTATCAATACATGACAATACTCAAACCGCTGACTAGGTAGACTCTTCGTCAGCATATCTACAGGGTTATCATCTGTATGAACCTTGACAAGCTCTATGCACTTGTCCTCAAGTACCTCCCTGATGAAATGGTTCATGACCTCAATGTGTTTGGTCTTTGCATGAAAGACCAGATTCCGTGCTAGCTGAATAGCACTCATGGAATCACTATGCAATGTCGGTACACCTGTATGAATCCCCAAATCTCCCACTAGTCGATCAAGCCATATAGCCTCCTTGCAACCCTCTGTGGCTGCAACATACTCAGCCTCTGTGGTAGACAAAGCAACGCATTTCTGTGTGCGAGACATCCACGACACTGCACAACCTGCAAAGGTGAACACATAACCAGAAGTGGATCTCCTACTATCCACATGCCCTGCATAGTCTGAATCTGTGTACCCAAGTACACGCATGTCTCCTCTACCAAAACAGATGCTCATCTCCTTGGTACCCTTCATGTACCTCATGATGCACTTAACTGCCTCCTAATGCCTCTTTCCTGGATTAGCCATATACCGGCTAACAACTCCCACTACAAATGCAATGTCTGGTCTAGTAGCTATCATAGCATACATAAGACTCCCAACTACTGATGCATAAGGAACCTTGGCCATCATGGCCCTCTCCTCATCTGATTTGGGACTATCTGTATGACTCAGTTTCACATATGGAGGTGATGGAGTACTCACTGCCTTCCCCCCCTCCATATTAAAACGCTGCAATACTTTTGTAACATACTCTTTTTGTGAAAGCCAAAGGAGTTTCCTACTCTGATCACGCGTGATGTGCATACAAAGAATATGACCTGTAAATCCCAAATCCTTCATATCAGAGGCCTCATGCAACTTGGCCTTAAATGCATCTAGCTCATAAGTATTCTTGCTAGCCAATAGCATATCATCCACATATAGTGCCAAGATTATCAGGCTATTATCCTTAGCCCTTTTAGTGTAGAGGTAGTGATCAATTTCACTCCTTCTAAAACCCTGAGACCGAATGAAAGCATCAAACTTTTGATACCATTCTCTAGGGGCTTGCTTAAGACCATAGAGACTTTTCTTTAGCTTGTAAACTAAATTCTCTTTGCCCTTTTCTTCAAAGCCTTTCGGCTACACCATGTAAATTTCCTCATGCAAATCCCCATGCAAGAAAGCTGTCTTGACATCCATCTGCATAAGCTCCATATCCTTTGATGCCACTAGTCCAAGCATGCATCTAAGTGTGGTCATCTTCAAAACCGGAGAGAATATCTCATCAAAGTCCACACCCTTCTCTTGCTTGAACCCTTTAGCGACTAAACGGGCCTTGTACCTAGGCACATCATCACCTGTGACCTTCATTTTGTAGACCCATTTACATGGCAATGCTTTCTTTCCATGTGGCAAAGAAACCAAGTCCCAAGTCTTATTCTTCATAAGTGAACTCATCTCTAATTGCATAGCATACTCCCACTTGCGTTGATCCTCACACATCATAGCCTCTCTGTAGCAAGAAGGCTCCCCGCAATCAGTAAGCATCACATAGTCTACCCCTGGAACAAACTTATCAGGCGGTCTAGACATTCTAGAAGATCTTCTCAAGAGCATTTCAGCTTGCTGTCCCACCTGCATATCAGCCACATTTGGCTCATCATTTCCACCGATAGATGATCCATCATCTACCCTTGATTGTATACCTGTGGGAGTACTTGGTGGTACCATTTCTTGCACATTTGGTGCATGGACAGCTTGCTGTCTATCAACATATGCAAGTGGATTCACATCCTGAAAAGTGATTCTCCTCATTTCCACATCCCTCATGGGTGCCTTATGCATCTTCTTCTCATTGAAGACTACATCATGGCTGCATATGATCTTCTTTGCTTTTGATTCCTAGAGACGATAACCCATCTCTCCACTTTCACCATAACCCAGAAAGATGCATTTCCTAGACTTAGGATCTAGCTTCTTTCGAAGCTCTTTTGGCACATGTGCATATGCCTCACACCCAAATATATGCAAATGAGAGTAAGAGGGCTTCTTGCCACTCCATGCCACTTCAGGAATACCCCCATCCAAACTCTTACTAGGTGATCTATTGATCACATGCACTGCAGTCTTCATTGCCTCAGCCCAAAAACCACCAAAAAGACTTGCATTGGAAAGCATGCATTGCAACCTTTCTTGAATGGTATGGTTCATCTTTTCTACAAGTGGATTTGGCTCTGGAGTATGAGGGGATGTGAGCTCCCTCTTAATCCCATGTGTATCACAAAAATGCTAAAAGTCATGAGAGAGATACTCTCCACCATTGTTAGTCCATAGACATTTAAGCGTTCTACCTGACTGATTCTCAACCAAGGCCAGCCATTTCTGAAATACCTGGAACACATCACACTTCCAAGATATAGCATAAGCCCACACTTTCCTAGTTGCATCATCAATGAATATCACATATAGTATTCAGGCCCGCCTAATGGCCGTGTAGGCATGGGACCACATACGTCTGAATGCACCAAATCAAGCTTTTCAAATTCTTTCTTTCCCTTTCTTTTATGGGCTGATTTAGTCTGCTTCCCATAGAGACAGTGCTCACAAAATTCAAAATCAGAGAAACTTAAATGCGGTACATAACCCAAATGGCATAAGAGTTTCATTCCATTCTAGCTCATGTGCCCCAACCTGTAATGCCACAAAGAAGTGCTTGGCTGCTCGGTTATTGCAACAACATGATCAAATACCCCTGATACATGTAAGGGATACAAAGTCCCACACTTGGCACCCCTGGCCAAAAGCATAGAGCCCTTCTGAATTTTCCAACTCTGAAAGCCAAAAGCGGTGTGAAAACCAACATCATCTAGCTGACCCACTGAAATAAGACTCTTGGTCAGCTTAGGCACATGTCTCACATGTTTCAAAACAAATGCAGACCCATTTGCAAAAGAAAACTTTATGTCACCTGCTCCCACTATGTCACATGCATAGTCATTTCCAAGATGCACACAACCTATCTTTCCACTATCATAAGTGGAGAACCATTCCCTATGGGGAGTAACATGGAATGAAGCACTAGAATCCAAAATCCAATCTTGGGAATATGCATCATCGGAAGTGGTAAGCAACTCTGCAGATAAACTAGACATGAAGAGAACATCATTGTCACTATCATGTGTGACTGCATTGATCTCCTCGATCTTCACTTTTCCTTTGTCCTCCCTTGGACTCTCTTCCTTTTGATTTGCACCCCAATTTGCATTCTTTTTCTTATCCTTTTGCTCTCTTTTCAGCTTGTAGCAATCTTTTTTCATATGGCCCTTATTGCCACAATGGTAACACTCAATGTTCTGTGCCCTGGATTTGCTACGTGACTTCCCTCTTTCTTGGAACTTTCGCCTGAACTATGATCTGCCCCTTCGCACATTTAAGGCTGCATCTTGCTTATTGCCGTCCATAGACTTCGGTCTAATCTCCTCGACCAACAAGCTACCCACAACATCATCAAATTTCAGTACTCCACCAGGTGTAGAGTTACTGACAGCTATACGGAAGGTATCCCATGAGGATGGCAATGAACATAAGAGAAATATTGCCTTAGTTTCCACATCAAAATTCATCTTCTGAGCCTGAATGGCTGAAAATAATATTGAATTCATTCAAATGAGAAGCAATGGAGACCCCTTCCTTCATCTGCAGAGCTCAAACAACCTCTTCATGAAGTAAATTTCATTAGAGGTAGTTTCCTTTTCATAAGTGGCACACAGTTTCTTTCACAAATCTTCCGTAGTCTGCTCATTTATTACTGTGAAATAAACTGACTCTGCAAGATGAAGTCTAATAGTAGACTTTGCTAATGCATCCAACTCATTCCAATCATCCTTAGACATATTTGCAGGCTTAGCTTCAATCCTTGCCAAGGGTTTAATCTGCTTTTTTTGAATAAGCACATCCCTTATTTGTTCTTTCCACAAAGAAAAGTTTGTCCCATCAAACTTTTTAATGCTGAAAAACTCCTTTTCAGACATGGAAGACGATGCCATGATGCAAATGAAACAAAATCCCAAATGCTAGTGCCTGCAAGAGAGAATCACACCAAATACCAGGTGCACCCAAATGTGTATGCCACAATAGAGTAAAATATCACCAAAACTCAAAGCTCAAAGCAACAAAAGATGCATCTGACTCATGTGCATATACTATGCATCCATATGAGCAAATCTGGCCCAAAAGAAAATGCCAATAAGTGCCAAATGACTCAAGCATAAACACCATCCACTGGCATATGCATCAATAATATCTCATCCAAGAGAGCATAGCACTATCAGTGCATCACTTGCAATGTGTCAAAGCTGTCCCTCAGCATAAAATAGCATCCATGTGCAAAGTGTCCATAAAAAATAGCATCCCACAAGGCAATTTGGGCCTATCAACACATCCAATAAGGACCGTAATGCATCCAAATGGCCTATAAATCATCCATTACAACCCAATGCATACCACGAATGAGCACACACTACTCAAAGTGCAACCAGAGTGATCTGCATAAGGTATGCTCAAGAAATCATAGTCCCACGGTAATGACCGCTACTGAAAATAGAACCTGAGATGCCTCAAAACATGGGCACCATTGCATAATCGGACTCAACAAGAAAATCTGCAAATATCTCGCTTCTGCCAGAACTCCAAAATCCCAACCGATGAGTGAGAAATGGGAGTCAACACTTATCCACTACCATGTGGCATAAATCTAAGGTTTCAAAACCTTAGAATGAAAAATGCATAACAGAGAGACGAAATCGAATACACAGAGATCTATAACTCTGAAAATCCTCCACCGAATCATGCAAGAACTGACAGGTAGGGGTTTTTGAGCGTCCGGAATGCAATGGGATAGACGGTTTTAGAAACTGTGGTCTCAATCACTGGGTCCAACACATGGACTGAAAAACGTTTTTGGAAACAGAGCTGTTTGTAAACTCCACCGGAGTGTGAATGATGAGTAAGATAGAAGTTTTAGGATCTCCTGAGTCCATCGGAACTGACAGATCTGCAAATGGTTGCTCCAAACTTGAGTTCCAACACCCGGGCAAAAAACGCAGAAACTGACACAGTGAGTCAGAAATCCAATGAAATGATCCCAGATTCAAGAATGAAGGTGTTTCCAAGCTCCTGAAGTGAAGTGGACACCAAAATCAAGCAATAATTGCCTCTACAAGTCAATACAGAGTCTCTGTCATCGAACGGAACAGGGAAAAGCTCAAAAAACGACTTTTTCTTTAAAAACTCTTAATAGGCTCTCAAAACCACTTCGCAAAACCAAAGTGACTTTTCCAAAGGTTCTTCCAAGGTCTCTACACACTCGGATGCAAGTAAAGTCACCCACAAAGCTTCCCACAGAGCTTCTCCTTCCTCCCACAGAGCTGCTGAGCTTCAAGCATTCACGCACACTCAGCTAGATCACCCAGGCTCTGATACCAGTTGAGAGTGCTCTTAACGGAAGTAGAAACGGAAGAGGGAGAGAGAGAAACATAGATCCACACAAGTTTTGGTGGGTGCAGAACCACCCTAATCCTCTTTTTCATTCATTTATATATGTGTTTGAGTATTGTACATAATCGGGGTAAAGGCACAGTGACCTTTAACCCCCACAAGGGGGGTGCTACACTACCTAGTCTACCTACACAATGAAAAAAACTTGGAAAAAAAACCCTTTTTAAAAGCCAAAATGCAAATTTTCTTGAGGGGTGAGTTCTAGAACACAAAACAACTTCAAAATTCAGCAAGAATCATCATTTTTGTTGTTTTTTGATGTGTTTGGACATCACACACTTCTTACCAATCTCACAAACTAAGTTCCTATCAACTCAAAACACTAAAAAGCATCAAAAACAAGCTTCAAATGCTCCAAAATGACTTTTGAACACAAAATGACAGCTTTCCTACTTGAAGCCTTGTGCAATGGGTAGATAACGAAGGAAGACAACTGCAATGCAAAAGCATGTCTTTTATCCCTGGCAGCAGTGCCAAAAATGTGTGGGTCTCGACGGTGACTCACATGTCATGGGGATGTTGAAGAGATGTAGATGGAGCCTCCACTCCAAGCTACTCCTTATGAGAGCACTGCAAGGCACGAGTCGTCCACAAGTGTCACTCAAGCGGCCTTTGGATTGTTGCAATGTGTTTCCATGTGAGAAAGAGGGAAGGGGAAGAGGGGAGAAGAGAGGGGAGAAGGGAGGGAGAAGGAGAAGGGAGGGAAGGGGAAGAGCAGAGAAGGGAGGGAGAAGGAGAAGGGAAGAGGAGAGTGAAGGGGGATGGAGTGTCAAATGCAAGGGCACTACAATGGAAACAAGGGAACACCCAAAACACTCTCTTGGAAGAGAAGAGGAAGCTTGTATTCAAACTTGTGCAAACAACAATGAAGATCGAAGTCAACACTTTGGCCTTTTATACATGTCACCTTTTGAAGGGAGGGCCCAACCCTTTCCCTTTTAGCACTCTCCTCTTTATAACCAAGGGCTCTTGGGCCCGTAGGGTGACAAGGCATATTGCTATTCTTTCCATCTCTCCCTACTAGCAGAAATAGCACTTCTGTTAACCATATTAGAGTGCTTGGGACAAACTTGACATTAGGAGGTGTTCCTAATCGGTTCCCAAATAGCGCTTGTGTTAGCCTTGCACCTCAAAGCTCAAAACCTGGAGTGGCAATTCTTAACTTTTGCGAGACACTTAACATCAACTTGCAGCTAGAACATATAGCCTGTGCACGTTGCTTGCACTCTTTTGCCTCGGGGTATTTGGGGATCAAACTCCCTGAGCTTGTCTTATACTCTTTCCATGGCTATTTCCACTGACGTAGATCTGAAATGTGCACGTTGCCTGCAATCGTTAGCCTTGGGGTGTCAGTTGGAACCTACAATATGTGCATGTTGCCTGGAAGCTTTGGCCTTGGGATATTTAGGGATCAAACTCCTTGAGTTTGTACTGTACTCCTTCCATGTGCACATTGCCAGCAATCATTGGCCTTGGGGTATTTGGGGACCAAACTCTCTTAGCTTGTCCGTTGAAGTAGATCATGAAGCCTAATCTCCTCTAATCATTAATTACCTTGCATTTAGCAATTGTACTCTATGGATGTTAACATCCACAGTGAAGTTGTGTTCCATTCTGGACTTAGCTCGAACAACTACAGCATTTGCTCCACAGGCTTCTTGAGATTCGAGGATGTGGAAGCCTTTTTAGACATTGTTTTCTCCTTCTTTTCTTCCTTTTTAGTCTTCTTCAATGCTTTGTTTTTCTTCTTCTTCTTTTGCTTTTTTGATTCAGGGTCTAAACCATAGTCGGACTCTTCATTGCTTGAATCAAATTTGGTCTCAAACTCACTGTCCTAATCTTCCAAACTTCCCTTGAAACCATCATTGAAATCCATCTTGAGGTTTTTCTTCTTTTTTCTTGCTGTTCTTATTCATCTTTCAGCTCTTTTAGCTATGTTAATTAAGCTATTGAACCCATTTGCACCTGTTGGCAATGTCAGGCCTCCAACTACATTGCAAAATTATGGTTTGAATCCCTTGTAAAAGTTTTCAACCATCGTTTTAGGGGTTGGTCTTTTTGCTTGGGCCAATCTTGCATTTAGGTTCAAAAACTGCTAGGTGTAGTCTCCTATGAATAGTTTTTTCTATTTCTATTCTCTTAGCTTTTTCTAAAGGTCAATAGGGTCACTGTATTTATGAAACATCTCCAAAAAATGCTCCTTGAGTTCATCATATGTGTGGAAGTGACCCACTCCATACGGGATGAACCACTACATTGCTTTTCCTGCAACTGTACCCACAAACTACTGGAGCTTCTCTAGATCTCTGCACGTAGTGTTGAAACCACTGGTTTCAAATAGAGCCACATGGCTATCAGGATCTTCTTTGTCTTTACCTCAAAATTTTGAATTTTCACTTTAGGCTTGCCACTTGTGGGTGCACAATTTGTCTTGGCGATAAAGGTGCTAATAATATTGATGCTAATGAAGATGGGATCCTAGTGGTGTCATTGCTTCCTCTTCATCCCTTGGACTATTAGGCAGAGTATGAAATGCATCTTCTTACTCCGATTCTCTATCTAAATTACTTCAATATTTCCCAAACCTTCCCGGTGGTCTGTCTTTGTCTTCAAATTCAGATTCTTGGTCCGAATCTACTTTTTCCTTGGATCTTTTGTTCAATTCTTAGTCTTTGTATTCAAATTCTTGGTTCAAATCTACTTCTACTTATTTGTATTTGGACTCTTCGTCTTTGTACTGGATTCTTGGTCCAAATCTACTTCTTTTTCCTTGAAACTTTCTAGTTCTCCACATTTGTTTGCATTGTTCGTGACTGTGTCTTTTAATTCCGGTCCAACATCTTCTGCAACCTCATTCCCAGGCTCATAAAGCGCCAAGAGATCTGGTGGCAATTATTCATTTTTCTCCTCAATTATTGGAGTGATATGGAATGGCAATTGGCAAAACTTATTCCTATTGACTTCAATTTGCTTGATGCTAAAATACTAGAAATCTCTGGACTTTCCCTTGATCCTAAAATACTGAAAACTTATTCTTATTGACTTCAATTCGCTTGATCCTAAAATACTGGAAATCTCTGGATTTCCCCTTTATTCATCTTCTAGAATTTTGACCTCAGATTCTTCCCAAGTCACCATTGTGATTGCACCCTCCCCCCTTTGTGGGTTCTTAGGTGTAGTTCAACAACTTACTATTGCTTTTCATTGTGTTTCTACTACTCTTGCTCTCTTTGGAGTCGAACTCAAAGTTTCATTCATTGTGATATGGAATTTCCTTCATTGTGATTCTCAGACATGCATTCTCTTGTCGGAACCCACTTTCTTTTGGAAACACTAGATTGGGGTGATCTAATCCTGTAGATGACAATATTTGCTCGATCCTTTCTAATTTAGAGCAAGACAACAACACTTATGTCTAGGTTGTGTGCGATTCTTCATGGCACACAAACTTTTGAACTAGGTCGTCGATCACCAAGCCTTCTTTTTTTGGGTATTCAAACATGTAGGATCACTATGGTTAATGGAGTACAATACATCGATCTAAATGTAAAAAAATACTTTTCAGATTGGCAATACATTTGGAGAGAAGACTGTCAAATATAATGCAAAATTCACAAGATTGCTTAGTTGAAAACACAATAACTCATCTTTCTCTCATTCCAAAGCCAAAGAACAGTTGGATTAAAACAAAACACCACATCTAAATTGTAAAGGCGCAACATGATAGACAGTAAATCGGATTTTAATACTATTCTTCATTCATAATTAGAGAGATAGATCACACTGATTTTGAGATACAACTCTACGCTCATCTGGCGGAGGTCAACCTAATAAGTAGTTTCTTAGACTGGTATAACATTTCAACTACAAACGTATTTAACCATTCTATATCTCATTTCGGGTTTACCAAACTCCCAATTAACATGCTTACATACAAAATTGCTTGGGGGGGGATGCTGAGTCTATTAAGAACAGAAGAAAATAAATTCTTTTGTTTCATCTTTATTGGTCGAACAACTTTGTAACTGGAACTTAAGGTTATTATCTTGCCTTTTGAGACATAATACAAAACTTTAAAGCCCAAGCTAGTTCCTACATCACCACCCAATGTTCCCGTAACATAGATGACTATAGCTTGTCATTTTAGTACTTTGATTATAGCATTCAATTTGGAGTGGATTGCATGTTGTGTTGTATGTTCATCTTGCTTGTGTCAAGATTTTGTGTGTGGAAGTTGACATGTTCTTTTGTCCACATTTTTGTGTGATACCATCTATTTGTCATTTTATTGCGAGTCCACTTTGTTGTGGGTGTTGTGTTGTGTACTTTAATGTATGCAATGACTATGCCAAGGCACATCTCGGTTTCTTGTTGTGCATATATTTGTGGCATGTGTGTTGGGGTTGCTTGCTTGATTTGCAAAGTCAATGCCTACCACGGTAGAGAGTGGTTGTGTAGTGCTCTATTGTTTGTTGTCATTGCGATGTCACTAGGAAAAGTCTGTCTTTGTTTGTAGCTTGTCTCTAAGTTGAATATGTCTATTTGATGTATCTTCTTTTCTTGATGTCTTGTTATTCTGGTGTTATTGTTATTTTATTTTGAGAACTCTTGGTCGACTTGGTCACTTGAGATTTCATTGACTTTGTATTATGTTATCTTATGGTTTTATGATTTTGAGCATTCTTAGGAATTAAGCCTTGATATTGTAGTCCATGTCTAAGACTCGGTCTTAGCATCTAGTCATGCCATAGACGTCATAGAAGTCAATGATTTTAGATAGCTACAATGGTTTCTCTTCTGTGTAGAGAGTTAGGTATTAGTAGTTATATCATTTAGATATTGGTATAGTCAAATGACAAAAGTTGCTTTGCTAGTGGTAGACTTTGTTGTTGTGGAAGAAGTCAAGACTAGTAAGGCTTCTACATTCAATAATACTGTTGAGGGTTCTCAATGGTTAAAGCACATTAATGCATACAAAATAGCATGTCCATAGACATTGTTAATGAGCACCTTTTGTGCTTATTTCAAAACAAGCCAATCTTTTATCTAGACAATTACAACCCACATAAGAGTTCTCTTTTTAAAAAACATTGAAGTAGGTAGTTATAACTCACTTTCATGTGGACTCTCTCTCTCTCTCTCTCTCTCTCTCTCTCTCTCTCTCTCTCTCTCTCTCTCTCTCTCTCTCTCTCTCTCATCTCTCTCTCTCTCTCTCATCTAGCATCTACTTCTTCTCATTTTGCCACTATTTGTTCCCATCTTTCCCACTCCCCAAACTTGAATGGGCTAACCTCCATGGTTGAAACCAAAGGTTTATGTCCTAGCTTCAAAGTCTCCATGTATTTCTAGAAAATGCAGCCAAGGACCCACAAAGCCTACTGCCTTTAAATATCTGTGGTGGGAGCTTTTGCCTATGTTCTATCATTAAAAAAACCAGTTTTCAGGGCAATGATTGTTGCTTGTATAAATCTTCCATTATGGCATGCAAATGCAAAGCGATTTTCCAATTTCATTACTGATATTACTACTACAAATTGTTGCCACACATGTTTCTACAAGCTTAAGAAGCTCAGGCCAATTGTGTTCCCAAGAGCTGGACATCTATCGCATGTGTATAAACGTTAGAGCTTTAAACTACGGCTACTTCTAGCATTTGTCAATAGCTCAATATCCATGCAAGCTTCACCAAGTAGTACATACCAAACCATAATGGTGAAAGGCAAGGTCGAGCCTTTTGCTTAGGCGATGGCCTCTACTCAAGCATCCCCTAGACAACATTCATAGTTTTTGGGTCTACAACAACAATTTGGGATACTTTAGTAAGAAAATCAATAGATCAAATAGTAGATGGTAGAAGTACAAAAGTGTTTGGCAATATCAGAAACCTAAAGGAACAAGCGGTTCCACCTCGAATGCATTATCAAAGTTGTAAAACAATGTATAAGTGATCCTCCTTCCTAGGAATCAAGGAGGAAAAGGAATGGGAGAAGTTAGCACATGCTATTTGCATTGGTTTCTTGCTATATTTGAGGCAATGGCTACACTTTTGAGATGGGGTTTGAAAAAATAAAGATAGCTACACCACTATTGGAGGTAGTGGAATTGCTGTAAAGGACACTATAAAACCATGCTATTATTAAATTTGTAACTAGAGAAGGTAGGCTAAAAAATTCTTCATCAATCCAAAAACCTAGCACAAAGCTATGGGTAGCCTAGGGTCTCAATTCCCAGTAATTGAAACCAAAGAAAGTAGGCTAAAACTTCTTCATCAATCTAAAACTCTAAAAGGCACAAAGCTATGGGCAACCAAGTATCTAACCTCCTAACCATTGAAACAAAAGGTCATCATGTTAGTGAATGTGAAGGAAGCTAGAAAGGAGGGTAAGTGACTTGTACCATGAAGCTTAGGCTCTCACTAGGGAGTTCAAGTCAAAACCTAAAGACTCTCAATCTATAAGAAATGTAAGTAGGTAGGTTTTAGGATTGGATGCCCACTATATTGAATCTCCTCTTTAGTTTTTTCTATTGTTTTTCTAGGTTTCTAAAGTCTCATAGAACTCTTTGCCTTTCATAGACTCTAATAGTCTCTCTCTCTCTCTCTCTCTCTCTCTCTCTCTCTCTCTCTCTCTTAGACACAGGGGTTAGCTTTAAGAAGGGGTATATACACAAGTGTAGGTCACCATGGCATTGCCTAAGGTCAAATTTTTTGCAACCCTAGCCCCCTCTTTCAAGCCTTCGTATTTGACCATTGCAAAGAAACCTTCCCCCTATGCAAAAACACATCAAAGGAGGATGGTTAATATTGACCAGCAAGAGCAAATCTATTACCTATAGCAAGATATCAAAGAGCTCAAGCTTCAACTTGTAGCCCTTGGGAGAAAAGTACAGGATATGGAGAGTAGAGGAAAGGAGGAAATTATTGCAGAGGCAGCACACAAATGTAATGCATCTCCACCGACTCTGATACTTGTCTCCTCGATTTAGGGCATGATCACCACTCACGTGAGATCAATCAAGTAAGAAATAGCTGCTAACGCTAGTAACAAAGTCAATAGAGATGACCTTTATGTGGAAGTAAAAGAGCAGAAAGCTAGAGCTCGACGATCTTACGCATTGGGGGACTAAAAGAAGGCTGCCTTTATTGATGATGAGGAGAAAAGCATTGAGGATAGAGTCATCTGCCTTAAGAAGTACTGCTTTGAATGGGAAGAAAATGACATTTCAATGTATGTCAAACTGGCACACATGCACATATCTACTGCAGAGGGAAGGTAGCAAGAATCAACATTCTCAGTCAAACACATAAGTTGAAGGTACAAAGATTTGGATATCTAAGAAGTTCACTCTGATCCAGCTCAAACAAAGAACCAATGAGCTCACTAAGATAAAGGAAGCACGCAAGGCAGGCAAATGGGCAGTTTATCGAGATGGGCAAGCATTGATTAGGGATTTCAAATCAGACTTTGAATCTTAAATTAATGTCATAAAGGCCACTTTATGATAATGTTAGAATGTAGCTATGCCCCATAATAACCACGGTGGAGTTGGCCTTGTGCAATCCCTCGATTCTCTGGTTATACAGATGTAGTAAGTCACTTTTTGGTGCTGATACTTTGTCTCATAGACCTATGAGGTCTTTTGTAGACATTAATTCTTTCCTACCTTGCCCACTCTCTAGATTGCACTACCTAATCAAATCCTTGTCATTACCATCCACAATCCATTTTTTCCCATTATAGTGGATGTCTTGCAGCAGTAGTGTTTTTCCCTTAGGGTTTTGTTAAGAAGATCATAACTTTTTAGATGTCTTGGTCATCTAGCTAGCTGCCTCTTAGTTCTCTCTTCTCTATAGAATTCTCAATCCATTGTTTCCCATTATAGTGGATTTGTCATAGCGAGTGTTTTCCTTGTATGGCTTTGTCAAGAAGATCATCGCTTTTAGATGTCACTTAGTTACCTCCCTCTTATTTTTTTGATGTACTATTTGTTGCTATGACATGGTAATTTGGGTTGTGCCAAAATCTTCCTACCAAATGGATTGTGAAAATTCTAGATAAGACTTTGTTGTGCCAATTAAGTTGTAGTAAAAAGATTCCGAAGTGGACAAATTATCCACAACTATAACCATCTTTCAACTATGAACCAACCAAAACCCAAGGCAATCACCTATGGAAAGCCATATGGCAAATATGGAACGAGCCCAAACGTCACATTAGATGGAATAGTCAAGGCAAGCTCATGGACCTTGAGCTCATCTAGTTTTCATCTCTTCCCAAACATTCAATTATCAAATGATGCTCGCAATAATGTATGGGCCCTATCAAAAGAAGGAATGAATGCATGGGGGGTAGGTCTAAGACAAAACCTTCTATTATTGGCTACAATGGAGGCATTAACAATAGAGATCAAGCTCTAGTTATATTCTTATTTGGCAAAAATCTTCAACATTGTGGAAGGGAGGTTCTCAACTCATTCACTTCGAAAAAGTATCTTGGGTTGGGCATCACAAACTCTACAAGACGCCCCATCACTCTACTATAAACAGTGGTTTGATCAACCAACTAAACCAAAAATAGAGAAAGGGAGAGAATCCTAACCATTGGTAGACATGTAGCAAGCCAAGTGCTACTGTACTCGACAGTAGTACTTGATGATTGTCGAGTACTACTATACTAACAATCATCAATGGCCATATATTATATACTTACTCTAATTTTTGCATTCAAACCTTAGATTATGATTGATCATGATACGTGGCTACCATAGTACCATGATCTTATTCATGATAGCCTTTGAGACACTTTAGGCGATGCAAGAGATTCCCAATTAGCAACACGATCTAGTCTTTTACTCAAAAGCATCCAACAAGTTGCATAGTCAATAGATCTTGATGCTACCATTCACTCTTTTCCTTTTTGACTTGGCATTATGGATAGACTATCAAAGTATTCTTGTAGTCGGTTTCCATATTCAAGCCAGCTCCAAAACTTTGGTATTTATTGTTTTGTCTCTTTTTATAACTATTCAAGAGGTTAGATACAGTGTGTGTTGGTTTGCTCTTACATCCTCAAGCACTCTTCTATGCTCAGTCATCTACCTTCCAAAGTTATCCTATATAGGTCAATGTAATTAGCTTGATATAATAAATAAGTTTTTTCCATCTCAAAAAAAAACTCAATGCTTTATTGGTCTTTGTTTGTAGGTAGACTTCCTACTTGCCAAACTAGCTTATTATATAATCGAAATTGCTAGCCAATGATAGAGATAAAAATTTGGAGTAATACCAAATTGATGGAAGACTAGTGTAGGAGATGAAATTTATATGTCTAAAGTGTGTTTTCTAATGTGAAATCATGCGTGGATTCCTAGCTGCATTGATATTCTTTGTTGCTCCAACAATTACTTAGTTTCAGCTTGCACTAAAGTGTAGGTTTGTAGATTGTATTGGGTAACAATGCAAGACAACAAGGGAAGATGCAATGATGTAATAGATTAGGATAGCATTATAATTAACTAAGGCTACAAAGAAAGGAGAGTAGCCGGTACAAAACAAGTGCAAGAGGGGAGGGTAGTGTCTAGGAATTGATGAAGTGCAAAAGTGGAGAATCATAATTGATCCTTTGAAATTCTTTAATGATAGGATGCCTTGCATGGGTACAAAACCCTTCGGTGTGAACTTTTCAATGCCATCCTTCAACATCCTCAAATGCAAGTACTTTGTGACCCATCATCAAAAGAAATAGACAAGGTTCAAGAATGCCTCATAGAGAATGTTCTTAGCACATTGGCCCTTATCAAGCAAGCAACTTCTAAAGAAAAATACTTTGAAGAAAGTATATTGTCTATGCTAATGAGCTCTAATTAAACGCGTTCTTGTATCCAAGGTCTCAAGAGACTTTCAAGCTCATAGGTGTAGCTTGTTCTAAGCAAGATTGAAATTGCATGCGCAAGTTAATGATGGTAATGGACTATTCTCATTGGCTACATGTTGAAGGCAACACTACACTAGCCTAATCATCAATTTGAAAAAATACCTCGTACACTCATTTTGGGAGACCGGGACACATTTTTACCCCAATAAGAAGGATGTTTACTGAAAAAGAGTTGGAAGAAATAGTGATATCTAGCATCCAGTGCACCTAATTGATGAGCCTCAAGTAATATAGTAAACTACATCATCATTAGCACTTGCAATGCTAGTTACCATTATCATATGCTAGTTAGCACTTGCAATGTTATGGCCACTGTCATATTCTAATTAATATTTGTGACGCTTGATAGCACTTGCAATACTAATTACTCCTCGTATATGCTAGTTAGCAATGTCATATGCTAATTAGAAACTTACTACTACTACTAATTACTACTCGTATATGCTAGTTAGCAATGTCATATGCTAATTAGAAACTTACTACTACTAATTACTACTCGTATATGCTAGTTAGCAATGTCATATGCTAATTAGAAACTTACTACTTACCACTATTATATGGTAGTGAACGCTTGTAATTCTTGATAGCACGTGCAGTGCTAGCTACCACTGTAATATGCTAGTTACCACTTGCCAGCTACCAATATCCTATGTTGGTTATCACTATCATATGCCAATTACCACTATCATATGCTCGTTACCACGATCATATGCTACTTACTACTATCATATGCGGTTACCACTATCATATGCTAGTCAGTACATGCAATGCTGGCTACCACTGTCACACTCAAGTTTGCACACTCCAATGCTAGTAAAGACATGCATTGTTGGTTACACTGTCATACGCTAGCTAGCAGAGTTGCCACTATCATATGCTATTCAGCACGTGCAATGCTTGTTAGCACATACAATGCTAGCTCCTAATATCACACTCAAGTTAGCACCTGCAATGTTGGTTACCATTGTTCGATGCTAGTTAGCACCACCTGTGACGCTAGTAACCATTGTCATTGCTAGTTAGCACCTCTAATGCTTCTTGCCCCACTGACATATGCTAGGTGCCACTCTCATTTGCTTCTTTCCTTCTTCTTTGAGTCCTCTCCCTTAGATGATACATTATCCTTGTTAGCATCTTCCATTACCAAGTCTCCTAGAGTCTGTCTTCTTGTTGGCTATGTTGGCATCTCTATCTTCATCACCTTGGGCTTTCTCCCTATTTTCTTTCAATTCTCTGTTATGTTTGCCTTTTCCCTCAAGTTTTCTTGATAGAAACAATGACACTCTACTTCTTTGCACTGCCCATATCTTCCACATATCTAATTTACCTACATCCCTTTATACTTTTTACTGTAGTCTTGTAGGTTTCTATCTTCAAAAGATATGCTTGATATTGGCTTGCAGCTAAGTGCCTATAACCAAAGTTCTAGAAAGTCCATGCCCTTTGTCATGCTTGCCCCTCATTCATTAATGATCTTGGTTGTCAAAGTCCCAATCCTGGCACATGAAAAGAAATCCCCAATCTAACCATAAAGAAAATTGCTTGTGTTTGTGTTAGCCATACATGAAATTGTAAATATTTCCTAACACTCTTTTGCCACATCTAATGGAACAAGATCAAGATTAAAGAGGATTACAAAGAAGATTGTTGTCTCCAAAGTGTAAGGGAAGATATTTGCGATTTCATCATCGAAAAATGCAATGCAAGTGATTATCCATTAAGCCTAGGTTGAGTGTTTCGTCTCATGTGCTGAAAGTATACTAATTAAGGATTTGAAGGCCACAATGATATTATAACTTCCATTACTAAAGAGTATATTTTTCATGTGCTAAAGTCCTCTTCAATGGAAATAAAAAGTCCCAATCCTTTTAGCTTGTACAATAGAACCAATAACCCTCTTATCCATCACACATCATCGTAGACTTCTTTATCGAAGGCCACAATGATATAACTTCCATTACTAAAGAGTATATTTTTCATGTGCTAAAGTCCTATTCAATGGAAATATAAAGTCCCAATCCTTTTACAATAGAACCAATAACCCTCTTATGCATCACACATCATCGTAGACTTCTTTATCCACTTGCCAATCTCTAAATGCTAGCATGCACGTGTCTTAGGGCTTAACATAGGATTTTCAAAACTATCCTTTGGGGCTCACGTGAGGAGGTGACCAACCCTAATCCAACACGCCTTTGTGTAAAGGGAGAGCTGACCCCCTTCCCCCTTAATGAACCAGCCAACTGGCCTTTTATTGAACAACTGCTTAGCTGTGCTGACTAGGCGAATTCTGTTGGTTGCCTGACCAAGGTTTTGGGGGGTCCATGAAACCCCCAATTCCCCCAGACAATTGCTGGGCTGTAACCCAGCCTTTTGACGAGGATGCCTCCCTTTATGACAGCCCTTTCACCCCTGCATGAAGCCCATGAATAGCCCCGAGGATGGACATGCTCCATAGCAATCCTTTTGTGGACTGCATGGCCCTGATCAGGGGCTGTAAACATCCAAGAAAGGTCTCTGTTCTGTAATCACAGCCTGTGGATGCACCTACATGACCTGTGGATGCAGGCAGCCATGGTGCTGCCCTCGTTACTTGTCTTTGTGCCAGCGCAACTGCCCACATGGCATCTTCTGAGGCAATGGGAAAGAAAGGACTGCCACCAGATCTAGCCATGTGGCAGTCATTTCGTTCCCATTGCCTAAGCAGGTGTCAACCCCCCATGCACTGCTCATTTCAGGGCTCACAAGTGGGGAGTTGACACACGAGAGAGAGAGAGAGAGAGACACGAGAGAGGGAGATTATAGGACCTATGCAACTTGCATCATTCTCTATAAAATCATCGGACTGTACACTGTGACATATATACTCTAGACTACATGTACAGATATACACACATTTTATTTTGTAAAAGACAGTATCTCATTAAGGAAAAAAAGAATGTCACATTCATAGCTGCTCCAGTAAGGAGCATCTACTACTCAAAAACTAAAAACATAGAAAGGACACTTTGAACATATAAACACACACACATGCTATTTGCATTTATATCCATATCTTTTGTTTAATTCAAACTTTTTTTTTTCCTGAGCATTTCTAATTGTTACGTATATATGGTATTGTGTTTATATCTATATCTATTATTTATGAGTTACTATTTTTTTTGGGCCAACCATTCTAGCCGTTTCTAATTTTCCCAGACAAAGCATTTCTAGAAACTTCTTCACTGCATTTCTAGGGTTTCTCCTAAAGTACACAAGATAATTAAGAATAAATACAACGTGGAGAACAACAAAATCGCATTTAGTTACGATGGGCTTGCAACACCCAAAGATAAAGACACCAACAATAGTGCTGATTACCTCCATCCCATGGTTGCCTTCGTTCAACGTACGGAATCTTCCATACGTTCCGTTCTGTTCCGTACGATCCGTACATTATGTTCGTTTTTTTTTTTCCTCTCCCCCCCCCCCCGGTTTGTTTTGTTTGTTTGTTTTTATTTTTGTTTTTTTCATTCGTTTGTTTTGGATGACTGGTTGTGTTATTGGTGGTGGTTCTGCCAAACTGATTTTGGGCCTCCCAAATGGCAAGGTTCCATATAAACCCCCTCTCTCCTCACTATGATCTCACACTAAGCATCTACCTCCGACTCTGAGTCTCGACTCTCCCTTCTCCATCTCCAACAAGTGACGAGGCTAAAGCTGCATCAAGCATCTTCATCTCTCTCCCTCTATCTCCATCAAGCACCTATATTACATGTTTTGTACAAGTTTTAAAGCTTGTACAAGTACCTACTCCAAAACTCTAAAATCTGTCTTTTTTTTTGGGTATCGAATGTACCATCGGACGTACGCCTAAGATTTTTTAGTTCGTTTAGTACTGTACTAATATCGAACGGTATGCATCGAACGTGATCGTACGTGTCAACCATGCTCCATCCCATCTCATGACATAGAAAGCCAACTTCTTGCCTTGTAAGCACGTATTATTGGAAGTGACATAGCATGATGCGAGTACGACAAAGCAAAAAGTGCCATAACAAATGACTTCTGAAGTCCATCAAACTTGTACAAAATTTGCACACGTATTCTCTTAGGAGCATAAGGACGGTTATGTTTGGTCCTTCACAAGTGTTAAACAGCATGTTGATAAATCTGGCATCTGATGGCTGTGAAAACTTGCCAAGAATAGAATGGATAGATTTTTCACCGGACAATTGAGCTTCTTCATCCATCCATTGGCACATGTTCCGATTAAGGACAGAGAGTGTTCGTAGTGATGCTTATGTACCAGTCAGCAACTCTTTCATAACCTCAGCTAGCTGAGCAGTCCAACTCCGTTGTCACTTGGGTTTTGTTTCAAAAGGACAAAAGCCAATTTTGAATTATCTTGTGAAGATATGTCACCCTCTGAGAGATGGCATCAACACGGAGTGGTGTCATGGCGGACTCTATGTAAACTGTGTGTAGCTCTAATGTGGATGGTAGCTTTGCAGTTTTTATAAATACTAGTTCACTTTAGCTGTGCCTCCTTTTACTGCAGTAAACCCAGCCTTTTCAAAAGTACTTGCCATGTCAGGAACTAGGGCACTGCGAGTAGTGATTGCAACTCCTTCATAGGTCCAGATATCTAAATTGGCAGTGCCCTTAAGGCCTAATGCAAACCACCCCATACCTGCAACTGCAATGTCAACAGAACTCTTGTCCCAGCTGTCTCCAGTAATGCTGACAGGAGTTCGGACCCATGGCCCCAACTCATCCAATCGCTCCTTGTTAAAAGGGGGCTGTAAACACAAAGGTATATGGAAATTGGCCATAAATCTAATCAGCTGGTGTCAAATCGCTTACCATGATAAGATTTTAAATGGAAGCCAAAAGAAGTCAAAGCAGCCTACCTGCAATTTATCGCCCACATGCTTTTCATATATATCGTCTGCTTTCATTGTCTTGCCTAGATGGCAAGGTATTAAGGGTGATGCCCAAACTGTAACATAAATGCTGCCAGCTGACATATCGTTCACATCAAGCCTTGCTAGCCCCCCTACATGAATCGTATCATTGGCCTGCCAGCACAAAAGAATTAAAAGTCAATTCTTCCAAAAACGGTTGTGGCACCAAAAGTTGGAGATGTATACCATTTGATATTCTCAAACCATAGCATCCACTGAGAGCTAACCCAAGGAGTCAAACAACATATTCATACATTTCATGGGTGCAGGATTTAGAAGTGCAAAACCATCAAGAGCATGTGGCATCCAGACACACTTACCAACACACATATACAGGGGAATTGTGCCATGATTCAGATAGGAAAAAAAGAAACGTGCAGCTTTGAATCCCATGAATAAGCTTCGTACTTAGCAGAACTATCTACATGGTATTCCCACCGACTCATCAGGACTAAAAGGTGGGCATAGACAATGGGTGTAGTAGACTACACAAAAAAATGTTACCCAATGCCCACCTTTCCATGTATCCTCAGACTCGTGTTCACTGATTGATATGGTCTTTGCTGTGTCTAGTTTGTACAGAGATTAAGGTCAACTCAGTCAGGATAAAGACCAGTAGTTATCTATTTTAAAACAAATAAGTTTGTAATTTCATGCAAGCTAACCTGCCTGTAAGTAGATATCTAGATGAGTCCAGGAACATGCCCAAACTCATCCTCTTAAAACAGAACACAGTGTCCAATCTCAAGCTCATGATAGTCACTCGTAAGGTTGAAACCTCGAACTCCGTCACACATCGCAGGGACTAGCTATTATGACATCCCCACTGACATCATCAGCGCCTGTAATTATAGACCATTCAACTGAATCTTTAATCAAACAAAGAGACGATTAGAAAATATGGTTTATGGGGTCATTTAAGGACCCAAAGCCCCCCTTCCTCTTGCAACTTCCTCTTCTCTCCATACTCCCCACATGCTTCTGGGTTCTTGTCCAATGTTGCAGCCACTGTTGGAATAAACTATCTGACCATGTACTTCTAGCTTAAGTCCTAGCTTCTAGTAGCATGTCAGAACATGCAGTGGAGAATAATTAAGTTGCCCACCAGACCACACTTGGAAATATAGATCCTACTGTGAGATAGTGCAGCATACATGTAAGCATGAACCACCACGCTTCTGATCTGGAATAGACAGCATGCTATGGCAACCAATAAATTCACGAGAGGACTTAATGTATCACAAAATAGTGCACTCACAAACCACACTACGTGGACAGCAGGTGCTGTCCACTCGTGCTTGAACTGAGGCCACGAGTGTTGCCCTAATCTACTGTCCACTCCCTCTGCTGTGAGGTCTTTCGAGGCTATGGCAGCAGGCCAAAACTGTCTGACAGTTCCGTTTCTGCCTCCGTGTGTTCCATTCACTGGATGAGCCCTACGCACAAGCTAAGGTCTCCTCTAGATGCTTTAGTCACAACCTGCTTCTGCCTTTGATCTCCTTTCTCTTGTGCCTGGATGCACATGTAAAGGCTGGATCTGCTAGCTGCTGTGCATCCTCCTGCTGCCACCTTCGCTGTCTCTTCTCGTGCTATTACAGAACTCCTAGAGCCCTACTGCTGCACCCTGCGAGTAACCTTTTGAATAACCATGCCCCCCACAATAGGGACTTTATATAGGGGCTGATCTGCCCATGAAACAGGCCGACTGGCAATCTGAATGCCGACTGTTCTGCAGACTGGCCGTCCCAGTCTGTGAACAGGCCGACCAGGCCACACCCCCTGGGGCCTATCTGCCTGCCTTCAATTCTGCCGACTGCCTGGGCCGTATACCCACCCAACACCAGGCCTACTCTGCATTGTCTGCCCCTTGACAATGCTCATGTGTGGCCCAGCACCATGTCAGTCCTCCGTGGGACAGGTCTGCCCTAAACAGTGGACCTTCACTGATTGCGAGAAGGATGTTGGTATCCTGCCCATGAGGCAGCCTCTGTACACCCCACATGGCAGCCTCTCTCTTCTCCATCTTCCCCCCCACTCCCCCGTGCTCTCCTCATTTGAGAGCTTACCAACGGGATTTGACACTTGTTCTCTGACAGCCACAGTATTGAGATTTTGAGCTCAATGCTCTCTCACACCCTCCTCTCCTCTCCCTACTCTCAGTCTGCTCCAGGGTTCTTGCCAGATTTTCCAGTCATTGACTTGTGGACTGAGTCCTCCCATGGTGCCCAAAGAGGTGCTGCAAGGCACTTTCCTCAGTGTGTATACCTAGATGAATCCAGGAACATTCCCAAACTCATCCTCTAAAGACACAGCAGTTTCAATCTCATGATAGTCACTCATAAGGTTGAAAACCATAAACTCCATCACGCATAGCAGGGACCAGCTACTATGACATCCCCACTGGCATCATCAGCGCCCAACAGTGGGTGTAGACCATAGTATAAAGATATGCTGTCACACATACAAATCCACATGCTCACGCATACTTGAGCATCCATTACAAAGTCTTCATACTGAGTTTCTGTCGGCACTCCGAATGTGAAGGGCAGACTCAGCCATGACAAAGGCTAGCTCTCAAGGAGAAGGCTAATCAAAAAGTAGTCCAAAATCTCTTTATTCAAGCTACAACTTCTTGTGGAGTCTAAACGATTTCATTTTAGTCTCTCCCAAACGAGCATCTAAATCTAGCTGATAGGGCAACGCACCATTTAAGATAGAAAGAATCATCACAATACCAGCAGGCCGCGCTTGTGAAGTCTAAACGATTTTATTTTAGTCTCTCCCAAACAAGCATCTAAATCTAGCTGATAGGGCAACGCACCATTTAAGATAGAAAGAATCATCAGAATACCAGCAGGCCGCAACATGGACGAAAACTTCACCACGTGAGATTTGCATGTCCGCTAATACGGTGGAAGCATATTCCTAGATGAATCTAGGATCATTCCCAAACTCATCCTCTAAAAACTCACCATAGTGCAGTTTCCATCTCATGATAGTCACTCATAAGGTTGAAAACCATGAGCTCCATCACGCATAGCAGGGACTAGCTATATGACATTCCCACTGACGTCATCAACGCCCAACAGTGGGTGTAGACCATAGTATAAAGATATGCTCTCACACATACAAATCCACACACCCATACATAGTTGAGCATCCAATTTATACAAAGTCTTCATATTGAGTTTCTGTCGGCACTCCAGAGGTGAAGGGCAGACTCAGCCATGACGAAGGCTAGCACTAAAGGAGAAGGCTAATTAAAAAGTAGTCCAAAATCTCTTCATTCAAGCTACAACTGCTTGTGAAGTCTATACGATTTCATTTTAGTCTCTCCCAAACTTTCCTCAGTGTGTGGCCAATTTCTTCGCAGCTTACTTTGCAAACTATTGTTCTCAAGGGACATTTGTGCCTACTCATTTCAACTTCCATTTTTCACAAGTGAATTGATTGTTTCAGTGCTGGTCGATACCCTGCTTCATGATCCTGATCGACTACAATTGGAGGAGTTTTTAGCCCTTCTAGAACAGAAGATGAAGGCACAGCAATCCCATGGAAGTAGCTGGTGAGAGGCACGAGCCTGTGACAGTTAATCAGCAGTTCAGCAAAGAGAATGCCCAGCATTCAGGACAAGGGAGAAGACAATGAGCCCAAGAGCTTAAACTCCTATAATGCAGAAACGACTACCACATTAGTACATGCAAAATTTAGGAGTTTGGCTGCCTCAGCTTATATTCTCAAGACATTCTCAAGACAAGTTCGGACTTTCTTCACAGGTCAAGACAACTTCAAGAGGAGCACAAACCACAAAAGTTTAGCAAACTCTGTCAGCTATGCCTTCATGAGTGATGTTTTGGAGATTCATGAGCCAATGCTTTTAAGAAAAGGGGGGGCGGGAGGACCATTTGAATGTTGCTCTCCAACCAGAACGTTATAAATTGAATGCCATCATACCAACCTTGATTCTCCAAGTGCGTGGTCTGAGCTCCTTGCGAATCTGCGCCCTTTTCTGTTCTTCCCTAGTTAGCTTTAGAGTGATTTGATGAGGATGCAAGAGGCCAGGCGTATCGAAAAGCTTTGCCTTGGAAGGGAGAATGCCATCCAATCTCACTATTCCTAGAGTAGTGCCTGGAACAGGAGCTTCTGTCAACTGGGTGACTTTGGTTCCCTCCTCAACTTTGGACAGTGCATTTATAAGAGACGACTTGCCAGCGTTTTGTGCCCCTACCACCCACACCTGTCCCCTTGGTCCAGCAAGATCTTTGATGCCCAGTAAAACAGCTCTAACTCCCCAGCTTTTTATACAACTCACGAGGAATAGACCGCTCAGTCGAGGTGCTCCTCCTTCCTTCGCCCTTCTTCTGATCCAATGGTCAAGCCGAACAGGTGATATCTGCTTTGGCAACAGATCAATTTTATTCACTACAAGTACTAAGCGAGGAACATTTCCGGACCTCTTCTCCTTCCAAGCTCTGCCCTCTTGTTCATCGAGCTGTGACAGCAAAGACGCTACTCTTCGAGGGAAGGAGCCATCGAAATCTGCGGCGTCAACAACCATCACAACAATCGTTCGTGCTGCATGGGTCTTCATCAGACGCGCGCCCACGGTCCGCTCAAAGTCAAAGTCCGGCAAAAGATTCTCCGTTGTCTCGTCCTTGACTTTGCCATAGTTTCTCAGCTCATGACATCGAGCGCACACTAACAACTTCTCGGCCTCCTTCTCTTTACCTTTGCCCTTCTCCCTGTCTAATCTCCCCGCCTTGACATCCACCCTGTGTCCGCCAATTTGATTCCAACCACCATCACCACGACCGTATTCTGGTCCCGCGGGTCGGAAGCCATCCAAACTCTTTTTCCACTCTTTATCTTCTTTGCCTAAGCTGTCTAAGCCATCTAAGCTAACCTTCCCATTCCCATCCTCGTCGTCTTTGTCCCCTAATGACACCCACTTCCATTCTCCTCCGACTTTTTCATTCTTCTCGTCATTTTCATCGTCATCCTCTTCGTCCTCCTCACTTTCGCACTCTTCGTCGTCTTCATCCAAGTCCAGGTTCCCGACCAACAACTCCGCTATGGAGTCCTCTTGCTCAACACCGTCGACCAAGCGGCGGGGTCGCTGAAAAAATCCGGGCGAGTCGGGGTGCTTCTCCTGCATGAAGACGCCACAACCGGGGCAAACCAACTGGGGCTTACGGGAGGAAGAGGAGGGAGGAGGAGGAGAAGCCGGGGTCTTGGTGGACTGAGAAGGCAAGGCAGAGCGGGATAGAGGCAAATGAGGAGAAGAGGTGGTGGAGAAGAGGCAAGAAAGGGAGGAAGGACGAGGATCGAAGGGAAGGAAGGGAGGGGAGAGGGGCTGAGGGAGGGGGAAGAAAGAGGGGGAGGGGCAGGAGGAGGAGGAGGAGGAGGAGGAGAGGGAGGTCGCCATAGCCATAGCCATAGCCGGGTGACAACAAGGTTGGTGCAGCAAGCGAGAAGACACACCCAGGGCTCTCATCTATCATGGCTCCAGCTCCTCTTTACAAGTGAGGGCTCCTACTAGTAGTGAGGAGTGGAAAGCCCCCGCCCCCACGCCTCCTCGGTGTGTCTCTCTCCCTGCCCGCCGTCTTGCTTTCGAGCCCCACGCGTACCTCAGTATTCTATCAGGTGGTGCAGCGGATCACGAGTACTCGTCGGTAGCCGAGCGGCCTTGCTCTTGGAATGCTCACCACGAGGCTAAAACATCCAGGTGTGTATTTATCGGTTCTCAGTTCAAGCCCTAGGGGCAACGCAAGATTCTATCGTCATCACCCCTGTATGGGGAGCACTATTCGCACTTTCAATTTCAGTACAATGCAAAGAGAGAACGAATGCTACCTATCGAATGCTAGTGGATCTAGTTATCGGAAGTTGTGCAATTACTCGCACATGAAGTAATGGAACATGGAGGGGGAAGAAAGAAGGGAAAAGGGGAGGTGGAGACTCGATCTTCTTGCGTGACAAGGGGATGGTGTATGAAGTGAGGCCTCATCTATCGTGGTTGCTGCTGCTGTGCCACTCGTAGGGAGAGAGGAGTTTGAGGACTAGTAGTAGAAGGGGAAGGCCTAGAGGATGTGTCCCCATCTCAGAAAATGTTTTTGCACCATCTCAAAAAATGCTTTTGCATAGGTCCATACAATGGCCATTTGAGCACCAGCGGGAGGGTGAGTGGCGAGGCCTGGTTATTCAAGCCACACGCTCAAGAAGGGCTCACACAAGTCGTTGTACGAAGAGTTAGAGAAGGACAAGACCGAGACAAGGGACCTAGGCGATTGGTTGGCATCTGGAGTATGGTGCTGAAGTGCAAAGTGGATGGCCAAATAGTGAATGAGTGTTGGTCATGAAAGTACTCCATGCAATCATTTAGGCCACATGCTTCTTTTTTTTTTTTTTTCCAAAGAAAGGAACCTTCTATTAATGCTTGAAAGACTTCATACAAAGGCCACATGACTTAGGAATGTTCTTTCAACAAACACAAAACGACTATTAACGCAAAAAGTGTGGATGCATGCTGCAGTTTTGTGTATCGTCCAATGGCCCCTCTCTCTTTATGGGTGGTGGGACATTTGCCTTTCCAGATAGTTGATTAACTTGTGCCCTTAGTTGCATGGATGCGCGGTGAGTGCAATAAATGAGAAATGATAGAGTGTATATGTTATAGTGTACAATCCTATGATTTTATAGAGAACGATGCGAGTTGCATAGGTCCTATAACCTCTCTCTCTCTCTCTCTCTCTCTCTCTCTCTCTCTCTCTCTCTCTCTCCTGGGGCCCCCCTTGTGAGCCGCAGTGCATGGGTGACACTTGCTTAGGCAATGGGAAAGAAAGGAGTGCCACATGGCTAGATCCGGTGGCAGTCCTCTCTTTACCATTGCCTCAGCAGATGTCATGGGGGCAGATCTGGTGGCACAAGGATAAGCAACGAGGGCAGCACCTGGTTGCCTGCATCCACAGGCTGTGATTAGGGAAGTAGAACAAAGATCTTTCTTGGATACTTACAACCCCTGATGAGGGTCGTGTGATCCACGTAAACTGGTATGGAGCATGTCCATGTAAGACTGCTATGGGGGGCTATGCTTGGGCTTCATGCAAGGGTGAAAGGGATGGCATAAAGGGAGGCATCTTGGTCAAAAGGCTAGATTACAGGCCAGCAAATGTCTGGGGGAATCCAAGGTTTCATGGACCCCCCAAAACCTTTGTTGGGTAGCCAACAAAATTCACTTGGCGAGTAATTGTTCAATAAAAGGCCAATTGTCCAGTTCATGAAGGGGGGAAGGGGTCAACTCTCCCTTACATAAAGGCTGCTAGATTAGGGTTGGTGATCTCCCCACCTATGAGCCCCCAAATGAGGAGTGCATCAAGGGGAGAACCATAGGATTCTAGAAAGAGCTTGGGGCTGCCACATGGGTAGCAAATAGGCTACCATGTGGACGACATGGAGAGGAGTGTACTTGGCAAACAAAGCATCTCCATGTGGGCAGATTTGAGGCAGCAACTGCCAGAGGCTGACTACAGTAGGAGAGGGCAGGATTGCATAGAGTTTCCAGCAAGTAATGGCTACGTTGAGGTGGCAGAAGACATAAGGGGACTTCGAATATTTTCATCAAACGTACAGACACTTGTACGGACTGTTTAGGCATTTCATAGCATGGAAGAGGTCCTGATACAAGTGGATCTGTAGTAGGACTATGGCACCTCAGTCCCAGCAAGTTTTGGGGTCATTTAGGCTTGAATGGAGGTGGGGTTAGGGCTTGACAAGCTTGGGCCAATGGCAACCTGTCATGTGGCCAGGCTGGGCCAACCAGCCCTCACTTTATGTGCCCCCAAAGGGGGTTTTATAGACTACTTGTACTAGGTCGACCAGTAGGGGGCTGCTGGTCGGCCAGAATGTCCCCACTGGGTTGGACCAGTGCAAGGGAGGTTTTGCCCCCATATAAGGGGGGCCTTGGGGCGTCCATTGGCATCACCTGTAGCAGCAATCCATAGAGCAGGAAGGAGCATGTTAAGTAATGTGACGCCAAATGTTAAAGTCTTTTTGTTCGCTTGCAGGCAATACATACCGCAATGCCAAATGTTGGTGTCTTTTTTCAAGTAACATATTAAGTTTTAGTTATTTTACTAAATTGTTGACAAGGTTCATTCGAGAGTTGCTTTTGTGAGAGTTTAGTGTGAGAAATGCAAAATTCTTGAAATTATAGTAATAATTCATGTTTAATGTGAGCCACTTCTATGGCATGATTTTTGCGATGACAATTTTGAAAGATAATTTTGGATTAACTTCTCTACACCATGGTAAGCATGCATGCTGGCATCTATCGATTGGCAAGTGGATAGAGCAATTTCAGCTTTATCCACTTGCCAATCTCTAGATGCTAGCATGTGTGTGTCTTAGGGCTTAACATAGGATTTTCCAAACTATCATTGCAGAAATTATGCAGTCTTTAGCAACTACATTGACACAAACTTTTAAATTTTATCTATTGATTTGTGAGATTGACACCCAAGCCATGTACATGCATTTCTTATATTCCTCTATCCGCTTGCTAATCTACAGATGCTAGCATGACAGGTGGCTTAAGGCTAGTAGAGAGAAGTCAACCCAAAAGGATTTTCAAATTGTCAAATCTCATGCCTATAATAGAGAATGAAAGGCAAATTGGCACCTGGGCATATCAATTAGCACATATGAATAGTGTTAATTAGCATAGTCAGTAGACCTATATGATCCATACTTGCACATACAACCTAATCTATTTGCGTGAGTTGCTCAGATTCTTATCATGTATGCATGTCAACATGCTTGTGTCTTATGCTTAACATAGTATAGAGAAGTTATCTTAATGAATTTTTAAAAGTAACATTGTAAAAATTGTGCCATAAACACTAATCTTAAACCACTCAATTATCACAAACTTTGAAATTTATCTATTCATTTATGATCTTAACAACCCAATCGATGTGCATGCACTACAATGATGTGCGATGGATAAGAGGGTTATTAGTCTTATTGTACAAGCTAAAAGAATTGGGACTTTATGTTTTCGTGAATAGGACTTTCGTACATGGAATATATATTCTTTAGTAATGGAAGCTATGTCATTATGGCCTTCAAATCTTCAGTTAGTATACTTTTCCACATCTTCAGTACATGGAAAAAAGCACTCAACTTAGGATCAATGGGAAATCACTTGCATTTCATTATTATTCGATGATGAAATCATAAATATCTTCCATTACATTTTGAAGACAACAATCTTCTTTGTAATCTTGATCTTGTTCAACTAGATGTGGTAAGAGTGTACTAGGAAATATTTACAAATTCATGTAGGGCTAACACACAACAAAAGAAAATTTCCCATTATGGTTAGATTGGGTGTTTCTTTTCATGTGTAAGGATTGGGACTTTGACGACCAAGATCATTAATGAATGAGGGACAAGCATGACAAAGGGCATGGAATTCTTGTTTCTAGGTCTAGGCCTCTACAAGTTTGGTTATAGGCACTTAACTCCAGCCAATATCAAGCAAATCGTTTGAAGCTAAAAACCTACAAGACTATAGTAAAAAGTATAAATTGTTTCCTAGTCTCCCAAAATGAGTGTATTTGGTCCTTTTTTTAATTGGAGATTGGCCTAGTGCAGTGTTGCTTTCCACATGTAGCCAATGTAGAAATGTTCATTACCATCATTAACTTGGGCATGCAATATTGATCTTGTCTAATACAAGCTACACCTATGAACTTGAAGGTCTCTTGAGACCTTGGATACAAGAATGCATTGATTAGAGCTCATTAGCACAGACCGTATACTTTTCTTCAAATTAATAATATTTAGAATTGCTTGCTTGATAAGGACAATGTGCTGAGAGCATTCTCTATGAGGCATGCTTGAAGGCTTGGTTATTTCTCTTGATGATGGGTCACAAAGTACTTGAGAATGTTGAAGGATGGCATTGAAAAGTTCACACCCAAGTTTTGTACCCAGGCAAGGCATGCTATCATTAAAGAATTCCAAAGGATCATTTACATTTCTCCACTTTGCACTTCATTAAGTGCTTGGACACTACCCTCCCTCTTGCACTTGTTTTGTGCTGGTTTCCCTCTTTTCTTTGTAGCCTCATAGCTACTTTTAATGGTTTCCTAATCTATTGCATCTTGTTCAGGGTACATTCATCCCTAAATAGTTTCCAACCATCAACGTCCATCAGGCAAAAGCATACAGAGTCAGATCATAGTCAAAAAGACAACTAGTAATCAAAATACATTTTTTCATCAAAGAACAATCTTGAACATTCCATTCAGGAACATGGAGAATAGTTCATCTCCCAGCATAGAAGTTGCCAAAAGGTATGTATAGTTTGAATCCCATCAGACAGCCAAACAGCAGTCTAACTGTTACATTTCAAGATATCGTTACAAGAAGATCCCAAAAGGAGTTATAACTGACCATCATGGTTCTTGGTAACTGCCACACATATATGAGTGCTGACATTCATGATTGTTAGGGCTTACTATTACATATCAAGATATCGTTTACAAGAAGATCCCAAAAGGAGTTATAACTGACCATCATGGTTCTTGGTAACTGCCACCACACATATATGAGTGTTGACATTCATGATTATTGGGACTTATGCCTAGCCTATGGTGCCTAAATACCCCTCAACACCTAGCACTTCTGGTGGTCAAAATTTTTAGAACAAAATGCGTAGACTTGAACCCTTAGCTACTGATTACATCGATACCATTTCTGTTAAAATCTAGAGTGCTCAATGGGAGAAAAGGAAAGCTCACGTGGGAGAAGGAGAGAAGAAGATGGAGGACCACACAATAGGAGCCAACACATCAAGATGGTATTCGCTATCAACCATATCAAATGAGGGCTAAGGTGATCCACACAATACAAGGACATGTCCACTCACTAAATAGTACCAAGTCTCCATCATCCACATCCAACACCTATCCAATATCCACTTCCACCAATCACATGAATGTGGATTTATACCCCTCTAATCAACCCAATGTCTAAAACTCAACACTCCCCCTCAATACAAACAAGGTGAAGTATTGTACATTTCATCAGGTGATATAAATTGGGGAAAACCTATACCAGCTCTGCTAGAGGCTTATTTACAAGGTTTTGGATTTAAAAAGAGACATGGTAATAATGCAACGCACTACATAAAGTAGGTATTGTGTTGATGAGTCTTGAGAATGACTCTATAGATGTAATGCATCCTATAGCATCAATGTCTCTACTAATCACATACATAAATCCGTATATGATTTTATAGGAAGGTCTTACCAATGTCATATAGACATGGCAGTGTCTAGTCCTGTACAAGAGAGATATCATTTGAATGAGGACATAAACATAATAAGAGTTGAAAAATATACGTCACTACGAAAGTGACTTCTCCGTAGATTCCCATAACAATTTTGTTGTCGAGGCTTCACCGAAATGTTAAAGAAGCCTATTATTGGCATGTAGCAACATGTGAGCGTGAGCACTCTCATCCTCCTCCAAATGAATTGCATTCATAGGATCAATACTTCTCCAAACATATACAAGAGACTCTTTATTAACAAGAGATGTTGCATGACATACATAGAAATGCTTGCCATGAAAAATTTATTGGGCCATATGAACCAAAAATCTTAAAACAACTCCCCCTTTTTGTAATATTTCACCTTGAGCCGAGAAAGATAATCCCTTGAAAATGAGGTTTGCCAAGAGAATACATATTAAGGCTCAAATGGCATATAAGATGGCTCTCAAGTAAGTCCTTTGAAATAGCGAAAAAGGAGTATAAAGGGGAAATCAACTCAATGGTTGACCTACCCAAAGAACCTTGGAAATACAAGGCTTAAGAGGGTACTTATTAATCTATCACGTGTTAAGTAGATAGAAGGTTTTGAGAACCTTAGCCACAAAGTGATTTCTATGAACAGAAATGCGACAGTAGGAAGGATCAAACAATTCATCCCCAAACAAAGGGATCGAGTCATTTCAGATCGTTATGTAGCTGTAAATGAACTGATCTTCTTATAAACCAGGGAAATGGCAAAATAGATTGGGGAATCTGAGATCAAGCATCAGATCATCATATGAGTAGCCGTTTGGCGCCTTGGAAGAAGACTTTAGTAAACCAAAGTCTTCAGCAAAGCAAGAAATAAGTAGACAATCAACCAAAAAAATGCATGTGCCTCCCCCCTTCCTTGCAATAACTAGCAGCATAAGAAGGGATGATGGACTTGCGGTAGAAAACAGTGACTCCAAAAATTGCCACGGCTATTATTGTGCAACAAATATTTTGGGAACCTTCAAAAAGAGATGTGGGACAATATTTTCCTATGCAAAAAGCATAGTTTAGAAGAATGGAAAATCATTCTATTAATAGAAGCCACAACACATCTATGATGAACCAAAAGATGGATAAAAGCTTGCTCGAAGGCCATTGAATAGATACGCGGATGGAACAGGAGCCTGTGTTAAAGCTGTTGGCAATAAAATAGCCCATCAACATAGAAACTCATTGGCAGCATAGAGACCACGTAGGTAGGTGACATTGGACGACCTTTTAGCCAAACCTTCAAGAGAAATGATAGTTCTTATCTAAGAAATGATAGTCCAGGGATAGTCCTTCTCTAGAAACGCATTGGAAAGATAAAACTGCTTTGCAGCAGCTAATCAAAGTTTTGCTGTGAGATGTGTCAATAATCTTTCCTGGCAATGAGAGGCACTTGGGAAACCACAACAATAGATGTCGTCTCATGTAGAAAAATACAATGGAGAACCGATCCAATAAAAGCCACAATCCACCACAATATCGACAATATGTCTTCACTCAAGCAAACAAGGAGTTCTAGCCAACAAGACAATATGTCTTCACTCAAGCAACCAGAACTAGAACAAAGAGTTCTAGCCAACAAGACAAAGGAGTTACTAAAGTGGAAAGAAGAATGAAGGGAGTAGAGCACCCATGCTCTGCTACCATGTTAAAATCTAGAGTGGTAAGAATAATGAAGAGGGAGAAGAGCACCCATGCTCTGCTACCATGTTAAAATCTAGAGTGCTCAATGGGAGAAGAGCAAAGCTCACAGGGGAGAAGGACAGAAGAAGATGGAGGACCACACAATAGGAGACATATACATATATATGTCTCCGTCCCTCCCCAAAATTTCATAAGATGCGAAGGAAAGCTAACCAGTTTGTGAGAAAAAAAGATAGCCAAATTTTAGCATTGCAAGTTCGACTACTAACTTGCAATGTGTCATGCATGTGTATGATGTGCTCCTTGTACTACTTGTCTCTCCTTCTTATCCTATAGACATCCTCTTGTTTGGAAAAACTCTTGTGTTATTGTGCTAGAACAGTCACTGTACTGACAATGACTTCCTCACTTCCTCTTTATAGCTAGCTTATCTAAGCTATGCACTCCTTTCACATTGTCAAGGCCATCCCTCAAGTTAGAGAGTATGATTTCTTGCCCAACGAATTGGAAGCCTTGGATAGTCAATGAATCCTTGGGTGCAAGGTAAAGATTATGAGGATAGGAGCTTGTTAGTACCCCAAATGACCTGATGTTGTTACCTAGAAACCACATCTCGTGTTCTTCATTTTGATGGCTACAGGTGGGTATGCTAGCTTTGAGGCTAGCTGCTCAGCAAGGAGGCATTTTTCATAGTGTTTTCTCTTCCCCACATTCATTGCAAATGTGTCTTCCATTCCTATTTGGATATTGTATCATCGATTTCCATGACTTTAACCTCCTCCTTGTATCTTAACCGGGTATATGAACTTTCTTATCTTGCATCCTCTATTTAGTTCTGTTGTAATCCATGACAAATTTCATTGCACCATGTGGTTCCTTATTTTCAAAAAGAAAGTGAAACAAGAATGAGGAATAGTTTTTGTTATTAGACAAGCTAGCTTGTGAAGAGAAACACGGACTCACCTGAAAGCTCCATGATAGGAATAAAAAATTGTGCACATTTCCACTTCCAAGAGAGCTTGAGGAGATTGGAGACTCTTGAGGGTAAATGCCCCTTTGGAGCATGAAAATTGTTTTTTCAAAAGCAAGGATGGGAAAAAGCCGAGGTCACAGATGCAAGTGAATTAGATTCTGGGAGAATGTTTAGGTAGCAAGGTGACAAGGTAGCACACAAGTGGCATGCATTGGATGAAATATTGAATGCAACAGTGAGAGTTGTCAAATTTTGGGAAAAGCCAGCGATTGTGTTTTGTCACCTCTCGGTTGTACACATCACCAACTGGTTCCCCCTAAATGAGTGCAAAGAAACCAAAAATGGTTGAAAAAAGAAAGAGGCAAAATGGCTCTCTAGTGTGTTTGATGCTGTGGATTAAGAAAAGGAACCACCCTTGACATGCTCATTGCAAGGTAATGACTCCAAAAGGAACCAATACAAAATTATAAATAATGTGGTATTTATTCAAAGAGCATTGTACATGTATGAATTTAGTTTTTTCTAGTGCTACCATTTATGGGTGAAATAGGCTATAATTATGGGTGAAAGAAGCTACAAATTTCACCAAATATCAAAGTTTTAAGATAACCATGCACTAGCTCCAAAAGTAAAGTATATTTTTCCAAAAGTTTTTTTCCGACCAAATGAGAAAAAGTTATTGAGCTTGCTCTCAAATGCTTGTGCATTGTATCGGAGACACCCTAAAGCATAGCAACTGTTTTCAATTGGTTTCCTCCTTTGGTTTGTGGGAAGCTCAAGTGGTGTACTTTCAAATGAACAATTGCTTCTATATATGTGTAGAACAATTATTTGATGTTTTGTAGATATCCTATACAATCCAAGATGCATGCATAGGGAATTTAGCATTTGCAATAGTTGCATGATCTCATTAATGATTTTAAATGTGTAAATTTTTTATTTCACATTCGACTTTATAATGTGTAGATTAGTTTAGACACCAAGTTTGTCAAATTCCATTGAGAAATGCATAAGTTATGAATCAAGAAAGTTAGTAATATGTATAAGTTACGAATCAAGAAAGTTAGTAGTATGCAATATATTCCCTAAACTTCACAAAAAAATGACTACCCAATCATGCACTGTTGCTTAAAGTAGGTGATTTCAATGCTCTTGCAAAGTATCATGGCCATTGGATACCATTTTCATGGCTAGAAAACCACCGAGGCATGTTTTCCTTCGCCCATGCATACTTCATGGTGAAAAACAAGGAAATATGGTTTCTTCACCATGAAAATGGTACCCACGGGCATGATACTTTGCATGGGTCTTAAATGAAGTGATTTTAATGCTCTTGTAGAGTATCATGGCCATTGGCTACCATTTTCATCACTCAGAATACCACAGAGTCATGTTTTCCTACGCACACCCATGCGTGATGCATGGGGGGAAACAAGGAAATATGGTTTCTTCACCATGGAAATGGTACTAGATGGGCATGATACTTTGTGTGGGACTTAAATTAGGTGATCTTATGGCCCTTGAAAAGTATCATGGCTTTTGGATACCATTTTTATGGCTAGAAGAAGCCCGAGGCATGTTTTCCTACCCATACATGATGCATAGTGAAAAACAAGAAAATAATATTTCTTCACCACCATGAGAATGGTACCCAATGCCTAAAATATTTTTCACGAGGCTTAGAATGATCCAAGATAAGGCCCGAACAAAGTATCATGGCCACAAAATACCATTTGCATGGCTAGAAGACCACCGAGGCATGTTATCTTATGCCCATGTGTAGGGAATGGTGAAAAATAACGAAATATGGCTTCTTCACCATGCAAATGGTACCCAATGAGCATGATACCTTGAAAAAACTTAAAATGGGTGAGTTTTAGGCATTGCAAAGTATCATGGCCATTAGATACCATTTGCATGGCTAGAAGAATGTTGAGGCATGTTTTTTGATGCCCATGGATGATGCATGGTGAAAACAAGAAAATATTATTTCTTCACTATGCAAATGGTACCCATGGCCATGATACTTTGGATGGAACTTAAGATCACCTATATTAAGACCCATGAAAATTTTCATGGACATGGGATACTATTTTCATGGCTAGAACACCACCGAGGCATGTTTTCCTACACCCATGTGCTGTGATGCATGGTGAAAAACAAGGAAATATTCTTTCTTCACCATGCGAATGGTACCCAATGGCCATGTTGCTTTGCACAAGCCTTACACTCATATCTTAAGACATGAGAAAATTACTTTGGCGACTTAGATACCATTTGCTTAGCTGTTCCATTAGATCCATAATGAAAAACAAGGAAACATGGTTTCTTCACTATGCAAGTGGTACCCAATGGGAATGATACTTTCCATGGGCCTTAAATAAGGTGATTTTAAGGGCCTTGAAAAGTATCATGGCCATCAGATACGATTTGGATGGCTAGAAGACCACCATTTAGGGTCCATATCCATTTCTTTTACTGCTCCTTGCATCATTGAATTTTTGAAAGGGTAAGGTTTCTAACCTAGAAATATGAGATGGGATTAATACCTTTCATGGGACTTAAAATAACTTATTTTAAGGCATGTTCAAGGTATCATGCCCATCGGGTGCTATTTCATGGTTAGAAACCTTGCCCTATCACAAATTTGCATGGTGAGGTTTCAAACCTAGAAAATGGTACCCATGAACAAATATGGAGAGGGAGAGGAGAAGATTGGAGATGACGATAGAGGGCACAGCTAGAGAGCACACCATAAATGAATAATTGTACACTAGTATTAGTTGAAAATAATGAATATGTAAACTACTAGAAAAGAATGAATATTTACAATACCCTTTAGGGTTTCCAACCTTTGTCCCTTTTAGAATTCTTTTGTGTTAGTGCTATGCACATATGAAAACATGATGTTGAGATGATTTCTCAACACCTTTCCTCAAGATCAACATGATGAAGTAGGACTTCCCTCAAGATGATGACTATGGGGAACGGTTGAAGGAGTACACCCCTTTACTGGGAATCTCGTTCCTTTGCGTCAAACCAAGAGCTTATTGGCGTTTCTCAAAAATCTATTTCCCAAGTGGTTTGGTAAATATATATGCAACATTCTATTTGTTGTCACAATGTTGAAGTCATGTCACCAAGTAACACTCTTTCTCTAATGAGGTGCTCTCTAACATCATTAAGCTTTGTCTTGGAGTGATATATTGGATTCTTGGCTAATGCTTAAGATGATCGATTATCATAGAAATGAGTGTTGTTGGCTTTGACTCATCAAAGTAATCTATTTCTGGCAATAGTCTTTTGAGCCATATAGCCATGCATGCACCTATTGTGAGTGCCCTATATTCTACTTCTGTTAAAGATAAAGAAAATAGTTGGCTAATTGTTTGACAACCATGATATAGCACCTTGACCAAGAGAAAATGCATATCCTGTTGAGATATGGTGCCATGAGCACATAATTAGAGGCTAAGGTATGGTAGAGGAATGTATTAAAGTAGCCACCCTAGGATGTGGACTACATGATGTGGAGATGTGGATCAAGGATGTCCACAAGGAGAAAATGTGGATGAGAGGATCCCACATGTGTTGGCTATTCTAAAGGCTCTCTCTATATAAGAAACCTATCATGTAGTGTTGATATAGCATCTTGGAATAGATTGAGTATTGTCCATCTTATGTCTCTCGCATGGTTGTTCGATCCTCCTTGATCATCTTGCCCTTCATACATTAGAGTAGGCTTAGCTTAATCCCTCACTTCAACATATCCTTCTGTGGATCTCCTAGTCTCATGATCTCCTGCATAGTCACTATCACAATATCCATGCAACCTTGGATGATTTCCTATGTATTCTATTCCAAACTATCTTGTACCATTAATGTATCTCAAGACTCTCTTGGATGCATTCCAATGAAACTATTTTGGATTTTCCATGAACTATGCAAGGGAAACTGTTTTGGATTTCCAATGAGACTATTTTGGATTTGCCAACATGAACTGTGCAAGGGAGCTAGCTGCATAACAAGATTTATCGGGCCTTGTGATCGCTTCAGCACTAATTGCATATGGTTTAAAAAGGTGGCGAGTTCCTCACTATCATCCATACGTAGGTCATATAACTATTGTTTTAAATTAGCTCTGGAATGATGCATCTTCACCCCAAATAGTGCCTCAAGTATTACCCAGCAAACTTTGACATTTCCAAGTGGTGAAAGTACTCCTCTCCCAAAGCGTGGCCCATCATTCCCATGGCTTTATCACTCTGGTTCCTCCAATCCTGTTTCTTAGCTTCTCCTGAGGTCGGTTCTTTCTCCATGCCAGACACTATATCCCACAGTCCCTTCTACATGTACCACAGTTTGGTGTAGAGCTGCCAACTAGCAAAATTTCTCCCATTAAACTTCACAAATGAGACCTCAGATTTTGTCTTCTTTCGGCATCTCCATAAATACATGAAATAAGACCTAATTGATTTGCGAATAGTACTTGTCATTGACTATAGACTTTTTTGAATCTTTGATAAGTTTTAATTCTACTTCTAGGAGTGGCTTGTTGGCATGATGATCTTCTAGGGCAACTTCATTCCACATGGCTCTATAAGATTGGTCTATGGTGTTGGCAGAGGCATGCAATAGTCGGGACTTGCTGGTGATGATTGCTACAAGTTTCTTGATGATCCACATCAATCCACGAATGGCAAGTGGCCTTTTAGAAGCCTCTGGAGATGGGACCTTACCTTCACGTAACTATATGGCAGTGTAGTGCATCAATATATGAAGGATGTAGATGATCTATTGGCTTCTCTTTGTCATGGAGTCCTCGAGCCTTGGTTTGTGCTTTGTAAAGTAGCTAGTTGCCTTAGTCTTAGTCAAGTTGTTTTGTATCAGCCAACAAACCCCGTAGGGTTTAGGCTTATCTTTTTAATAGAAGAAGTCGATTGTCTTTTATTCTACTATGTTCTACAATTACGAAGTTTAAATCAATTGTATAGAGCTTTTCAAGAGGATTTTCTCAAAGATCTAAGAGTCGGTTCCTGGTGTTTCCAAAGTAGTTGAGAAGACCTAGAAGTAGGAGTAATCATAGAAGAAGATCGAGTCTTGACGTCTTGGCCGAAGCTTGTTTCCAAAGAAATGGTCGAGAGAGATAGAAGATGAAGCAGTGAAGGAAATGGAATAGTGGAGGCTTTAGATTGCAAGGGAGAACCAAACAGTCGAGAGGGATAGAAGATGAAATGGTTAAAGGAATGGAATAGCAGTTTCTAGCCCGACTACAATGTCAAGATGAGAGCCACCACAGTGGTTGTAGCCTGACTACTGCCAAGGTGAGAGCCACGTTGGTGGTTGGCCCGAATTTTGACTAATTCAAGGTGGCAGTACTAACTTGCATGATGGTAATGAATGATTAGAGGTGGTGGCATCTAAGATTCCCAGCCACGTCTATGTTGGCAGCTAAGACCCACTAGGCTAGCAGTTAATTGCCAGCCACTGCAATGGCCTACAATTACTCAACTTCCAGTTACCACCATCGGGCTTGCATGCATGATTACTACGAGTGCAATAAATTACCAATCACTGGGCTTGCATGCTCAGGAGAGTACTAGAGTGCATGGTAATGAGGGATTAGAGGTGATTGGGCTTCATGATTTACTTTTTTGGGAATTACTTCTCGATGATGGTGGTGGCTGTCAGCCAAATCCGTCATGGCTACGATTCCACTATGCTACCACTCACCCACCACTGCGCTTAAGCATGCATGATCACTATGAGTGTCGTAAAAATTACCAACAGTCACCGGGCTCGCATGCTTAGTAGAGTGCTAGAGTGCATGGTAATGAGTGATTACAGCCATGTCTGTCGTGGCTACGATTCCACTAGGCTGGTAGTTGAAATTACCAGCCACCGCTCACCCACCACTGGACTTAAGCATACATGATCACTATGAGTGCAGTAAAAATTACTAGTCACCAGGCTTGCATGCTCAGTAGAGAGCTAGAGTGCATGGTAATGAATGATTAGAGCTTCATGATTTACCTTTATGGGAATTACTACCCCGTGATGGTGGCTCTCATCAACCACCTTTGTCATGGCTAATATTCCACCTGGCTAGCAGTTAATTACCAGCCACCAGAGTGGCACCACATGGCGTCTTCTTCATGACTACCAGCTCGTGTTGGATGGCGCTAAGATTCCACCGCGGTGGCCTACAATTAATATGGATGGAACCCCGGGCTCCAACCACCACGGTGGCTTAAACTTTATAATATATATAAGATCCATGGCATTTGGCATTTTACTACGTTGCACTAATCTGCCCATGCTCTGCTACTTTGCTCCACACCCCTCCTCTAGCTCTTTTCCACCCGTGCTCTACTTTGCTCCACGCTCCCTCCTCTAACTCTCGTCACTCATTTGCTCCCCTACTCATCTGCTGCTCACCCACTCATCTTCTGCATGCCTACTACCACCCCCCGTCGATGCTCTGTGACCCCAATGTTATCTGCCTTCTCATATAAGGTGATTGCGTTGCACTTACCTGGAGTAGAAATGCTAGCACTAGTGGAGACGCTTCGTTCCCAGAGTTGATTCCTCACACATCTGCATGTCACCACCTTAGATGACATGCTCACAGAGGGACTCTTTATGGCTATGATGTATGGGTTCCCCCTAGATGTAGGCGAAGGCCTCAGTATTTTTAGAGCAGAGTACTCTCAACTTGTTGGGGGGGTCGTAATCTGAGTCCTGGCAATGTGCATGGTCTTCAGCCTCTCCATCGTATCCTCCTTTGGCTCCCTAAAAAGTTTTAATGCAACAAGATAGACTGGCGGAAAACTGAGTTGTACAAATTTCCTCTTGCTCAGACGAGGCTCTCAACAATGGCTGGAAATAATCTTTTGGGCTCTCAAGGATCTTTTGGCTCACTGGATGTGATGTTTTGGTCTCTAAGGCATTTATGTAATCTTTTTTTGTTCAATTTAAGGCTCTCAGTATGCACTGTTGTTAGCTTTTATATTTGTATTTGAATGGTTATGGCTGCTACCTATAATCTTTTGGCCTTTAAGGCTCTCAGCAATTGCTAAGTTTTTATAAATGTCAGATCCTCTGTTCAATTTTTGCTTAGTATAAGTTGATAATTTTTATATAACCTGTTATTAGATGTAGATGTACATTGTAATCTCTTTTGCTCAATTTTCACTCGATAAATTGTACTGTTGCCCACTTGTATTTACTTCAACAAGGACTAAAATACCAGGAAAGAAGGACTACAATTTCCTTGGTTTATGACCAAAATAGCGCAATAATAACTCCAACGACCCCACCGTTGTGGTTGCATGGAGATACATCTAGAAAAATACAATTATACTTTCAAAAAATACAATTGGCGATATGGCCCTTGAGGGGTCCCCTCTAGGGGCAAGGGCCATATCAACATGCATTATACTATATCCAGGATGTCACTGGACAGAAATGGCATGTCGATATGGCCCTTTTTTTAAAAGGGGACCCCTCAAGGGCCATATCGTCAATTGCATTTTGCTTGGTTGCACAATGGAATACATTTTCCTTGGTACACAAATATATAACTTAAAGAACCAGCGCGGTGGCTTTCATAGATCTCCTTCTATTTGCTAGCATGCTGATCATCATAGACCTCCTAGTGTAGCATGTAAAAATAGGTAACGGAGCTTTTGGGCGATTGACAGGTTGTCAGGCCAGAGACTGCGCTAACGCGATGCTCAAAATGATAGATTGCGTCTCATTAATATGCCAAAAACCAATGCGGTGGTCTCTCCAAGCCAACCTATGATTTGCATGGGATGTCGGCAAAGATGCGGCAAAAGGCTGCACGATGATAGGTGGTCAGGCCAGAGATTGCGTTGTGACGGTGTTCAAAATGATAGATTGCATCTAATTATTACGCCAAGAACTAGCGCGGTGGTCTCTCCAAACCAACCTTCAATATTAATGATCTGCATGGGTGCAGTGCCCAATGACAGGTGGCAAAGTTACGATAAAAGGTTGCGCGATGATAAGTGATCAAGCGACGTAGGCTAGAGACTGCACTACATGAAGCAGTGCAGAGATGCCATGTGTCGAGTAATGCGATGTTCACAACAAATAGATTGCATCTCATTATTACGCCAGTGCACCTTCATGACATCGAGAAAATTTTCGACGAGAGCACGGGTCCGCAATTCAAATATTCACCCTGGAGCACATCGTGTCACGGCCCCAAAATGGCCCTGAAAATAGTTTCATGATTGGCTATACCCAAGCAAATGTTGACCCAAAATTTATGGGTCAAGGAAGGTACCTATATACATGAAATGCCCTAAACTGCACAAAAATGGCTACATCCAAGCTTGCATTGGCCCTACAAGGACTATGACTTGCATAGTTTAGAGTCCTAATGTTGAGTTGAGCAACGTTCATATAAGGGACCATAGGAAGGTCCCTCTTCATAGTATTAAGAGACAATGTGGAAACCCTAAGAGGCCAGAAGAAGGACACTCATAGTACTAAAAGAATAGGGCCCCCTGTCGAATGTTTTGGGTTCCCATTAATTAATTTCGTGGGCTGAGTGATGGGGGGGGGTCATAGAGCTTAGGATAGTACTCAATTAAGGAGGAAATTAATGTTGGATCAAGGATTGCGCCCGGGGAGGCGAGACTTCTTCCAAAAGGAGGCAAGGCTTCCAGAAGGATTGCGCGAGAGAGGCGAGGCTTCTTTCAGAAGCTTCTGGCATCCAGATTCTTCTACCATCACCATAAAAGGACGAGCGGGGGCCGATATAGTGCAAGTAGGGGGCATGTGAAAGGCTCCCGTCAATGAAAGGGGAGAGAGAGGGTGGAAGCTGAGCAGAGGAAGAGGGGAGGGCTGAGGAGAGCAGGGTAGAGAGACAGAGCGGGGTAGGTAAAGAAGCAAAGAGGAAAGGGCAGGGGTAGAGAAGGTTAATTCGATTAATGTGATTACTACACCAATTAGCTTAGGTTAATATGCAAAATGCAAGACACGACAAATTAATTAATAGTTTTGGTCATAGGAGCGAATGTGAAAACTAAGTTTGTCTTTCTTTTTGTTCTTTTAGACCCAAAAAGTTCAAAATTTATTAACTAATTGTGTCTCTTGTACTCAAAGCTGATAAACATCAATACACAATGCTATTTACACATGCCAAATCTTAAGAAATGCCATCTTATATGAAACATAGGCCCATGGATGATTTTTTCAAATTAGTTTCGTTAAGAAGCTAAATTTTTATATTGGCACCGAAACTTTGTGTGCCCCAATAAAAATAAATGTTTGAAACAATCACTGAGGTTTGAAACTTTTATGCAAAAAAAATTAAAGAAAATATATAAAAAGGTACTATAATCTACCAATATTTTGAAACTAAAAAGATGAGCTTGAGAATTTTTGCCAAGATTTTATATTAATATATAAGCATAGCTTCAATAAAAACATCCCTGCATAGGCCTTATGAGAAATACATTTTCCTATAATTAATACATTATTGTTGTCTCCGTACTCAAAACTGATAGATATCAATACACAATGCTATCTACACATGGCAAATCTTAAGAAATGCCATCTTATATGAGACATAGGCCTTATGAGAAATACATTTAAGCAATTAATACATTTTTGTATTCTTTCGGTTGGGGGGCCTATAGCATATGAGGAATACCATCTTATTAGATGTATGGATAGTAAATCCCTCAAGAAATTTCAGCCTATGTAGGAAAGTGAAGGGGTGCTTATCAATTAAATACCTCATTTCAATTGTGTACATCACGTATGGGCAATTAGAAAAACCCATCTTTGTGCACATCTATACTATTTCTTTTTAGATAGAGACAGAGAGACAGAGAATGGAGAGAGAGGGGGGGAGAGAGAGAGAGGGGAGAGAGAGAGAGAGAGAGAGAGAAACACACACACACAAACGCATGCACGCACGTGTGCGTGTGCACGTGCACGCGTGCACACACACAGATGCTAGCATACATCCTACTTTAAGACCCAGTGGAGTGGGTCTCTACCCTGACGTAGACGTGTCATGCTACTTGTAGGTGTTATAGACGCAACTACATAGTTAAGCCTTGTTGATGGACATAGAATAAACCCGTCTTTGTCAAGATAGGTGCTATAGGTGCGTCTTCATAGAAAAGCCCCTTTTGGAAAGAGGGTTCCTTAGGTGCTTTGCTTCACTAAGATTCATAGAAAAGCCCCCTTTGGACAGAGGGTTCCTTAGGTGCTCTGCTTCACTCTTAGCGCCTCTCTCTAATTAGCTGCAATCATCATATAGAGGTAGAATCCTTTCCAATGTACCCTCCTTCAAAGAGTCCTCAAGTTAAATCTAGCATATAAACATCATCTTCTATAAGCTTTTTTAAATTTTGTCCAAGTCCCTGAACACTCTCAAGAATCCGTAATGCTTCGTCCATGGGCGGTCTCTCATCCGGATTGTCTCTTGTGCACAGGAGTGCCAGCTCCACCACGTGCACAACTCCCTCCTCATGAATTTCCCCAGATTTCAGGAGGCCTTTATCCAGCACTTCCCGAACATTATGAGGATAGCAAGATTGAACCCATCCGGTCAGACCATATGTTGTATCATCAAACATTGAGTCTGTAGGTCGCTTGCCAGTTATCAGCTCCAGAAGTATGACACCGTAGCTGTACACATCTGACTTTGGGGACGTCTTCAAGGAGAATGCGCACTCTTTGATCACAGACAGACAAACACATCGTCTTTGATAAGCTACTCACTTCTCAAAAATAGCCAGAAAGCTGAGGAGTATGCAATCAATGCTCAACAATGTCCAAAATTCTTTCGACTGCTTGACAAACCAGGGATCATCAAGTTCAAGTAGCCTACCTGGAGCCATGTACCCAATCGAGCCTTGGACGTTCAACGAAGTCGAGGCAGCACTGTAATCGACGCTTGCATCAGAATTTATGAGTTTTGCAATTCCGAAATCCGCTATATGCGCCTCCATGTCTTCGTCTAGCAGGATGTTGCTGGGCTTCAAATCACGGTGGACGATGGGTGGTACGCAGTTGTGGTGCAGATAAACTAGAGCATGCGTGACTCCCACTATAATCCGCAATCGCGCTTCCCAATTGAGGTCACATTGGTCGACCTCCTCCGAGTGCAAGTGCTTTTCTAAGCTTCCGTTTGCCATGAATTCCAACAGCAAAAGTTTAAAATTCCGACTTGAACAATATCCATGAATTCTAACAAGGTTACGATGCCGAACCATTCCCAGTGACTGCAGCTCTGACAGGAAACTACGCTCCGCGATTCTCCCTGGTATTAGTTTCTTCACAGCTAGCACGCTTCCGTCACTGAATTTTGCCCTGTACACGCTGCCTACACTTCCTACCCCGAGGATATTCTCTATGCTGAAGCCACCGGTCGCGACAAGAATTTCTTTCTCTGTCAGCAGTGCATAGTGAGGTGTATAGGAGACAAAATTCACGGAGGATTGTTCGACTTGCGTTTTCCTACGTATGCACGACCAAAGGAATAACGTAAGCAGCAATAGGGTAATCAGTACTGCGCAAGCAATTCCGATACCGATTTTGGCTTCCAAACTAAGACCCCCGTGGGAAGCTGTTGTTAAAGGCTGGCATACAGAATGTAAAACCGATCCGCAGAGCTCAATATTTCCCAGAAATGACTGAGCAGTAAAATTGCGGTAGATGCCTACGTCTGGCACTTGACCGGAGAAGTTATTGAAAGAGACGTTGAAATTGGTCAATCCGGAAAGATTTCCGAGCGATGGAGGAAGTGGACCTGTAAAGTGATTATACGACAGATCGAGCTGACCCAATTGCTTTAAATTTCCTAGTCCTACGGGAAGAGGTCCTGTGAGAATATTGTGAGAGAGATTCAGATAAGTGAGAGCTTGGAGCTGTGTTATGGACGAAGGAATGGATGCACTTAAGTTGTTTTGAGCGAGGTTCAGCAGTAACAGCGACGCACAACTGCCAATCGCAGCAGGGACAGAGCCGTAGAATCGATTGTCGGAAAGATCCATGTACTGAAGGAGGATCATGCCGCCGAGTTCTGGCGGTATGGAACCAGTGAGGAGGTTATGGGAGAGATCGAAGCTGAACGCAAGCGAGCGAAGCCCAGCAACTGAAAGGGGCAATTGACCGGTGAGCCCATTGTAATTAAGGGATATACTTTCCAATCTGCTGCAGTTCCCAAGGCTAAAGGGTATCACACCACTTAGCGTAGCCTTGCCCAAGTCCAGCTTGTTGAGGAACTGTAGTCGTCCGAGGGCTGAGGGAATCGATCCTCCCAAAGGATTGTCGCTCAGATTGAGAAATGCTAGTTTGGAGCAATTGGCAAGCTCGGCCGGGATCCCTCCTGTCAGCAGATTGGAGTCGAACGATAAGCTTTGCAGCTCACCTAGGTTGCCGATGGCTGGGTCGATAAATCCTCGTAGCTGGTTCCCAGAAAGACGGAAATCTAGCAACACGCTCATGTTGCCGACCGGCGGTACTGTTCCTGAGAGATTGTTGGAGTTCAAGTAAAGGTAGACGAGAGCATCCAGTCGAAACAACGCCGGCGGAACAACACCGTGAAGATTGTTTTCTCCTAATTCCAGATCGGTCAATACAGTGCAGTTGCCAAGGGATGGGGGAATGGTGCCTGTGAAGTGATTTGCAAACAAGATGAGCCATATGAGCTGGTTGAGCTGACCAAGTTCCGGCGGGATGGTGCCTTCTAGATTGTTGAGGGACACCTCGAAATCGTTCATGTTGCTGCAGTTGGCCAAGGAAACGGGGATCCTTCCGGTGAGGTTGTTAGTGTAGACCAGTAGAACCTGGAGCTGAGGAAGAGCGCCGAGTTCTGAAGGTATGGCACCGCCAATGTTATTTTGCTGCAAGGCGATGAGGTTGATCTGGGAGCAACGACCCAGAGAGAGAGGGATGAAGCCGTTGAGGTAGTTGTAAGCAACGGAGAGCGACTGCAAACTGGTGCAATTGCCGAGGGTGGGAGGGAGGCTACCAACGAGAAGGTTCTTGTGCAGCCAGAGGTATTGGACGGAGCGAAGCATGCCGAGGGAAGGGGGGATGGTGCTGTTGAGGTAGTTATTGCTGAGGTCGAAGATTGTAAGGGAGCTACAATTGCCAAGCGAGGCAGGGATGGGGCCGGAGAGATTGTTGTAGGAGATGTTGAGGGTGGAGAGGTAGGGGAAGAGGCCAAGGAGCGGGGAGATGGAGCCATAGAGAGATTTCTGGGTGAGGGAGAGGGAGAGGAGCTGGGAGGAGGAGTCGCAAGAGAGGCCGGTCCAGTTACAGAAAGAGGAAGGCGATGAGGGATTCCAATCGGAGAGGGAGCCGAAGGGGTCACGAATGATGTGAGATTTGAAGGAGAGGAGGAGGGTGATGGATTGGTTGGGAGAGAGCAAGGAGGGCGATGGAGGAGAGTGGAGGGTGGCTGCAAGGACGCAAAGCGAGCAGGAAGCGAGCAAAAGCAGAGATGCAACTGCAGCAGAAGAAGAGAAGGAGAACATGATAAGCAAGGAAGAAATGGAAGGTGGAGATGAAGAAGAAGATGAAATAAATCTGAAGATGAAGAAGACGATCGAGCAAAGACGCAGAAGACAAAATACTTAGGTGGTAAAGACGACGATGCAAACCGACTTATGTAGTAGGAAGAGTCTGCCAATGTAGGAAGTTGTAACGTAGTAATCTTCTGTCAATAACGCACTTCTATTACGTCGGAGTCTGCTGTCACTGGTGGTAAATCGTAATCTCTCTTCCTACGTAGTAACGTAGTTAGTCTTCTGTCACAAACCCACTCTATTACGTTGTAGCCGTAAGTTGTAACGTTATTTTATCACTTGTATTAGTAAGGTAGCGACTTCTGACACTAACCCACTTATATTCCGTAGTGGTAAATTGTAATCTCTCCTCCTGCGTAATACGTAGTTAGTCTTCTGTCATAAACCCATTATATTACGTTGTAGCCGTAAGTTGTAACGTTCTATTATCAATTGTATTAGTAAGGTAGCGGGTGGGGGGAGAGAGATGCTGCTGCAGCAGAAGCAACCGAGAACATGCAGATCAGCAAGATAGAAATGGAGGTGGAGATGAAGACGAAGATGAAATGAACATGAAGACGACGATATCGATCATGGTCGATGGAAAGACAAACTATTACGCAGTAACGATGTTCATGCACACGAAGACCACCGATTTTAGTATATAGTCTCTGCCAACCCTCTATCAAGGACTTTTTATATTTTATATATTATATATTACGACGTGGAAACGGCGTTTCTCTGTGGCCGGCCACTCGTCAACCTTTCGAAATTGGTTTCATATTACCACGAACCACTTCCTTTCAGAGAGCTCTTCATGCCTACAAACTAATCATCTACAGGTTTTAGGCAATATAGCCGGGGCTCGGAATGCCCACTTAAAAAGAGTTTGTTTTCGTCTCCAACAAGCCAGATATGCCCATTTCCGACATCTAGAAATACAAAGCTCCCAGTACAAGCACTTTCTAGAGTTTTCTAACAAGTATGCCAAGGTAGCATTTGTTAAGTTATATCAAAATTGAATGTAATCCAAATCTAGGACCTAAGTTAATAAACCCGCGCTTAGCGCACGTATCAAATCAATTGTAACTGGCATGACTGTTCTATATGAACAATGAATATAAACCATAATAAGCATCATCTCTTTCGTTCAATCTTATTCGTCTCCTCTCCAAGATCTCCTCTCCTCCTTCGTTTATGCGCACATTCCCCTCTCTCTCTTTTCTACTCCATTTCACTCGTCACCTTCATTCTTCACATGGTATCAGATGCGCCTCATGTTCAATCCTAATCCTGCATAACTACACTCACCAACCTTCCGCTTCTCCCCCCCACCCACAATGGCATCGTAAAGCACAGTCATCAAACACAACTATGATATTGAAAAGCTATCTAATTCGAACTATCGCTTGTGGGCGATAAAGATGGAGATGCTCCTGATTCAATCTGAACTGTGGGATGTGGTTGACAGAACCTCAACACAGACATCAAATGCCACTATGATATTGAAAAGCTATCAAATTCGAACTATCGCTTGACGATAAAGATAGAGATGCTCCTGGTCTCGCTCTTGGTTCAATTTGATTGTGGGATGTGGTCGATAGAACCTCAGTACCTCCAGCCGTCCTCTATACTATTTCTTAAGGAGAGAAATACCAGACTGCCAATGTGGCAGAGATATGGAGGTTGGGAAGATCAGGAGGGAGGTTCGGGGATGTTCGAGGAGAGCAATGTGGAGGTTCGGGAGTTGAGAGAGAGTAGAGGTTTTGGGGGCCGAGGGTCCATGTGTCGCATGATGGAGCGATCAGGCGCAGAGAGGTAGGGAATCGCAGAGAGGCGATGAAGCTCACACAGCCACGTGGTCCAGAGCTGACTGTAGAATGATGGAAGTGGACAGAGCCGCACGTAGATGGCTGACATTGCAGAGTTTTATGGCATGGAGGTGAGTGATTGCCACATGGCATTGCACGCACAAAAAATGCGATGTGGCAGCACATTGTAGCCTGGGTGGTGTCCAGATGAACCTAGTTGTAGAAGAAAGACTGCCCTTCCATAGATGGGCACACCATCAATAGAGGCAACAGAGGCAACAACTGCCAGCAGTCGCACGCGGATAGTAAATGCTAGGTGCAAGTTTGTGTACAGAGTCCAGACTCCAGAACTACAAAACAGTGACACCGTGACAGTTTGTGAGCCTCAGTGCTTACTGATAGCTGCTAGTTCTAAGCCTCACTGACAGTGCTGACCGAAGTTTTAGTGGCTGTGCTGAAAGGCCACATGTACACGCAGACGGAGGCATAGGCACTCTCTATGATGGCTCCAAAGAAGGTCTTCTCGGGCCCCGGCTCTGATGATCAAGTTCACTGCACAGACAAGGAGGAGTTCATGCCCCACCAAATTGCTCCCCCTGCTATAGCATTGATACCCCCTCTGACACATCCAGTCCCCCCTCATACTCCATCAAGGAGCCAGCCGTGACTCCATCACCGCCAAAGCAATGTCACTCGACTCTCTCTACACGAGGCACATATGGCCCATGCTTCAAAGACTTTGCATTCTCCTTTGCAACGGTTCATCAATCAAATATTCCTCGGTCAACCACATTTGATGATCACATTCTGCTTTCTCTTGCTGGACTGTGAAGGCCTGGTAGGAGGCAAGGATGCTGAAGCAAGAAGGCGCCTGCATGAAGAGAGATATGGGGCAGATGGCAGAGGCTATGGGCAATATTGCAGTTCTATCTTCACAGATGGTACAAAGATTTCACTTGGCATATTTAGTGTATTTGTAGTTGATTCATACAGAGATCTTCACGACACTTTTGAGTACATTTCTTGCACCATGTCGACTAGCAACCTCAATTTGGGGTCTGCTAAGTTAGACAACTCCAATTACGGTACATGGAAATACTGAATGGAGACCATTCTTGTGCTTCAGGACAAATGGGAGTATGTCGATGGTCCTACACCTAGACCATTGGCCGATCCAACCACTAGTAGCTCTTGAATTCACCTAAAGCTAGCGAAAAGCCGTGGATGATGAATACGAGTCCCTTCGCAAGAACCACGCTTAGGTACTCATGGATCCTTCCCCTTGTTATTGCAAAATCATGGGTTCTAAGTGGCTCCTCAAAAAGAAATTCAAGGCATATGAAACTATGTCCCGCTATAATGCCAGACTTGTTGCTCGTGGATTCACGCAAGTTCAAGGAGTCGACTATATAGGTACATACGCCCCGGTGGTGAAGATCTAGTCCCTGCATCTTTTAATCGCCCTCTATGCAGCCAAAGGCCTTCACCTCCATCAAATGGATGTGAAAATAGCGTTCCTCAATGGCAGCCTCCCTGAGGATCAATGAGTCTACATGACTCAACCCCCTCGGTATGATCAATCTGAACATGAACAATAGGTATGCTTACTTCTCAAAAGCCTCTATGGTCTAAAATAATCTCCATGAGTCTTGTACCAGGACTTAATTGATTCCTTCATGATTTGGACTTCACTCTCTCCCTCTCAGATAACAGTGTGTATTTTTTATTCACAAGAGCCTCCTATTGCCTTCTCGGGCTATATGTGGATGACCTCCTCACAAGTAATAATATAGACTTTCTTGTTTAGATTAAAACACAACTGTCGTTAGAATTTGAAATGATTGACAATGGAAAAGTAGAATATTATCTAGGAATTCAGATTCACAGAGGTGCATCCACAAGTTCAATCACAATCAATCAGCAGTAATGATACATCGTGGTTATCCTTCGATACTACTAGATGACAGACTCCAAACTCTACAACACTCTGATGTTCATAAATCACAAATTTTCCAACAAGATGTCGCCAAGAGAAAGAATACATGAAGATGATCCCATACAAGCAAGCTGTTGGCTCCACACGATACCTAGTGACATGCACATGACCTTATATGGCCTATGTAGCTTCAAAGATCTCCCAGCATATGCAAAATCTAGGTGTGGCACATTGCCAAGTTGTTCAACATCTCTTCAGCTACCTACGCTCCACAACAACCCTCAGCATCGTCTACAAATTCGACACACATATAGCACTTTTTGGCTGGAGCCATGTAGACTAGGGTGGTGACAGCGATACCTGCGAGTACACCTCTGGTCATGACCGATCCTTTGGTACAGCAAGAAACAATCCACGGTTGCAATTTCCAGTGCTGAAGTCAAATACCTCGCAATGGCCACGGCTATATGTGACAGGTTATGGCTTAAAGGGTAGATGAGTATAGATTTAGGGGTATCGGGTTTGTCTGTAGCAGATGCAACGGGCCCAACCATCGCAGGAGCTCTTTTCCAGCACCGGACACACCAGGGAGCTTGTCTATAAACATATGTTTATAATTAAGTGCATAAGCATGTGTGTGGTGTAGTGGTTAGAGAACACGGAGGTTTATAGACAGGTCATGGGTTCGATCCCCACGTCCATAAACTTTTGCTCTTTTCTGCACTCTGTTTTTCCGATGACCGGAGGGAGGGTTCCATGCCTCTTCAATGCTTAGGATATGACAAAGGGGATACCCCTAGATTTCTCCCCATGCTTAGAGGGCTCTTGAAAGAGCTTGGTTTCCCCAGCGCTTCCTACGTCACCTTGAATTGTGATAACCAGTCAGCAATCACAATAGCCAAAGCAACAAAACCAAGCATATTGATCCCAAGTTTCACTCCGTCAAACACCATGTTGCAAATCATGACGTTTAGGATCCAATTCATTCCCATGGACAAGATGATCGCCGATGTGATGACAAATGCACTCCTTAGCCTGGCTCACCGCTGCTCCATCAGCCTCATCACACTGTAGTCATTAGTCCCTAAATTTGGAGTTACGGGGTAGTGTTAAGTTATATCAATGTAATGTTAATAAAACCGTGCTTAGCACGCATATCAGATCACTTGTAGCTGACATGACCGTTCTATATGAACAATAAATAAACCCCCCACATCCCGGTTGGGTTGCTGATGGAGCTCTTCATTTGTGAATCTCTATATCGAAAGGAGTTGTGGTCTTTGCAAGGGCACCGCAAGCCACATCATAATCCATGTTGGAAGTTTGTTTTGGCTTTGCATGCCTGCTATAGCTATCTACGACGAGAAAGTAGATGCTGGAGCTCAATTTGCCATTTGGGCAAAAGATACAAAAGACAAGCAGCTCAAATTGAAGAAGGCCAAGACCGCCGAGCCTAACTGTGAGGAAAAGGAGGAACCAGCCCCCTTAAGGAAAGGAGCAAGAAGGACCGAGCCTGCAATTAGAAGCTCAAATCAAGGAAAGAGGAAGCGGCATGAAGGGAGGGGCCGGGCCCCTGCAGGAAGGAACCAGCCCCATTCTAAAAAGGAGCAAGGAGGGCTGAGCTTACAATCAGAGAGCTCAACAAGGAGTCCTTGAGATGTAATCTGAAGGAAAGGAGTCTTTGAGATGTAATCTATGTAATCTGTGTGTAATCTATTGAATTGTTAATCTTCTCCAAAGTTTACTTGGGCAATGTTTTCTCAGCTATGTGACTAGATAGTGTCCTTTGATCCATGCCAAGGACCATAATGTGAGACGAAAGATTTCGATTACTAATGTGAGATTGAAATATTTTGATTCATCAACTAATGTGAGATGAAAGATTTCGATTAGACAACTAATGTGAGACGAAAGATTTCGATTAGACAACTAACATGAGACTAAAGAATGAGAAGTTCAAGCTCAATGAACTCAAAGATTTCGATTACCAAACTAACATGAGACTGAATATTGAGAAGGTTGGGCTCAATGAGCTCTCTCCCTATTTAAGTGCAGTGCAGACACAACTAAGAGCCCATTATGAAATCTAGCCCCAAAACTCTATACATCGATCCAAACTCTATACACCGATCCAGCTACTACTGATTCACCTACAGGAAATATATGGCATACCCAAAAAGCATTTGTTCTATCTGAAAATGATGTTAGATGACATCCTCGTAGAAACAGACCCGAAGAAGAAGGAGGAAAATAGCTGCGAGGAGGACAAGCTTCGGTGGTGGGTGTATTACTTGGAGTCGGCAGAGACGGTGAATATTAATTTCCATGGCTTGCCAAGCTCCTTTAAGGTAATTGTCAAGCTCATGATGTAGGTTTCTTTTGGCAGGACATGATAGAGGTGCGAAGATGTATAGAGCACAAAGACCAGGATGAAGAGGACCCCTAGCGAAAGGAGTAGTTACTATGGGCATACAAGTCGGCAGAGTCAAGCAAGCAGTATGTAATCCGAGTGTGTGAAGAGGTTTGCCATTGTGCATTAGACTGGCCTAAAGAGCTGGGAGATGCTTGCCTATAAAGAGGCTAATAAGATAGTTGGGAGTCTGGAATTTCCTTGAGCGGCAAATGTCATCGTATTTTAAAAAATAAAAAATCTTGCAGACATTTCTTGGACTTGTGGTCGTAATACTTGATTTTGTATCGACCTGCTTCCATGTTAGTACTTAAATGTTTTAAGTAGCCTGGTGGTTGAAATATGAGGGTTAACGATAACTAGTCTAAAGGGTAATGTTTTAGTATAGCATTGTGCAATAAATGTTAGGATAGCACGGCAATAGTGTAGGGATAACACGGTAGTAGTACAAGATAAGTTATCGCCAGTGCGGTGTGGTTGCACTAGGATATTAATAGCCACCAACGCAGTGGTTTTGTTCATTATTACAAGATGAATGGATTTATAGGATATGTGGATTTGTTATGGGAAACCAGTGTGGTGGTTGTTGGGATATACTAAAAACAAGCATGGGATGAAATCTGTCGGTTAACGGTTAAAGGGCACTGTTTTAGTATATCACTATGCAACAAATTTTAGGATACCATGGCAATAGTGTAGGGATAGCACGGTAGTAGTGCAAGATAACTTATCGCCAGCATGGTGGTTGGTTGCACTAGGATATTAACAGCCACCAACATGGTGGTTTGCTTCTATTATTACAAGATGAATGGATTTGTAGGATGTGTGGATTCGTTATGGGAAACCACCGCGGTGGTTGTTGGGATATACTAAAAATAAGCATGGGATGAAATCTGACGGTAAACGAAACGATAAGCAATCTAAAGGGGACCGTTTTAGTATAGCACTATGGATAGCATGGCAATAATGTACGGATAGCACGGTAGTAGTGCAGGATAAGTAATCGCCAGCACGGTGGTTGGTTGCACTAGGATATTAACAGCCACCAACAGAGTGGTTTGCTTCTACTTTATAAGATGAATGGATTTGTAGGATAATAAAGCTAGCACGGTGGTTGTTTAGGATATACTAAAAAGAAGCATAGTCTCAAATACAAATTCCATTTTCTAGGACAGGTGGACATATTGTTTCCTTGCAATGAGACTACATACATTTTCTTAGTACTATTTCAGCCATCCTCGCCCATCGCTCCAAGACACCCCAAGATGTGCTCATGCATGTCTAAATCCAATTTGAAGACACTCTTTCCCTTCTTTCGTTGTGGCCTAGGTTGCATCTAGAACTTAATAGCTCTTACTAGAGATGAGAGTCCACACATGTTTGTGGACTCTTATGTAGCACTTCATAATTGTGGCCTCTCTTGGATGTTTTTTTGTACCAAAAAGCTCTGATTACTACATCCCACTTCTTATAGGTTGTTCCTTAATTATCCTTAAATGTTTCCTCAACATTGTGCTTAGGTTTTGTGCACTACAACAGAAAGTATGGGTCATCTTTCTCGTTCTCCCCAAATGTTGCAGCAACTGCAAAGTTATCCCCCTCTTCCAAAAAGTCAGTGAGGTCATTGAAACTCTCCCCAAACTGTGGCGGGTCGTTTGTCTCTCCATTGTTTGTCAATCCATCTAAACATAGAGGGAAAACTTGAACTCGTCGTCGCTCCCATGTCTTCACAGTTGCAATGTTCTCATAATCGTCATGCTCACCTATGATACATGCACCGCAGAAACAAGAAAGTTTTCTTGTTTTAATCAGTTGGTTGCTTGAAAAGCCCCATATGTTGTGTAGACCTCGAACTCCTTTAATTTTCTCACAATCGTGTCGGCTTCTTCTTTGCACTTCATCCACTTTCACTTCAAGGAACACTGCGTACTATAGTATTCTTAATGCTTTGTTTACTATATGTTGAATGTGTGCCTGTGGAGACGTTGGCTGTAAGCCATTGAGTTTTTCTTGAGGGCATGCTAATTGGTGTTTAAATAGAGCTTACTTAATGATAGCACCGCATCCATCATGTTCACCCTTGCCATGGCTAGACCCAAAGAAATTCCACATCATGTCTAGACCAGTCAGGGATTTGAACCTTGAGACTAAGTAGAACTCACAGGCTCATTTAAATTGAGAGGCAGCACCATCTGACCACACCCAATGTTAATTTATATTTTCTGCATGGGCATTTTCATTTTTTAGCCATTCCCAATGCAGTAGAAAAGCATGCTGCACAAATAAGGTGTCATGTTCCCTATCATTTGAAATGTAGAAATGTGAGTCAGCAAGCAGATTGGCATCAGGCGTGGAAGAATTAAGCAAATGATTGTACGTGATATGCATAAGAATTGTTATTTGCTTGTTGTACGAGTGAGCACTTTGTATCTCAGCTTGTTCGTGAAATGAATAATTTTTAGCATAATCCATGACAGATACAATAGTGTCACAAGGAAAATTGGTAAGGCATATCTTGAACTACTTATCTTGCCAGTTGACCGTGAAATTGTGAAGCACATATTTTGGGATGGATTGAACCACGTGACCTATAAGCTCCCTTGGCTGGGTGCTCTTACATGACAATAGCCATCTCTTTTTATCGGATCCTTTAACATTGACATTTTCAAATCTCCTCCATTTTAGAGCAACATGGTTGTCTTCCCTCATTTCATTTGGACAGACATTGAATGTCTTCTTCTTTACCTTCAAACTACAATGCTTGCATGTGCTGTGAATGCATTCAATCTTGTACCACTCATGGTCTTTCTTTGGACAAACCACTAGCTCCCACAGAGACCTTAGGCTACAAAACCTGGCCTCCCTTGCAACACACGATGAGGATCTAGGTGGCCTACAGACTGTGCATTCATCGAGGAGGCATGGGCATCGATCCCCATGGAGCAATGCTCCAACACGACCAGATGTCAAGTCATTCATAGCTTACCAGGCCAAGTCAAAGTCTATGTGTGTTTTGCAACAACAAACATTCATGTCTTTGAGTTTTCTGATGTACCATGGATTACAATGCTCAAAGCTCCTCTGCCCAATTGAAATGTCCGAATTTTGATTTATAAACTTGAGATACAACTCCGTCTACTAACCCAACATACGAGAACAAAAGAACAGTGAGCCCCCTTTTTGCTCTACTAAAAGAAGACAAAACATAGTCCAATTAAAGTACATAATGAAGCCAAATAATTTTCAACCACCACGTTAGTTTAGGACAGTCACAATTTCAATCCCCAGACTGGTTTAGGACATGTTTAGGATAGTCAATGATGGGGCTGGTTTAGGACACATTTAGGATAGTCAACCATCAGGTTGGTTTAGGACATGTTTAGGACAGTCATAATTTCAACCACCGGGATGGTTTAGCCTGATGGTCTCAACTTCACATATTAGACAATAACAAGTATATTGCTTTTTATTTCTAAATTTCACCATTAGAAAATAACAATATATTGCTTTTCATTTCTAAAGTTCACAATTTAACAGTGGTATATGACCCAAATAGCAAGACATTAAATTTAACGAATTTAAGTACTAAGAAACACAATAATTTCAACCACTGAGCTGGTCAATAACTAATGTCTGTTCAACCACGCTGGTTTAGGACAATCACATAAGTGGTGATTCAGTTGAAGAAGCCACGATTGCATGATGTTCCAACCACCAGGCTGGTTTACTAAAATAACAATATATTGCAAAATATATTGCTGTTAATTTTCGGTCAACCGCGCCACCAAGCTAGACAACAACTAATGTCTGTTCAACCACGCTGGTTCAAGACAATCACATAATTGGGGATTGAGTTGAACCAGCCTCCTACGGTTGCATGATGTTCCAACCACCAGGCTGGTTTAAGAAATGAAACAAGTAAACTATCCCAAAGCTCAATCACAAACAACCACTAGGCTGGTTTAGGCACCACTAACCTGTGTTGTATCTAGCATGTGTATGATGTGCTCCTCAAACCCCTTGCATCCCGTTTGCTTCTTATAGATGTCCTTTCTATTTGGAGAAACTCTCGTATTTTCGTGCCAAAACTTCGCCATTGCAGCAACGACTTCTGCACTTAGGCTATCTCTCCTTTTCTTGCATTATATTGAAGCTCACAGACTTCTCGGATCAGGATGATCGTGCATTGCTTCTACTCTACGTTCAACCGTCGCCGCTGTAGCCATGTTGGTCCTTCTGATTAACAACATCTTTAACATTGTGCACCCAAGCCATTTCTCGTTTGTTTCAGGGACACCAACATAGCTAATGTGACCATCCTTGCAGCTAGTTGATCTAAGCTATGCACCCCTTTCACTTTCTGTAGGCCATTTCTCAGGTTAGAGAGCATTGAGGTTGAGACTTGAAGTAGAGAGAGAGCTTCTCCCATTGATCCTACTTCTTGAGGTTCAAGGAGCCCTTAAATGCACTGAGGTCCAAGGTTGTATCAACCTTGAAGCACTTTGCAATGCTATTCCCTTGACAAGTTGACTGGGAAGGATCATCATTATGGTGAAGAGTTGGCTCCTCCATGCAGAGTAGAGACACTTCCTTTACTTAGAATGTGAACTCCACGTAGAGTAGAGACATTGCCTTTGCTGAGAATGTGAACTTCAACATTGCTTGCTCCATTTGGTACTTTATGAGGAAGGGAAGTGTGAGATTGGAGTGCCACCTGAATGCTTTGTTGTCCCGCTTGCAATTTAGTTGCCGAAGAGTGAGCTAGCTGATCCATTTTTTCATCCATCTCCTTCTTGAGGCTTGAAACTTATTGTTGGAGAGATAAATGCCCATCTTCAACTTAAACCTGCATGGAAGCTTGAGCAACCTCGATTTCCTTAATATATCAAGTTGCATCTTGAACACTTATGTGTTCTTAAAGGCCATTTGAATACAGGAAAAGATATAAGGGGTGAAATGAAGGACGTAGAGTAGGCTCAAGAGTGCTATATGCAAGGAAGAAGGTTGTTTGACAAATTATGGTAACGTCTATATTGAAAGGAAGAATGTACTACCGGAACTTGCTACATATATATATATATATATATATAATTTAGCTGGTCTCTGTTACAAATGATGTGGTCTCTCCTCTCTCCCACATCTCTCACCCTCCAAATCAGTTAAGCTTCACTCAACACACAAGAATGAACTCAAATAAGAGCTTACTTCATGAAGAATGAGCAACTAAAAGGCAAAGAGCCTTGAAGACACACTAAGGACCCTTAGAACAGGAGAATCTCAATATAAATTGAGTGGGATGTCAACACCAGTAGGTGAGCACAATGCCCTAAACTTGAATGATTCTTTAGAAGAGCCACAATAACCCTTTATAGTCTGAGTATGGTCTCAAATCTTCTAGTGGTTGTCTATCAATCCCAAAATTTGCCTAAAAGTTAGGATCTGGTGCAGAGGTTGGTGCATCACATATACACATGATTTGGACAACCCCTTCAATCAAGTTGTTCTTCTTAAGTATGTTTTCTTCATTTCTCATGAAATAACTCAAAGAGATCCAATGGCAATAGTTAGATTTAGGTTGTCTCCAAGCTAGAACTTTATGGCATTCCTAAATTTGTGAAAATAAGGCCTAAAAAGGGGGAAGCCCTAAATGTTAGGCAAATATCCTTCTATAGAGGTAACCTCTAGAGTTGTACCCTACATGACTTCCATTACGTGAGTCTAAGTGTTCTTGCCTTTATTCATTATGACTTTTTTACAAAGTAGAATTCAATGTTATTTGTCAAAGGGAAGAACTTGGTTCAAGTTATCAAAAGACATGTAAACTATAAACTTCCTACTTCTTAAATTAAAAAACAATTTCTTCATAACTCTTACATTTAAGTGGGAGTGCACCTTAGTAAAGACTCATTGGACCTATTTTCTTGTCGCAAAATGATCAATGGAAATAAACAAAAAATTAAGGATCCCAACCCAATGTGTACGTGCATGCACGTGCACGAAAAAGTGAGCGCGCAAGGCACATATGCACACGTGCGTGCCTACATGTGTACATGTGAGTGTGCAAACATGTGTGAGTGTGTGTGTGTGTGTGTGTGTGTGCGCACGTGCATGCATGTGTGTGTGTGCATGTGTGTGTGTGTCTGTGTGTATGTGCGAGTGTCTGTGTGTATGTGGAAGTGTCTGTGTGTATATGCAGGTGTACGTGCGGTTGTGTGCATGTGTGCGTACACATGTGCATGTGCACATGTGTGTCTGTGTCTGTGTCTGTGTGTATTGTCTTGTTTGTGTCTGTATCTGAGAGAGAGAGAGAGAGAGAGAGAGAGAGAGAGAGAGAGAGGGAGGGAGGGAGGGAGGGAGGGAGGGAGAGGCTTTTTAAAATGAGAGAGAGAGAGAGAGAGAGAGGGGGGGAGGGAGGCAGGGAGAGGGAGGCATGTGTGAGTGTGTGTGTGTGTGTGTGTGTGCGCACGTGCATGCATGTGTGTGTGTGCATGTGTGCGTGTGTCTGTGTGTATGGGCGAGTGTCTGTGTGTATGTGGAAGTGTCTGTGTGTATATGCAGGTGTACGTGCGGGTGTGTGCATGTGTGCGTACACATGTGCATGCACACATGTGTGTCTGTGTGTATTGTCTTGTCTGTGTCTGTATCAGAGAGAGAGAGAGAGAGAGAGAGAGAGAGAGAGGGAGGGAGGGAGGGAGGGAGGGAGGGAGAGGCTTTTTAAAATGAGAGAGAGAGAGAAAGAGAGAGGGGGGGAGGGAGGCAGGGAGGGAGGGAGAGGCTTTTTAAAATTTGTAGAGGGCCAGAAAAGTCTACGGACAAAAAGTTGAATACATCATCGAGGCACACCTCCACAAAGGGAAAATAGAGGCGTCTAACACACCTCTAAGAAGATATTGATGGAACTAGGGCGGAGAGAGAGAGAGAGAGAGAGAGAGAGAGAGAGAGAGAGAGAGATTTACGTCTTTGAGAGGAGTAACTCATACAAGCCACTGTGGGCGAAGGCAAAGGCCTCACTAAGGCCCTTGATGAGTGCTATACTAATAAGCTCAAAACTCGAAACTTAAAACTAGTACTCAATAGAACATAACCAGGTGCCATGGTAGCTCTTTGATGGCCCTACAAAGATATCTCGTATCTATATCTATGGAGTCATCTCTCGCTATGGCGGGGTGTGTGGTCTCCGTTGATCTCTGTATCCGATGAGCCATATCAAGAGTGACACCTCAACGCGGACGGTCCCCTCTGAAGAGAGCTAAGATAGACTAGACCGGCATCGTGCATCGTCTAGTCATCATCTGCATCGTGCATGGTCTCTATGTCTCTAGCTTTGCTGCTCCGCACCTCTCTTCCCACTGATTCACTCTGCTCTCATGTCAGATATCTTCTCCTCCTCTACTCTAATATGTCCTGGGGCTAACTTAAATGCATAGAAATTGGTGACATGTCAATGTGATCAATCTGTCTCTACCCTCCGTGGCACTGTCATCTCATGTTGCTTGGTTTGTCTCTGTAGGGTCTCTCGATGTTGTCGGATCTTAATTAGATAAATGCCAACGCAAAATGAAAGTGGGTTGGTCAAGAGTGACTGGGTCTGATAACATTGCATCCTTTGATACTCTCAATAATTGATCTCATGGTAGAATTGGATCTTGGTGGGGAACTCCTAGTTCCCCCTCCAAGAGCGTGACATATAGATCTGGAGTAGATCCAAAAGTATGGTACGGTTGATCTCATCTAGTGGGAGCAGAGGGGATGGAGCATCCAAGCGGTACTGGAAGGGGGGAAGTCGGTCCATCTGAATACCCTGTCTAGCAAAATCATATAGATATGTGTGTTTATTGGGCCATGCTAACTCCTCTCTCAACTACTCGTCTAGATGATCGTAATGCTAACCTTGGTAGTCTCCAACTAGGTAGAGCCCAAACTCTGTGAAGATGGCATAAATATGGGGTATGAACTTGCTTACTCCAAATCATCCTAGATCCCATAGCCACCTATAGCCTATCAGATCTATGCCAATCAACCACCAAGAGATCACTCTTTCAAAAGAGTGTTGTGGCTGTCAACCTCACCACTGTATCAAAGAGCCATCCCTTTGCCGAGGGGTCCTAGAAGTGTGCATAAAAGCACTATCACTCTAGTCGAGCTGGGCTCGCTATCCTCATGTAAGCCGTGTCCTGGTTGCATGAACCATTGCGAAAAATAGTCCCATGAAGACTGCCCCAAAATAAGGATATGAGTACACAACCTTCAACAAGTCTCCTCGGTAAGTAAGTTGTGTCAATGAAATATTGCTTGTGAGGTCTTGAAAATCATAACCTTGGTCTTGCCAAGGTTGATTATCAAGTCTCTCTCCCTACAAAACACCTCTAGGGCCTTTAGATGTCTTTGTAGGCCTACTGTTAAAGAGGATAAGAGGACTGTCATTTGTGTACATCAATGTCTATATCATCAAATCTATAAGGAAGGATCCCTCACCTCCTAAGCGATCAATGACATGAATGTAGAGCCCAAGGATCTCAATCCAATCTTATAAGCCTCCAGGAGCACGTACTCTCCCTCTATCTAACTCATACAAACTCATCACTTCTCAGATCATCTCTCTTGGGCTTTGCATCTCCTAAAGTCCCTAATCATGCGGGATCGTGGGGCTGTCAAACTCATTCCGAAAGTCTACAAAGCAAGCATAGCCTTTTTGGGATCTTGATCTCACCTGCTCAATGGTGGCCTATAGAGTGAAGATATGTCAAGAGTGGAATGGAAACCATCATGCTTGACATCCATACGTTTGTGTGTAGGAGTTGATCCATAAATCTTGGCCAATGTGTATCCATCATGAGAGTACAAAAGTTCTCAATGTCCATGGGATTCCTTGCATTGTGTATCGACACAATGGTCCAAGCAAAGGGGAAGCACTAAGATAGGGGCCAAGGCCTCCTAACCATGTCGAAAGTGCTCAATCCGCAACCCCTCATGGTCTTGGGCTCTCCAGTCGTGGAGCTGATGCAATGCAACTTGCACATTCTGTGCAGTGAACATAATGGATGTCATGAGCCTGGACAAAGAGGACAAGTTAGGGTGGTGCGTGGATCAGGCCATCATAGACCTGAATCTGTGACGTGGATAGGTGGCTTCCCCTTAGAGAGAAGCCCCCATGCAATAGTGGGATCCCCTCCTCGAAAGGATTGAATCATCTCATCCATCCTATGCAGCATGAAAGCCCACCTGTTGCAGTGTGTCAGGTAACATAAGATCCATTGTGCCTCGAGCATTGTCAAGTGTCCCAAAGCCCAAGTGATATCATCTCTCAGCACTCATCATCAGACCATGGATTCTGGTACATGTTCCCAGCTGGAGAGTGTAGTACAAATCACGTCATGGAAAAGGATCCGGCGGCGTCATCTAGAGCCACCAATTTTAAAGTGTCTAGGGCATGGACGAACTCTACATCATCTCCAAGGAAGGTTGGTAGCTCATGAGGCAAGTGTCTCATATAGACCGCATCGAGAGCATGGCCAAAGGGTATATCTATACAAGGGTGGAGGCGAGAGGGTCATGTTCTATGGTTGGCATGTCAATCAAAAGGTTAAATGTCAACTAGGAGCGATCAACGCCAAGTGGGAGAGAAGGGATAATATAGTCATGTACTCGCAGTGCAAAGGCTGGGGAGCGCACCAGTAGTCTACTATGCTAGTCCCCTCTCTATGGAAAAAGCAAGTGAGCCCCCTCAATAATGGTCACCTTTGAGGTCTGTTATATATAATAATGTATTGCTCCCATCTACAATAAGTGTCGCCCATACCCTATCATCTGTGTGCATCCTCAAAATGTCTCACTATCCCAAGCTTTGCTGCCATCCTATATGTTCCCCGCACGTGCATTTTAAGTCACCTAGAAGAAGGATCTCTCCCTATCTGAAGAAGTCCATGATATAATCATACATCGTCTCATACGGACTGTGATTCTCTGTGGTGACCTCATGCACATAAGCTTATGTATTTGAGAGAGTGCATTTTAAGTCACCTAGAAGAAGGATCTCTCCCTATCTGAAGAAGTCCATGATATAATCATACATCGTCTCATATGGGCTGTGATTCTCTATGGTGACCTCATGCACATAAGCTTATGTATTTGAGAGAAAGTAGCACACAGTAAAAAGCGACAGTGCATCCAATGATTGAACTTGTATCCACATGTGTCGTGCATGCTCCTCCTTTCACATCACGGATAATAGCAGGTCTCAATTGTGATATGAGAAGAACAGCTACACCCAAAGCCTTGTATCTTGCCATCTCTCCTCTATCTCCTTTCTATGAGCAGACTCCCAAGTATATCATGTCACTATGGGTATTCCTCTCTTTAAGCTCTCATGTGTCTCAATGTAGAAGATGACATCTCTGTCAACGTAGGTCTCTAAGAAAGTCCCTTGGATCATACCGAAGGGTACCATTGCAATTCTATACAATCATGTCAAATCTTTGTTGTACCCCCATCCCATGAACCCAACACTGCCGCTGTTAGGAATCCACTACCATTGGCCTTGTATGTGCGACGGCCTTGCCCACTCTCCAAGCTACCTCAAAGGTGAGTTTGACGATCTTCGTGATCAGCACTTCCACATCCACCATCGAGCTACCACACACTGCAAGGCCTCTAGCAAAGTCATTGAGAGCCTTATTGCTCCGTCTCTTCTCCACCTCTAAGGCATCAGAAAATAAATTCTTTCTTTGAGACTGAAGTGTCCTTCTTGACCACCTCCTTCCACTCAGACATCTCTACCTTCCCTTTACTTAATTGCTGAAAGAACTCCACATGCTTCTCCTACATAGTGGCCTGCATGGCATCCATCTCCTTCCTAAGTTTCTCATTTGCTTTTGAACTCTTCCAACACTTTGCCTGCCTTCTTCTCCTCTTGTGCCTAGAGGGTCTGTTCAACTCTGTTCAGTTCGTCATTGAGAGGTGGCTGAAATTCTCCATCTTTGCATTGTGTGCGTGTCCTCAACATCTCATTCCCCACTTTGACTCCGGCAATCTGAGTCTCCGACTCCTGAACCCATGAGCTTGTGTTTTCATCCAACACTCATGTCATATCCTTCTTGTTCTATCTTCCATTTGTCCATTTCCTCCAGCATGTGAACATGTAGTCTGCGCATGAGTTCAACATCTTTATTCTCCCGTCTGATTTCTGTGTCTTGCATTTTGCAAACCTCTTCATTGTGGACAGGCATGTCTTGGTGTGGCCCTTTTTATTTTCTGCGTGTTTGTCCAAATCAAACTACGCTTCCTCTATTTATCCCCACAAGTCTTTTTGTCTGGTGAACTGTCCATTCTGAAGTCGCAGCTCTGCACTTATTTCGTACTTTTGTAAAAAACTTTGGATGCAGCAATCTTTATCATATCAGAGTGCATAACAGAGTAATAACTTAGATGTGAGAGAGAGAGAGAGAGAGAGCACAAATACATGTATCTTTATGTCTATATGCACTATCCATATACATGCGAGTATATGTATATGCATATGTGAACATAATGCAAGTACTTGTGACTGTGCTCATATGCATTTTCATATATGTATACATTTATATGCATACGTCCATCTGCTCCCTTTTCTGGAAAAAAACGTCCATATGCCCCCTCCTTGCCTCCAAATACAAACACGCATGTCTATACTACATGCACACATCATGAAAGTACATGTACATACATGCATTTCATGCATGCATGCATACATTCGTTTCTTTAAGTGATAACATGAGGCCTTGGCTGGTAAAGCCTCGAGTCTCCTTACCAAGGACACTGATCTCATATAAAGACCAACCACACTCATTATCCTATCCAAGGCAGTCTGAAATGTCTCAATGACCATTGACATGTCACATTTTAAGACAGCACCAGTCTAGCTGTAAGGTATCCAAACCCTATTTCATTGGCTAAAAGATAACACTTATTACAAAAGCATTTAAGGAAATGCTGGCATGTTTTTCCTCTACGAAGATGCATCCACACACGATGAGACTTGATCAACCAAAGCAGTGATCTGAAGAAAAATTCCTCCTGCAGGAAAAGCCCAATGGTAACAGCTTGCATCCTCACATGTCCAAATCATGTCAGCATGACTCTTATATTGATCTGAAGTTTGAAATAGAGCACTGAGGATTCTTATCAAGACAGTAAACAAATATAATTTTCCCACCGCCATGAACTTCTAAAACACAAATTTATGCCTAGCCTAGGTGTTCTAAGAATGAGACCTCAAGTCGCTAACTTCACCAATAAAACTCCATGCTCTCAAAATGTTGAATGTCTACAGCAAGAATATTTCATGCTGCTTGCAATACAATGAAAGTAGAAATTTCTGAATACTAAGGACAATTTCAGCTACACCTTAATTGTTTAATTATGTGATAATGGACAACCATCATGGAACTCACATTCAAATTGACACATAGGAAATGAAAATTTGAAACTTCCAATCAGTGCAAATCCTCATTCAATCAAGTAGATTGATTAAAGCAGCTCATTAGAGAGTATGTATTAAATTTTAGCTCAATTACGCATTAAACCATCAATCTTATATATCTTACAAACTCAATCTCACCTCAAGTTATAAGCAGGCTCATATAGGATGTAGATAGGCTTTACTCTCAGGCAGTTGGAATCCAACAATCCTGATTCCAGAAGCTTATAGTATGATCCATTCAGATGCAGAACATCAGGCACCACATTTTTCATTCCAAAGTTGGATTCTGTGACATTGCTCTAGTCTTCAAATAGCATCCAAATCAAGGAACATTCGGAATTGCAGCAAGGCGGGTATACATGCGAGCCATTGACTGGTATCCACGATAGTCACCAGACCTCAATAAATTGCCTGCAACACGACCAGTTTGGTTATGCTACGAGTGCAGATTGAGTTTGAGAAGGTAAATGACCATGATACCAAGCGCAGATCCTGCATCTTTTTCACCATAAGAAATTGAAAACCTGCTGCTTACCACAATCACAATTTAAAGGACTATCTGCTTCGGGGTGAGCCATTAGGGCAATAATTGCCCGACAGACTGACTGCAATGTCCATGCTGGAGTCCAAGCTGTCTTCAAGATGTCAAGACAGATTTCTCCTGTCTGATGAACAGAACAATTGCCTGTAAGATTGTCTACAAGATATGAAAGTGGTCATACTGAGCTCACGAACCTATGTATTTCAAATAAAATCAGATTCAAGGAACAAGCAACTCAAAACCATTCCTTCGATTGAAGCGAATGGATCCAGTACTACAAGAATAACACTCCATACCTTGAAATGAACATTTGGATGGAATATTTTTGTACCAAAACGAACTTGAGGTGGCACAAGAGGATACTGTTCAGGTACATTGATAGCCAGGTGGAAAATACCTTCCTGATAGGGAGTTTCTGCAGGGCCCTAGAAAAAAAGACAAATTTACTACAGAAGGTTGAAGCGCAACCAAAAGGTATGTAAAATTTCCTTCCCTGGTCTATCAAAAATATATTATACCTTTTCTGCTAAAGGATACATAAACAGGGAATCCACTATTTAGCTGAGAGAAATGCTTTTCCAACTGTACAATTCTCCACAATCAAACTGTAAGATGGTGTGACACCGCATCGATGTTTGAAACAAAAGAGTTGTTAGGGAAGAAGAGTCCAAGAAGAGAAAGACCAATGAATTTCAACGTTGGCTCATCGCGATAATAATAAAAGTTGCAAAAAGATGAAACGTGCCCTTGATATTACAAAACACAAACTTCCATTTAGCTGTATACGCAGAGTTGATAAGTTTGCCTTATTAACCCATATAGTGCAATTGTTGATCAATGATCCCAGCCCGCACTCTACATAAGGGAGGAGGACAGCAGTCTGCCACTCCACCTTGGCTCAACGTGTCATAGGTCCAATCCTAAAGTTTCCACATTAGTCCTCTAAATTGGCCCGTCATCCCCTGTGGAAGCACTTACAGGATGCAAGTTGCAACACACAGCAACACTTGACTCGCGCTGTGCCTACAAGAGTGAGCTTGGCAGTGCTCCAATACAAAAGCTTCAGGAAAACACTGATAGAACAAGGGACACTTGCTGTCATGCTAAAATGTTGATCCTAATGGCAACCATAAATTTCAGGCTTGACTTCTAGCGATTCATATAGAATCATCGGCCTCTTCCCACATCAAGGAGGAGAGGGCATTTGCGCATCCAAACCTTGAGCATGGCATTCTCCACCTATATGGAGGTCTAAAAGAACTCAAAATAAAGGTAAGTCATCATCGTCAAGACCTCCTACAAGTCCAATGGCAAGCTGAACTCAAATGGTGCCTACAAACTAGGTCTTGCATGTTACAAGATCTTAATTGCTCAAAGGACAAGTTCGACCAGGATGGCTAGGCTATTGCTGGGCATGCTTCCAAGGATCTACAGTAGTTTTGTGACTCCGATGATTGCAGGGTAGAGGGCGGCACCAGTGACGTTCGAGGAGCTGGTTCCATTGCTTCTACAGCAAGAAGCTCGGGAGAAGAAATATGATGGCAACGATGATAAAGCCCTTACAGCCATACTTACTAGGGAACGGGAACGTTCCGGAAATTCGGGTGTCAAAACAGGAACATCCCGGGAAGGGGGAACGGGGCAGCTTCTTCATCTGAAGAGTCTGCTCTATCTTAGGCTTGCCTCTGCTAGGCTTACCCTTACCCTTGCCTTTGCTCTTGTCCTGAGCTGTAAGCTTAGTTACCAGGGAATGGCATTCCGACATCCAGAACGTCTGGAACGCCGTTCCAGGAAGCAAGCTAGAATTGGAACAGCCCTAGAACGTCTGTTTTTTTTTTTTTGTGTGCTCTTTGAAAGTTTCAAAAATAAGAGGAAGAAAGAGAAGAAATGCTTTTGTTGTGATGAGCCAATATATTTTGCTAAGGATTGCAGAAAGAAGGAGGCTGATCAGAAGAAGGGGGCCAGCTCAAAGTCGAAGGAGTCAAAAGTCTGTGTGGTGGTCACAGAGGAACTTTTCTTGGTGACATCTCCCGATGTTGCTGAGGTAAAATATGTAGGCCCCGGTGTTACGGTGAGGATGTCTAACATTGAGAGATGGTAAGAAGGAGTCATAAACTTTTGTGAAGGTGAAGGACAGTAATGAGTGCTTGGAGCCATCTGGGTGCTTGGCTGGTATTGCTAACACAGAGGGGGATTCTTCGATAGGACCTATGGACTTAGAGTTAGATGGATGCTGTGACTTAGAGGGGGATATCGCAGGACTACATAAGGATACTGATGGTCCAAGTAATCTAAATGTATACTTGGGATTTGATTTCTCAAGTATGTTATTTGGTTGCAAACCTTGGCAGTTGGAGGACGAGTTGAAACAGACCCTGAGAGCATGGTGCAAGGAGGACTTCAAGCTATTCACCCATCATGAGGGAGAGAACTGGAGGATGCTGGTGTCTGGAGCACTCAAGTTCAAAGGCGGGTATGTGACTGAAGGAGTGATGCCATTAGGTGCTACCTACCAAGGAGGTGTACTAATGCAGAACCGGACCTTGTGGCAAGAGCCACTGGATGAAAAGCCAAGAAGCAACATCAACACCGCAATGATCCAGAGGGCTACGACATGGGAGGTACTGAAGCATCTTCATTGATGGGTTGGCATCGGGCCAAGACATGTCGGTGGGTGTTGGAATAGGGTTGGTCACCTCCCCATCTGTAAGCCCCCAAATGAGGAGAGCAAAGGGAGGTGGACCGTAGGATGATGTGGCTGCCATATGGGCAGTACCAAGGCTGCCATGCAGGCAGCATGCTCACAAGAAATGACACAGAAATAGGGCAGCACATGGGCTGCCATGTGGGCAGCAAGTCCAACGGAGTACCTAGCAGATGGAGGCTCATCTGCATAGTAGGCCCGAAACGTTACACGGGACATCACTATTTACTCATCAGTGCATAAAATCATCCCTTGTTTCAATATTTTTATGGCACGGGAGCCTGCAAGTTCAGATAGCTTAACGTTCTTTCAATTAACAATTTCACAAACCCAGCAAAACCAATCATTAGTGCAAACGATGACAGCCGTTAAGCACCAACTAGAACCATCAATTGCATGTAGAAGCAAATCACCTTGATATGCGCTGTCCATCTATATATGTTGGTGTCATCACAACTTAGCTGAATATCAGAATCCGGTGCTTTATCCCTTTGAACTTCTTTGAGCTCCTTGAAAAGCCTTGCACGTGATGCCTAACAACCATTGATTGAAACAGTTCATTAGTAAGATCACAAGTAATGCTATCCCCATATCATCCAAGTTTTAAAATCATATATGTGAAACATTAGTGAAGGAACACATGCATGCATACCATAGTGATAATACCATGTGACAATAACCCCTTTCGTTTCCTAGTCATGTGAGGTAAGGCTATTCCAGTAAAAAGCAAGGCCTTTATGGAAGGGCAAGCTATTTAGGGCACAAATATATAAATAGGGTTAGTTGCTAAAGATCGAGGCCAATGTAACATATATTCAAGTACTTGTGCTATCTTGGGATGTATGTCAACTAACTATCTAAGCAGAAGTGTGTTCGTCTCTAAGTGTGGAAGCATAAGCATTACTGAAAGACTGTGTGGAAGAGAAACATACTGAAGGACAATGCAAAAAGAGCCAATGATGCAAGATTAGGCTGAAATCCCTCCCCCCCCCCCCCCCCCCCCGGGAAAAAAGATAGTATTTATTTTACTTCTGGCCCAATGCGACCAGCGGAAGGTGGGTGGCTCCTGCTGGAAGAGCAAGAACACTTGATATGCTGGACAGGTCCTCGTGTATGCAGAAATCTGTTGCTGCATTCTTGCGCTGTGGAACGCCTCTGCTGTTGTGAGCACTGACTGCTGCCCAAGAGGGAGGTAGATCTGCTGAACTGCACATGCCACCTGCTGGTCTAACTCCTGGTCTGTGGAGGGAAGCCTACACCGTGTGAGGACTGCTGCTGAAGTCTGCTGCTAGGAGCTGATCAAGACTGAGGCCTTGCGGTCTCCTTTTATAGGCTGGGAGACCCTGGTCCGGGCCGAGCAGCCTGCTGAGCTGGCCGACCTGGTCAGATTCAGCCTACCTGTAAGGTTCAGCCGATCTCCAAAGCCCCATAAAGAGCCCAGGCTGTTCCCCAGGACCGTGCTGCTGCTTCCAACTGTTCCAGCCCTTCTGCTGCTGCCGACTGCTCCAGGCCAGGCTGATGCTGCTGCCCACCTGTCCATGCACTTTACCCTGCATGCTTTGCCTGACACGTGTCCCTACTCTACTGCCCTCCAAAGACCCACCTCTGTGTCTTTAATGAGGTCTAGCCTAGCCATGCCCTAATGGACAGAAGCTTGCCACACCATCTGTAGGAGATGATGTGACACGATTCTAGAAACTGAGAGGCCAGGTGCCTCTAGATCATCTACTGCTACTCCTCTCCTACATGCCATGCTAGCAAGTTTGGGGTGGAAATGATGAAGGACTAAGAGTCCCAATATAAGCCAAGGGGACAAGCAGTCTGCCCATAAACCCCCCCAAACACTCAGCCAGACTGGAGGCCATACCAGGTCTGTAAAGGGGCCAACCCAGATTGGCCGATCTGGAGTCTTGTCAGCCAAGCCAGGTCAAAGATGGGTCCAAACCAGGCTCCCTATCAATCGCTTTGGCCAGCTCTTCAGTGTCATTTCTACCAAACAGTCCATGCATGACCCTTGCCCTGATGTCCTCCGCATATGGGCTGTTCATAGGTAGAGCATTGGCCAATTCGAACAGTATGAAGGTGTAGTCTATGATGTATTGGCTCTTTCCAATAGTACCATAAGTCATATTCGAACTCCAGCTGACATCGTACAATCATCATCTAGATACCACACAAGGCAATGGAGACAATAGGCTGGCACAGAGAGGGGATGATGTGGATGGAATCATGGGGTATGACAGCCGCCGATATACCCACAGATGCATGTGAAATAAGGGAGAGAGCAATGCAGAAAATGCTACAGAAACTCTGGCATACCCCAGGAACAGTTCTGTAAGCAGGAAATTAACTCAATGGACAGCTATGGAATGCAAAAATATCTTGGAGAAGACAATTCAACATTCAAAAGGCATCTAATCTGCAAAATCAGAACGAGTTCACATGATCTCGAGGTAGAGAGGGGTAGATGGGCAAGACCCAGGATCCCCAGAGATGCAAGAACCTGTAGAATCTGCCCCACAAGGGAGGTAGAAAATGAACAGCATGTGCTCCTGAGATGCAGAGCCTACGCACACATCAGAGAAAGCTATGAAGACAGTAGAGATCTAAAAACTCTGCTGGAGCAGCCAGCCAAAAAGCTAGGTAGCTACTTGAAAGAAATTCTGAAACATCGCAATAAGTTACTGGGTCTAGCACACAAGCTAGCCCAACAAGTACTTAACACACGACTAGTTTGTCTCTCACTGGATGTAAGGGATCACTATTAGCTGATAGTGATCACCAGTCCCATAGATCTTGAAGGGTTTCACGTGGACTGTAATACAATCATATCATCCCTCTCTCTCTCTCTCCACAGCCCAGGGCTGAGAGCAGCTGAGGAAGTTTGAGAGAAAGTAGCTGTGGTTGGAACTTACCACAAAGGAAGGAAGGAAATGTGATAGACAAAGGATGACGCTGGAGGGAAAATTGGAACTATGAAGCGTATTAGAGTTTCTACATTTTACAGTGCATGCGGTCAGCACGCATCTGGATAACGCACACTTGCAGACGTGATTAGATTGGCTAAACATGGTCGTCTGTATCAATCTTCCAATAGAGGTGAGGAAAGTGACTTTTACGTCTTGGCATTGCGACACCAGTCGATAGCTACAATCCAGAAGAACGCTTGAAAAAACGTCGAAGCACTCCTTTTTTCTAAATTATAACAAATAGCACTAATAACATGGAAAAGGAACAATATCTGTAGCGTGCGATGATGAAGTCTGATGCATGAGAGATTTGAAATTTAGCAATCGGATGCAACAAATCAGGGTAGGAATGAGGAAATACCATGGCGAATGGATGAGTCGAGGTCTGTACCCGCTTTGATCTTGGAACTGGGTCTTTTTTTGGGTTTTAACGAGGGAATGAGTTTGGGACACTCAAAGGGTGGGATTCTTGGGTTTTGCGTCGGTTAGTGGTTACGGTTCATTCTTTGCCACGTGTTCGCTACGGGTAGTTAGGTCAGTTTTCACGGTTTCTCTTTGTTATTAGGTTTACACTTTTGTCCTCCCAGAAGGTGTTGCGTCGAGCATGTTGTGGTGGCGCTCCTTTCTGTGGTGGCGCTCGCCTTGTGCTGCGGCAACCATGCTATGGTGGCGCTCCTTTTTATGCTACGTCGCGCATGCTGTCTGTGTTGTGCTCGTCTTGTGCTGCCACATTAGATCTTCTGTGGAGAGGTATGAGTGCAATTCAGTGTACTGGCATATCTATGTTGCTTGGTTAATGACTGCATACATGCTTGAGGCTTTCTCCTTTCTGTAGGTATGGTCTATTGTGTATTTGATGTCTTGTTAGGTGTAGCAGATATACAAGTATGGGGCTTTCCCCTTTCTATGTGTTGTCTAGAGTATGGCGGCCTTCTTCGATTGCATGTGGCGATGTGGCGGATGTACAAGGCATCAGTTTTGAAGACTTCTTCATCTCCACTCTGAAAGCATGGATCACACCTTGCTTTTGCAATGTGTTGGTGAGCTGTCTTGCGGCGTGTCGTCATCATCATCTCTGTTATGCATGTACCCTTCAACCAAGCAGCATGTTTGGTCATCGCATGCTGTTACTTAGGGCTAAAACAAAATGGGGGTTTCTATTACGATTTCTGTTTCGTATGGTATATTGGTATATTGGTTGTGTGTCGGTACATGCAGCATCTGTAGAAGTTTTTGGAAGTTATGGTGGTGTTCATAGCTTCGGGAGGTCTCCAAGCATAGTATATGCTATCAAGATCACTTCTACATGGTTTGTGCTCCTCTAGTGTCCTATATAAGGATGTACGTGATAGTCTGCTGCATACAAAGTCGCTTTATCTTCCTTCATTATTTCGATCGTTCGGTTGCATCTGACGATGAGAGTTGTGGATGTTATGGGGGTTAAAGGCCACTGTATCTTAACCCCGGTTATGTACAATACTCAAACACATATATATATGGATGAAATAGAAGATTAGGGTGTTCTGCACCCACCAAAACTTGTGTCTCTCAAGCTCCCTTTCACCCTCTCAGCTTCCGTTGTGTCCTCACAACTGGTATCACAGCTTGGCAGTAGAGCCTGGCGGTAGCATGAGCAACCCGATGCAGCCTCTAGCCTGGAGAGAGAGAGTGGTGCATCCCAAAGATCCTTGTTCAACAGGAGGAGCTGTAGATTTTGGAGCTGCTATAGCAGTTGGAGAGAAAGGGGCAAAATCCTCTTGGGCGTTTGTTTTACAAGGTTGCAAAGTTGAAGGTGGAGAATATAAGCAAATCTTCTCAGACACACATATGTAGTGGTGCAAATATCCAGAGTTAGACACAGAATTTCAACTTGAAGTCTTCAAGGAAGTTGTAGATCAGATTGAGAGCTACATTTTCACTTTTAGCATCTCTGTCATCTGAATTTTCAGTGAAAAGTTATAGCTCCTATAAAAAGTGACGAAATTCATTTCCTGCGAGGATTTCGTGTGCTGGATCTCCATATCCAGGCCACCATTTGCAATCTGACACTCCCAGTGGATCCAAAGTGGTCCAAAACTTCTACTTGAGAAGCTGCTTCCGGTTCCGTGAACTTTTGAAGCTGTGGTGAATCTCTGTCTACTCCGACGTCTTCATTTTGCCATTTCCTGTGTGAGTGGGATCTCAACATCTAGGCCTCCATTTGCAGAGATGTCTATCCTATTGGATCCGGGATTGCCTGAAACATATGTCTACAAACCTGCTTACCATTCCGTGAAGAATCGAGGGAGTTGTGATTCTCTGTGTTTTTCCGTCATCTCTTTGAAGGAAATTTCTCAAAGTTTCCAAGACCTTCTCATTGATTGCCATGTGGCATTTTGGCTAAGGTTAAGTTTCCTAAGATTCATTTTTGCAAGTAAATACAAGGGTTGACTGGCTCTTACTCCATCCTTGGATGAGATTTTGGAGTTGTGGTAGAAGAGAGATATTTGCAGATTGTCTTGCTGAGTTCGATTATGCAGTGACACCCATGTTTTGAGACATCCCAGGTTCTACTTTCACTAGCAGTTATTGCCGTAAGGCCGTGATTTCTTGGATATACCTTATGCAGATCACTCTGGTTGCAGTCTGAGCCGTGTGTGCTCATTTGTGGTTTGCATTGGGTTGTACTGGATGCTTTAAAGGCCATTTGGATGCATTGTGATCCTTGTTGGATGCGCTGATAGGCCCAGATTGCCTTGTGGGATGCTTTATTGATGGATGTTTAGCACACAGATGCTATTTTATGCTGAGGGACAGCTTTGGCATATTGCAGTGGATGCATAGGTTGTGCTATGATCTTTTGGATGAGACATTATTGATGCTTATGCCCATGGACAGTGTTTACGCTTGAGGCAGTTGGCTCTTATTGGCATTATATTTGCCATTGTTTTGTCATTGTGGAATGACATTTTCTTTTAGGCCAGATTTGCTCATATGGATGCATAGTATATGCACATGAGTCAGATGCATTTTGATGCTTTGAGCCTTGAGTTTTGGTGACACTATCCTTCATTAAAGCAAAATATTCGATGCACCTAGTATTTGGTGTGATTTCTCTTTTGCAAGTACTAGCATTTTGTTTCATTTGCATCATGGCATCCTGTTCCATGTCTGACAAGGAGTTTTTCAGCATTAAAAGGTTTGATGGGACAAACTTTTCTTTGTGGAAAGAATAGATAAAGGATGTGCTTATTCAAAAGAAGCAGATTAAACCCTTGGCAAGGATTGAAGCTAAGCCTGCAAATATGTCTGAGGATGATTGGAATGAGTTGGATGCATTAGCAAAGTCTACTATTAGACTTCATCTTGCAGAGTCAATTTATTTCACAGTAGTAAATGAGCGTGAGAAGGAAATTGCCTCTAATAAAGTTGACCTCATGAAGAGGTTGTTTGAGCTACAAATGAAAGAAGGGGTCTCCATTGCTTCTCGCTTGAATGAATTCAATATTATTTTTAGCCAGCTTCAGGCTCAGAAGATGAATTTTGATGCGGAGACTAAGGCAATATTTCTCTTATGTTCATTGCCATCCCCATGGGATACGTTCTGTACAGCTATCAGTAACTCTGCAGCTGGTGGAGTACTGAAGTTTGATGATGTTGTGGGTAGCTTGTTGGCCAAGGAGATTGGACGAAGCCTTAAATGTGCAAAGGGGCATATCACAGTGCAAGGGGAAGTCCCAAGAAAGAGGGAAGTCTTGTAACAAATCTAGGGCACAAAACATTGAGTGTTACCACTGTGGCAAGAAGGGCCATATGAAAAAAGATTGCTACAAACTGAAAAGAGAGCAAAAGGATAAGAAAAAAATGCAAATTGGGGTGCAAATAAGAAGGATAGAGTCCAAGGGAGGACAAAGGAAAGATGAAGATCGAGGAGCTTAATGCAGTCACTGATGATAGTGACTGACATTCTCTTCATGTCTAGTCTACCTATAGATTGCTAACCACTTCAGATGATGCATATTCCCAGGATTGGATTTTGGGTTATGGTGCTTCATTCCATGTTACTCCCCATATGGAATGGTTCTTCACTTATGACAATGGAAAGACAGGTTGTGTGCATCTTGGAAATAACTATGCATGTGACATAGTGGGAGCAAGTGACATAAAGTTTTCTTTTGCAAATGGGTCTGCATTTATTTTGAAAAATGTGAGACATGTGCATAAGTTGACCAAGAGTCTTATTTCAGCGAGTTAGCTAGATGATGCTAGTTTTCAGACCACTTTTGGCTTTTAGAGTTGGAAAATTCAGAAGGGCTCTATGGTTTTGGCTAGGGGTGCGAAATGTGGGACTTTGTATCCCTTACATGTATCAGGGGTGTCTGATGATGTTGTTGCAAATAACCAAGCAACCAACTACTTCTTTGTGGCATTGCAGGTTGGGGTACATGAGCCAGAATGGAATGAAACTCTTATGCCATTTGGGTTTTGTACCGCATTCGAGTTTTTCTGATTTTGAATTTTGTGAGCACTATCTCTATGGGAAGCAAACTAAATCAGCCCATAAAAGAAGGGGAAAGAAAGAGCTTGAAAGGCATTCCGACGTATGTGGTCCCATCCCTACACGGTCATTAGGCGGGGCTGAATACTATGTGACATTCATTGATGATGCAACTAGGAAAGTGTGGCCTTATACTGCATGTGATCAATAGATCACGTAGCAGGAGTTTGGATGGTGGTATTCTTGAAGAGGCATGGAGTGGCAAGAGGCCCTCTTACTCTCATTTGCATATATTTGGGTGTGAGGCATATGCACATGTGCCAAAAGAGCTCTTCCCTCTTGCCCAATCTATCCTTCCCCACTCTTCCTCCCCATGTCTGCTCCTAATGTTGCCTCTCTGTACACTCCTCCCTCTCTACCCATTCAAGGATGTTGCTACTACAGCAATCCACTCTGCCTCCTATGCCCCCCTTCTTCCTTGTTGTCTTCTCTATTTTGGTGTGTTACGTTTAGGAAGAATCGGTAAAAAAAAGAAGCATTATATTTTAAATATCGTGTTGACGAACACATGACACAAGACAGTGTAATGTCTCAGTTTGAAGTATAATGAAGAGTGGAATAAAGTGTTTGTGTGCTAACCCAGTAGTTACATAACCTTGTAGGAGTTCAAAGACTTTCTGATGTGTGTGTTAGTGCTGTAATTCTTTGCCATAATACTGATTGCCTTGCCTTCATTGGGTAACTCTCTCGTATAATGTCGATGTGCATGCTGGGTACTGTATACTAGCGATGTATGAACATGGATAGATGTTATCTAGATGTGTACATTGCCTTTATAACAATGTATGGTAGTTTCAATTATTCTTGAAGATTGAAATAAGTTTAGTTCATGATGAGGTGGTTAAGTACATGATGATGTCTAACGATAACAATGACATATCTTAGAATAGGTTCATGATAACACACTGTAGAATGTGATTGTGATGGGGTAGTTATTTGAAATCATTGTGCAGATTTGCATAATGTATTTGCATATTTTCATTGCATTTGCTTTTATGAAATTGTGGGGCTCGCCTGTGGTGTAGACCTCATTTTCAATAATGTAATTTTCTTTTTAAGTTATCCAATTTGTGACAAGAATAGAATGACATACATAACAATAGGTTTATCATACCATATTGTACAACATGATGGTGATGTGGGTGTTAAGTGATTTCTACTTGCGTGAAGGCTAGCCTAAAGATGTAATTAGTTTTTACATCTCCACGTATTCTAGCATGTCTTTTTGTCTTATGTGTTTAAATTTGTTTTCTTCTTTTCTGTCGGGTTGGCTGCTAGCAACTAAGCATTGGTGCACTTTTACATATTCATACTTTGAGTGTAGTTCCGCAATGGTTGCCTTACATGGTAAATGGAAATTATTAGCTGGCCATTGCTATGATTAGGACATATAAGAAAATAGCATTAGTGTCTTGCCCCCTATTCATGTAGTCTCCATCGATAGCTTGTACATATTGCACGAGGATTTTGAAATGCTTTTTAGAGTTTCGATGCAATTTGAAGTATGAGACGTGCTTAACTACAACATGATTTCTGGAGAAGATTATGACGTACTGTAGAGCATAATGGAATGCATGACAAATTTGAAATGACTTTTAGAGTTTCGATGTAGTTTGAAGTGAATTTCATTAGAGTTTACATTTTCTTAGTATTTTTGCAAATTCTTTATACAATGTAAGGCCATGCGTTCAATTTAATTTAACTACACCAATTACAGATACTATGTAAGAAGTGAATGTCATGATTTTTTACATTACGTATGCATGACATGGAAAATGTAGTACAAGTAAATGAATTATGTGAATAAGATTTATTGGATTTGTGTTATCTCTTAGCATTGACTGATTAAATGGTTATCAAGATAGTGAGAGCATGTATAAAATAATAGTTGCATATTGTCATGCAGTTATATGTGCTCAGATTTTTGAGAGTGTTGTGACAACGCCTTTACTAGTGTTTGTGCATGACATTAGTCGCTTAAGGGGTTTATATAGAACCTTGCAAGTACATTATAGGATTTTTACATTCTTCATGAGAATGCCTATAAAAATGGCCCTTTTTTAAGAATCTTCAAACTCAAATTATGCTAAAGTGAGAGAAAAGAATATGATGAAGTGCAAGAAGAGGAGAAGCAATCCTTGGTACCATGAGGCTGCTAGGGAATTAGGATTTTTTGAGTGCATATCTATTTCAGAAGGCTTATAATATGAACATAGGTTCTTTGAGTTGTATGAGCAAATAGTTTATGATTTTAAAACACTTTGTATCACCTTCATACTTTTACGATATAGTGAGACTTTCTACTATCTTCATGGACATAAGCTCATATTTGTATATAGATGGATTGTCTTATAGCATGTATCATTAGACATAATGTAATTGAAGTTAATCTTCACATTATGTAACATTGTTGTTTCATAGTATATGCATCTTTTCACTATGTTTTGGATGTGATTTTTAACCAATTAAGAACATGATAGTGTGAAATACATTAATTGAATTTTCAAACTGAGTAAATGTAATTTGGAATAATTGCAGAAGAGTATGATATTTGTAATTTCATAAGCAATGTGGTATACTGAAATTGTAGTGACGACGATGAATATGGTTGTTCTAGATTCAAAGACTTACTAAACAAGGATAGGAACGATGGATGCTTTAGATTCAAGCACTACAACAAGGACAAAGCAATCGTTCCTGATGATAATGATGCACTATCATCAAATTGTGTTCTAGTAACTATAGATAAGTTGTCCGTAAAGAGATACTTTCATGATGTTGATAATAGAGATAAGAAAAGAATGAAAGTAGAACCATCGAAGGAAGAGAATTCTCCCAATGCTTTGACTATAGAGTCCTCTGACCAATTAAGCAAAGAGACTAAGTCCTGGAGGCCAAGGTATGGTGTAGGAATGTATTAAAGTAGCCACCCAAGGATGTGGACTACATGATGTGAAGATGTGGAGCAAGGACATCCACTAGGAGAGATGTGGATCAGAGGACCCCACAATTGTTGACTATTCTAAAGGCTCTCTCTATATAAGAAGCCTATCTTGTATTGATGAATATAAGTATACATTTGCTATCTCCCTCTCATGTCTTATGTAGTGTGCTTTGAGCCTCCTTAGTTCTTCTACTGATCTTGTGTGCACTAGGCTTAATGGCGATCACATATTGTATCTTTCACATGTTATCATTGCGTAGGTTGCCCACAAAGCCCAGGTAGATTAGTATTGTATAATTAAGGGGAGATTTCTTTGTGATTGTGAGAGATTCTTCTACTCTACTTTCTATGAGAGTCATGAGAGAGATCTTTATCTTTTGAAAGATTTCTTGAGAGAGTTATACTCTTTGATTTCTTTAGTGAAATAGAGAGAGATTAGGGAGAGCTGTGTGTTGACTGAGCTGAATACTCTAGCTAGCTAAATGTTCACCTTTGGTCATTTGATGCGCTGAAGGGCAGCGAGAAGGCAACAATTGCAACAGTGACCCTCAGCCACATAAGCGACACAAGAAAAGGTAGCTAAACAACAAGCATCGACTTGGATGCAACCGGCTCCAACATGAGCACCTTGAATAGCTCATGCCTCTACTTTATAACAGACAAATGAGATGCAAGTGGTGACCTTGCAGCAAGCTAAGTGTGACAAACTCTGCAAAACGAGTGGTTCAACAGCTTGCAAGCTACTCTTCTACAATGGCTCTCAACCGCCACCGCCAAGCTCTCGGCCATGGATGATTTTTTCAAGTTAGTTTTGTTATGAACCTAAATTTTATATTGGAGTCAAAAGTTTGTATGCTTTATAAAAATAAATGTTTGAAACATTCGCCAGGGTTTGAAACTTTTATGCAAAAAAATTTAAAGTTTCGCCAGGATTTACATTTTTTCCTTCAAAATTCAAAAGAAAATATATTAAAAAGTACTACATTCTACCAATATTGTGAAACTAAAAAAATGATCTTGAAAAATTTTGCCAAGATTTTATATTAAGATATAAGCACAGCTTTAATAAAAGCATCCCCGCTCTCGGCCGACATCCATCAACATTCTAGCGAGGCTCCAACATCACAGGCAACGTAGCCAAGGCCTTCCCAAAATCAATGGATAAGCATGTGCCTCTAGCTTGGTAGGGATCACCTAAAAAGTAGTCGGCACAGCAATTCCACATACATCCACTTCTAGATTCTTCAATTCCACATACATCCACTTCTAGATTCTTCACAACTCCCAAGGTCTTTACCCTAGTGTTGTCAGCCAATTTGATGGGATAAGGAGAGAAAGTACTAGAGTATTTTAAATCAGCATCTATCATGGTCTTCTCACTCATGATATTAATCGATGCACCTCCATCAATGTATAGATTAGAAATCACTTGACCATCAATGATCACATCAACCACAGGTACATCATCACCAACATCTATATCTACCTTTTGAACAACAGGAATGGCACTTTTCTTCTTTTTCTTCTTTGACACTCTTGTGCTTGCTAGCTTTTCCCATTCCTTCCGTAGTTTTGGAGACAAAGCAAGTAATTGACCAAAGGTGATATGAGCTTCCTTTTCTTTAAGGTCAGACAACAAGTCATAGCTTCCAATGCCTTGTCCTAAATTAAAGTATGATTGGCCAATTCTCCTTCTAGATGCCTTCTTTTTCTTTCTACAGTGTTCCTCTTCCTGATGTTCCTCATCTACTTCTTCCTTAATTTCTTCTTCTTCTTTTTCTTTACCAAGCCCTCGTTTATCCATCATTACCTCTCTTTTCTCATCCCCTGAAGAAGCTTCTATCAAGGATACTTGTTTTTCTTCTTTCTTCTCAATCTAGGACACTTAGGGCAATAGTGACCTTTTTCATTACATTCATAGCAAGTGACCCCACTCTTATCTTGAGGCCTATCCTCACTCTTGGGTGTCTAGGTTGTTGTGCATTATTCAAATCAGCAAACTTTGCCATCAATTGGGAGATATTATGATCTAACTCAAAGGACTTTGGTACTTGAGGTGTTCCCATTACTTCCACCCTAGAAGTTGAAGGTGGTGAAGACACAAAGGAGGATTTGATTTGTAGAGAAGCTTCTTTCTTGATCACAATGCGGAGTGCCTCCATGTATGTTGTTGCATCTTTACTCATCACTTTTGAGCAAAGATGAGGCTCCAAAGCCATCACAAATTTTCTCATCTTTAAGTGCTCCATCCCTAAGAGACTTTGAGGGGCCGATGATGCAGATGCCATAGCTTGCAAAGTTACCTTCTCATATTTTGTCCATAAAGCTTCATATCAGATTGCCAATGTAGAGACCATCTCACCCTCACTTTGATTGAACCCGTCCAACTACAACATCAAAGCATTTGGCAATTCCACTACCCCAAATCTCTGCTTCATTGCAGCCACAACTTGGTCCCATTCCTCCCTCATTCCTCCTTGGTAGAGTCCGGCAAGGCCTCATGCCAACTTAAGGCTACCCCTTCAAGAAAATCTTCCTTCATGGACCATCTAGAAAGCTGGCATCCTCAAACAAAATCCCAAAGATAAGACTCCAGGTCTTCCCCTTGGGTCCCTCGAAACACTAGAATCTTCACCATGATAAAACACAAAAAGGAAACACCAAGATCCAAACAATATCCCAAGCAAGATCCAAACAAGCTCCCACAGAGCCTTAGTATACCAAGACTTATTATGCATAACCACTTGTTGTAAACCCTCCACAATGTGATCCTCAAACAAATCTTCAAAAATAAGTGGCCAACTAGCACTGTGAAAACATTGTGTATACATGCATTCAAGAATCACCCTTCTCACAATTGGAAGTGCACATAATAGTTTCAATATATTATACTCTTCATCATTTTCATAGCAAAAGAAGTTGAAAGCATTGAGAATCACCACTCCACTGTTATAGTCAAAAACCACCCAAAGACTCAACTCTTCTTCACACTAGGCTGCCAATGCATGATTCAAACCCCAATCTATCATTGTGCGTGATGGTGCTGTCGATTCACCAACATATTCAAGAGTGCAAACATAAAGGATATGATCATGTTGACCGTGCAAATAACTTGAGCATCACCTTAAAAATCATCTAGTTCTCTTAAACGAGTTGCAATCTCTTTTAACGGAGTTCTTCCAGGCATCCTCTTTATCACATCAAAAACACATGCCTATACTAGAGGCATAACATGCAATCCACTACACCTAAGACCATTTAGTAAGGTGGAATGAATCCACCAATACCAAACATACCTAGCATCTCCACCAAAAGACATGACATAAAGTTGGGGGTAATAAACTTCACGTACCTCTTTGCTTCCTACTGCTTTCAAACTGACTAACAGAGATCTTTATCACTGGAAAAGGAGAAATAAAGCAAATCTTTCATGCCAAGAGACCACACCATACTTTTCTCCCTTATATGAGAATGAAGATGGTACCTCCCAATCGATGTTGTACTCCAAGATAGGGAGAAGGAAAGGATCAACGAAGGGGTCTGCACCAAAGAGAAGAATGATACGTTGTTGAAAGAAAATCTTGTAGCTTAACATGACATGAGCAGATATATATCGGGGAGTTTAAAGGGGCTGATTGGGTCGGATGGGTAGGTTCCAGGGAAACATTGCACCTCCTTCATAGATATCTCTATAAGCAGCTCAAAACACTCAACAAACTATTATAAAACACAAATGGCTATAACTTTTAGTAGAAACATGATATAAAATATTCAAACACATGTGGATATGAATTGTAAAATGGGCTTTGCACTGATATAAATTTCATAAGAAACAAAGAAGCGGTCAGAAAGATATGGGCAGTTTACAGGATGGGGGTAAACATTGCCATAAACACAGATTGTCCACCAACATAGGGACTCATAACTTTTTGGTTCTATATCAGATATTACATCTAATTACACAATGAGATGTTCTTAAAGAAATATTTGTGTTGATATAAGTTTCATCAAAATCGGACCAATGAGCAAAATGTTATGAGCAAAACACTGACAAGGGGTCAAACAATCTCATGAAAAACACACACTCCTTCTACTGGTGCTGACTTGGGAGAATACTCCCTCCATGCTTAGATTTTATCAACAATACAAAACCCATAGAGTTCTCCTAGTAGAGATAAAAGGATGCCCTTTGTGGCTCGTGAAATGGGAGGACCATGTGTGCACAATGAGTGGCCGAGTAAGAAGCACTTTGAAGACTTTAAAAGTAAGAAGAGAACAATGGAAGGAGAGACGACTCAAGGGAGGTAATCTGAAGTGACCTTCATTTCCAATAGAGTGAGACTCCATTCAAATGCAACTCAAAATACTACAAAGGCAAGGGAGAAGAAGAGGTTTCTTACATACAAGAGGGGACGGGAGCTCCAAGACTACTCATAGAAAGAGAATGAACTAGAGAGATATGGACTCAAGAGTCTACATAAGAGGATATCTACAAGAGGGAGAGAGAAGGCTCCTAGAAGAGGCTTGAGAGGACTAGAGCTACAGCATAATGAGGCTCAATGGGGGAAGAGATGTTGAATAAGGGAGAGGAGGGCTCCTTTTATAGAGATTGTGTCACCCTCCTTCATCCATGTATGATTGTTGCCTGTAGATTCCTTTCCGCATCAATCACATAAGCCCATATGTCACCATGCAAGTCCGTTTTGGCTACTCTTGACATGTGTCCCATCAGAAGATTCTCAAGACATATAAAGTATTCAAAAAGTCAAGAGTCTCCTTATATGGAGCCCATAGGGACCCTTTCTTTTCCAAATGTCCACATCCTCCTTATTCCACATAGGAATTCATGAAGGATTTCTCTTGAATCCACACTCTTACACACTCCTTCACATGCCTTCCACACGCTTGGCATGTGATCTCTCTTACATTATTGGAACACATGGACATGAGACCCACATCTTTATATGACTCTCTTCCTATTTTCTAAAAACCCCACAATATCCCATACACAAATAACTCTCACCCCATACCAAGATATTTATCATTCATACACATGGTATTTACAATCATCCATTCCACTCATCCTCTCAATCCTATAGAATATCTTAGAAAATAGAAATAAGTGAGAGCTGCTAGGCTATCACTTGATACTCACACTCTTATCAAACATGGAGAAAAACAAAACTAATGCCGAATAAAAGATATGAATTTTTGGTGTCATAGTGCCAACTAGAATTGCAATATTAGTGAAATCATGTTGGGTGTTTCACAAACATATCCAACAAATTGGATATGGAAACTAGGTAATATTTAGTGTTAACATGATGCTTTACTTAATTTGTATACACAACATACTTTATCAATAGTTGATACTCACTTCATTTTGCTTAGAGATAAGTGGTGTCCTGACTGTGACGGAAATTAACTCGACACTATATGAGCTTGTACGTTATTTTTACAAGGAGGCTAAGATATCAAGGGAAAATACTGTAGCTCATTACTTCACTATCTTAGAAAATATTCCTAAACTTAAAGGCCTTCTCACAACTTTTGATGTCACAAGCATAGAAATCATACTAAAGTAGACAAAGCCTTAAATTTACCTCGCCCATTGAAAGGCTTGAAGATGACACGCACTTCCTGAGATCAGAACTTTTGAAGATGATATGCAATTCCTGAAATCTGAATTTTTCGACCAGAATATCAAAGGGAGATTTATGACGAACATGCATGGAGTGAGATCTAGGGTCCATTCCTTTGAGTAATGACACTACTTAAGCAGTTGATTGATGAGATGTCAATAGTATAATGAGGTAATTGGTAGTGGTTCATCACTTTTCCCTTGGTTTTTTCAATGCATAGCACAAAGTCAGTATGCACATTGTTAATAACCACACAGGGTTAATAGTTCAGGCAAATGCTAGGTGTTTGAAAGATTAGGTGGAGAAGTAGAAGAGGGTGTGAGATAGGCAATATGTTATCCTCCTTGGACTTTTATGGACCCAAGTGCTTGTAAAAAGAGTGTGTCACGAGCCACCTCTTTGGAAAACCTCTCTTTTGGCACTTTCAAGTTGTTGTTTTTTTAAAAAAAAAATTTTGAGTAGGTAGATTAGGTAGGAGATCACCCCCTAGTGCTTGCAAACCTTGCACAAAAACTAATAATGAAAACCTTCAATGGCTGTGCTCCAAAATAGTATTTGACCAACACCTAGCCCCAATTTTCCCAAGTAATATGCCTATAGTTCCATGTTTTGATGTCTCTAATCTTTATTATTGGCTTAAAAACTGATCTTCCAATGGGAAGTGCCTTTGGAAGCAACAAAGTCATCTCATCCGTATCAATGTCAACTTTGATGGTCCATTTTGAATCAATGTTATTTGTACTTCCACTATGTTCCATAATTTTTGAATTTGCAATGAACCTTCATCAAAAGGAGCAGGAACATTATGAATTTGTTGAAGCTGTTGCACCTTAAGACTTGGATCCTTTGCATTTTTCTTTGGTTCCTTGGTGCCTTTCTTTTCCACCCTTATCTTTTGGATCCTAGTGGAAGCATCCTCCAATGTGGGCTTTCCAAAGACATGGATTTCTCCAAAAGTTTGTTTGTTCGACATGATACCTACAAAAGACATAAACAATGTCAAAATATTATGATATCATGGAGAGAATATCTCAAGTTGAAAAAAACAAAAACTAGTACAACAAGCTTGATGGTTTCTAAAAAGACTTTGAGCTTCTAACATAGACATTCTTCGTGGAAGAGGATCTCGACATGCTTATTATTGAAACATGATTTTGGACTAGAGAATAAAAAACAAAAAAGCATGAAAAGTAACAACACTACAATTCAAAAACAACAAAATTATGGCCAAAATGCCTCTCTCTCTCTCTCTCTCTCTCTCTCTCAAATTTAATTTAAAAACACTAAAAAACTTCTTCATAATTTGAAGATAAAACTCTGCTTTTTAATAAAAATCGTTCAAAAAATAACAAAAAATCACCAAAAAACCCTCTCCCTAACACCCTCTCCTCTATCCAAATTGCCATTATGTTCTTATCTTGGTAGGAGATGCAGAGTACTTTGGTGTCATCACTCTTGAAGTACTGGACCAGCTAGTTAATTGGTACGTTATGGAGGTTTTGATCCTTGATGGGGGATTTCATTACCTTGGGGTTCACATTTCCTTGGGTCACCACTTGCCCGTTCACCTAGTTGGAGAGATCTCTCCAAATGGTTGGGTTTCCTAGTAAAAGTGTTGCAATGGGCATTTTGACCTCAATGGATAGGAATGCAGCTATTACAGCCACATCCCCAGGTTGTGTGATTGGTTCCCCACCAATACACCGTGGCTCTTCAAACCCTTAGAGTTATGGAGGAGAAGTTCTCTTTGAAAGGTGTTACTCTGCCCGCTGTAGTGGAACAATTAAAACAAATCAAAGAGGAAGGGAAGGTTAGTTACTATCCATAAATAATTTCTAATTTTCTTTTGAATACTATGAGAGATTAAATTTTTTTTTGTGTGTCTAGGATCTTATTTATCAATTGACAAATCAAATTGTGGAGGTTGATGAAATAATTGAGGAGATGGAGGTATCAACTTCCAATAGTGATTCTGAGGAGCATACAGAGGAGGGTTATGAAGAAGATACCGCAACATCACCAATCAAACCAATAGGTTTTTCAAAGTCAAAAGGAAAGGGATCTTCCCGTGTTGAGCATGAAAATTACACAAGGATTAAGAACTCCCATGGGTTCACTTGGATTGAGAGCACCTTCTCTTTTAGGCCATCATGGATTGAGTGCACCCCCAAGTGGGCATGGTTTGAGTGCACCGCTCCCTAGAAAATGACCTCTATTGGTTGCAAGTGCGTTTCCTCTAGAGTCTTATGAGGATGTTGTTGAGGAGACTCCATCTATTGCATAAGGGAAAAAATGGAGTAAACCGAGATCAAAGGCTCCAAGGAGAGTATAGCCATTGGATATCATTAAAATCCCAACCAGTGGTGAGCTACAAGTACCAAAAGCTGACATTGGATATGGCACCTCAGATACACATCAAAATAGAGTCCGTGCAAAGGTGCAATGAGGTAACCTTGTGGATTGACATACTTTCTTCTTGCACATTGATCATGTTATCAGACCTCCTACTGATCCTGGCACTGGCCTTCGAGCGTGCAATACATCCTTTCCATATTGAGAATTTGAAGACATGAATGAAGGACAATCCGCATGCACAAGTTGTGAAGTACATTGTGCTCATGGATCCAAAAGATTGTCCTGACAAGGCATCTTTTGATCGCCGGAAAGCAAATGATTATAACTACTTTGTTCTTGGAGGCTCCCATTCAACAGAGGCAAAAAGGCAGTTGAATATTGAGTTTCCACACAACTCGCATTACAATACATTTAATTGTACAGTTTATGCTGGTTTGACTGATGTGGAGGCAAACTTACTGGCTTTTGATCACAATAACGACAATGACTATAGGAAGTCCATGTCTTGGATAGAACGGGTTTGCTTACAAAACTCAAAGAGGATCGTTCTTTGATCACTCCAGAGTTACGCTTGTCTTTGTTGAATGAGATTGGGATTTCCGCAACAATTAAAGATTTTTCAAGGCCAAATGATAGTTTCAGATCATGGGACAGGATGTTTCAAATTGCATTTTGTAGTGGAGAAGTTTGGGATAAATGCAAATTTTTCAATGTGGGAGAATTTTGAAATCAAAGGGCAGAAAAAACTCATACCTAAAGGAGTCAAGAAAGGAACCCAGACCTTGAAGGCATTACCTGAAGAGATTCAAGCCACAGCATGGAAGAGCATGCACGGAATTAAAGATGAGATTCTAATTAAGTCTGTGCTTGGCAGAGTGGTGTCTGGGGATCTCTCTTTGGATGAAATGGGCAATGAATTTGATGAGTAGGTAAACTTCTCTCCTTTGCATCAACATTAATCTCTTTACAAATAATGTTTCAATAGACTTTGTTTCAATTGTAAAAGTGAGATGAATTATACATGCGTTTTCAATGCAGGCATAAAATATACATGAGAATGTAGGAAGCAATGATCTAGCAATTGAACATGCTAGATTGGGATGCTATTTGGGAAGAGTATCCAAAGAGCAGCAAGATGGAGAGCTTGGCTCCATAATTCAATGTATTCAAAACCATGGTATGCCAAATTTGGTATACATATGTTAATGGAATTTTTCTTTTGAATTCTAGATTTGCAATGTTCAAAATATTGAACTGTTATTTTGATGACAACCTTCAAAAACAAAGCAAGAAGGGATCTAAGAGTAGTATGATGCTTGCAAGCTTTAAGCAATTGATTGACCAGATTGCAAAAGAAAAAGAGCGTCGAACTTGACAACAATCTATCACTGTTAGTGATTGTTGAGTTCACGCTCAACATCATGTGATCATGTGTGCATAGCACCATCACATGATCATATGTGCATAGCACTAACCTTATAGAGTGCTATAAAGGAAAGGGTTAGATCCCCTAGCCCTAACCCTAAAAGGGTTTGTATATATTCTATTTTTTCAACTAAATCTAGTGTACAGTTAGTCATTTGTGGTGTGCTCTCTAGCTGTGCCCTCTCTCCTCATCTCCACTCTTCTCCTCTCCCCTCTTCATATTTTGTCATGGTATCAGAGCTCCCTTGCCTTCCGCTGAGGCATTGCGATTCTTGAGAGTGATTGAGAGATTGTGAGATCGAGAGTTCCTCTTGAGTGTTCTTCGAGCAAGTTCACTTCCATTGAGAGAGACATTTATGTTCATTGAGTTTTCTATTCCATTCATTCTTCCATGAGAGTGAGTGGTTCTTCATTCCTGTCTGAGAGAGTTAGTCTTCACAGAGATAGCTTCAAAGTCCTATGGTAAAAGAGTGTGTGAGAAGGCCTAAAGCTCTTGTCTTCCAAGACCTCAACTCAGAGATCAAGGCGGCTGCTATGCAGACTCGGTGCATAAGCTACCTCCCAAGGTGACCAGCAAGCAAAGCTCCCAGATTAGCACAGCTACAAACAAAAGAGGTCCAGCTCCATCAACTAGCCATCCATGGGAAAGACAGTTTTTGCAAGCCTCTTCATCTTCAAATGTACGTGACTCATAGTGTGCTTGCTCCAATGCTCACGGGCTTCTCCATACACAAAGCACAGACAGCTAAGATGCAATCTACGAACAAGGCTACCTTACAATGTAAGGAGACCTCCAACAATGCCCTTATACTAAGTCTTCTGAGCGCCTACGATGTCCACACCTACTGCCTCCAAATTGACGCCAGCCCATAGCGCCTCCAACACGAGACTTCTGCTCACTACCAGCCTCTCCATGTCGATTTGGCCAGCTCCTTGCAATCATTTCCAAAGTTTCAGCCAGCAACGAGCCTTCGGGCAACTATTCTTCAACGGTTAGAAGCGCCCCTAGCTTCAACAAAGTGCTCCACGAAAAGTCTCCAACGACCATCACGGCCGCCTCTCCACAGGCGGCTCCTTTAGCTGCTCTCACCTATGCCCATAGCCTCTTCAATGAGCAGACACTCTAGCACACATAACCATACAGACGGTTGAGCATACATCAACGCCCATGAAGGCTCTTGATGACATCAAGGCGCTCCTAGCCGGTAGATGGCCACTGGCGACCCAGAGCATAGGGAAGAGCGTTGCAAGCAAAGCTGTGATCAGCATCTCGCCATCTACCTCCAACGACTACAATGGCTGAGATAATGCTCTCCGACAGTGCCACGCATGAGTAGCCAAGCTGCGTCTGCCTGCAGCAATGCCAGTTCGCAGCCCCTGCGACGCAACATCTCCGAACACCGACGAAATCCCAAGAGGACAGAATCGGCATTGGAATCTTAAAGATTTTGGCTCTCCATTGAGCAACACGTGGCACCTTCTTAGGCTCTTATCCTCCACATGGCATCTTATCACGCCACGTCAACACCTGGCAGCCCACGTGCCACATCTCCTCTGTCGTTGTGCCATGTCATCCAACTGACACGTGGCAATCGACTACCACATCATTAGTGCCACGTAGGTAGGCCATGTTTTCAAGCCACATCATTTGGCCACATCATCACTACCACGTCACCTCTGCCACCTCAGTAGTGCCACCTCAGTAGTGCCACATCAGCAGTGCCACCTCAACTATCCAATCAGCATTAACTCTTGCTAGGCACACATAGTGCTCCACAGGTAGTTCATGTGACCATTCCTGCCACCTCGGCATAGGCTTCACTACTACACCTCTTGCTAGGCACAGTGCCACATCATCACTGCATGTGACTCACAGTGACACATCATCATTGAGCACATTTGCACTCCTTTTTCCCCTCCACCTAGATCAAGTCATATCTCTTGATCCAGGAAGAATTTGAGGGCGCTCCAAAAAGGAAAGTCGCTCATTTTTTTGTGCTCTACGTGCTCGTCACATCACATGCACATTTTGGTGCAAGCTACACTCACATTTGAGCCTCGTCGACAAAACCACTTCTTTCATGCACATTTGCCTCTACATCGACGCATCTGACCCATCACTTAAAAAGAACAAAAGAAAAGGAATTATTTGCTGTTCTTTCATCGATCGATAGTTGGTTTAGATCTAGATCAGAGTAGACTAGATCACCATAGAGGGGACGCTTTGAATTTCCCCAAGTTGCCAATCTAAGCCATGCTCGAAATTCCCGACTAGTACCTACTCTGAGTCAGTCCATACGCTCACATACGGTTTCACATCATTACATTACCTGAAACCTTACGTTCATCAGTTCAGTGAGCAGACCTCAGAGTACAGAGGCATTGCAGATTGATTCAGTGGGTAGATAACATTTGATTTCACACACACATGCCACCATTGTAAAGCCTATTCAGCTATCTCACGGCATCGTGTACATCATTTTCAGCCTTATAAAGCCTCTTGGCTATTCTCAGCATCATTGCCACAAGCCTTGTAATACAGATTAGATTTTATATATTGCAGTTCTATCTTCACAGATGGTACAAAGATTTCACTTGGCATATTCAGTGTATTTGCAGTTGATTCATACAGAGATCTTCACGACACTTTTGAGTACATTTCTTACACCATGTCGACTAGCAACCTCAATTTGGGGTCTGCTAAGTTAGACAACTCTAATTATGGTACATGGAAATACTGAATGGAGACCATTCTTGTGCTTCAGGACAAATGGGAGTATGTCGATGGGCCTACTGTTGAGAGTTGTGGTGCCATGAGCACATGTAGAGCAAAGGTATGAGCAAAGGGTAAGCTGCCACATGGCATGGAGGAGATATCCCACATGTGAGCAAGCAAATGGATGTAAGTACCCTCACCTATAAAAGGGAGGTTCATTTGAAGGAATATCAATCAAGCACTTTGCACTATCTCAAGATTCTCTTTATGAGTCCAAGCTAATCTATCTTGGAACCTAATTGACTTGAGATACATGTCATGAGCACTCTCTTCATCATGTTTCCACACAGGTTCCATCCACCTTAGAGCGCTTCATAGATCCTGAGACACACATGTTTTGTCATGGTATCAGAGCATAGGTTTAGCTCTCCTAGTTTAGCTCATTAGTAGTTCACTAGGATTGCTTCCATTCCTAGATTAGTTGTAGGCATGTCTTAGGAGCTCATGTTTTTCTCCTAGGTTAGTTTTAGTTTTTAGATTGAAAGAATTCCGTCCATGAGAGTTGAAAATTTCCGTTCGTATTTCTTGAAAGGTTCATGAGTGTTTTCATTAAGAAAAAGAGAGTGAGAAGTTCCCTTCAGTCTTCAAGCTTCCTTCTACTGAAAACTCTAGGAGCTTAGACGTAGTGGCTCTCCTAATCAGGCTGCTCCCCACACTTGGGGACTCCAAAGCTGGAACAAAGGCACACTGTGCCTATCTACAAGCTCCTATGTGCAGCCACCAGTCTTCATAGATGGTCTGCTCTAGCAAAGTCGTAGCTCCCAGCCTTCTCTCGGCCAACCTCCAACGTCCACTCTTCAACACAAGCGCACAGCCGACAGACTCC